>NC_134312.1:132752335-133428693 GCF_964195595.1 Calonectris borealis
ATGGGTGGGTAATAGGCTTCAAGGATAATTAAGTTCATGCAAGTTTTGTGATCATGCATGCAGCTGGAAAAGTGGAAGCCTCTTAATTTTTCCACTGTGCGAACCCACATCGCAAGCCTGCACATTATTAGAAACCACAGATTCCAGCTTCTAAAGAAGAGCTTCTAAATACCTCATTCAGAAGGAAAAAAACTTACAATTGCTGCTTTTTTTTTTTTTTAACATTAAAGTCAATCAACTTCAAGACCCTAATCTATAGGAAATAAGGTTTCCCTAACACCAGGCATGACAGAGCCTGGTTCTTTGCACGTTTTTTAAGCTGGTGTTTGAGATAAATAATAAAACACCTCTGAAACATGAATTTGTTAATACATGTGTAATGCAGGCTGTAATACACATGCATGTATGTATACACTTTTATGAACTGAGACCTAATTAAAATCTTTAGCAGTATCAGCGTCTTTCAGAATGAAAAAAATTCACATTATCTAACATTAATTAATTGGTAGAAAAACCAGCTACATCAATATAGCACAGCTAAATCCTTCACAGAATTAAGAAATAATATGATTCAACAACTATTAATACTCACAACTACTGATTGCACATGAAGGAAAATCCTTCCCAAACAATTAAAAAAAGATGTGTATTGTGAAGGATATGCATACTCTTAGTATTTCTACATTACCAACATCTTCAGCCTCATATGCTTTAGCCTCCTCATCTGTGTTCTCCATATAACATTTGGTTAAGGGAAAATGATACATAGAAATAACTATTTCACTTTTAAAAGTTGCAATTTGGACAAATACAGGCTGTTGTTAGTAAAAGCATTGTCCCAAAATAAAAGTGAATCATATTTCACCACTAGTCGTAGTACTGAGCTATTTTATAACAAAAGACATTGTGAGGGGTTTTAAAACCAATATCATACTTATTTTAGCATCCTAAGAAGGGAATACATCCTCAGAGCAGTTTGATTAAACACAAAAGTCCAAAATCTTTTAAAGAAAGAGGTACCAAATCAGTAATATAACTCAGTCTTCAAAGGTAACACATTAAGCTCAACTAAAAATCTGAATGTACAATATTGTTGCATATATATTTGTGCCAAATCCATCTAAGATTAATAGTTTTAGGTTTTCATGAAACATTTTATTTGTATTTCTAATGGAACTACTTTATATAGAATCACGGAAGAATGCAGTAAAATTCACATGGATAAAGGAATTCTTTAAATGAGTGCTCTGTTAAACATTTACAGCTGTTTCAGTAGCACAATACGGTTAAGTACCATAGCATTCTTAGGCAGCACTTACTGACAGGTTTGGCATACCATTCAAACAAGCATAAAGGGAAATGCATAAAGGAAACATAAGATTCACAGGTTTAAGACTGAAAACCAATTGACAGAAAGTGCATTATTTGTGTGGTGAGTAAAGAATCGCTAAACTCTTTGGTTTCTTTTTGTTTGGGTTTTCATTTGTTTTCCCTGCCATCTTGTGCGCAAACCAGATTTACCCTGTCAGGACAAGCAATAACCAAGCACGGCTAACAGGACTGTATGAAGTCTCTTATAAAGGAGACTCTAAACCAGTAACACTTTCTTTGTAAGTAAGAAGTTATGGGCTTGCAAACATTCAAGCATAATTTTCCCAATGAATGCTCCTCTTTACTTAAAACTACAAAATAGTCACACCATAAACACCACCAAGGCGCATTCACCGAAAACAATGAGACAAAGAAATCCAGCTGAACACATTTTACCTACAGTGGAAGAAAATGTATGCATTGTGTATGTCACCATGGTGAAAAGAGGGAGATCCATTTTTGAGCGGGGAATGCGTTCTGCCACCACAGTGCTTTCATACAAAGCAGGCTTAAAGAGTGCGCTGAAGCTGAACAGCTAGAATTGTTCATACATAAACAAGAGTATTTACATCATTGCAGTCTGCATTTCTTTGTAAACAACAGAGCATCACTAAAAAAAGTTTACACAGCCCACAGTGAGGCTTGGAGGTCCTGTTCTGCTGTCCAGACTTAACCACTGAACCATTCAAATGTCTTTAACTTTAGGCACAGATTTTAGCCTTACTTAATAGGATTTATGTACACAGAAGTGCTTTGCAGAATATTAGCACATTTAAGCCCATGCCAAAATGACTTGCCCACCTGGGGTTAGAAGTCAAAGAATTACACCCCACCACTCTCTGAATGGCCCTAAAAGCAGACCTAGACTCGGTGGAAAGGCCTTTTACTCTGAAAATTTATATTTTATTACTACTGTCAGCAATTTGACCCATATCTTTTATACGACCAACGATTTCTATGGGGGGCTTTTTGTTCATCTCCTTGTTTCATTTTGTTCATGTATCATGTATCCAGACAGCAGTGGTAAATTAATCAGACTGGCGCACATTTGTCAGCCTGCTAGCTTTTCTCTGGCCACAGCACTGAAAGTCTGGAATACAAAATCTATCTCCACAAGATCTCTTTGTTCCTACTACTTAGACTTCAGTGTAATCTGCAGCAGCAGTTTAAGTTTTTTATTTCCAAAAGGGGGATAGTACTCGGGTGAAAAACAAGGGATACAGGAGAGTTGCTGTGAAAGACATATTGAATCACTGCCCACACAGATGGCCGAGTCAAACAGTACACTAAAAAAATCCAGTGTTCCTTGACAAATCCTAATTCACGACCATCAAAATCTGTGACACAACAACAGACGCAAAATGCTGTAGTAGTTATCTCATGGGAAGTTGATTATATTTTCTTAAATTCTTAATTGAAAAATAAACTGCCGCATTATCTTAGTTGTGTCTTTAATGAAGACTCAGGTAAAGCCCTAAGAACAACCATCCCTTCCTCGCTCCTATTCTCTAAGTCCACATTTATAGTTTATACAGATATTGTTACTATTTGCTAAGATCCAAAACATTCTTCTTATTCTGCACAAGATATATGATATGAGGAGTCCTTGCTTCAGGTAATACGGCCCAAGCACTACAAGAGTAGGTAGGAGCAGGAAGCCCAGAAGCACAACTAAGAAATTTTTCTTGCTTAGTGCAGTTAGCAGGAAACACAGATTTCCAGGGTGTCACAGATTTTCCAGTGTGGTGGAGGTGAATGAAGACAACATATCAAACGAAGAGCAACATGGAAGATGGCACCAGCAAAAGCAAGGAATGCAAACAAGCTGTGTGCTGGCAGAGCAAGGAGACAAGATGGGAAGAGACAGAGCTCATGCAGCTGCCACCAAATGTCACCCCAGGTCAGGTTCCCTCAGGATCCTTCCTCTTTCACAAAGAGCATTACAGTTCCTCTCAGTTAAGACTATAGTAATGAGCTCTACCTGTTAAATCTAGCTGTCCCATGAAAGAAAAACATATGATGTACATTGGGACTTGAAAGGGGAAAATGGGGTGCTTAAAGGATGTGTAAAAGATGCTTTTGCTCCCAAGGCTGCCTTCACTTTGCAGCAGCCTCCGACTCGTTAGGAGACAAACTCAACACTCAACATTGTGCCAACTTCTGAGGAAAAGAAAACCTTCTCTCTGTCTGTTAGATGGTTTGGTAAGTTCTAGGAGAAAAAGTATTAGATGAATCTGAGCGCCCTTCACTCAGGACTCATCACAATTTCAGTAGTACAACCAACAGGTAGTAGCAAATTAGCAGAAAAGGAATGAGATGTGAGTACAATATAAGAGCTGGCTGTGTCTTAACCAGAGAGTAAGTTAGTTATAAACATTGCTGAATGCTTTAAACCTGGAGCTCAGAAGAATTTTCTGGGATCCCTATGATATCATTGCTTTTCAGTTCCTATTTGCTTCTGGACAAAAACTAGGAAGTTTTCACTGGTGTCACTGAATACGCAAGTAACATGGTAAAATCCTAACATAATTTTGTTAAAGATTAAAAAAGTAGTTTGATTCTCAAAGTCCTCCATGAGTTCATTTAATTCAGAAATCTCAAAGGGGCAGTGAACACTGACACTTCCACACACAAAGCAATATTTTTACAAAGTGGTTTTCAGGTGGACTGTAATTGTGGGCTGTAAGAACAAAACCTTACCTGGGATTAACAGAAATAAATATGTCTAATTTCAATTTCAATTAAATGTGCAGATACTACTGGACATACTACTGTACAGAAAAAAAAAATTTTATGAGGTTAGAGATAGCTTTATGCCACAAAAATGCAATGCATTCATGTTGTGGATCCAGTGGATTCACAGTAGTGAATTCACTACAGTAATCCTACTTTAATCATACATTCTTAAAAAAATCTCTCTGTTATACCTTATGTTTAGCTTGAGGTACATAAAACTTTTTACTCAATTTTTATTTTCAGATCAGCTGCACACATTTTTCAATTCTGTTTTTTCTTCATTCATTCTAATGGTTCTCTTTAACTATTCAGTTTATTTTCCTTTCAACTATGTTTTTTTGATCGTCAGCATTCCGGTTTTCGTAGATCTTTGACTACCTATTTTATATTTTTGAACACTGTACTAAAAAAAAAAAAAAAAGATGGAGATCTGCACTCATTACATTTGCCACCTGGCTTCCAGACTGTAGCATACTTTGTGGTCAGGAACATAAAGCAGAGAGTTTTCCTTGCTTGACCAGAGTGCTGCTTAACAGTATTTATCTCCCTCCTGCTTTGATACCAAACAATAAGTTTGCATAAAATCAGTTGCCCAAACTTTGAAAGCAAGGTTGTGTGTGTTTTCACTGTAATTCAAAAGAAACATTGAGAAATACATTTATCTCAGCAAAGGAAACACATTGCGCAGAAAGCACTGAGGTTTCCTCCCCAGGATGGAGTGTGTCAGCCCTGTAAAAGGCAGGAGAATTTCCAGGAACCTGACACGTCAGAGAAGGAGGATTCAGAAAGGTGGCATATATTACTATTCCAAAGAATACAACTTTCATGAATTACAGAAATAAAGACTGAAAAGAACACCAATGATCTAACTGGAAGTCTAGAACACCTGGATGACTGTATAAATTAATCTCTAATTCTTGAGGAGTATCACTGGAGACATTTTGTTGCCAAGTTGCTTTGAATATCAGATAAGTAGTTTGTTGCTATAGCCTAAAGCATGGTTTTCCATCAGCCTAAAAGCTAAGTTAATTGTCAAGTGGAAATGCACATACTTTCACAGAAGACTCTCATAGTTTTTCAAGAAAGCACCAATCTCATCAGCAAATTGGCTTGGAAAATTTTGAAGATTAGGGAAAGGGTATAAACCAAAACATTATTAAACTAAAACATTTTTTTTAAGTCTTCTGGAAGAGAAGATAGATTTTGTGGGCTGAGAAAGTAACAGGAAAATCAGTCTAAAATCAGTCTAAAAAGTTTAAGGACATAATCTATTAGTGTGATGATAGTTTGTTCACAGGACGTTATTGGAGAGCTATTTCACACTCCTCAAAATCATCAGACAACCTCTTTTGAAAATAGCTAGAATTCTCTACTAAATTTTCCAACTCCTAAATGAAACAAAACCAGAAGACTTCTAAAGCCTGGCAATAAAAGCTACCCTAATTTTCAGTAAAACTCAATCTCTGACATACATCTGGAAGTAGGACTGCTCCAGGCAGAGACCTGGTGTCCTTGGATCGGCCCTGCACAGTGGCACTGCAAAAGCCACAGTGAAAGTAACTCAGCAAATCACAACTCTCGCACTCCTTTCGATAATTGTGCCTGGCCTAACAAGGTCCTTATAGATTGTAAATGTCTTACAGAAACATCATAAAAAGAGTTCGCTAGAGCAGCAAGTGAAGCACAAGTCGTATGGAGTCATCACCATTCCCTACACATAAAAAACACATCATTGCATTTCTATGCAAGGCAGAGCCGCTGCTAGCTGCTTTTTCCAGACGTGACCCAAGAAACGCTGCATCGGGGCAGTCTAGTATGGCTGTTACAATGGGGTGGGTAACCCAAATAGCCACTTTACTCCTCCAAATGGTTTGCTCTCCCCTCTCTTACACCCCAGAGATGGAACTGGTGTTAGAAACCAACCAGAAAACTAAGATTTGGGGCCCAGATTTAATAGTAACAGCTGTGCAGAATAAAATTAAATCCATGTTCCTGACTTTAAATACTTTATTTTTAAAATCTTTCTATCTCCCCCTAGTGGCCCCAATAGTTCTTAGAAGGAATATCATAAGCAGAATCCTATTGATCTCCAGATGTTCCCACTTCCTGAGAAAAATGCAGTCATTGGCCTGTCTTCATCCTAATTTGGGGGCTTCACAACGAAGGAAGAACAAACCTAACCAAAATACCCACACCCTCATAAATCAGAAAAGTCTTCAAATGTTACAGAAAACATTTGCCAGAACCAGGTGTTTAAGCTACACAGATCTCCAAGAGGACTTTCCCAGAAATCTGAATGAAATTAAAATATCACTTCTAGGAAGCCTTCTTTGGACACTAAAGACAGCACTGCTAAAAGCAGGCTACCACCATGGCTGCCCTCACTTTTAATTTCTTGGAACTCCTGGGTCTGATCAGCTATCATTTCAGAGAAATGCAAAAGTCATTTTGCATTTTACTGGGAGTAGAATTGATATGCATGTTTTTAGAAATTATCTTAGAGATCTTCCCCCACCAACATTAAAACCTGCTAACAGAATTATCTCTGACAAATACAGTATAGCTGCCTTTATAAACATAATTTTATAATTCTCAACACACTTCTGAGCTACAAACAAATTTTACAGACTGGATTTGTCTTTTAATACTAGAAGTGCATAATTTGGGTGCAGTGCACAGTACCACAGTGACACATTAGTGCTCAGATGCAGATGTTTCCTAGCATCAACAACTACTTTCTTCCTGAAGTTCAACTATGAAATTCATACTAAGATGCCAAAACCATTGTTTTTCAATGTATGAAATGTATATATATATGTGAAAGTTTACTTTTTAATACCAGACTCTCTTATGCAAAAAAACCCAGCTTTGTAACTAACAGTCTTTATCCGTTAGCCACAATTCCAATGAGAAAACAATCAAGGTTATTTCTAAATAGAAAGAAGTGGCAAACACTGATCTGCCTATGCAAAAGAACATGGTTTTCTACTGTTCCTTCTGTACAACAACAGGCAGAGCTAAAAATATATTCCCAATTTTTCAAGTCTCAATACTAAACTCTTTCCATGAGATTGTATTGCTTCTCTGCGCAACTAATGTTAAACATCTAACTAGAAATTTAGGAGCCCAACTTTAAGTACTCTGGTTTTGAAACTTGGGGAAAGGGTAGAAAGGGAGGAGAAAAGAAGAAACAGCGGTAGCTGCAGCCTATTGAACAAAAGAAAGAGTTTGCAGTTCAGCTTAAGAAATGGAAAAGATTCATGCCTCACCTAAACCTTTCATATGGAAATCATTTATGGGACAGAAGCCAGTTTTCCTCAGGAAAATGAAACACAACAAAACCCACAGCAGTAAATCCAAACAATTCTTTCAGAGTTTAAGAATTACACAAAGATCGTACTCTGAACAAAACTTCAGCTGCTGGATACAAAATAAGATACACCTTTAAATCAGGATAAGCATTTTATTTTCACTGATAAAAATGCACTGTCATGCATTTTATTAAGACATACAGATAGACTAATTTTAACCACTTCAGGAGTTTCAATGATCATCTTAAATACCTGCATATTACTGTTGTTATCATTAGAAAAATGTCACTACAGATACAGTAAAGGAGAGCACATAAGTCCTGGTCCCACATAGTTCCTAGGTAATAGAAGTAGAAGTATTAGACAGTTCCAATTGCATCTACAGTTTCAGAGGTATTTCACTGCCACTTAAAAAAACGAAAATGCAACATAGAATCATAGAATCATAGAATCATTAAGGTTGGAAAAGACCTCTAAGATCATCCAGTCCAACCGTCAACCCAACACTGCCACCAATGCCCACTACACCATGTCCCTAAGTGCCTCATCTACACGTCTTTTAAATACTTCCTGGGGAACTCAGTGACTCAACCACTTCCCCGGGCAGCCTGTTCCAAGGCCTGACCACTCTTTCAGTAAAGAAATTTTTCCTAATGTCCAATCTAAACCTCCCTTGGCGCAACTTGAGGCCATTTCCTCTTGTCCTATCGCTGGTTACTTGGCAGAAGAGACCAACACCCACCTCGCTACAACCTCCTTTCAGGTAGTTGTAGAGAGTGATGAGGTCTCCCCTCAGCCTCCTCTGCTCCAGGTTAAACAACCCCAGTTCCCTCAGCCCCTCCTCATAAGACTTGTGCTCCAGGCCCTTCACCAGCTTCGTTGCCCTCCTCTGGACACGCTCCAGCACCTCCATGTCCTTCTTGTGGTGAGGGACCCAAAACTGAACACAGTATTCGAGGTGCGGCCTCACCAGTGCCAAGTACAGGGGGACAATCACCTCCCTGCTCCTGCTGGCCACACTATTTCTGATACAGGCCAGGATGCCATTGGCCTTCTTGGCCACCTGGGCACACTGCCGGCTCATGTTCAGCCGGCTGTCAACCAGCACCCCCAGGTCCTTTTCCTCTGGGCAGCTTTCCAGCCACTCTTCCCCAAGCCTGTAGCGTTGCATGGGGTTGTTGTGGCCCAAGTGCAGGACCTGGCACTTGGCCTTGTTGAATCTCATACAGTTGGCCTCAGCCCATCGATCCAGCCTGTCCATGCATGTTTAAACAAACACACACACACACACACACACACACTTGTAAGTATATATTGACACCTATATAATGAAAAGTATGATCACGGTTTTGTGAATTTAATACTATCAGAGCAATGAATCTGAGTTATGCAGGTCAAAGTGTTCTTCTATATTAATTATATAACCTAATGATGTCATCCTGCTGCTATATTGTATTTTCAGATATCTGTAGGGTTGCAGTGCATTTATAAGTATTGTACTGAAATGCTATCATCTGAATTGCATGCTGACTTAACAAGAAAAAATTGCTACTAACATCCTCTCAGAATTTTTAAATGAATTCTGCTTCCATTTTAATTTTTTTAACATTACATTTTGTAATTTTAATTTTTTTAACACTACATTTCATAAAGAAGTTGGGGTTTGTGCGTGTGTGTGATCTGGTTACCTGTGACACATTTGGGAGATTTTACCTGTCCAACCAAGCCAGGAGACTTTTAGCTGCTCCAATCAGATCCACCACCGATGTCAGAAAATCATTCGGTAACTTGCGGCTGGTCCTTCCATCATAGTGACCACTCCTCCTCCTCCCAGTGATGAAGTTCTGCAGATTTTTGGCAGATGCATTCAGTTTGTGAGAAAGGGTTTTTAAATTTTCTGTTTCCAAACCATAGTTCTGCATTGAAAAAAAAGACAAAGGAAAGAAAGTTAGCTTTGCAGCTGAACATGAAGTACTGAGAACAGCAAGACTGCTCTTCTGCTTCAAAACTTAACCATTCCTAATAATTAAGGTAGAAATACACCCACTCATTAGTTTTTAAATGTATGGCATGTTCTGTTTCTAAAGTGCATAAAAATAGAACAAAAGAAGATCAAAATTATGAGTGATCTCTTAGCTCGTTTTAAGTGCACTATGAAAAACATCTCAAAACGAACTAAAAAACTAGTCTGGAAGACTGATTTTGAAAGCAGTGCATCACTCTCAGTAGATCTGACGGTTCTCTCAGTAGATCTCATGGTCAGGGATCAGTTCCTCGTGCCTGTACTCACACAGATTCCTAAGATCATATTAGGCAAGAGGGCTTGCAACTAGCAGAAGTACGCAGTATGGACACAGTGTGACACCAAATTACTTTTGGTGGTTTCAGTGAAGGAAGAATGTTCATTACCTTCTTTTTATTCTTCGTAGCAGTGAAGGACCACCAGAATCACAGACCAGAGAACACGGTGCTACTCTGCACAATGTCTGCGTTGCCCTTTTAAAGTCAAGTTGTAAATTTTGCTTCCATTTAAAAGTCAATCTCTTAAACTTAAATTATGTTCCTCAACTGTGCAGCAGAGACAGAAATAACTGTGCAGAAATATTAACAAATAGTACTTGAAAATCCTTCAATTATACAAATGTTGCTGAAACGGCACTAGAGAATGCCCCAATATAATGTTCAATTACAATATCATATAGTACCGTCAGTCATTTTTTATTTCTATAATAGATTTGTTTTCCTCACAAATGCGAAGAATAATAGGGTTATTTCTAGAGATCTTCTTTTGCCTTTGTAAAGGAATAAGCAATTGCATAGACTTGAGCTTATTATTCCTGGAAGAGAAAGATGGGACTTCTGAAGGTGCTCCTTGCCTTAACCACATCACAGGGTTACAACAGGGGGTGCTCACAACTTGTTCAGTTGACAATGGAAAGGGCTACTTACTATTGAAGGTCAACAATTTCCCACCACAAATCATGATGAAGTAGGATGCAGAAAGCCCTGCAGCTGCACACAGAAAAATCCACTTCCTAATGATACCCCCTGTCCTCACCAGCGCTCATCCCAGGCCCCCCGGTTTGGTCCCCACACTAATCTGTCCATAAGGAGAAGAGATAGGAGAAGGGATGTATTTGCCAATGCTAATTTAAGACTGATGAAGCTTATTTACCTTAGCCTTTTTTCTATAGGAAATGGGGGGGGGCGGGGAGGAGATGATTATTTACGGCAGTTGTCATGCTCCTAATCCAAACCATCTACTAAATGCACTTAATCTCCTCTTTAATTATACAGGGACTGCAGGAAGATTACACTGAAGCCAGCTCCGGTGAACTCCCAGCCCTCCCACAATGTCCACTCCCAAATACACAGGAGATCATCACAGAAAGGAGACACTTCAGCACACGGCTTGTCTTCCGTCTCCCAGCCAGACCCACTTCGTGCTTGTAAACTAAACACTCTTTGTGAGGGAGCCACTAAAACAACAGCCATCTCTCCACAGCAGAAGATGGACTTTGGGATTCGGCTTAAGAGGGAAGTGACCATATGCTAAGGTTGCGTTTTAAAAATCTCTGCTGTAACTTCTGAGAGCATCTGTATTTTGGGCAAGGAAGGCTTTGCAGGCATGTTTCTCAACTGCACGGTTTCTGCATAGGCGCCGTCCTCTGCCACCACATTCAGTTCCCAATTAGACAAATAGTTTGGGCAGTGACTTTTCCACCAAGTAAATATTCGATAGCAATTATACAGCAGATAGAGTTAGGTTATAAATAAAAAATTACTAGATGAAAACAATAAATTAAGATGGAAAGTAAAACGTACTTTATTATGCAGCTAAACAGCTCAAAACTAATAACTTATTAAATCAGTCGAAATTAAAGAGATAAACATCAGTTAAAAATAAATTTGGTTTTGCTGCCGTTTTCTGTGGTTGCTGTGGCTGAAAGAGCACAATGGAGATCAAGGACTCAGTAGGAACAAGTTGGGGGAAAAAAAACAGGTTCGTTTTTATTTCATCCTGCTTCTTGAGCATCTAGCTCATTTTGGCAAAATTAACAGGAGAAGAAACAAATGAAATATTCTGGATGAAAGATATGTCACACAAAATGTCTTACAGATCAGCCAAACCAAAGCCCCACCACAAGCGAGCCCCACGACACCCGCACAACATGGCGCTCACCTCCCCAAACATGGGGGGAACGACCGCAAACCCCGGACTGGCCACAGGGCTCCTCACAGGGTTTCCTTCTTTCTGACACACTGAAATGTTGAACTTCTTAATTCAGGGGGCTGTTACTAAGAAGCGATTATCCAAATACCACACTTGCCTTCAAACCGCACGAGGTAAATGTGAGTCTCCTCAGCGGCCACCACGCTGCACCTCCCCGCCCCCCTCAGCCCACGCGTCTCGCGCTCACCAGCGCTTTTGACAGGCGACCTGCGCTGTACGTCTGACCTGGCGGAGGAGGCCTGGCTCCCGGCTGCACATGGCGGCCCCCCGCCCGCCCCAGCGCTGAGCCGCTCCCGAGCCGCGGAGGAGACCTCATCCCTCAGCACCGAAACTCCGTGCCCTGCGTTAAGCCGGGGGTGCGCGCGGGGAAGGAGCCGGCCGGGCCTGGGGCACACGCTCGCCTCCCCAGCCAGGCCACGTGCAGGGCTCACGGCCGGGGAGGCCTCGCACTGAGGCCCAGGCTGGATCCAAGCGCTCCTCCTCAAGAACCTCAAATTACTTCACCTCCCTCTCCTTCTCCGTTCCCCGCCTTTGTCACCTTCTCTGTACCTCATCCGCTCAGAGAGGCGGGTGCTGGGTACCAGCCACCACAGCAGGAACCCCGACAGACAGCCTAGAGGCCTCCAGTCCCACCAGAAAGTAAAACCTGCAATATTGAACACAGCAGACTGAGTAAAAAGATACTCAAAAATTTATTCTACAACAGGAAAATAGGGTGCATTTGTTTCTTTAGAAAACCAGCTCCTATAAAGCTTAGTGGCCTCTTGTTAACATTTCAAGTGATGGCCACTTACAAACATACTCTTCTTCAGATGTCTTTTTTCACTGTTACATATGTGGAAAGAAAGAGACAATGTTAACAGATGTACAAAGTCTATTTTCACACATAATCATCAAATGTGTGTGTTTTCTTTAACATAAAAAAACTGAGGGACAAATTTAATGCCTAAACTACGTATAAAATCCAGTCTTACATGAGGAATGGCACTGATCTCGGTAAAGCCTCCACCTGTAATATGAGACAGATATAGCCAGGGATGGAAAATACAGACATAAATTTCAGACAGAATATGGTTTTGGGCAGCTGTGTTTATTGAAGCCTTCAGGTAGAAGGATCCTAAAACAGCAACCAAGCTAGCAAAATCCTCACTTTGTTTATCACTAATATTTCTGGACCACATTAAAAACGAACAAAGGGTTGCATGCTCTAATATTGGAAAAAAGCTTGCTCAAATAATAACTGCCAAATTTAATCATACTTTATATGTGATAATATACTATTAACAATATGGTTTTCATAGAAATACAATGCATTTATTTTCAAGCAACGTAAGAGGATAATTGCAGGCAAAGGAGACAATTCCCCTTCTCTGCGTTTAGCCGGCACTAACACAAGTTTTTTTTTTTCATTAGCCAAAATAAATTTACAGTGTCTGAAAGAACCACAAAGAAATCTCTGCATGCTTGTAGAGATTACGAGAAGTGAAGCAAGTCTATGCATCTGCTTTCTCAACAAGAGGCCACAGAGCAAGAGTCTCTTCAGAAACACCCTGCCTCAACAGAAACAGCTCTAATGGAGTCTCTTCTGGCAATCACAAAACAAGAACTTGATGAAGCTAAGCTACACAGAGTAATAGCTTGTCAGCAGGTGTTCGAACTAAAGGTGGTGGGAGCTATTAATAGACATTTTACCTGCTAATTACTTTTCTGTGGCTTCACATGACAGTGTGAGTGATGAATTGTAGCTCTTTTCTTCACATGCTGACAAGCAGCAGCTCTAATCACCACTGATGAGTTTTGCTTTTTTTTTTTTCTGGCGAGGGGAGCCAGCCTAGTCCCTCTGCCAGCCCATCCTTGCACCAGCACCACAGGGTAGGAAGAGAGTTCGGTAAACAAACTTTGGAAGTAAAGTGAACTTTCTTTGGATTAGCTTGATCAATGTTCATTAGTTGTTCGATCCCAGTTAAAAAAAAAAAAATCAGAGCTCATTTCATCTCTTTCCTGGGTTAAATTCACTTAATCCTTGCTGGCAGGGAAGTTCCTAACTCACATAGTGCTAACTATCTTTGCCAGCTCAGACAGGGTGTCTAGGAGCTGCTGAGACCTTTAGTTTAGGGTATTTTTATGCTGCCCGTTGCAAGTGCAAAGACATGTCAGCTTACTAAAAAAGCCAAGCTCAGGTACCAAAAGACATCCGGATCTAAACACACCGCAATATGCAATACAGACATAGCCACAGTCCCATTAACAAATCCAGAAATCCCTTAGAACAGATGTCTTGATCACAGCTTTTAGGCAACCACGAATGCCTCTACATCTCCAAGCACAACAGCCACATTAAGTTCAAGGACACCGTTTGACTCCTACAAACAATCCAAGATAAAGAAATGTGCATATGGCCCCTCTGCCTGCCTCCCTAAATAACTGTTTCTTCTCTTTCAGCCCAGAAAACTGCTGGAATCCATGTGGAGCAAAAGGCATGCAGTGACCAGTGCTATCTCTTACTGAAGAGACACAAGATGGGAACTGAAGATACTACTGTAACACTGGTGCTTGGGGCCAAAAGGAAAATAAAAACAGCTTCTCCACACAGGCAGAGCAGATAGCAGTGCTTACATCGATTAATTTCTGCTGCCCCTCTGGAGAAGGCAACCACGACTGTATAAACTACAGAAGGTAAAGGTTTATTTTTCTTTGACAAATATTTGTCGCCACAAACACAAACATTATTTTTTAAAGGAAAAAAATGGCAACCTTTTGAAAAGACAAATATTATAGTCTAGATAGCTGTACTGTGTAATAAATTATGTGCAGTGTATAACAAATTATGTGTAAAGAAATGTAACTTCTCAGTTATGCTTGGTATCTCTCAGTAATACGGGTAACAATCACAAGGATAAAATCGTAAGTTTTCTCTCTGACACAACTTTTTAAAAAGTCTTTTTCCACTTATTCACAGACTGAATGCAGGAGTTTTAGGTAAGAATAGCATATGACTGCTAAGAAATGGACTTAAGATAACCTCAGGCAAGCTTAATTCTGCTCCTCACTATTTTTCAGTGCTTTCATCTTCCATATTTAATTCTTGAGCATCATTTCTGTATGTAATACGTATTGCTTTTAAACAAGCAACCTGGAAACAGTAAAGTTCATAGAGTCCTCAGTTCTCCGGACGCTTGGGGAAATTTTTAAATGAGTAATCAAAACAGCATCACGTGGATACCATGGCACATGGCAGCCATTTCAAAACCACGCCTCAAAATTGGGGGCGGCCAAAAATTCGCCAAGAAAAACTCCAACCTTTGTCTCCAAAGTTGTTTTTTAAAACGAACAAAATGCATCTGAACCTCATTCTCCAAAACACTCGGCTGAACACATCCCACAAAGTATGAGGCAGATAGCTTACCAGCCCAAAGTTGCGAGCAACTGAGAACACAGATTGTCATATGGAAGGTGCCTTATGTAACTTTATACCTCATCAGATCTGCCTACAACATATATTTCTAACGACCCTTCCTCCAGCATCACGAAATGCCAACACTAAGGTTATGTCTCCTTCAAATAGCACTGACATATGGGGTAATTTAGAAGTGCACAACACATGATCCTTACACATCTGTTTCATAAACACAGAATAAGTAGATAAGGAGAAAAAGCCAGATAGCTCAAATGACACTTATCATTTACTGGAATTATTAAACATATACTGATTAAAAGGCAAATGGTTTCAAAGAGTATAAATACTTGTCCTAAATGTTTGCAGTCAGAAAAAACTCAGGTGCATGATACTTATAGCCCTGCAGAACCCAGGAAAGATTAATAATCATCATCATCATCATCCCCTTTCCTGAAAAATGCCCTTCTTTTTCCACAGCACAATCAAGCAACACATCAAAAAGCCAAGCCCTGGTTATGCCTTGTAGCACTAATAGAGCAATTATATAACTATTCTTCTTACTCTTATTCAATCAGCAGATTCTGCAAGACCAAGTGCTCATTATTTTTTTGTTTTTCAACTTTCTCATTGTCCCTAGTCAGCCAAGTGCTCTTATTTCTCCAGAATTCAAACTACCAGTTACATATTCAGTTACATGCATTTCACAAAGTCTTAAACAGCTAATCAGCAGTTCCAAAAAAAAAAAGCAAGTAAGTAGATTGTTACGAACACACTACCTCTTTAAAACATTGTCCATTGTAACAGTCCTTTTTATCCAGTCTGCTTTTAACTAGGGGGTTGGATCTTGAAAGGTCCCTTCCAACCCAAACCATGCTATGACTCTATGAACCAGGGTATATGTTTCGCACTTGCCCAAAACTCCAAACAACCCAAAGAAAAAAGCAACTAAGGAATGTATCTAGGATCCGTAACTGATTCTTGAGGCGGGTGAGAGGAATGACATTCACCCTTTGCATACAGACTTATTTACTGCCTTTGGCATACCACAGGGTTTACTACAGTTCTGTATAAAAGATCTACTAACAACAGCAACAAACATTTTCAACATGATCTATCTGAGCTATCAGAAACCCTCTAACTCCTCAGCTTTATTGATCTGGTGATGGACTTCAGGATTTCCTTCTCTGCAGTTGAGTTACCTCAGGTTGAAGACAGGAAGGCAGATGATATATAAGCAGAACTTTAACTTGCAAAGAGCTATAGTAAAAATGATAAGTAATTTTTCTGCTATGAGCATGCAGAATATTAACAATAAATCCCAACTTCAGTACATACAAATCTCCATTCCGAAATGAAGTCTTCCTCATTTAGCACTACAGTGATTAAGACTAATTTTCACTATTACTGACAAAAGTAGTTTTAAGATCTGACTAGTGATAAGGGCAAAGGAAAGGATTTCTGTGTGAGAAATGGCAAGAAGATGAAATTAAGATAAAAGGCATAATTCTTAAGAGGAATCAAATCATTCATGGGTAAAGTAGGTCTATTTTTTACATTCATTTGCATATAAATGTTTTGTGTTAGTGGTAAATGAGAAGTAATTTCATGCTGTTAGTGCACACCAATGTTTTCTCTGCCAAATAATAATGTTATTTCATCTGCTGCAATCTTCTAGCTTTACAGATTCAAATATATAGTGTATAATAAATTCCTGTGCAGCCATAGCAGATTTAAATAACTTGCATGAAACCAGTACTGAAACCAGTATGCTGTACACAGCAAAAACTGTTGTGTTTTGGTTTTTAACCAAACTCTATTCTACACAAATGCAGATTCCCTGAAGAAGTATTTTACAAATTCACAGGGACTTTACTAAGTTCTTTGGTTATGGAAAACTTTAAAGCATCCAAAAGTTATTTGTGAAGTTTTCTAAATATTCTTATCTTCCCACAACAAAATATTTCCCACTTTAAGGTCTCCTTTTAAAAAACATTTGAAAATGTTCAAAATCAAACAAAACTAATTTAATCTTCATTCAAAAAAAAATGTACATGATATTTTGGAGAAGTAAAGCAAAAAAAAAATCCTCATGCATCAAGGCATTGTGGTGATATGTCAGGCAAACTAGATCATTTTCTTAAAGATGGAAGAAGAAATCTTTGGCTTTGCAGTTTTCAGTCTTTGTATTCTCCAGACAGCAAGGCAAAGGGTAGCATTCTCTGGGGAAAATATGATACCAAGGAGACATAGCTTGGACACTCAGCAAAATATGGTCATACTCAGTTTTGATAAATGAAACTCCATCTCCTGACAAACAGATGATGGAAAAAGAATTACGTGCATTTCTTTGCTTTCTGCAGCACAGTTAGGTATTTCAGGAGCTACAAGATGCACTCCAAACCTGAAGACTGATACAGTGATCTGATGGCATTATCTAAGTAATCTGTTCTTCAGTATGCATTTCTCTTTTCATAAGCATCACCTCCATCTTTCCTCAATTTACTTTCTGTTGGCATTGTTTATTCACATCCAGTTCTTAAAGCAACCATTAAAGAAACAAGGCTTGTCACATTTTATGTATGGATGAAGGTCTGCTACACTGTTATTAGCTTACTGATGAAACGTAAAGCAGTCTTAGACTAGCTTCACTGCCACACACATACTGAAAAGGATCATGTCAAGGCTAGATCTGGGTGGTAATTTTTATAACTGATGAACAAGTGTACGTTTTATTACCTGGGAGTAGCTTGGAGAAAAAATACCATGGTACCTAACTCAGTACAGTTTCTCCTGTATCTCTAGAGTTGGACATGCATTTTTCAACGAGTTTTGAGATGTCAATTATTTTCTGAGATTTTGTCAGTATAAATAAACATGCACATCCACATCAACCAGGAATCTACCTGTTGGTGCCACCAGTGTGAGTTTCATGTCCCAGTTTGAACAGAAAGAGAAGGACAAGAGACATGCCTCGCTGGAAGTAGAACAACTCTACAGGCATATATCTGTCATGGTGGTTTCTCAAGGACTGATTGAAACCCATGCAACAAACTCTTAGCAGCAACGAAATACCATCACAGACCTCACTACTTCTTTCTTTTAAGCACAGAGAAGATTTCATTTATTTTGCCCTTTCTGACATACGGATTTCATAAAACGCAAAACTGCACTGAGGCAAGATAGTCTATTGAACATGCTCCCACCTTCACAGACTGAAGGAGAGAGGGAAGAGACAAACCACATCAGTTATTGCCCGCTCTCTCCTGGAGCACGTTCAGCTTCAGTGATGGTATGTGGTATGTACGCCCCCACCATTATCAGCGAGCGTGACCTGTAACAGCAGTAGCAACTGGGAAAAATCTTTATTCCTCCTTCTCTGGAGCAGCACAGAAAAAGAAAACCTGTGAATCTCACCCCCAGGATGCTTGCTCTCCTGTCAAGAGCACAATATGGCAGACTGGCAGCTACGAGAGACTCTACTAAGATGGATAGTACAGGCCACCATTTGTTCTCTGATTAGGTAACGAACACTGGAGGATCCATTTGTTCCAAGTGCTTATGACAGGAGGGGAATACTGTGAGAGACCACAACCACCCACCCACTTTCTGTCAAAAATCAATAAAGAACATCCTTTAAATAGTGCTATCAATCATAACTGTTTCCCAACTATTAATGTGGCAAGCAGTTTGCCTATTTAGCGCTGTTCAATAGCCTCCGCCTGGGTTAAGGAGGTCCCATGCTCTCTCCATACCAGCCAAATATGCTTGTTCGGGCTCTCCACTGTCCTCCAGGAAGAAAATGTTGCCCCGTGAACTGCAGGCATGCAACATAAGCAGCTGGCTTGCCATTTGCCATATCCACAGCTAACAGGGTAGAAACTGCGAGTAGAAGTTTACTCCAAAAAAATGCTGGGAAGGGGGGCAGGAAGAAAGCAGCTCTTAAAACACATCAGCTATCAACATTGCAGAAGCTTTCTTCATTGATGGCAACTCTGTCTTGGAAACTCTCCCCTGCAGAGTGGGAGTAGGACTGAACAGTGGGAGGTGGTTCTGTCCGCCTCAATTGTTCTCAATGCCAAAAGCCGTTTAGGTGGTCACTCGCTAACCCGGAGAGAATGGGGAGGAGAATCAGAAGTGACAATCCTTCTGTTTTTTAATGATTACTTTAAAATCAATCAGAGATTATGCTTGCAAGGCAAAATTAACATTACTATTCCTACCCCATCATGCCGCCCACCATCTCCAGCATCCAAATAGATCTTAACTCAGTTGGATCATACACTTGTAAGTCATGCCAAATTCTATCATGAAACCTCTGTCAAACTCCAGTGAAACAGAAAAAATAATCAGATAATTTTTATTAAAAAAACCTTGCACACTGACTACCTGCACTAGCAATTATTCTACGTTGGAGAGTCAGAGGCTTAAAGTTCTCCTAAACAATACAGTCAACATTAGAGGCTAATCGGAAGAATGGGCAAGCACTAACCAGGACAGATACTTACTGATGCAATAAAAAAAGGAAAGCCTGTAAGTATAGGACCAATATAGCCAAAAGGATTGTCTCTGAATTAAATTTCCTAAGAGGTTTATCTGATTGGTGAACAATAAATTCAAATTAAGTCCACTAAAATCAATATAACAATCACATTTTGTATCCCTGAGGAGCCATCAGGAGCCAATTGCGAGACTGCAAAAACCTCAGCTTAAATTAGAAGCTGTGATCTGAACACATGCTATCGTCTTTCAGTAATGA
This sequence comes from Calonectris borealis, assembly GCF_964195595.1. NCBI lineage: Eukaryota > Metazoa > Chordata > Aves > Procellariiformes > Procellariidae > Calonectris > Calonectris borealis. Next base: position 132,772,141 of record NC_134312.1, read on the forward strand.
AGTTTTCTTTAAGACGAACTCAGAAAAGCAGACAACACTGTATGTGCAACAAGGACCAGGAAGGTAGAGACTTGCTGCATGAATTAAGGGTGCAGTGTTAGCCTTCGCTACAAATTCCTTATTTTATATTCAACTTAGTTCCATACACTTTTGCCTAAGATAAGGGAGCTACAAAGACAAGTTGTGTTTGTTTGTTTAAAGATAACATCTGTAATTATATACCCGGGGAAAAAAGAAATTTCAGCTAATAAACAAAGTTTTTTCTGTGAAAATAGGTTATTTTTGAAAGAGCCACAATCTGTCACCCTGTGTGCCTGGGAAGAATGGTCATCAGTGTTCACCCTAACTTAGATTTTGTCTCAGTTAATTAAAGTATTTACTTTCTTGTTTCCTTTTGCACTGTCTGATGAGAAAAGGACTTTGTGAATAAGTCTCTTCATGTTCCCTTCTATATCAGTAGCATTTTTTTTTTAGGACTTCATCCTTTCCATTATTTAAAAAACAAATAGATGAGTTAACTTACTGCACTGAGCCACTTTGCAACGTTATTAGAAATACTACTCTAAAGAAGAGAATCTAAGATGTATTTAAAACCAAATGTCTTCCTGTGAGGAAAAGCTTTTCTCCCCTTTTTTACTTTTTCTTTTGCCTTTTTTTTTCCCCCTCTCTTCTCTTCATTACCCCTCACATCTATGTCCCAAAGATGCAACAACAGGATATTCAGAAAAGGTGCTGCATATTGAGAATCCACAAGCCCTTCTGAAGAGCTTTTCAGCCTACCATCTTTGATTGCCTCTGCTGGGATTCAGCCTTCTTAAAGCTGCTTCTGAGGCTTGGAAAAGTAGTATACATTAAAAATCCACAAAACACCACTTTAGGCAGTCAAGTACATCTTAGCAGAGCTGTTCACAATCCTTCCTACAGTGGAGAATGCAGACAGTGTGCCCAATCTATCACTAATCTTTACAGGCACGCACAAAAAGTTCGTAAGAAGGGTGAAGTCAGCACCACACCCCTCACTGAGGGGATAATCCCAGTTATGCATGATGCGACTTGACTGAAAAGACCATTACCAAAATCCCTCTGTATGCTCCATCAAAGATGTATGTATTATTTACACATAAGATAATTATTTAGTATTTAATCCCTTCTACTGTGAAATACAAGCAGCTCTGTTTCAGCAAGCTCAAATAATCATCTAAAACATAATTTGCATGAAAGGATCAGTGAAAAATGACATGGTTAATATCAGGACATTTTGTTGTAAAGGGCAACCGGCACTCAATTACTGCATTCACATATATAACTGTTTTACATTCCAAACCAAGCCCAATCTAGTTCCTTTGTGATTTCAGATAAACTTTTCTTCTATAAAGACAAATATGGAAGACTGAAATCTCGGATATCAATTTATTTAACAAGCACCATCCTATCAGTAGGTACTGCTCTTTATCTTGCCTCTGATTTAAAACGCTAAATTGTTCATACATTACGTGTATGAATGTACGTCAGGAGTTTCTTGAAATACTTAGATAGTCTTTAGGACTAGAAATTTGAATACACAAACTGTGAATATGCAAACAATGTTCACTCCCTCCCCATTTTGCCCCAAGAAGTTTACCAGTGCGCAGAGCAAGTCTACTGCTTCCAAGATAAGCTCCTGATGGCCAATTCGTGTGACTCCAAGATCTTCCAGTTCTTGATGAGTAATGCGTAGTAGCTGGTCACCACTAATCTTCTCTCTCTCGAAGTTCTTTATATATTGCTGCAGGCAATCATCAAGACCTGCAGAAACAGGACGGAAGAAGGGAAGACAAAAGTTAGCAACATTTTGTACTGCCATAGGAAGTAAAAATGGGCTGGAACCAAAAATCAATTCAACGGAGGATACTTGCCCTATCTTTAAGAGAAGTATTTCAAGATTACAAAAAAATTTAATGCTACCCAGAAATCTTAAGATTTGGAAAGCTACGGCAGCCATGGCTTTTCCACCTCTGGACGACACCAACTGCTTCTGAACCCCGAACAGAGCCCTGAACTCCTGTATGTGTGCTTCATATGTGCTATGAAGGCCTATCTGGCAGGCCCTAGTAACAGGTATGTTAGCAATGCCTCCATTACATCTAGGAGGGGAGAGGAGAAGAGTGAACAATGGAAGGGAGGAAGACTTGCATCCTTCTCTGGGTGCAGTGTATCAACAGGTGCTGTTAATTATTACAGCACTGTAAGAGTCTGGAAACAAGGGAAAGCATTTGTGCCAGAGACAAATTCTAAGAGAACAAGGAGAGTGGGAATATGCTTAACACCATCCAGGAGTGACTAGCTATCAGTGCCTCTTAACCTCACTCCCAGCGTACCTCTGCAATGGTAGGTCGCATGAAAAGGAGGGGCTGCTTGGAGATGCCCTCAGCTAGGAACCCATCTCTTCATGGGACACTTGACTACAGCGCCCCATGCAGTGACACACAAAACAGCAGTGCCACATCATAGCGTGTCTCCTACTCTGAGACCGTTCATAGGCTACTGAGCCACCTGAAAGTTCACAGATCATGCCAGCCCCTAGAACAAGCTGCAAAGAGCTCTAGAGAACAAGAAAGGCAGTAGCACTGCGAAGGCGTAAACTGGGCCCCAACTGCAGCAGCAGATCCAGCTCAATGTACCTCAGTTCAGAAACTGTATGGAGTCACTCACGGCACACAAATGCTTACTGAGCATGAAAAGCCACTAAAATCAAGACCTGGGTGTGCTGCCCAGAACAGAGTAACTGGGGAGCAGAAACAGGCCCGTTGTGCCAAAAAAGATCCTAGAAGCACATCCAACACATCTGCTCAGGACATGGATGAGTGCAGAGTTGTACAGGACAAGGTCCTGCTTTGGGGTCCACCCCTATTCTAGCTATTCAGTTTGATTATCAGTCTAATGACAGGCAGCTGACTACACAATTTTGCCTGGAGCAAAGAGCACTGCAGAACGTGAGATAATCTATCATGCATCTCTTCCCCATCAATCTTTGCCTAAGAGGGCCAGACCAGCATGGTGAAACTCTGCAGCGTGTGCATCCCTGTGCCAAGGGGATAAGGAAGACTCTTGAGTATTTGGTGGTCCATCTAAAATTTGTGTCTGCATACCTTCTGATGGATCAACATGACTGCTACTGAGTAGCAGGATTTGACAAAAACCTGAATGAATTAATTTAGCTGCTGCTTGAGAGATACCACCTTTCTGATGGTTGTCTTCAAACAATCCCTAACGTTGAAAAGACATCTGCTTGTTAGGTTGCAAGGAAGTGAGAACATTTTTACTTGCTAATCAAAAAGTCTGAGAAATCTGAAGATACATGGAGGAGAAAAGATCGATCTGACTGCTGAGCCCCAGCCGCCTCATAAGAGCCCCGGCTTATAGCATAAAGCTTCTCTGAAACTGGTTTTGTTGCATTTTTGGTCCTCATTCACCCCTTTTAGGGTGTAACCACACCTCTGAAAGAGACTCACATAAGGAACATGTTGGTACTGCAGGTAGGGCTGCCAGACTGGCCATTCCTGGCTCAGCCCTTGGGCAAGCGTCACCCACACTCTGTCCCTGCTACAACCCCACCTGCACAATCTTCACATGGCTTTAACTTCTAGAATTCACACACCAAACTAAACCACATGCAAACATGCTGTAAATCAAATACTCCAGGCCCAAGGCACAGGAGCAGGTCCCCAATTCCAGCAGCCTCCAACCACATCCTTCCAGAGCCTGCTGCCTGATTTCCTGCCTCCAAAACAAAGCCACTTAAAGGTCTAGGTTCATCAAGCATTTGGAGCTATGCCTTCCATTCGTTTCCCTTTCTAATCAAATAGTTGCTCAAATCAGTCATATACTCTATTATGACATATTAACAGAGAACAAAAGTGGTGATCCAGGACTGATCATGTATCTCATCTTGCCACACAGCCTGGTTCTCAGATGTGCTTGACCAGCTTTTGAGGAACTAAAAATTGTTCCCTAATTCTCCAACAAAGAAAATACAAATGGTTAAGCTTTCAGTAAAAGCAATGATCTACTAAAGCTTTTATTCCCTAAATTTCATTCCCTTATAGTAGGGGAAATTGAATTATCAGAACCACCAAGACTGATCCATAAAATGACTTGGTTGCCACACGTATGCACGGAGAAGAAGACAGGAACACTCAGTAAGGTCAAAACAACACAGCCTGTTGCTTTGTGGGGTGCCCCACTGTTTTTGATATTTTTTCCCTTTGTACTTAAATAAGGAATATTTGCCTTTGGCCTTAGAACTGCTTGTTAATCAAAAGTAATGTTTCACTATAAAACAACATAATACATGCATAGTTAGTGTGATGTACAAGGGGAAGTCTTAATTTCTCTCTTTCTTAGACACCATTACTTCAGAACATGTCAAAGAGCACGAGTCCTGCATATTCCTAAGGCATTTCAACAGGAACCCTCAATTCATCCACATGCTCTTACATGTTAGGCAATGCTCATCATTATTAACAAACAGACAAGTAGCAATAAAAATCAGGTATTCTCTTCTGCCTGACACCTGAAAGTAAGGCCATTTACCAAGTCCCAGTGCTATAAGAACTCATTTAGATATTTAAATTTAAGTTGCAAAAGGAAATAATTTTTCTCAAAACTTCTTGAATCCACTTTACTTGTTCACACACACACAAGATACCATTATCTTGAATTATCTGATGCGAGCCTTCTTGATTCATCCTCACTTGTAAGTATTTTCTCCCAAAGCCCTTCTTAGCCCAAGTTTTCCATCTGATATATTAATTGCATGAACTGTTCTACAAGCACAGTCACATGTATAATGGCATTTATTTTCTGAAAAAAAAAAAAAAAAAGAATATTCTTGATAATACATAAAACATTTAATCTAAAAATGTATTAAAAATAGGCCATAGATGTGCTTTTGCTAAATGACTAAAAAAGAAGGCAGTAAGTACTTCTGATATTCCTGAACTTAAGTCCCACACTGCTTACACAGACTGCTGAATGAGAATAATAACATTAAAATATTCAGCGTCATCAGGTATCAAAAAACGAATTCCCAGCTAAGAGACTAGCAACACAAATCCAGAATAAGACATGACAGATGCACTTAATAAACACTTACTGACAGTTAATTCTAAATAAAGCCATTACTCTTCCTCCCCCTCCTATCTATGTATTTTTGTCATTCAGATGTAATCTATATGGATGCATGTAGTTCATATAGGGTAAGAAAAAAATTTAAGACAACAAAAATATTACTGACAATTGCTTGACTCACCAATTTCGTAAAACTACAGCCAGGAAAGAACAAAATAATTTAACCATAGATTGCGTGACATTTTCAGAATAGCTTGCCGCAATTACTTCCCCTCATTCCCTAAATAGAACATCCTTTTAAAGTAATTTATTTTTGTCATTCTATTTCTTAATTAAAGAGCAGCAATCCTTTTTGTAAACAAAACTGTGCGCAGATAGGAAATAATAATAATAATACAAAAAGGCCGCCAGCATTTGTCACCCACACCTTTTGTCCCCAGAGCCACAGCAGCCAGCCCTGCTGCGTTCAGATCAACAGGAGGGGAGCTGCAGGGAACGAGCGTCCTGGCTGATAATACCATTTAGCTCGGGACAGGACACGATGTACCAAAAAACATCAGGCGCCTGGGGAGACACCCTGGAAGCTAACGGGGAAAACACAGCTTTCTTAAGAGCACTCTGTCTTTTACAATATTCCTGCAAGTCCAGCATCCACCCAACCTTGATGTAGTAAGAAATTTTTCTAGCTGTCAAGGTCTGCTCCACTTCCACCCCCAGATGCCCTCATATCAGAGGATGTCACGCAACCCACGTACCACAGGAATCCCAGCAAATAACTCAGTTTGATGTACTATTCCCTGTTCCTGGCCATGGGTGCGATTAAGGTTGCCAAGCATCTAAGCAGTCCTGGATATTTCGAGAACAGTGGCCTCTGTCCAAAACTCAGGTTCGTTATTATATTCTGGATGCATAAGGCCCCATAGTACATCAAACGGGTTTTCTGATGTCAATACACAAGTAATAGTCTCATATTCAACAACTCTGCTCCTCACCCAAAATAACCCCAAGATTTTTTGAGTATATGTAAAGGCACAGATGTTCCAATAATAAAAGAGTTTAAAGTAAAACCGTATGATGGTACTGTTCTTCCTTTTAGACCTACTCTTTATAATGTAACTTTTTTTTCTTTTTTCTTGAAAGATTGCTTCTCTTGTGCTCCAGAAATAACACAGACCTCCAAGGATGCTAACTACTCAAGAAGCACTCCCCTGCCCCACATGCTTTCCACCTGAGCTTATCAACCACAGAGTCTGGCAATGCTGTCCAGATCCCACTATACACTCACTAACGGGCCAGTTTGATTGGGGCCTAGAAGAGCATTTAAGACGTTAAGTTAATATACTGCACATCTTTGTCAGCTGGCATACCCCTGAGGTGTTACGTACACAGACGGATTACTCTGTGCATTAACAGAGTAAGTTTAAAGCACTAAGTTTAAAATACTAAGTTTAAAGCAAGCTCTACCTCGTCTGTGGAACTGAACAAATAAAAAACAGTAGCAAAAGTAAAAGAAAGCTCCTCCAAAAGAAACTGCTCAGAAGAGTCAGTGCTTTTAACATTAAAAAAAACTTCTCTAGGAAAGTGCAAGTCTCTTGCAAGTAGAACAGGCTGGAGCTGTTTTTTTCCCCCTACTCCATCATTGAGTTCTACCTTGTGTGGGCCAAGTCAGAGTTCATCAAATCATTTAACAATTGTTAATGGTTCACTGATGCAAAATTGGGCAGATTTCTATGCAACCAATTCCTTTTATTACAACGGTAAGTAGAAACTGATCAAGAAATGTTTAATTTCATTTTTTTACTCATATGATTTTTCTGGAATAAGATTGCAAGATGCAGTGCTACCCTCCAAGGAAATCTTCCATGCTTGCAATCTCTTAACTAATAACACAACTACACACTTCATGATCTCTCTGAGGTATTGTCTTATTCTGATGTGTGTAACAGGTTATCTTTTGAAACAAGAAAACTGACAAACCACCCTGTAATTCAGTGTCAGAACAGGTTATGCACGTCTGTGGTAATTCAAAGTCAAATGACCCTCTCCATGTAATACATACTCCGGTTCTGATCCCACAGTCTGCTCCTCATCTGCAGTCTTTCCTCCCACCTCTGAGAGACTAAAAAATATTAAATAGACTTTTTCTATGGCTAGATCTGAACTAAAATTTGTGATCAGCTGCTCAGATATACATGAGAAGATACAGTTCTAAAAATAGTGGCAACTAGGTAGAATATTCTTCCCCAAATTGCGGGCAAAAGAATTTTTCTTAAGATTGGAAAACTACAGTGAAAATAACAGAGCGTGTGTCCTTATCAGCCCTTTTCAGTTTAGGGTTAAGGGAAAGATGATGAACATTACAAGTTTAACTATCAACCTGAAATTTTGACAAGGCAGTATATTTTTATGCTCCCCTGGTAAGTCAGAATGAGGATGCAAACCGACAACTTCCCTTGGCAAGTCCCTGTTCTGTAAACCAGCATTTACTGAAAAGCAATAACATACAGACAATACATGGAATAATTTTGCACGGGAGGGAAAGACACATAGCTTTCTTAAAAAACAAATGACAGGTTTGGGGCTTTTCTTTTTCTTTAAGTATAAAGCAAACAAATTCATCTTTCAGTTTGAACAGAAAGACTATGCCCTACCTGAACTCCAGCAGTTTTACACCTTAACAAATACAAATTCAACCAATGGACTGTAGCACAGAATTTAACAAGCTATTAAAAAAATTTTAAACCAGAGTTTAATTTAAGCTGGACATTTATGATTGTAAACTATCATTTGCAACATTTTTACCTAAACTAGCATGATGGAAGGGACCACTAAAACATTAAATGTTCAGTTGTTTTCTCCCTGCTTACCATTAAATACACATTAAATTTAAGCCAACTATTCTTAAGGACTGACCACCTTTGAAACTGCACATGAGTCTACGTATGTTTCAAACTTAAATGTTCAGCTGAGTTCCTGATAAGTTAAAACATTGTGCTATGACTTATGCATTTGCACCTAGGCTTTATTAATCCAGCACTGGTAGGCTACTATCCTATTCGCTTTAACTATACAAAAATACAAGCTTTCCTTACATCAAAGAGCAAGAGAAGCAGCCAGGAAACTTTTCCCTCTCTTCCACCTCAACCAGAGAGCTGTTCCTGGGCACAGACACCACAGGCAACTTGGAGCGGGCAATTCTCCCCCCCACAGCAGCTCTCGTTTGGGATACGCACTCACGTTTCCTCCCTAGGAGAAACAGAGCAGGAGAGGGGAGACTACGAAAGGCCAGGTTTCATCAAAATCTGTACGTGGGAGATGGGCATTTGGAAGCTCTCCACGTCCCTTAGTCTGGACGTCACCACAGAAACCTCAAGCAAGCCAAGCCAGCCCCTTCCCCACCTGAGAGGCAAAGATAATTCTCCTCTGCCCACATACGTAAGGGATGCTCACTGCTTCGGGGTCTTCAGCACCTCCTGGGCTTCATATGTGACAAACAGATGTCACAGTTATCAGTGCCAAAAGATGGAGCAAACAACAGAAGGTTTGAAGTGCAGTAGATTGCAAATGCCTACTGTGGACAGGACATCCACAAAAAAGAAATGCCCCACCCCAGAGGAGCACTGCAGGTAGGATGGCAAAAGAAACACCAGAAGCAGCTTTCATGACAGATTGGGAAAAAATTACGATATATTTAAAACTGGGGAAAAAAAAATTAATTGCAGGCCCTGGATTTATAAATGGGTACAGGATTAATGAAAAAAATAATTGCCAAATGCCTGGATTACAGCAGTATTTGCAAAAGAGCAGGACAATCACTTTGTGCCCTGTTATCTGCAATTTCAGGCAAAAGCCCTCTAACTGCAAAACATATTTGTCCTTCACTCTACAGAATTATTCTCTCCCTCTCACTCCCTCTCCCTCTCTCTCTGCATATATCTGAGTCAAAGGAAATTCCAAAAGCATTAAAAACAAACATTAAAAATGACTGAGAAGATCCAAATAATTATTCCTTCAAGCATAACATGCATATTCATAGAATATAGTATAAGGTTACGTGTTTTCCATGTGCAGTTTTGTATTTTTTTCTAGGAATCTAGATGTAGGGTAGATGTATTTTTTTCTAGGAATCTTCAACTGCTCATAGTCAAAACATTAGCTGAAAGGTACTGCTAACTAAAAACTACATTTTTAGACAATGAAAGAGAAACACAATACATAAAAACCCCCACTTTATATCCACTGGATATACACTACTACATCCAGAAAAGCGTGTTGAGTTTGTAGAACGAAGAACTCAGAAGATGTGAACGTGAGAGGCAGCAACGTAATCCAAATTCAGCCTCTCCTGAAATGCCGAGACCCTGGCTACTAGACGAGAGGTACTGTGTACAGCAGTGAGGTAAATAAGGAAGGTATCACACTGGGCTCCTGAAGAGATGTGCAAAATGAGGAACTGAAATTGAGGTATATTTTAGACCTTGCATGTGGCTCTGTTCTTTTTAAGGTCTTGCCAGGAGAAGGGCCTGTGGTCGGTCAAAGGAAAAGCCACGGATGAACAAGGAGATGGCATTATGCCAGGTGATAACCTGGGAGTCAAAGAGTGTATTTGCGACAGTGGTGTTCTTGAAACAGAAGTTTGGGGTGAAAGAAGTACTGTCCTACATCACTACTAATTCTGTAATGAAAAATCAAATCCTGTTTGAGGAATCTAACTCTGAAGTGTCTGCTGTTTCCGTGCCTACAGATACACGCTCTTTCCATGCTCGTGAACTCTTACGAGACCTGGATATATTCATTATATGACTGTGTTGGCAATAAATGGCAATTTTGTTCATCAGAAAGTTGCAGGAACATCAAGACCAAGTGAATCATACGTGGCTCAACAGCTCTATTTTAAAAGACTTTCACACTGACCCTTCTAAAAGGGTTTTCTTGAAAAAAGAAAATGAAATTGAAAAAAGAAAATGAAATTTAAAAAAGGAGGAGGAGAGACAGAAAGTGTACATATAGACTAACTACAAGCATGATTTAAAGACGTACAAGACCAAACTGGGTGCAGTGTCTAATAGGACAAATTTTCAATAAAATCAGTCCTTGCTGCTAGACTACTTATAATCAGGGCTTATTACAGCAAGTTAGACTCATTAATTACAACAATAATATCCAAAGTGTTCTGTTTAGCTGTTGATAAATGTAATCATTCATATTTCTCTGGGCGCTTTTTGTTTCCATTATGCCCATCTGTATAGCAAAGTCAAATCTTTACACAAGCACATACAAGTTTTGCAAAGTATTTGAAATCTTAAAACGTGGATAACACTGCAACAACCAGTGTCGAGCTCTATTTCTATGAAATTCAAGGATTAGTATCCCTGATTATCAATATTGTTCTCAATGTAAGAGGTTATAATTATTGTTATATTTAGGACTCTTATTATTGGATTACAACGACCACATTGTTCAGCTACAGCTGTGTCCTTTGCACACGAGAAATGCTGAAGTATGCTGAAAAGTTAGTGTGGCTGATAACGGCAGTGGAAATCTCTTTGTGGAAAGGAGAGGAGCCAAACAACCCACAGCATCATTAAATACCAGGAACCCCTCAAATGAAACTAATCAAAGGAATGCATCCATTTACTTCTGATAAACACTACTACACCCAACTGCAGGGGCCTAGGGCAGCCACAATGGGGATGGGATGAGAAAGTGTGCATTCATCCTCATAATTCAATGTATAAAATGACAAAGCGATTTTAAGCTCAGGGTTAGAAGTTCAGCACAATTTGGGAGGCAACTAGAGATAAACTAAAAATATCTGAACTGTAACGATCCCCCCCCAAAGGAATTCTACTTATATTCTGAACAAAGAGCAGACAGGCTAAAGGCGGGGCAGATAGTGGTGTTTAAATATCATATTCCAGAAGTTGTCCCATAAGTTGTCCAAGCGTTATCAAGATTATAAGACTATAAACACTGAATGAAATACTCTTCTAAAATCTCAAAGAGAAAATCTCATTATTGCCTCATTTTTTTTTCCTACATAAATCTATGCCCTTATGATTTTTGAAGCAGCTTTGAGGACATGGAATGTACTATCAAAGCTTTGCAAAAGGAAGAGGAGAAAGTGGCATTGTCACTTTACATGTAATAATATATTTTTATGATACACAAGGATCCAGACAGTCTAGACTTATTCAGGGTCCCATAACGCTAGAGTCTGTACAAAGTAATATACAAGGAGACACGGCCCTGACCCAGGACGCTTGATAAACTTCTCTTTTCCTCCATGAAATTCAAGCTGGCTGGCTAATAAAGGCAGATCCCTCCACAGCTACTTTTATTTCTACTCTGTTTCACTTCACAGTTTTCACACTCACGCCATCACACTCTTTCCCATTTTTCACATGCGCTCCAGTTTGCAGAGTACCACAAGAAAGGGAAGTCTTCTTGGGTCCAATCAATGGTTAACTTCTTCCTCAAAGTACTACGTTTCTGCTCCAGTTATCACACGTAAATTAGAATACATTGCAACTATCTTAGCATATAGGCATTTTTCAATCAGCATTATAAAATTAGGGTTCTCAATACTATTCACTAACATGCATTTGATCTATTTGTGTTTCATCGGAATTTTTTTTTAAATTTCGTATGTTCCCATTTTTCCCCTCTGAAATGATTCCTTGTACAACATCTGTCTGCATCACTACCCCTGTAGGGTTTTGATGTTTTCTAAGAACTTGCTACCATACATCAGACTATAAGGAGTAACTTTATCACTAATTGGTTCCCCCTAAAATATAAAGCAATTTATGAGCCAGCACAACAAAAAGCTTTTCTCAGCATGTGTCCTTCTGACTTTAGAGTTTCTAGAGGTTTATCTTTCTACTAGTGCAAAGCAACTTTACATCATTAAAACACAGCTTATCATCAAGCATACAAGATTAAAACTTACAATATTCTGGTGCCTGCAAACAAAAAGGCCACACCACTAGTCTGCACAGGGAGAGCACTTGTCCATCCGACAACAACGGCTTTATTACTTCTTCAACATGTCTCTCAAGCAAGCAGTGAGCACTAATGATATTAAAATAGGCTGAAGTGAGTACCATCAGGTTCAAGCACGCCACCAGCGCAACAGTGCCAGAGCCAGGAAGGGCTCGCAGGGGCACAGTGCGCCCGAGGCAAACCAGCCCTCCAGCCCTCTCAGCCCTGGGGCTACGGCTGCGCATCTCCGACCGCAACCACACTAATGCGCAGCACCTGCCCTCCGAACAATTTTGCAATGCGCAGCAATGACGGACTACCAAATTCCCAAATATGACTGTAAGCGTCAAAATGCAACCACCATATCCCCTACGGATGGGAGGCTTTGTCTAAATAGGTGTGGTATTGGCTTCTTCAACAATTTAGATGGGGCTCTAAGGCTGAAACACCCCCTCAAGACTTAAGATACAAAAGTCTTCATTTTCCATAGCTTTTCACTGTCTCCCATGATTATTTGCAGCTGTGCTTCACACTAGCACATATGACTATAGGAAGTGCAAAGCCATCAAGTGTCCAAGCCTACAGCAGGCAGGCAGGAGGGAAAGTTTCTTCAAACTCTGAGTGAACTCCCTCCCGTTCATTCTTCCTTCTCGCAACGCCCATGCAATTCCCAGGCTTGGAGCTCTCTTCAGCAGAAGCTCGCACAATTCAGCACAGTGTGAGATTTGGGACGGTTTTAGGGCTGTGGGCAGAAAAAGCTGTACATCCCCCTCCAGATGACAAAGAAACATCTGTAACTTAAAATCACTGGTCAAATACTTTGATATGTGTAGGAGTGTCTTGAAGAAGAAAGGGAAAGCTATATTCCTAATATTTATCACTTCCATCACTTCACATATGATGTCTCAGTAACCATCCCACCCCTCTGCAAAATATAAATTAATCATATACTAAAAGGAAAAAACAAGTATAGTTTGTAAGACAGTCAGAAGTTGTTTATGTGAGCCAAGCACACCCCTGACATTAACCAAGTAAGTAAATAAGTACTGGTTGTTCTTTCAAATGCCTTCCCATGTTTGCATTTTTACAGCGTGCTCCGGAGCAGCCACATTAAACACACTGTTGTTGTCACAAGAAGGGCCCTCCTCTTCTCCCTCCCTCACATGGGCTAATAGATACTATTACGCAAAACAGTCAAATAAGCTCTGCCACAGCCTTTATTATAGTTCTTCACCACCAAGACCAGCTTTGCTGCCAAGAATTTATTATGTCAGAATGCATCCTTTCAGAGCAAGCATCGTGTCCCCAAGGAAATAATACAACAGTTGTTAAAGCTTTCCTTTACCTCAGTACTCACTGTCTCCCACCACTGGAGAAATCTGTTAATGGTTCCGATAAGGCTTCAAGATTTATTTGGTGATGCCATCACATGGGGCCTGTGGATTTCATGCAGCCCAGCAGCGTGGTTAAAAGCAATGCAATTCATTTTGCAACACGAGCAATTCCTCAGTTTTGCTACGCTTACATTGAACCTCTCTCTGGAGCAACAGTGGACAAGATGCTGGGCTTGGTTGGGAGTGCTTATACGATGACTTCCATCCATGCTCCAAATTATTCTTCCTTCCCCTGCATTTGATTTTCCTTTTAATACCAGCAAAATCATCCAGCATCCACTGGTTCTATCTACCTTCTCTCAGGAAGGATTTCAGAATTAAGAGAGAACCCTAATGACATCACCCATAATTGGACAGAATATGTTCAAATAACTTTACACACAGTCCTACAAGTACAACTTTATTACATTCTGATATGCACAGATCCAGCGTATGATAAAAAGTCAAAAACATTTCAGTTTTAAGCTTCTTGGCTAAGACAATCTGCTTCAAACTATATTCAAAGTAGAGAGCTTTACATAAAAGTACATGCAAGGACAATTTTACATGCTTGCTCTTCCCCACTCTCCCTCTCGCTCATTAAAAGAGAAGAACACATTCCATAATGTAAAATCTACAATATGAACCGTAAGCCTGTAAAGTGGGAGTGCAACCCACACAACTGGATCATGGCAAAATACATCCGTTAGTTTTTTATTTTCTTCGGCAATATACTTTTAAAAATAATGTTGTCAGCTTTGCATAAGTTGTAAATACATAAAAATCTAAAAAAAAAATCTGTTGAAGTGACAACCTAAGCTACAGTTTAGCTAGTTTCTCATTTTGCATAATCACTTGCTCATACAATTTATCCATATGAGCAAAAAGCAGTAGCTAGGAATTAGACCTTTCAAAGACTGAATTAATCTACAGCGACATATTAGTCTCTTTCAAGTCTCATCAATGTTATATCCCCAGGAAAGAGAAATGAACATTCACAGGGAAAGTAATGTGTGCACGCATCACATAAAATTAATAACAATTTGTTTTTAACTATTAACTGCATAGCACTAAATTAATGGTATGACACCTGTCCCTGAAGCTCTTTCCCAAAGACAGGATGAGGTACTTCATTAAATATTAGTATTACACACTATATGCATTTGTGCAAAATACTGCAGTTTAGTGCTACTAACGTTTTATAATGCACACATATACACATATTTACTTAACCAATTCAGAGGCTTAATGCTGGGAAACCCAAAGAAAAACCTGAAATCCCCACACTTTGCCGCTGTTGCAGGCAACGTTGAGTACCGTCTATAGGCGGGTGGAAGATGCGCACCACGCTCGGCCTCCCAAGCAATTCGTGTAGAAAGAGGCCAGAAACATCACAGAAAACATGCCATCAGCGAGAGCTCTACTTGTACGGAGCCCTCCAGAAGGCAGCACAACGTAAAGTGATGCTCTCGGGTGTTTTGCTTAGCTGTACTTACAAACAGCCTTGCCCCAACCCACGTGGGAAGGCATGGCAAACTAAACCAGAGTTGAGATTTAACTGAGGCTGCAGTTCCACAACCTCTAGTATATTGGTGCCATAGCTTATCAGATAAAAGGAAAAAAAAAATACTTATAAAGTTTTACTGCTGAATTAATTTTGAGCTTGGGTTACCTCTGTGTGATCTTCATCCTTTATTCTGCAATATCCCTGGCTGGTAGAACTAAATACTTGTAACAGTCAGCGTGGGATAGAGTGTCCCAATTATGGATATTCCAGCCCATTTCCACAAGAGATCACCAGGAGGTAAATGCTGTTTGACACTTTCTGTGCTAGCTCTATATAGCCAACTGTAGTATACTTCTTGGTCTTGCTCCATTATCTCCTGCCCATTTAAGCATTGTTTATACTGAAAAGTGATGGAGAGGGTGTATCAGTATAAAAGTACTAAGTATGTCGGTTAGCACCTCATCCAGACCTAATCAAAAGCCGGAAAAAAACGAAAACCAGAAAGTACAAGAAAATAGCTGAATTTTCACTCTGCAGAATTTGACAGTACTTATTATATGTACTAATTTTCTTACTGTATGAGAGATTCCTTATTTATTCTTAAAAGTGTGCCTGAAACATAAGGTTAGATACCATTTCAAGTAGTTGTAAAACCTGAATGAATTAATAATAATCGCTATTTCGATCACAGTGATTCTGGCTGACTTTGCATGCCTTCCTCCTTGTCGCCAAAGACTGAAAGAAAAGACTGTCCTTGTTACCTGTCACAAACATCTTTGATCTCGTTAAAAATAAACTTTCTGAACCTGAGTGAGACTTAAAAGTGGGTTTTTTTGAAAGACAGAGGACATCTTTATTTCCACGTACCTGCTCTAAGGTATCAAATGCATAATTTCCACCATCATTTCCAAATGCCAACCCATCTGTTAAACACGTATTTATCAGCTGTATTCTAATCTTGCACTGCATCACATGCATCCTAGTGCTTATGTATTATTTCAGCCTCCTGTTAAGAAACAGTAATACCTTAGCACTCTTCAGTTCTTTTAGAATGTCTTCGCTAACTTGAACTATTTCAGAAATAACAGGGCTTTTACTACTAAACCATGCATGAAGTTAAGCACTGGTAGATAGGAAATGGCAATTCTAATGCCTATAAAGATAAGGTGCAATTCCCCTTCTCATGACAGGTTTTGCTCTGCTAAAGTCCCCTTCAGAGCTGGTTCTGTGCATAACGGCCAGTTTCACAACTGTAGTAGGGAAACGGAAAAAATTTCTGAAGCTTTAATATTAATAGCTTAGTATTAAAATTTCAACAAGTTGTTGGTATATTTTTGAAAAGAAAAATAACAGTATAAGAATATAGGACATGCAGATTGCTGGGACAGTACTTTCTAACAAGCAGACAAACACCACACTATAGGGTGAAAATTATGGGCAGAAGGAGATTCTGGAGACTTTTGACGGGAGTGGTTTTACAACACACTGCCCCATCACCTCAGTCAGCCTATCCTGCAGCCAGACAATAGGACTCCTCCCTGAGGACCACTGCCTTCTGCCCAGCTGTCCCAGGCTCCTTCAGCTGAAATGGCAGCATTCCCATCTGCAGCCTACTGCCACAAAATAAAAGTACTATGGTTTCTGCACAGCAGCAAGAATTTAGTTGGCAACATCTGAGCACCAGTGATGCAATCCTTAACAAATGAAAATCTGTAACATGGCTTAAAATATCCTGCCACGATATCGTGCCCGTAAGACTATGTGGCCAACTTGTGGTTACAATCAGATAAGAAAATCTTAACCATGGGCAAGATTTTCACGAGTACCCTAACCGCCAGCCTCAGCAGATGGGCAGGGAAATCTTGTTAGGATTCCCACTTGGAGAATCTATCTTACCACCAAGCTAGAGGCTGCATAAAGATCAGGTAAGCTTTACCTGTATCAACGTCACTCTGATTTATTCCTTTCCCAGCACCACCACCATCAAAAATATTCCTCAGCACATCTGTTACTCTACCAGCCCGACCCACTCCCTCTCTTCTTTATCTCCTCCTTATTCTCTTTGCACCTAAACAGGAATGGGAAAACTGTTTTATTCTAGCATCCATTTTTCACCTCCTCTCCCTCCCTGCATAGCTCCGAGGTCAGCATCTCCTGCTCTCCTAAGTGGCAGGAGCCGTACAGCAGACTGACAAGAGCCTCAATGATTTAGCTGCTGCACGAGAGCTGCTGCTAACACCAGCGAAGCCACCCAGAAAGAGCGCTACTAGTTTCACCTTAGTGCTGTTACTTGGAAAATCTGTGACTAGCAATAGAGGTATCAGTCATCCTCCAAATATCAGGCTGGCCATATCATGGTGCACCAGAACCAGAAAGAAAACGATGTTTCTTCTACATAAAAATTCAAACTCTGAGCAGCCTGTAGGGATCCTCCCTCCTTATCAGCAGAATTGCATCTCCACCATTTGCAGAGAGAATTTTATTATAACCTACTCACATTATAAGCCAGTCTTTGGCAGACAGAGCAGTGCTTTGACTTCCAAGCATTCAACATCCTATTAATGAAACACTTTTAACCCACATCGTTCAGGTAGGGAGCGATTTGCTAACATGTGTCTCACAAAGTCTGAGCAGCACATTAGTGTTGGGCCCATCTTCTCTGACACAACTTGACACTTCAGTCATATGTTAAGCTCTGAAGCATCTGTTCCATAATAAACTGTTACATGCTTGCCAAGAACCTAAGCACTGCCTTCTGGATGAGTATTGCTAAGTTGCAAGCCATAATTTAATACTCATCTGACATTGATGGTGACCCAACGTTTAATGGAGCTTAATGCTCTTCTGATGCCACTGATTAAATTATTGCTCAGCAGTCCAGTTTCATAATCTACAATTTGCAAGGAAGCAAGACAGATATGCAGGCACCATCTCCTCTCACATCAGTGAATCAGTTCACTGGCAGGGAAAGGTTCCCTAATTGAAGTTATAGGCAAGTATACTACAGTGCATCATTCGTCAATACAGAATTTTGTTCAGATGCTTTAAGCCGATTATATTATTAAGAAAAAGCAAAGCATGAATTATTCCCAAGCGCAAGGGGAAAATATGGGTAAAAGCCTTGACCCAGCATGTGCAATGACTTCATAACGTCCTGAGCACTGTCCAGGAAACTCAGGGCTCTGGCCAACAGGAGTTTCTATTCATTTTCCCCCCGCTAGGTTGTTTAACAGTTTGGTCACTGCTTAGACACAGCTGTGCAAACAATCTTTCAATGTTTGGCCTGATGCTATTGAACTCCATCCCAAAATGTCTCTCCCCAACTTTCTGCACAGAAGATGAGGAAGGCTAATTTGGACGCAGAGGATTAGAGGCTTTCACAGCCCAACTCAAATCCTTAGATCCTAACATTTTTGAGTCTCGAAAGAATTTTACCAAGTAAATTAGCAAGTTTAAATTTATATCCAAGGCAGTTGGTAGCAACAGTACTTTCTAAATCATCTCAAGAAGGCCTATTCCCGTCTTGAGGAAAAAAATGCCCCGTGAATGTCCAAACGTTTTAAAACAATTAAAAGCAATTAAACAAAAGCCATGAGAAAGTGATGTTTTAAAAATGCCTTGGATAAGAACAACTAGAAGAAGTTTCTGAGGGTACAGACATAAAAAACAAAACCTGCTTTTTTTAGCTTCCCAAAAAGTAAACCTTTCATCCCGGATAAAACAGAGGAACAGTGTCAGTACACAAGTACTTCTGCAGGACTATTCATTGTTACATTATTTTCACAGGTATTGGCAACCCAAAACCATACCACCCTCAACAAAGTAACCAAGGGCTAACTACGTGCAAATTGAATGCTAGATGCTAGCACAAATGCAATATGAACGCTGCAGAAACAAAAAAGTCAAAATCAGAAAATCCCCAGAGTAAGGTTTCCGAGGTATACGTAGCTCAGCTACACTGTAGTTCTCAAATATGGGCCTCATTTCTGAGACCATCCACGATTTTGACTTCAAGCATGTGAATACTCCTACCGAAACTAGAGCAGATCACACTAGTGCTTTATCTAAGCGTGAGCTTCCGCATCGTGTTAGGTGATGAAGCTTTAGTTCCAGTAGAAACTTGCAGAGTTACTCGTGTCCTTTCAGCTGTTAGCAGGCAGACACTAAATAATTTAACTGATATTACGCTCCCTCAGAAATTAATGTCATTACCTTAGAGTATTGTGAAAATCTCAAAAGCATCAGCATTTGGAGATATTAGAAAAAAAGCTTTCCCGTTAAACACACATTATTACCCAGTGTAATATGCAATAGAATATGCTCCAAAATTAATTCTAATACAGTTTTATACAACCATAAGGCCTATTGACTTCTTCCTTCATTTTTGGTTTTTACCCAGAAATGCTTTAATACTGGTAAAATAACTCGATTCCCATTTTTTCTGAATTTGGTCTTCAAGACTTTCCCGTGTTATGTATTAGGGGAAAAAAAAAAAAAACAAAACACAAATCAGCAAGTGTTTTGAACATGCAATAGCTGGTAATTAAATTTCAAGGAGTTAATCTCTGCTTAGAACCTCAAAACCTAAAACACTGCCCAGGTTGAAGCTCTCCAGCTCAAACCCTGCACTGAAATCTCAAGAGGCAGGGTCCCAGATGTCTCCTTGTGAGGTGCTTCTAATATCTTACCGTTTCTGAGATGTTAAGACACTTTGCCAAAGATAAACATATTTTTAGGATTCTACAAGCTGTGAAGTATATACAATCCTTTTTTAAAGAAATATCTTCTGTATTGTCAAGCCCACAAAAATAACTGACCTTCTTTTGTTTGCATCTTACTCTTCAATTTCACTTTCCCCACTGCTTACCACCAAGGTTACACTTCAGCCAGGCCTGCAGAGAGGTTGTTTTTTCCCTCGCTGTATGAAAGAAGCTAAGCTCCAGAAAGAAGGAGAAGATTTTCTTCTGCAAACCCAATCCTCATGACCCAGCAGCCTCTAAACACCAATAGGAAAATTTACCCCATCGGCATGCAAGAAAAACATAACAAGGTATTGTTTTTCTTGGTCAGGTTTTCAGAGTTACTTCTGAAAGAAAAATTTACCATTCAGCATTTATAGGAAACAAAAGTCTATTTTCCTGCATCTCAGTTCCTCCCAAGACCTTTGGCTGCAGCAGTCATCACCTGCGGCCCACTGTCTTTCTCCACGGGTGGCCGAGGCAAGGAGAAAGAAGCGTGTCTCAGCCTGGTCCCAACTCATCAATGCAAGTGGGAACAGCAGCCACAAAACCTCTCTCTTATCCCTAATTCCCACATACAAAGCCACCGCTACTCCTCCCCGGCCCGTGCCTTGCAGCGCAGGTACTTTGGGTCCCTCACTGCGCCCGTTCCAGCTGAGGAAGACTTTGGCGTGATCACCCCCTATCTCTACCCAAACCCCATCTGACCTTTGCTCAGAGCTTCCCCGTGCGGGCAGTCGGACAGCCAGCCACCCACTCCCCGCAAGGCCGGGGGAGAAGCCACAGCCCCCATCTTCTCGCTTCCGCTCCGCGTTGCAGCCTCCTCCCCTCCCCGCGGGACGGGACGCCACGTGCTGCCTCGCCACGCGCTGCCAGGGCAGCCCCGCGGGTACGGAGCTGCCTCATGCTCGTGATTAGCAAAGCTGGCAGAAACCCTCACAGCTTGAATTCGTTGTGAAGACTTCTCCCACCACGGCTTGGGGAAGGTCTTGGCCATTTAGAACAGCAACGGGAAGGATAGGGGTTGATTAGCAAACTTTCGCTGATATTTTCCATGGCATTCCCTTCAGAGTTCCCTGGAATATACTATTAAAAATTACTTTTAAATTAAAAATTGCTTTTAATCTTTCACACATTCTGTATTTTTAGAATACAAATAGTTACATGAAAATTATTTTGATTAAATGCCAATTTTGCACAGAGGAAGAGATCTCAACTTAAGAAAAAGGTCCTACAATTATGGACCCCTGAAGGAATGAGCTGTTTTCTTTTACTCTTATTTTGAATATCCGGCTGAAAACATTATAAAAGACTACGCTTCAGTATTTTGAGGATTTCCGAGGCTTATAAATTTTCCTTTAATTTATAATTGAGAGAGCTCCTTTTTAAAGTTAGTCGGAAGTCTATTCCAAATAGCTTTTTAAACAGCTAACTAGTACTAGGGAAGAAAAAAGCAATTCAATGAATGTGTCACTGTCACAGAACCAACACTGTATCACGCTTATAATATTTCATTAAATAGCAGACCTTTAGAAGATGAGAAATCATTAGTTTCAATCGTGAGTAAAAATACTCACCTTTGCACCAAACGCTAAAAATGCCCAAACATTTAGAGGCAGTAAAAGAGGATCTTCCAGGTTTCTGCATGAGATTTATTTTATTACTATTTTAAGATTTCAAGAGTTTAAAAACATTATTTCAGAGAGAAGAAAACGCAGTTTGCTTAGGTCAGTAATCTCAACGCTTGAAATTGCTGCATCCCAAGTAAAATTGTTAAAGTACAATTTTTTCACTTAATTACAATTTTTTTTAAAAAAGCATTGCACTAGTAACTACTGCTAACAAGAAAAGACATGGTGATTAAATGTTTCATGTCCTTTAATAGCTAATCTGAAGTGCTAGTAAGTGTTCAAAACATGACAAAAATGTCAATTGTTACAAAGCTTCTCGCTACGCTGTAGAGCGATGAATAAATTTGGCTTTTTTGTTTGGCTTGAGTCAGAACATGGCAGACCGGGTAGCTTAAGCGCCGGTTACACAGAGTCACTCTTCACAGGACTTCCTTGGAGGACTTCCCAGGTGTTTCAGCTCACGTCCACCTACCGAGGAGGCTTTCTGACTTCCCTCTGCTCCACACAGTCCACACTTTTCTACAAAGGGCGGCCACCAATTTCAGAAACCTAACTCTAACTAAAAACACAGTATTAAAACCCCCTTGCCTTCTACAGATTAACCAACCTGAAAGAGGTTTCTTTGTTAACCGTGAGAGTTTACCCCATGCTTTCTTTGGACGCAGGCCTGTCTCACCTGCCAGATAATTTTACCCCCGGTGAACACATTAATAATCCACGAATGCTGCGGGGAGGCACGGGGCTATGGTAGGAGATGCCTCCCCTCGCCAGCACGGGGCTATGGTAGGAGATTTCCCCCCCTCCCCGGCACGGCTGCAGAGCCCCCACCAGCCCCGACCCCGCTGCACATAACGCTGGCTGCACTTCCACATCAGGAGCTCGGTGCCCACACCAGTAACTGCACGACCGGGGACCAAAGCAAGAGCCAGGGAAGACCTTCTTTTAGTCCCTCTACCAAAAGCATAAAGGATCTCCACCCGCTCCTCCCTGTGATCTGCCTTGGCGTATGGTAAAGGCCATACGCATTTTTCATAATATGCTACCGTTGTGAATGAAAAAAGAAAAATGGTGCATAGTTTATTCAAGACACGTTACATCAGTTACTTTGGCTTTCTACAATTTTTATGGTAGAATGGGTTGGCTTCTTTTCCTACGAGTCTTGATATTTTAATATCATCAATTCTCTTATGCAAACTCAAAACCAGGAAAGGCTTAGTCTCAAACTGTAAGATGATGTAATTTCAAATTTTCCTTGAGAAAGTCCATAAATACTCTTGAAAGCATTCCTTTAAATGCCATTGCAAATACCGGTACAAATAGAAGCTAGATCTTACAAGAATGTCAACATTTACTGTGACTTTATTAATACTGGGTACTCTTCGGGACCCCAGCTGATACTTTGAGCTCGTTTTTAACACATGAACGTACTATACAGACTCACCAAATGATCTATTAATCTTACCTGTAGGGCACTTCTAAAAATCTTTAAAGTCCTATTATGACCTGACTCATAATTGGTAACTTGCTGGGCAGTATGTACTGAAGCCCCTCCTGCCCCTGTAACAAATGGGATGCAGATCCAGCTCATACCCACAGCAACACCATGCAGCAGTACTTTGTCAAAGCACTGGTATTTCTCATACAGCTTCAAGAAGCTTCTGAAATAGATTTTGATGGTGCATTTGTTTATTTTTCATCAGCACAAATTTATTTTGTAGTGTCTCGCTTATCATTGTAACAGTGATAAGCGCTGAGCAAGATCAAAGCAGACCTACAGTTTATAGCAGGCAGGAATTTTATACCGAAGGATTTCTTATTGCTCAAAATAATTTAACCAGATAATCTATATGAAGCAAAAAACTTGCAGTACTCTTCTTTCTCCTTCTGTTCTTACATTGCCTCTCTCTTTTCACGTGTGATGAACTAGGTTATACAGGGCCTACATCTTACAGAGCCTGAGACAACAGGCATCTATCCGGCTGGTTTCTGCCACCAAGCCTCTCCCAAATACCGCGTTATGAATTACAAACACTCGCTCCCCTCCTACATTCAGCCAGAATGATGGCGAACCAGGTGGCAAATTGTGATGGCTTCTACGGCTCAGCCAGAAGTGTGCGCAATTGTCGTTTGGTTACCAGATCTCTCCCTCCAAATAACCTACGCAATAATTCACTTCACCTTTTGTCGTGCCATTCAGGTTGTAGCGTCTTGTTGAATGATTCTCTACTTAGGGATGAAGAAAGGTGCCTACTCAAGCTCCTCTCCATCCCTTCCTTTTGGGGAGGTGGAGGTGGTTGGTCTTCATTTTTAAGACTCTTGTATTTGCAAAAAGAAGCCAACTTGTTTGGTCAACAGGCTCAGCAGCAGTACACTGAACAGAAACCTCATTTGTGGAATTTTAAGCCACTAATAATGACTTTTTCCCTTTTCAATGTGCTACAGAATCTGCACCAACATGACCACTGAAGAATTTGTCAAGGGACTTCTTGACAGCTGGGACAAAAGTTAATGGGGTTGTTAATCCTCAGTCCACCCCACAGCTTTTGGCACCAGAAAAAGATAGGAGGAAAAGCAGGGTATGCATGATTTGTTTAGAAGGTGGCTCCATCTCAACAGCCGATGTGGCTTCCCAGCTGGGTGAAGTTCCTCAGACCTCCAGGTCTCAAATCAGGAGTGACAGGCGGCATGGCAGTCTTCAAGTTCCACCTGTGCACGCTCAGATCCGTATGGAAGAAATCAGAGTGCTGCAATGAGGACACCACTGGAAAAACATACAAAGCTTTGAATAATCTGAAGGGCATCAACCAACACTGAGTGCCTAAGAAAGTACAGACAAGCCTGCCTCTTCACTTAAAAAAGGCATTTTTCCTGCCTGACAGCTTTTAAAAAGGTTGCTAGCAAAGGTATACTGTGTTGTAACGATATCTTCATTTAAAACACATTCCCAAGCCTCATGTATCAAACAAAATGTTGCTCAACTTAGTCTTGCCATAAAGCTGAGGCATTTATACATGCAGAACAAACTGTATCTTATGATGCTAAACAAGACTGAAAATGTTTTCTGTGTTAACGATTAACAAATCTTTGTATTTTCCAATACATAAAATGCCTTAACGCTTTATTATTTCTAAGTTATACAAGTCCAAGACAGCGGCGTCCTACAAAACCAACATCAACAAGAAATGAATCTGTCAAAGAGCAAACAATTTCTGCCTACCAAACAGGATACGCGGAGAGTAATATAATGGAGTGGTTTTAATTAGCTGGGCATATAAAGCTGTTACAAGACAGATTTCTTTCATTAAAAAAAGCAGCCAGTCAGTTAGAAATGCTTCAGTGCACTTGAAGTAGAGATGACACAAGGCATTTGACCTTCTCCCTCCCCCTGTAATGAGGAGGAGCCGGAGGACTTGCGATGCAGCGGGTGACGGGCAGCCTCTTTACCTGCCGCTGAAAGACCGGTAACTCCCCAGTAATGTGAACAATACAGAGGGTCCAGCAGCACGTGGGAGAAAAATCAGCAGTATAAAGAACCACCTCCTGTAATTTTGTTCAGACACCTGGGATAAGAGTTTCTTACAAAATGAAACGTAGGATTTTTAAGGCCTTCCAGTATTGAGTACATAAGTTTTGTGTGTTAGCCAAGAATGGTGCCTCTAGCAGTGCGATACCCACAGCAATATGCTGTTACTTTGCACAACGGCTACTTAGTTTCAGCACCAGATACTACAGGTTTTGGCTACTGGGTAACCATTTTCTTCATGACTTGTTTGGTTTTGTTTTTCTTTTCTTTCATTAATCTTAGTGAAATATTTGCTCATTAGCAAAGGTAATTTCTCTTTCCCAGGATTACACCTCATACCACATGGCTCCTGAGTCAAGCACTTATTTTATACATGCAATTTCAAAAATGTTAAAAAATGAAAAAAGAATTTGACGTAAAACAAAAGTGACTGAGAATATGTGTGTATGCATAGTACGCCTTTTTTCTCCTCTCCACTTAAATTACTCTGCTTTCAACATCATACATTTGTACCCCAACATACTGTTCCCACTTCCTCCCTTGCTACAGGTGCACCTGAAGAAGGGCTACACCAGCTCCTCCTTCTCCCACGGGGGCCAGGGGACGCATCAGAAACATCGATGAAAATCCCGCTGCACAGATTATTAGCAGAAGAGTTACTCTGCCCAGGCCCACAGAGAGACTCATGCACTTAAAGACAGAAATTAGATGCCCGAATTTAAGACCACAGTCATCAAAAGCCGCTCTTAATCTTTCAGGGCGTGATTGCAGACAGTTTTCTCTGATCAAATTAGGATGGAGCCAGACCCATCCTTGTCTCCAAATCCTGTTCTTGCCAATGCCACCCTGGGCACACCCGCCACACACACACGCGCGTGCGCGCACACAGAGACACGCACACACACACAGAAACACGCACCCACGCACACAGACACCCACACCCACCCACACACATGCGCACACACACACAGACACGCACACACACACCAGCCAGGATGCTCGAGGTACTTAAGAGCCCAGGATGCTCCTAGCACTTGTTCCCAGGAGTATTAAAAGATTCTGGATAAAATGGAGAACAAAATATAGACAGCCCTGAAAGCAAAGCTGGGAATCCAAGACTCCCCCTTGCAGCTAAATGGGGACTCACTGGACAGCAGTTTCTTATTTTTAATGTGGTTTTGGGAACAGAGATTACAAGATATTGTATGAATGTCGGATTGTTCCCCTTCAGTTCAAAACAAGTCATTGTTTTGGGATGGGAAACTGTGGTTTCTCAAAAGACAAACATCCCTTCTTGCTTGTTTCATTAAAGTGGCAAAAGAAAATTTAATTCAAATTAAGAAAACTCATATTCAAACGGATCCACTGGAGGAAAACAATTGATATTTATGTGCTGCTGCCACTTTGCACTCATTACAGGGGCTAATGTTTTGCAAGACACATCTTTTAAACCTTACTAAGCTTATTATTTACTATCTCCTGACAAGCATGACTTCATTTCAAGAGCTGGCACACATCCCATTGTGAGAATCTAATCTTTAATAACATATCCTAATTAAATATGCACGTTTAATGCTAAAAACAAAAGCTAAAATTCAAAACAAAACAAAAACCATTCATTTGACTAAACACAGCAATTGGATTAGAGCGCACAGTATGCCACAGCAAAAAGTCATTAAGGGAAGGGAGACAAAATGGTAAAAAAAAAAACAGGCAGACAACTCTTTATAGCTGCCCTCATCCGACCCCGCTGAACTCCTAGCTAGTTTACTTCCCATCTGTCATATGATAATAACTTCAAGGGAGCACATTTAAGAACTCATCAAAATTCGTTCAAGTCAATTGTTCTTATGGTGCTTGATTACACGAAAGAAGGGTGCATTCTTCTAGAGGAGCTACACGGATTTATTTTTCTCAACACTGATGGCTGATTTTTACCATTAAACCATTTACAATTTATCATTTTGTGCTGTTCCACAGTGACAGAAAAATCCTAAAATAGTGAGCAGCAAACAAAAACAAATGACCTTTTGAGATTTAAAGACCTAATCATGCCACTAAAAAGCTATTTCTATCTATTTACTCATTTTTAAATTACTATAACCTGGAAGCCATTTTCTTTCTTGGGAGTACAGTCATAACATTTGACATTACTGAGATGCTTTGAATTCAAAAACTTTGAGCTTGCAACTTTGTGAACTGCCATAACGCCTTCAAAGACTCTATCAAAAGAAAGGTAAATTAGATAAATTTGTAATTTTAGAAACAATTTTACCATCAATTGAAACTAAATCCCGACACACATCAATCTTTTCCTTCAGAGGTCTCATTTTAATTCTTTCTTGAGTGAATTTTGATTTAATAAGATTTATCAAAACAGTATTCTGCAGAAAACTCCTTCCAATATTTGAGAGCACTAAACGAGAGGCTTAAGATTTACAGTTTTAATTCTTAGGATAAATACAAGTCAATTACCTTGCAAGAGGTAGACCACATTACCAAAGATATAAAAAGTGAGGAAATCTAATGAAACGACATGACAACATTACAATTCCTAGATGTTATTTAATTTTACCTGTTAGTTGAATTAATTTCATACATATGCAGTTTGAAGAGTTATGAGCACGTTCATTTTTCCTTTGGATCTAAAATGCCACCATTCTCACCACAGCCTGCAATATATTATCAACTGAAAAACAAATGTTGTCTAAAGTAAGGGTCTTTTAATTTTTTTTTTTTTTTTATAAGGGACTGGGCAGCAAAGTTTTTATTCTGCTTTACCTTCTTTTCAACTAGAAGACAAATTTTTGGTTAATTTTTAGTTTTCTGAAGGAACGTGTCACACATCAAGGTTCTATTTTCAGTTATTCTATTACACAGACAGCACTCATTCCCCTAAACAGGGGTTTGCGCAGATTTGCAGAGGTGAAAAACATTCAGGACACAGTATCCTGCAAACTCAAACCCCTGTTCCGCAATCCCTGGCAGTCGGATGCCCAGGCAGCCACCTACAGCATGTCATCATACCCTACTTCAGAAAGCATCATCTCGGGAAGACAGATAAAACCCTATGATCTGGTAACACCAGCAGAGGCAGTCACTAATTGTCCAGTCTGTCCAGGTTTACTCATTCACCTCTCATCAGCGTTAGTTACCTTCAGTTCATAATTGAATAGTTCAGTGTGAGCTGAAGGACAATGGTTAGGATGAAAGAGAGAAACCAGCTGATGTCCAAATAGGTAACAGAAAAGGGTTTTATTGACCAAGACAGAACACGCAAGGAATCAGTGAGCTCCTTGTAAACTAACTTTGTAAACTTTTAGTAACTGAAATTACCTTTAGCCTTCCACAACAAATTTTATCTTTTATTCATCTAGCAAATACTACATAGTACATGGGGTATATTTTCATAGAAAAGTGATTTTTTGTCTTGCACCAAGTGTTTTGTTTTTCCCAAGACCTTGGCTTGGTAAGCTGGTAAGACCATTTTCAGATACTGACATTTCCATCAGGGAGGCGGCTAGCACTCCTTCATTAGCTTTGCCACGACACTTCAGCTGTCCTATTCAAGCCAAGGTAGTTACCAGGAACACCAAATCCTTTATTTAAAAGGAGAAAAAAAGCCAAAACCACACAAGAAAACATGCTAATCTTAGGAATACAGAAGTTTCATGACCGCATATGCACCATTTTACTTTCTGTAGTTGCTAAGAGTAGCTTCATCGTAACTCACGCAGGCATTCAAATGCTATGCCAGTAATGTAATTTGCTAAAGCAGATGTTTAAAACAATCCTTTGAAGGCTACGAAATATCCAGTCCTTTTAAAAAATGAGTTTATGTGCTCTCAGGGATTCCTGACATATACCTAACTTTCGTATTTTTCCAATGATTAACTGTCCTCCTTCCTTCAAACATTCGGATTGACACTTACACGGAAATTTCTTACGTGCAATGATTACGCTCCCAGGCTGAACCTCTCTCTCTCAAATCCACACTCAGAGCATGACAAATTATTCACACTACACTGTGCTCTTGGACTCAGTTAGCAGGGCTCCAGAAATAGGCTTTTGACCACAGACTGCATTAAACAGCTAAGATCCATATGGTTTAAAACATACAATGAAATAATGGCTAAAGTAATGAAAACTACATCTGATTTTGAACTCCAGTACCCAACAGTGAAATTACTGATCACGGGTATTTTCAAGAGGACTTGTGGGGCACAACATTCAAGACTATAATAAAACTTAAAGAGAGATTTAAGAAACAATAAGCCTCCACACTCTAGGTTAAACTAGTGTATAGTTAGTTTTATCTGAAAATATTTGAAGACCACAATATTTGAAAAGGGCAATAAACACCTCTCTGAAAAGCAGTAATGACCACTTCATCAGCGTGTGCTTACAGAAAGTTTTGGAAACAAGTAGAAGCAGACTACAAAAATAAAAAACGCACTAACAGAGTTGTCTATTTTTTTCATATCGGCTCTAAAAAAACAGAGTCTACCAAAAAGAACCATGCCTGACCTCTGAAGAGAAATGGAGACAAAGCGCATGTGCATGACAATAAAGCAACAATAAACAAGCCAGTCAGAAGTCAACCAGTGGTGGACACTCAAGAAGGTATTTTTGGGGTATTTCACTCTGTACTTCAGTCACACTTTAATCAGACTAAGACAATAAGAAAATTGTTTAAAAGGTGTACACAAAGCAGAACAAGTGTAGATTCACACCAGTTGACTGTACACAACGTAAGTTATTTTTTCAGAGACCAACTTCTATGTTGCATTCAGCAGGTCACTCCACCATTACTTTTTGAAAATCTGAAACAAAACAAGGACAAGAACGGCACTGCACCTTGTAAATCTGAAGAAATCTAGTCAAAATATCAAATGTGTGAAAGCAACCAAGAAAACTACAAAACAATTAAAGAAAGGAAGGAAGACACGTCAGTCACGGACACCAATGAGGGGAGTCCAGTTACAAAGATTTTAATTATTAACATGGAATTTAATCGGGGTGTGAGAGTTAACTTTCCCACTATTATGAAGAATGCCAGCGAGCCTTCAGCAACCACATCTGGCCAAGATTTCAGGTGCATATCTCACTAAAAACCCTAAGGTCTCTTGTCCTTCTCATGAACAGTTTCAGTGTTGACTCAGAGGGAAGAATGCCACCTAGTGAATTACACAGACAACACTGGCATGTCCCCCCTATATTTACCTGGCCTCATTATGCAGAGGAAGGTTTTCTTCACCTTCTTACTGACATGAAGATTATGAGGAGAGAAGGGGAAGAGAAAAGCAAGAGAGGCCAGGGAAGAAGAATCTATTTTAAAATAGGTCATTTATAGCTGTAGCTATTGGCAACTGGTAGATGTGGCCAAACTAAAAATAAATTCCACACTTTAACAAAACCAGTAATATTACAAACTTCTACAGGGCCAACAATCATCTTCTGTGGCAGGCAAGAGCCCTTTAGAGGTGACCTAGCCAGCTGCTCAGCAGTATCCATGGGTATGTTCATCCTTCCAAATACAAGAGGGCCAAGGAGAAGGTCCCAGCATTACTCCGGCTTGTGCACACCCTTAGCTCCCGCCCCAGCACTCCTCCAGCCCATTTTGGCCATCTTGCACAGGAAGATTTCATTCCACGGGTGGTATTAGACCAAGCGGTGCAGGCATAGCCCCATCAGCGATATCTGAAGTTATGTGAAAATAGCTTACATGCTTGCACAGCTCAGCTGGAGATCCACTGACCACCCACAGCGGACACCAGTAAAATCCTAGCAGAGAAGTCTCCATAGCATTCACAACCTAAAATTCAGCATTACCAAATAAAGACCCTGCTCCACTTAATGGATGCTTGATGCTGATGCGAGTCTTAAACCATTTATTAAAAAAAAAAAAGCTACTTGAACCTTTAATTTAAAGGCTCAATTAATTCTCATCAACTTTTTGCCCTCTTCTTCACACAACAGAAAAGGTGTAATACAAAAGTGCAGCACTTTGCATCCCACTATATTAAAATAATACACTTCAGCTGAGTATAGTTTAATTACAGCTTACTCTGGTACATTCATATATTAATTAACAGTTTACTTGGAAATTCCCACCATATGGTACTGTAGCAGATGTAAATCATGTAAGGCCAAACACTTTGAAATTACTGTTCTGGGCACTTCATCTGAGGTACGAAGTGCCCTAAATTTCTACTTGAAGGATAAACTAGAAATGCTGAGCACCCTACATGATCACACTCACAGCTATTTTCTCAAAGATAATATTATTTGGCAGATAAGCAGAACACGAAGGCCTAGATTTTCAAGCTTCCAGTGCTTTCAAACGACTTGATACAGACAGTGCTGAATTCCCTTTGCATAAGAGAAATGCCTGCGCTGGAAACCTCAAGGAAAAATTTGTTTCATCTACCAGACACCTGCTAAACCCCATGTATGGTGAGGGCGAAACATACGTATGAGTGGATGCTCAGGTAGCATTCCAGATCTTGGGTAGGACTTGTGTCTTCCAACCCTTCACCCTTCAATTGCAGGAAAGGAGCATTATCAGGATCAGCAGATGCTTGCTCTTGGACAGTCCGCTATTCTAAATTGAAGAGCAAATGTCTTGCTAGGTCCAACTGTCCCACAACAAGAAATTAAACTGCCTTGATAGTGCTGCAAGTAGTTTCATATGGCAGTTGCTTTCCTCTGCATTTTGACTATAATATGGGCCTAATATTGGGATCCCAAAATTTTCCTTCTTGAAAAACACAACTCATCTCCATCTCCCTACTTCACCTTTTTAGAAAAAGCAGATGCATTTGGAAAGCTAGAAGAGATGAATGAAGAAAACATGGCATTTCAGAATTTCATGACACAGCCCTTCCAGATTCGGAATTTTTTTAGTAAGATATTTGGAAATCCTTATCCTACAGCATTTGTCTTGATAACTATTCAGCTTCTAAACTGAAGGTTTAAAGGTTTCATTAAGTAAATTATTGAAGCAATAGGTGTGATAGTGGCACAGAGTCCTGGTTTCGGCTGGAACAGAGTTAATTTTCCTCCTAGTAGCTGGCATAGTGCTGTGTTCTGGATTTAGTATGAGAATAATGTTGATAACACACTGATGTTTTAGTTGTTGCTAAGTAGTGCTTATACTAAGTCAAGGAGTTTTCAGCTTCCCATGCTCTGCCAGGTGCACAAGAAGCTGGGAGGGACCCAGGACAGCTGCCCAAACTGACCAAAGGGGTATTCCATACCATATGACATCATGCTCAGTATATAAACTGGGGGCAGTTGGCCGGGGGGGGCAGCGATCACTGCTTGGGGATGGGCTGGGCATCAGTCGGCGGGTGGTGAACAATTGCATTGTGCATCACTTGTTTTGTATATTCTTTTATCATCATCATCATCATCATTAATATTATTATTATTTTCTCTTCCTTTGCTGTCCTATTAAACTGTGTTTATCTCAACCTATGGGTTTTACGTTTTTTTTTCCGATTCTCTCCCCCATCCCACTGGGGGCAGGGGGGAGGGTGAGCGAACGGCTGTGTGGTGTTTGGTCGCCAACTGGGGTTAAACCACAACAGTCCTTTCTGGCACCCAACATGGGCCACGAGATATGTTTCCAGCCATCCGGTGGTTGCTTCCACCATTGTAAGCACATGGCGCTTGCCTTGGCAGGTTTGTGGGAGTCTGATATAATCAATCTGCCAGACCTCCCCATATTTGTATTTCAGCCATCGTCCTCCATACCAAAGAGGCTTTACTCGCTTGGCTTGCTCGATTGCAGCGCATGTTTCACATCCATGGATAACCTGTGCAATAGCGTCCATGGTCAAGTCCACCCCTCGATCACGAGTCCATCTATATGTTGCATCTCTTCCTTGATGGCCTGAGGTGTCATGGGCCCACCGAGCTATAAGTAATTCACCCTTATGTTGCTCAGGGCCCCATTTGAAATGGTTCTTCTTCCGGGTCACTTGAGAGAGAGGGCTTACAATCAGACTGTAATTTGGAATATGCATTCTCCAAAAACCCAAAACGCCTAAGAAGGCTTGTGTTTCCTTTTTGCTAGTTGGTGGGGACATAGCTGTTATTTTGTTGATGACATCCATTGGGATCTGACGACGTCCATCTTGCTATTTTCTGGGGTTTTTTGTTTTATTTGAATCTAGAAATCTAAAGCTCAGTTATCCTGCTAAAGGTAAGGGCTTGCTACAGGTGATCACTGATATAGTTATCCTATGATTAATGAGGAAATGGTAACTTCCTGAAAAAAAAAAAAACAAAACAAACAGCAGCTACATAGCAAGGAAGCCTGAGGAACAAGCTTGCTCTTTCTCCTGGTTGCATACCTTTGAATGCAAGCCTATACATGAAGAATTTTCTCAGGAAGCAGCTTTTCCCTATTCCTCTGGAAATCAGTAACAAATATTACTACTTCACTCTGAGAAATACAGTACCATCAAATACAACAGTAACTTTACTGAGATTAAGTTGTTATCTACACTTCTGAGGATCGGACAGAAAGGCTAGACCGTTTGCCAATTTGGGTTTTACAAGGTAAAACTGCCTGTTTTATTATTGTCGGAGCGCTAAAAGACAACTACTTGCAAAGATTCTAAAAATACATCTGTGTGTGTATTTCAAAACTCTCATCTGAAAAGTGATCTGGTTTATATCACTGCCTTGCAAAATTCTTGACACCTATTAACCAGAAAAGGCATTTGTAAATCACTTGGTTTAATACTGCAGTGTGCAAATAAATCTGAGTAAGATCAGAATATAGAGCTTCGCTGAACTGTTGCAAAAAACCACTTGAGAAAACATATTGTGAGGCCATATTTAAACTAACAGATGTTTCAGAAACAGAACAATATGTTCAAACAAAATAAAGGTGTAAACGGGCATTGTTAAAAGAGCTTCACAACTAGCACATTAATTTCGGTAGCGAGTGAGATCACCTCATCCGGGAAAGCTCCCTCCCGAAAAGATCATTAATTTAGAAATGAATTCTCATGTTATGCCTAAAATTTGGCTGCATGAATTATTTGCAGAGTGCCTGCTTATGTAACATTGCCTTTGCTATGGCAACACCAGGGCTGTTAGGCTTTGACACATCCCAGTTGCAATTGCAGTTTCATTTTTTGCTGATAAACACTGGCAGGAGAGGTTTTCTAATCACAAACCAAGGTGCTCTAAAACACATCACCGTGACTGATGTGGTGGCCGTTGATACTGCTAAAACTCCTCATGTCAGAAGGGCAAGCAAAAAGTGAGAGATCCACAGGAAAAATAAACAAGCTACAGAGAGAGAGATCTTCCAGTGCTGCTTTCACTGCAGGTTTAAAGCTGGAGTCCTTAACACTGAAGTTTGGAATAGCACACTTGGACTCTTGACTATCAGTCTTTGCACAAAATCCCCTCTCCAAAAAGACCCCCAACTTGTCTTACTGAAACTCTTATTACTTTCTTACAAATGGAGTAATTATCTACAAATTAAAAAGTTTGGGAGTTCATCGAAATTAACCTCCCATTGTGGCACTATTTCATATTTTTCTACAGCTTTTCATACTAGGCATTACAGTAAAAGTTGTAACTCCATTTAATAGCATCACCTCAAAGCTAATGGAGTACTATATGTATCCTCTGATACTGCAAAATTTCAGTTTGCTTTTCTCGGGAGAAAAAAAAAAAGTTTTAATGCTAACAAATTGTAAAACACCTGATCTGTTCCACACATGACACTTAGCAATGACTATTCAAGTTGATGACTATTCTGCAGCTCATCAGTCATCTACACAACCTTCACGAGCAACTAAAGTTTCAGAATCCAAGTGTTTTTCATCCTCTTAAATATCCAGCTTTTGCTTCCCCGAGACATCTCAGCTTTTTCCATATTGTTTCTAATACTCGCATTTGTTAAGGGTGCTACCAAAAGCAATATGAATGGAAGTCGCATAAGAAAGCACCTTTAATTCAATAAACCATTGGAAACCGAAAAGACGGACAAAATTGAAAGCCCGAAATGAGGCACATACACGTGTGCAAGCACACCTCCTCTCTACCGTTCGGCAGATGCTCACAGGCCTCTGTGGCACTGTAGCCCAGCCTACACTCCAGAAAAAGCTCGATCCTAAACTCCGTCCATAACACAGTCTTCTTCAGAGAAAGCCAAGGCAAAAAATGAGGTAGCTCCTGAATACGGGAGTCATCCTTACTGTTTTTAAGACCTAAATTTAGATCCAGTGCTGCGAGACGGTTTGTGCCTTCACTGATGAGCTCCCCTTTTGCTACCTAATGGTTCAGGAACTGCAGCAGGACCTGGGTGTTGCCACAGAAGTCCTAGGGCTCTGCAGATGCAGGAACAGGAGTAAAAGGATCCCCATGGCAACATTTTTTTAAACCATTATTAAGTATTAGAGTCCTTCATTTCAGAGCATTCCCACAAACTCTTGCATTTTCTTGACGAATAACACGTAATTCCCGCTACACCAAGTGGAGCACAGTTGTCGGCAGCCCATGACGACTCCGTGCAAACACACATGCTACTGAAAATGGACATGAACTTCTGTACGTGAAGAGCAGACAGAAACTCAGTTCTTAAATCCATGTAATATTCAATCATCCAAATGGGGAACTTTTGCACTCTGCTTTTGCTTTACTAGCAAATTAATGTTTCTCCTTCTCTCCCCCAGTCCTTCTAAATATTTACATCCTTCTAAATGCTGGTAGAGTAGACTTTATAGAGGTAAAAAGCCCCCGTTCCTTAGCATTAGAAGCCTTTAGAGCAACTCCATGCCTCAGATGCCAGCTTCTTGAGTATCACTACCATTACAACAGTTTAAGCTGTATGAGCTTAGTATAAGCTCTATGAGCAGTCATTCAGCAAACAAAAAATAAATATTTAAGCTTTATTAGATAAAGTAATACCGATTTTTCCAAGTGGATTGCCTTTTTGAACAGATTCCGCCATTGAGAGACCGGTACTGAATTAAAACTAGAATATTGTTAAAAGCAGCAAGTCCTTATCAAACTACAGCCATTATAAATAATCTCAGACAAAAGAAGTTAAATTACAAGACTCAGTTAAAAACATCCTGATGTTTGGAAAGTAATTGTGTGCCTTTGAGTTTTCTCAGCACCTCAGAAATCTAAAACACATCTGACACTTTCCCTTCCTGAGTCAGTGAAAGCCACGACGTCCGATGGTGCTCGCCTATGCAACGTGTCAACGCCTTACAACGCAGCAGTGGAATCCACACATGTGCTCCAAAAGGGAGGCAGAGGAGGTGACTGACAGTTCCAGCTCACTGATGCATGTAGGGCCTTTAAAATTAGTATTAAATATATGAAAAGCAAAATAATACACAGTTTGAATCAATTTAAGTATTCATTTTATCCTCCACATACAATATGCTATCCTGTGGGAGAGATGAGCTAATCCATCTGCTCTTTTTCCAGCTCTATGACAGTTAATTTTCTGTCAGTGGGTTCCTTTTAAACCATACAAAAACTCGTATGCTGACACGGGCTCCGCTCGTTTTGTCCTTTTCATTTGCAAAGTTTTAACTGGTACTTTGGTCCACAACTTCTGAACGTACACATTTTCACAGGTCAAAATTTAGGTAGTCGCTTATTTGCATAACCAGTTCCAGGTACAAGTCTCTATCTCAGCAGTGTTAGAGTCCATAGGCCATCAAAGGATCCATAGACCAACCGTGTATATCAAGAACTTAAAAAACGAGAGGACATCGGAGAGACTGTATTCATTCCATGAATACCCGCGGTCTTGAGCCTGCTCCCGATCCAGCCACCCAGCCCAGAGCTCGGCACTTTTATGTAACACTTTTGAGTGGGAATACTTTCCTTGTCTTCATTTCTCACATCTTTAATATTAGGCCCGATGCTTTATCACTGCCCTGAACGAAATGCCACTGAGGTAACGGCTCTTCTGCCTAAACAAAGAATTCCAGACAGGGCCTTTTATTGCAAACGTTCAGGTCATACCAGCATGACCATCACAAAAACACTGAGAGCAATAAAATCTAAAGTGTTTCATTTCCCCTTACTTTCAGATAACTGTAAACAATGTTAAACAGTAGGATTTTCCTTTTTCAGGAAAGATTTTGCTTTGAACATTGAAACGCTCTTTACAGAGCTGTTCTGAGCAGGCATATTACATAGCAGGGTACTTACTTAAAGGAAGAGGTTAAAACCCAGTTCAGCATTTATAATTCTGTAAAATAACCCCAGTAAGTCAGCAAAACATTCTCGCATCATGAAGTTTAATGTAATTTATGCAAACCAGACTTGACTGCCGCTAATGCAAAGACCACTAATGCACTCACCCCAAAGTTCTCATGACAAAGACACATTCATGTTTTACTCATTGAACTGTCTGGGGTACCTCTTCAAACAAAGAGACTTTCAGAAACGTAATTTGTTGGAGACAACGTGTTTAAAGCAGTAGAAGAACATATTTTCACCCGGATTTCAATAACAACGTTCGCAATGCTACGAATGATACGTGAGGAAAATGAAGTTGTTGCAGCCAAGACCACCTGCCCTTATCCACTACCATCCTTCCTCCAAACTCTGCAAGGTGCGATCCATCAGCAAGGAGCCGACCTGCCCACGGCTGCCGGTCTTACTCATTTCCAGGCTCAACTTCTGAAACTATAGCGGCTATCTAGGTGGTTTTCCTCAAACAGTGCTAGTCAAAGGCAGGTGCTTTATCTCTTTGCACCTCACTCTAAATGAAGGTTCATCTGCAATTCAGAATACAAAATGAAGAAATGAAAGCTTGAAGCAACATATATGTGTTTGCTCATTAAAAATGAAAGTACTCCAGAGAAACAATCGAGCATTCACACCAAAATAAACAGGTTAAACACTAAAAAGCAAGCTTCATAATCCAAAAAGTAGGCACAGTTGCAATAACTGCTTTTTTATGAAGTTCACATAATTAATTCTAAAAACAGATCTACTGGTCTGTGTGTTAGTCACAGGTTTCTAACCACAAACCTTTATCCAGCCTCACAATTTTTAATGTTACCATTTAGTCAGCCTGTTGTTTTTAAATAACTGATTTTATATTGCTGCAATACCAAAGCAGAGTATGCAATGTATTTCTCCTGTCATTTTGAGAAGTACTTGATGTATTATATTTTTGAAGTGTTTTAAAAATGCAGTATCTGCAAATTCATTATTTTTTCTGCATTCCCAAAATATGGGGGAGGTATCTCAGACATGGATTTGAAAAAACTCTTACACAATCTTTTTTTTTTTTTTCCAAAAGTAAAAATGTTGGAAGCTAAATAGCTGTAATAAAACATTTTGAAGTTGAAAGGGGTTTACTTTTAATACCGATCATCTGTAGCTCCTTCAAGTTTTTTATTAATATTTACTAATTTCTTAGGAAATT
The DNA here is from genome assembly GCF_964195595.1 of Calonectris borealis. NCBI lineage: Eukaryota > Metazoa > Chordata > Aves > Procellariiformes > Procellariidae > Calonectris > Calonectris borealis. The sequence continues at coordinate 132,810,439 of NC_134312.1, forward strand.
ATTCTTATTCTTATTCTTTTTTTATTATTATTATTCTATGGATTGAGAATGCTTCAGAAACAGCAAAACTATGTATGTTACTGAATATAATTATAACTCGACAGCTATAAATGCCAGGATTGAATAACTGAAAACATATGCTATATGCCTGAAATTTTAAGGATGATGAAACTGTCACATTAGTAGCACACAGCATGTTATAAAGAACTCCCACAATGTAGCAGTTGTTCAAAAGTTGTACCCATCCGGTCATTCTATCTTTATAAAAAGATATATAATACTATATGGTGATTTATTCAAAACACAGCTGCAGCCTAAGTTAAAGGTAATAACAAAAAAAAAAACACAAACCAAAAACCAACAGAAAAAGACCTTTTTAAATTACAGTGTTAACGCCATGTCGGCGCACACAGAATAACAGAAAAGCATTTCCAGAAAGTCCAAATTTTATTCTCATTAGACTTTATTTTGGGAGGAGGACAGGTGAGGCAGCGGGAGAAGCGGAGCAGCAGCACAAACACACGCCAGCCCAGTGGACTCTTCCAGGCTAATGTAAATCACGGATCTTTAGATGCCGCCCCTGGGGACGAGGATCGCGACCCCCCCCCCGGGGGTGGGTGCCCACGGCCCGGCCGGAGGAGCGGGCTGGGCACCCTCCGCCCGGCGAGGCGGCTTCACGGCAGCGGGGGCGTGGGGGAAGGGGGGAGGGGCGGCAGCCCCGGCGCTCCCGAGGGCGCGGACCGACCCACCGACCCGCCGCCTGCGGAGCCCCCCCGGCACCCCCCCAGCCGCCGTGCCCCTCCGAGGGGCGAGCGCCCACGTTAGGTTAAACTTTTATTTCGCGAGTCATTTCGCACCGCGTCTGCCGGGCGCAGCCGGCCGCGCTCCTCGCATCCCCTCGCTGCTAGGGGGGACGGTCCCATCGTCACGCCGCGGCCGCCGCTCGGGAGCATCCCGGGCTCCCCCGGGCACAGCCCTCCCCCCCCAGCTTTATGGGCCGCCGAGGGTCGCCAGCCGCCCCGCCGCTGCGCCGGGGGGGAGGGGGGAGCGCAGCCCCACGCCCCGGGGCAGCCCAGGGCTCCCGGCCCCCGCGCTGCTCCCTCGCCCCGGCGGCGCGGCCCCGACGGCCCCCCTCCTCCCTTCCCACCCCCCAGCCGAAACGTGGAGAGCAGCCGACGGTGCCGGGAGGCGGGACCCCGGCGCGGGGGAAGCCGCGGAGCTCTCCGCACCTGCGGGGCTGGGGGGTGAGGGGAGGGGGGCACCGCGCAGCCCCGGCGCCGCTCCTCACCTTTCATCCAGTCGACGACTTGGCTCGGCGACCACTTGCTGACGGGCTCCATGATGAGGGCCATGGGGGGCTCGGGGGCGCGGGGCTCGGGCGGCCGCCGCTCTCCGGGCGAGGGGCGAGGCTGTGCGAGGTGGCAGGACCGCGCTGCCCGGAGCCCGAGCGGCGGCGGCGGGAGGAAAGAGCCGCTAAATCCCCGCTTGCCTCCGCTCCGCTCCGCTCGCTCGCTCGCTCGCCGCCTCTGTGCCTCTCTGGGGATTTCAGTTCATGTTGCCGGCTCGGCGGGGAGGAGGAGGAGGAGGAGGAGGTGGAGGAGGAGGAGGAGGAAGGGGGAGGAGGCGGCGGCACGCTCCGACGCCTCCCGCCCCCGCGGACCCGCGGGCAGCGGCGGCGGTTCCTGGCCCCGCCGAGGGGTCGGTCCCCGGGCGGCGGCGGCGGAGCGGCGAGCGGGGGCCCGGCTTGGCGGGGCTGTGCCCGGCTGTGCCCGGCGGCTCCCGCGGCTCTCCGCGGCCGCGGCTCCCGCGCCGGTGTCTTTTTCTGCTGGCGGAAATGACGAGGCGGCTCCTGCCACCCGAAAATATCTCCAAGTGAAATGGGAAGCGACACCCGAGGGCCGCCCGGGGAGGGGGAGCGGGAGCGGGGGGGCCGGGATGACTCGCAAGGTGCCACCGGCGGCGGCGGCGGCGGCGGGGGGGGGGGGGGGCCGGGCCTGGGGCGGCGGCAGCGCCGAGCACCTGCTCCCGCCGGGCCGGGGGAGCGGGGGGTGCTGCGGGGAGCGCGGGCAGTGGCAGCGAGCCGGCGTTTGGGGTTTGGGATTTTTCCCTTGAAAAAAGCATCGCTGCGTGGGCGGGAAAGGTAATTTTTTTTTTTTTTTTTTTTTTTTTTGGTGAGAAAAGCCCGACTGCAAAACGGCCGTGAGGGGCGGTGTCGCCGAACGCCTGGAGGGAGCCGTGCTGGCGGGCAGCGCAGATGGAGTGGCGGCCTTTGGCCGGGGTGCCTGCCGGCGGCCCGGGGAGGGGGAGGAGAGGGGCTGCATCTCGTTATTTTGCCTGCCTCACCCCGAGGGTGCCGTAATGGGGCAAACTGGAGTGAGGTCAACCAGCAGAATCGGGGTAGGAATTAGGCAGCCTCAGCGGGGAGAGGGCACCGCACGGGGCTCCTCTGCCCGCGCTGTCCCCTGAGTTGCACCACCAAGGTATGGTGGCTGCAAGTGCAAAAATCCACCGTCCCTGCAGGGGACCATCATTGCTGGAGCTGTTCATCTTCTCCTCGCTGTGTCCCCGCAGGCTGGGGGGACATCATCCTGGGGGCTACCCCAAGGGGGCAATTCCCACAGACCTTGTGCCACAGTGTCTGCTTGTAGGAGTCCCACCCAAGCACAGAGCGATTCCTCCTAGGATGGCTGTGGGGTGCTTTTCAGGCACCCTTCCTAGGAGCCTCTGCTCTGAGGAGGGTGGCCACCCCCCTGGAGCTCCAGGCGGAGAATAAATACCACCAAGGGGTGTTTTCCTGCTAGTGAGTTGGCCAGTGCACAGCTTTGCCTGCATTTGCATTCGCTCTGCTTCTCCTGCCAAGGCTGAGGCGACGGCCATCGAGATGTTCCCTCTGACAGTGCTGGCTGCTGAATGCCAGCTGCTGACGCTGACATTTAATATCTGTATGTGAGAAAAAAGAGGATTCCTTCAGCCCTGAAGTGGCAACGGCAAAGGCATCCCTTTGCATGGCATGGGCAGCGACAGAAGCTCTCCCATTTTAGTACGTGGGATTGAAGTACCAGCGATGAGGGCCAGTAAGGCACGCATAGGTTTGGTAACACCTCTCCCTGGAGTCCCAGGAAGAGTCTCCCTAGCAGCACTAGTTAGACTTGACCCTCACTTTCCAGGTTGTACTTATCTGTGAGAAGAAACTTCTTTTTACTGAGAACTGGGCCTTTGACACTGTAGCTTTCCTTGAATTTGGCTCTAGACATGTGTCTCCTGTGTCACATTCCTGCCAGCACACTGACGAGGCAGTCTGCTTCTAAAGAGGCTGCGTTACCTAAAGCCACTGAAACAATAAACCTCACTTGCAAATTAAGGCTGACTTTTTCCTTATGAAAGGTTTGAAAGGTATGCAGGATCCTTACATACTGGGTTATTGTTGTTGAAAGAGCGTGTCATAATTTTAATTAGAAACCAGTAGTTTGAAAGGTTTAGAAGTAAATACCCAAGATCAGACTGAAACCTGGCATATAATTTATAACACCATTGTGTAATTCTCATTGTGCTGAAAAGTTCCTCATGGGTGAGGAGAGGGGAAGTAAGTTCTCAGTGCGTGTGTATGAAGTCCTATAGTTCATAATTACAGAACGCACTGGGATCCCTATAGCTTGCCGGGGTAATTTATAGCTAGAGCGAGTTTTTCAGTAAAGCATCTGTGACCCAGTACTGTCCCAGTGGTCAGCATCCATTACTTTTAAAGCCCTTTTATAGTGGTTCTAGCAAATTATGGAACGGTAAAAGGGGGAGCTTACTCCCCCACTTCAGTAAACAGATGATGTGTTGAGCATGGGATCTAATTACCTTTATTGTTCTTCTCATAGAGCATAGCCATCTCGTAAATACTGGGGTAAACCCCACTATTTTACTCAGGCAAATGTTCTTGTTTCAATCTCACTGAAAAGCGTTGGCTTGGCTATGGTGGGGAGGATTTGGCTCATTATGAGTGATGATAAAATTACCCAGCCATGGTATTTAACTTGGTCACCTATTACGGCAATGAATTCTATAGTCAGGACATGTGCTACATAAAAGTATTCTTTTTAATTTGCTCTAAATTTATTGCTGCCTGATTTTATTATTGTTCTCTCTTTCTAGGGTAAGAAGTCAAAAGGAGAACCAAATGACTTTTCATGCTGACCTTCTTAAACTAAAGTGTCCCAGCTAAAGTGCCTTAACCAAAAAGTCTTTTGCTGTTTTCATCTTTCAGTTTAGTGGCCCTCATCTTGCCGTCACACCTGCATGAGTCAGGCCTTTTATGTGAAGCGTATGGGACAGGCTTCTGCACAGATGCTGAACTGCAGGATTATGTTCTAACTCATCGTTTATAATTACTCTGGTCCATATAATGCATTAAAAATTACCATGTTTAAAAAAATATATCTAAATATACATGTCCTTGTTAGGTAAGTCTCAATTTACTAGGTAATAAATGTAAAAGTAAGTTCACAGTAAAATTCAATATTAAAGGAAAAATGAAAAGAACAGGAATGAGTTTACAACTGAAGTACAAGCCTGAATCCAGCAGTATAGGCTATATATCTGCTTAAGTATCCGTTCTCCGAACTTCCATGGACATGGATGGACAGCCCCAGCAGGTAAGTTTGGGCACACACACCTCCTGGATCAGCACCTCAGCCTGCAAGCTCACAGGAGAAGCTGTTGCCTTTCTGTCGTGGTATATTGTCAAAAACAAAACTCCCTAGAGTTCAGCTGGCCATCATAGCTACTACAGCAATACGAATTGTAAATAATACTAGTAAATAGTTCAAGTATGTCTAATAATTTGCTTTTTGTGCCTATTTAATCAATAGGACAGCTCCTGATGTAGAGCACTGCTCAGCCTGAATAATGGTGGCAGAATTAGATCCAAGCTCTAACACTGGTACCTTGAGTGGGCATTTGTTTTATGTATATGAAGCCAGACTCTACAGTGGGTACCAGTGATGGATACCAGCATAACCGTGGGTTCCCCAGACACTTAATGGATTTTCTGCTAGGGTCTCTAGAAAACATACAAGATGCTCAGCAATGACAAGTTGAAATCTTGCCCTGAAGATACGGAAAGGAATTTAGCTCTCAAAAGATGTTGTTTCTGGTGCTGGATATTAAAGCCAATTCTTCTAGAGGAAGGAAGATGAAAACAAGTGGAGGTAAAATAACAGTAACTAAAGCTGGGGTCTAATAAACCCAGTTGGATTAAAAAAACAAACAAACAAACAAAGCGAAAAAACTGATACTTTCTTCAAGTTAAGAAAGCTTGTTTGTATTTTGGTAAGAAATAAATTCCTGATTTTTACAAGGGAGGCTTTATTTGATAAGAATTGAACCCTTCCATCGGTATTAGCTCATGCTACAAATATCTGCTTTGGATGCTGTATCCACATTACTAGAGAGTATTTTATTCCACAGCTTGGGACAACATGTAAAGCAAGTTGCTACTCTCCTTGAGTAAAGACACTGGGTTTGTTCTTTGTCTGGTAGGGCTGCCATCAGTCCTCTGTTCCCCGGAGTCTCTTTGCCTTCAGAGTGGTGTCTGAGCCGATGCCTCGTCAATGCAAGGACTGCTGTCCCTGCCAGGGCAGGTCTCTTCCAAGGAGAAGTGGGAATGACGGGGAGGGGGAGGGAAATAACGAATAGCCTTGGTGCCAGGGGGCCGTGGGCAAGTAAAGGAGGAGGAGGAGTGTCCATGGCAGAGCAGAGGTGCAGTGAGGTGGTAAGCCTCTGAGGAGGGTAGGGGCAGGGCAGATCAGGAAAGTTTAGAGGAGCAAAGGGGCTTAGATGGAGTCGGAGACCCAAGCCAACTCAGAGGGACACACCATATTGACCAGTTGCCCCTGGCACTGGAGCAGCGGGGAAGTGTGAAGGCCCTGGGGTGGGAAGGAGGTCCATCCCAGCTGAGAGGAGCAGGTGGCTCTCCCGCCAGTGTCGCGGGGAGCTGCATGGCCCACAACCCCACCGGCGGCCGGCTGTCGATCGCTCCACGTCCATAGGCAGCCTCTACCCATACAACAAAGGGGCCAAAAAGACAATGACGCTCACTGGGGCCTACATTGAGATCTCGCTGTTTCCTCATTTCTCACCACTCATCTCCATCAACCTGCCTGAAAGCACACGTGTTTTAAAATAGTCTTTCAAGGGCAAATGTCTTGCCCTTAAAGTATATGCCTTACATCCCTAATGGTTTAATTTGACATAACTATGGGGGGGGGGTTGCAATTGATATTGTTTTTGTATAGTCAGAAATACAAATCATAATCCCCCAAAGATGTTTAATAATTTAAAGTATTCAGAACTCAATTAAGGCTATTAAGAGATTAGAAATTAGATTAAAGGTGGCTAAAGGGTAAAAATTCAAGGACTTCAAACACCTTTTGTAATACAAAGGCTCTTAGAAAATGAACAGACTGAGAATTTCCCCAGGAAATTCCTATCATTTTAATTAGGTTTCTTCATTTAAAATAAAAAAAGAAACTGCTCCATACACAATTTGAGTCCCACTGCCTTTCTTGAACAGTGGACTCAAGTAATTGCCTGCTGAGACTTCCCTGTTCCCCAGGTTTGTGGGGATGTGCAAAGGCTTAATAGATTTTTAAGATCAGGAGGGACCACCCAACCATCTGACGTGTCCTCCTGCATTGACGCCTACCAAAGAATTTCACCCAGCCTTTCCCACGGTGAGGGGAATTACTTTCTTCTGATCATATCTCTTCTCCACACCAAATTGTATCCATTTCTCATTTCCTTCCATATGAAGTCAAGTGGCTGGTTCATTTTGTCGCTGAAAAGAACAGGAATCCCTGGCAATGTGACGGGCTCTTTTCTTTCTGCAGCCCACGGTTGCTCCCAGCCAAGGCTCTCGGTGCAGCTTCACGGCGATGCGATGCTGCCATGGGGAAAGAGCAACGCTGCCAGGGGGAAGGTGCGAGCCAGCGGCAGAGGGGCGGTGGATGTGTCCCTGCAGATGCCGAGGGCTTTTCGGGAGCATTAGCCACCCAGTTGGAGGTGTGGGGGGAGCTGCCGTCTCAAAAGAACAGTTTTCTGTTCCTTCGTGAAAATAAATACACATAGGTGGTATTATGTTTTCTTTTTTTAGGCACGAGCTTGAGGAGGCTGTTTGTTTGTTCAGCTACCGTGCTAGGCTAAGGCTGCATTTATGCTACTGCAACACAAATGCCCCACTTGAAACAATAAGAAACCCGAGGGAAGTGTGCTTCTGTGCTAAAATTATTAGGAAAAGATTATAAAAGAAAACAGCTACTAATTATTAACATCAGGTTCCCACTCATTATTAGCATCACAAATGTAAAATGGCTGCCAACAAGAGTCAGCTCGGAAATCTCATTAGAAAGAAATGTCACAGTTTATTCCTGGTTATAAATGCTATTTTATTACCTTTGGAATGGTTGGGTGGCTTGGCTAAATGCAATGGGTGGCTCCCCTCGAGGTATATATTTTTACTGATGAATTTGTATTAGCGAAAGAATAATAAATATCTGATCATTTTCTAAGCAACCCTGAAAATGAAACAACATTCTAGAATTGCCAAAGAATGTAGTCATGTAAATTGCACACTGGAGTACAAAAGAAAAAGAATAATGATATGGTAATATAAAAAGGGCAAAACCGTAATGAGAAGGGACATTTGTCAGTAGACTCAGAAAAGCACAATCTGTCTCCCTGGTAATTTGGTGGAGTACAGAAAGTATTACATGCCATATTACAAGTACTACATTTTATTTCTGACTTCAGGAAGCATTGCCATATGTCTTCCAAGTCAGACATGGCCTCTTAAACGTAGCGTGCTCTTTGTTCGCGCTGTACGGGCTCTATCCCGCATGGACAGTATTTATTCCGAATAAATTAAAAAGAGTATAAATCTTCCAGTGCCACAAGACTTTGTATCAGCCAGCTTTTGTGGATGAAGTGGGCAGGAGCAATTTGGCTCCTAATGACCAGGGAAATTCGACAGGTTTGCTTTATTTCTCAGACCTGACAACTTTCTCTAAAAGCGATTGTTATGGAAATAGTCCCGCGTTCCCCAGCCTTAAGAAGCATTTACTACTTTCAACCGTTTTTCACGGGAAAAGGGAAAAAGACACATATTTTCAAATATACCCGGTATAAAGCAGTGTATCTATGTTACAATTAAATACGCCCTGATGTGCCCTGATGTTGCTGTGATTAGCAGTTATTTGAGATTTCATACATTTACATGAAGCTTCGTGATTACAGCTTGAGAAATTTGTGACCTAAGGTCCTACTCCTATGGTCCCTTCTGGTCCCCACGTTCTCCCTGGAGCTGTACTGGGACTGTGCATAGACCTAAAGGTCCGTCCATATGGTGTCACATTCAAAGGAATTTAGGGAGGCTGATGGTCAAACCAAAAGGATGCCTGCAGATCAGTATTAACCAGAGTTCACGTTAGACTTACTTAAATATGTAAAGTGTTCAGATACCCCAGCAGTGCAATAGTTTGGACTTTTCTATACCACCATGTCATTAATGTTCCTTTAGTACTGCTGTTTACAGCTGGACCTGGTTAAAGCATAAGAAACAAGGATAAGGCAAAGGAATATTGTTTTATTAAAGGGATGCATGAGGAATATTTTTGCAAGGGAAGGAACTTTTCTAGTGTCAAAGAATTTTAATAGTATAGAAAGAAATTATGGATCAAGGTGAAAAGATGGCATTATAAAAGGAGTGAAGTGGAATGCCAGGGAATACGCTACAGGAAGCAATACAATAATTAGAAGAAAATGTTACAAGAAATTGTAAAATGGAGCCTATGCCACAGGCTCTGGCATTGCTTTCCAGGTTCATGCTCTGCTGTACTCTGACTTGAGTGTCAGCGTCAGACTAGGGCAGGCAGCATCCATTCCCCGCAGCAGTGAAACCAGGGCTGGAGGGCTGGACAGGGGCCCGGACAGTCTCCAGCTGGTCTCCCAATCCCTCTACTTTGGCAACCAGAAGCAAAGGATGTGTTCTGGAGGTGTCATAAATCCCAAAGGAGAATCCCTGGGGTGCCCTGGAGGTGATGACCTGAGCACAAGTAGTCAATACCACAGTACAGATAAAACCTTTTTCTCTCATTTGTTAGCTCCCTCTAGCTTCACAACCTCAAACTCCCACCTGAAAGTTGGCCATCCTCCTACCCAGACGGTTCACTCTTAATCATGAGCACTGCCCCAGCCCTGTGATCTCCTGAAGCTTTTGTTTCTGTAGTTGGCAAAGATGAGCACTGGGAAGTCAGGAAATAGGAGTCACAGATCGGAAACTTTGGCAAAGCTCTCAAGCGCTGTTTGAATAATTGCTCAGCAAAAATGCAAGCCACGGACTCATTTCAGATTCCTCTAACCATCCCAATTTCAAAAATTCTATTAATCCCAGTGACAGCCAGGTATCACACCTATCTAATCTAATCTTCCGAGGCATTTCCATTGTACTCTTCTCTGTAGTATTCTGAGCATTTTAGAGAATTAAATGAGTCTACTACATAATCTAATTAATATTGATCCTTGGTTCTCTTCTTGCTCAACACAGGCAGGAGGAGAAGGCACATAATTCATCTAGTTTAATTATTATTATTAAAGTTGTTACAGTGGGAAAGCAATGATAGAGAGGAGTCCGGCATTTTAGCCAGAGGGCATCAATATCTGTGGCTCTTCCAGTCTCCTGAAGGAGGGAGTCCAGAGAGAGCTTTCCTCTCATGATGTTGAACAACACCGGAGGACTTTGCACTGGCATATCCAGATTTGTTCAAACAGCTTTTCAGTTGCAGGTATGTAGCATAGGTGCATATTAATGTTTGCACTGCTGCAGCGTACATGGTTGCATACCCAAAATGGAACTGCATCAAATTTAAGACCTGCCTTGCATCTGTGCACAGGTTCGTATCAGAGCTTGCATAATGCATTACACTGATGTGAATTCTTATTCTGCAAATGTGGTCATATGGCTTGTTAGAAATAATTCATCTTGCAAATAGTCTGGAATGAGTCTATTGGGACTGCTGAAGGTCAGGTCAGAGTCTGGAGGCACCACAATGATTTATTTGTACACTTTTCCTTTCTTTGCGGGTCAGCTGCTGTCTCTTCAACCAGCCTGAATTTTTCATTTTCCTCTCCAGAGTTGAGGTTGTTTCTAAGTTGACTGGATTGCATCTGTCCACTCTGGAAGTCAACAGTGCTCAGAACCAAATCGGCATATGCCAGCCATGGACTTGGTCTCCTACGATCCCTAGATGAAAAATATATTCCTATCAATCCTGACTATTGGAAAACCCAATAGCAATGAAAAGTCCGTGATGATTCCACAGCTAAAAACCCTCACTGAAACCCTTATCTGGAGGTAACATTTCAGGACCATGCGCAGTCTACCTATAGAAGCTCCACGGCCACCTGACCAGATCTGTTCATTTGACACGGGTGACACGCTGTGCTAGACGGTGACGCTGGGAGGGACAAACGCCTTTCTAGTCCTTGCCTGCCCACTCAACCCCCCTTGTTTTATATCCGCCCACTACGTGTCACCTTCACGCTGCAGGTACTTAGACCCAGTCCGCGGCTGTCGCACGCTGGCAGTTACACTCAGGCGTCAAAGAGAAGAGGAAAGCTGCGGGTGTAATTTCACAGCCAAAGTCTGTAGAGAAGGAGGCGCAAGTGCTTCTCCAGCCTTCAGAGGTAATTTTAGGATGACTTGAATGGTCATCATGGCCTGAATGACCATGATGTGTCTTGTTTTGATGAAAGAGCTTTGGCAGCCAGCAGCAGTATTTGCTAAGCAAGAGCATGCAATATGACAACCAGAAGTATGGCCTTTGTCCATAGTTCGTATCAAGAGGAAATGTACTCCCTGCTAGCAATGCTAGGAATGGATCTAAGATGAACTCAATGTGATGTATTTGAAAAATTATCCATCACCCATTTTTTCCTTTCAGTCCAGAAGAGAAAAAGTAACAGCTCAACAGGGGAAAATGTTGTGCAGGTTTTACATCTGATACGTCCTTCTGCACTCTGCGGAAAATTACCATCACCATCTCCAGTACTTACAGGCTAAATTCTTCACAAATGTATAAAGCAACATGAATGTATCCCAATTTCCATGGCACCTGTCTTATTGTCAGTGCAAGAAATCTTTCTTATAGCTGCCAATAATCATGGAGAAACACAGTGATCATTTACTGAAGAAGGAAATGAGTCAGTATGTGAAAGATAAAACCTTGCTGGTTAATATGCATGTATTTGAAGGATATGAAAGTCTTAGGGATGAATTTTATTTGGGGCACTTTGTATGAGCTTGCATACTGTACTGTAAATGCAGTTACTATGCAAATGCAGCAACCGTGGAAGGAATTTAGGGTATAGCTGGTGGCATCATTCTTGGTTTGAGATCATAAAAATTATTTTGACTAACTGATCCAATGTTACTATGAGTAGCTAGAATTGATGTCATCTTTTAACTCGGAGAGATATTTTTAAACAACATGCAATAAAATGTATTTTCTGGATCTATTTTTTTTAGCGCGGTTGCATGTATAAATTCGAGGCATCAGATATGACTAATAGTTCTGATCTCTGTAACCATTACCCCACATCTGCTCAGACCTGTGCTAACCACTTAGGTAGATAGTTCTCCTTTGTTCATCCTGCCTCATACACATTGCTTTTGTGATGAAGAACCGAGGAGATATTTGATTGGAACCGGTGGAGAGTGGTGCTGAGTGCCTCCTCATCACAGCGTGCGATACAGCTGCCAGTTCAAAAGAATGGGCAAGTTTCCTCTGCACCTCCCTCCTGCCCTTCTTTCTTTCTAAGAGGTCCTTTTCCTCTGCGGTGTTAATCTCTCTGACCAGCAACGCAGGCCTGCTTCCGAAGCCTTTTGTGTTAGCACTCGTTCTAGTGGGTCCAATTTTCCTCTGAGGTAAACCCAATTAACTCCAGAATAACTCTATTAACTTCAAAGCACCCAGCAAGTGAGCATTAAGCGTATGGAAGATGGAATTTAGTGTATCGACTTTGGTAGCGTTGTTTTCCCCAGAACACCCTTGCACGTCAGGAGAGAGCAGGAACCTCATCGTTCATCACTGCCTATTAATATCGAGTATCTGGAGGTTTGTTTTAGTCTCATCTTTGTCACAAGCTTGTCAAAGAGAAGAGCAATGGCGTTTTTTCGTGGTTTTGAAAGTTGTATAATTTTTCAATTTTGTTACTTTGTCATCATGACCTTTCTGCCCAGAAAAAGATATATAGTACTAGGATAAATTGTTCTGCTCTTTGTGTCCTAAAAGTCAATTAGTTGGTTTCGTCATAGTGCGTCAGAAGTCTCTGTCAGTCACATCAGCTCTTTCTAAAGTAACAACTGCAACAGAAAAACACATATCAAAACACCATGCGAATACAGTGGTATAACCATAAGGTTACGTATTATTCTCTTACTTTGTTTTCAGAGAGTAAAAAGAGGAAAGAGAACATTTATGGTGAGAAAACACTGGAGTTTTTCAAAGGTTAGTTTTCCACTGATATTAATCCAGTGTGTGCATGGCTTACACTTTGAATAAAGCTCTCAAGCTTTATATCTCAAGCTATTTACCCTTTATATATGAAAAATAAGTATGTTATAATTTGTAGTCAAGTGGCTACTTAGAGGAGCTCAAAGCATCAGAGAAAATTATGTCAGACTGTAAAAAAGGATTGTGTACATTTGCACCCAATTCAAGGCACTCATAGTAGTTTACAAGAGTTAAAAAATTCATAAAATTAGCATTTGCCAATCACATATTCAATAGGAAGTTAGTACTGGGGGAAGGTTAATTTTTTTAAATGCTATGTTGGGGAAGGATTGACCAGTGAATTAACATTTCTGTACCCCAGAAATATTTTTCCGTAACTACATATCCAAATTTATGCACCAAATTTTTTAACATGACATTTGAATGCAGACAGCATGTAGTTTATATTTCTGCCACAGAACGGAGCAGGCAGACTCATTTAACTGTTTCCAGTCTTTATTGCATTCATACGGGTAATTCCGTTAATTCCCACCAACTCTCGTGACGTACATCGATGTCTTGAGCAAGCTGAGATTTTCTTTTCCTGCGTGCATGCACGTGTGCATATTTGGGATTAACCTTTAAAAGCTTTTCCACTCTATTTGTCCTGGTGCGTGACATAACCACCTGTCACTGCCTTCATATTTGTATGGCATCTTTTATTCAGGGGTCTCAGGCAGTATGAGTATTAAATACAAGAAAATGTATAATGTTTCTCTGAAATATTTATAATCCTTTTCTTGCGGAGGTGGAAAATACAGCACACAAAGACTAAGCAACTGTGGGGCAGCCCCGAAGTGATGGCTCCCAGCCTTGTGACCACAAGGCTCTTTTTCCCTTTCGGCCATTTCAAAAAGAAAGCCTGTAATTCCCAGAGACGTTCCCAAAAGACTGTCCCACAACACTCCCGAGACTTTTATCTCATGGGATTTGGTACAGCGAGAAACCCAACAAAACGCTGGTATCCCCAGGAGGATGCCCTGGCTTACTGGTGGACAGAGAGGGCGAGCGAGGGGGAGAGGCTGCTGCCCCTCGGCATGCCCAGGGCAGGAAGCCCCCCGCGGTGCGGGATGCAGGAGCCGGTGCCCGCTGGGCAGCCCCCCCCGCCGCCCCTCTCTTTGAAGCTGGACCCCGTGTGGCATCCAGGCGGCTGGCTCGCATCAGCGGGGGACGCTGTACTGGAGCACCCGGCTCTTCTTCGCTGCTCTCGTGAAGGAGGTCTTTGCAACCCACCCCTGCTGTGCGTGGGGCTGGAGGGGTGAGCACAGCTGTCAACTATTCAGCCGTATCATTGACCGTCTGGTCTCTGTAGCTACTGGGTTCTCTCTGCAGCCCGACTGCTCCGTGCTTTCGCAGGCCTGCTGCCCCATCAATGTCTCTGTGGCGCAAGGAGTCGGGAGGGAGGTGCGTTGCAGTTGCCTCTACTCAGGGTGAAATTCAGATGTCGTCACAGAGGGCCCCCCTGGAAATTTTGATTCCCTCACAAATTAAGTGTATCCATTCAACCAATATATCAGTTAGAGTATGCAACAAGTATACATTAAGTAGCTAGCAAGCATGTTTTCAAGTAGTCTTTGCTTTTATAAGTTTTCCAGATCCTCAGAAGTGTAAAGAAATCTAAAAATAAAGTAGTAAGATACACAACACTTCTGAACTCTCACAAGTCTTTACTTTTTCCAAATATTTGGTATCACTACAAATATTTTTTAACTCTTCACCTTCTGTCTCAGCTCCCCCCTCCTTCTTACATTTTTGCCTTCTCTCCCAGCCTCTTGATTATAAAATGTTCAGAAAGTGGGTGCCTTCTTTCTTGCATAAGTTCCCTGCATATTTGTGTTTCCTTAGAGGTTGAATTTGAGGTCACCCACAACACCTTTGGCACAGTTTAACATGTTTTATGTGTTCATATTAAATAATCTAAGTTTACTATGAGATGCAAGATTTAGTAATGAAACCTAGAGCTTAATTTAGCAAAAATGAAGCCACTCTGTGCTTTTCTTCATATAATTCTAATATTCTATACTCCTTGATATAATTTTAATATTCTATAATTTTCCTGATATAATTCTAGAGCTTCCAAAAAAGTCAGATTTTTCTCATCAAAGGTCTGATTTCATAGGGAACCTGGAGTCCAACTACAGTTATGAAGATGTGTTATAGCAACAGTATCCATGGAGCTTAGACTTTTCCATCCGAAGGAGACAGGTTTGGATTTTTTCCCCTCTAGGTTACACAGCAAATGTAAAACTTCCTTAAAGACGATGAAAATATGGAGCTGTGTAGCAAGCAGAGTCATATACAGGTATAGGTTTTATCATTCACCTCTAAATTATTTTCTAAGGCATCACTGAAAGGCACTCTGAAATCATTGCTGTATGGTAGGGCTGCTCACACCCAGATTGGGCGGGCGTCACTGGTGGTGACACCAAATATTGGCTCTACCCCTGCCGCCCACGTCTTCTCCTACCACGTACTCTCAGACTGGGGCATCAGCCCTACAGCCCACCCTCCCACCGCCTCCACCTGTCAAAGCCCAGGTGTCTGCAAACAGGGTCAGCAGTGAGGGCGGCTGGGATCCGTCAGGGCAGGCAGGCAGTAATGGCCTGGGCTGAGCCACGGGGTGGATGCCTGCATAAACAGCTAGGAGTAATAGCCTTTGAGCAGGCAGTTCCTGGGCAATTTAAATTAGCATCCATATAGGAAGAGGGAGGCTGCCTGGCTACGGCCTTGGGAGTGGTTTGTGTGACGCCAGGGGCACTCCTGCCACAGGTGGGGAACCACGGCTGATGTCAGTCTGCACCAAAATAGATCAAGGCAGTATTACCTTCGTGCTCCATAGAACAAGACCTGCAATGAGTGAATTGTTTAGTGGTGATGCACATCCCCTCAATATTCTTGCCCTATTTAGGAGTGCACAAATGAAATAGCTGTTATGAGATTTTTCTCATCATCCCGTACATCAGACGCATGTCAGACAGTTTGGGCAATAGGCTGGTACCTCAGCTATGAATCAGTTTGCGTTTATTGCTGTTCCTTTTATTTTTTTCTTTTTTCTCTTTATTGCTTCCCATTTTTTAAATGGTAAGAAATATGATACAATGCTAAACATCAAAATTAAATCAGAAGCAGTGTTTCAAGAAGTATTTCTCCTCTGAATGTTGAAGGGCATTGTGTAGGTAAGGTGCAACAGAGCAACTTGTAGCTTGTCTTCCTGAGGAATTTGGTAGAGGTGAGGGCTGGAAAGCAGCACTCTTACTAAAGCTTGACATCAGTTTTCATCTGCCATGGTCTGTTTTGATGTACATTGCCATTCTTACATCTTTTTCATGTAAGAGAAAGAAGTGGGTCCAGTGCCCTTGGGACAAATTCAGAAAAGGTGCATAGAAAGGGGCCAGATTTCTTTGAACTCTTTCAGTTAGTTTCCTTTCTGCCTTTGGGAGTTTAACTTCCTAAAACACATGCAAACGTCGGGCAACGCACCCATTAGAAGAGCTCCACATGGCTGACGTGCAGCTGGCATGGAGCACGCTGCTATGCTTGCTTAGACACTTTGCATGTAAGTAGGAGCAATAACTTGTTTTAATGGCAAGTTTGGGTGGGGAGACTTGGGAAAGTTACGGATAATCAAGTGGTGAAGTTAACAGGCACAAGTTCAAGCATGTTAAACTCCTCGGACATGTGTTTTCACTCAGAATAAAGAGACCGGAGTTTGCAGCAATTTAAACAGAATTAAGCTACAGAAAATGAAAGCCATTTTATTCCTGCATAAGAGCACCCATATGGCGTTTATCAACCTGCAGTTTAGGCATACTTACATTCCACCTTTATTTGATTAACTTTCCTGCATGCCTTCATAATAGGCATGGTCTACGATTTTTCAGTTAGTTGAGGGAGCCTAAAGTGTGCTACTTTTACAAATACTTTCCTTGTTTATAAACTAATATGGAATCCATGGCTAACTGTAATTGCACTAAAATTGCTGTAATAGTTGCTTAATAAACACACAAGATTAAATACTTCTACTTTCAAAGTAAAAAAAAAAAAAAGATATACTATACTAGGACTAGCTCTCCAACAGAAATGAGCTTTTGTATGTAGGTGAATAAGTAGTTTTCTTCCCAGACAGTACTAACTCCATCAGGTACATCTATGCTGTCAGAGAACTTAACTCCCCGGTTCATTTCCAGGTTCTGTCCTTTAACCACCCATATTAGTCCAGTCTCAGACTCATTTGGCATGAGCCTACTAGATCTCCCCAAAACAAAGTGTGTGCATACTTCTGAGGATGCTTGGCTCCAGGACCCCCTCCGGGAAGGCAGCGCGGGTGAGACTGGGCCAGGTTTGGCTGCCTGGGCCTTCCTCGGGGTATGTCTGTTAGCAGGCAGCGCGGCGTGCTGGTGTGCTCACCACAGGGGGAGCCCGCCGGAGCCGGGGAGAGCTCCCACACACTATGCACATTTTAGATTTTCTTTGGACTAACTCTAACTTTAGGAATGCATTAAATGTGCTCCTGTGTGCCAAATGCCATCCTCTCTCTCTCTTTTTTTTTCTATTTAAAATTAGAGACCACTTTCTGTTTTCATTTAATCTGATTGAAGGTACATCTACCGCCATGTTTCTGTCCATAGCAAGAGTGCACTGTTGAAGTGAGTTTCTCGGTTGTCCCGACTTACCGTACTTTGACTCTTATTGGAAACAGATCTTTGAGCAAAAAAAAATTTTGGACAAAAATACACCAGAAGAGAGGCTCCAGTGGCACAACTAATGCCCTCTGACTGCAGGTGAGTTTGCAGCCCAGGGACCAGACCAGAGATGCTTTGAGCTAATGAAACCCACAAATGCCTGTGTCCACTTCCAGATGTAAACTTTGGGTTTGGTACCAGGTATTGCACTTTTTAAAATCCATAGCTTTCCACTGCTGTCAAGTAATTTTGCAGACATGATTGGATACCAAGAGGAACTGTGTGCACATGGCACTTGGGCTTGCAGTGTCTGCATTTGGTCACATTGACCTCTGCTAGCAGGTACAGGAAGGACTGAGGTCCAAGAACTAGCCTTGGTTACATTGGTTTGGAAGGGCAGCAACAGCAAGGAAAGAAAAAATGCAGGTTTTGGACATGCAAAAACAGAATTAAAAATGAGGAAATAACAAGAAGAAATAAATGAGGGAAAAGCGGGGAAGGGGCTTCTCCGCCATCCTTACTCTAGTGTGTGTGTGTCTCTATTAACCCAAAGTCTCCCTGCTTAGCGAAGCAGGTACCGTGCCACAGGGTCAGTGCTTCCTGCTTCTTTGGAGAGTTGCTCCCAATGGTTTCATTTATCTGGAATTAATTTGGTTCGTGTTTGTTGGCTTATGTGATTAAAGGCTCGTCTCCCCACACACGAAGGAGCACAGAGGCACATGGGCAGGAGGGGGGTGGGAGCAGTAACCTCACCAGAGAAAGGTGCCCCAGTCCCCACCCGTCCCCAGGCTGTTGCGGGAGATGACCAGCCCCATGGTCTGGGGGACACCCATCGCCATGGGGCCAGGGAGAGGCTCTCCAGAGCCTCTTACAGACTGAGGTAGGCACTGCCTGCGGTGGGATGGCACTCATGGGGTTCAGGGGAAGAACATTTGGGGATTGTGCAAGACTTAGTATGGGATGTTCAGGGGAGGAACCAAAGGTGGGAAAGGAAGGGGTCATGGTTTGGGGAGGAACAAACACGGGAAAGTAGAGGGGAAAGGAATAACTGGGGCCAGTTGGAGGTCAGCAGGGTCAGTGCAGTCTGCCCTTTCTCCTTATTAAACTCAATTTCTGACTATTTTCCTGGGAGAAGGGTGCTCTATTTTGTGTGCAAGTGTGTCTATGGGGGGAGTCTGAGTCCCAGCAACTGGAGCAGTACCATGGGTCAGAGGGACCATGTGTCTGTGCTGCCACAAGTAGAGCACATGAGGCTGTGTGTCTCACTGTGTGATTGCTAACGAACATCAAGATGGAATAGCCAGTGGACCAGATAAAGCCTTGGGAGCCAAGTATAGGAGCAGTCATGGGTCTGAGATGGATACTGGAGAGACCAGAGGGTCTGTGCGTTGGCTGCTGGAGGGGCCATGGGGTCCAAGCTGGTTGCTGGAGAGACAATGGGGTCTGGGAGTTGACTACTTCTAAGATCTAAATCTGGACCAGCTACCAGAAAGACCAGTTTGCATGTGTGTGTGTGTCTGAGCATGAGACAACGGGGCAATCAGGGGAGCCAGGGACCAGCTGCTGGGTGCACTGGGTATCTAAGGCCCATTACTGGAGGGATCTATAGCGCATATGTGCGTCTTCATGTGCCTGTGTGTTGTGTAGGTCTGAGTACTGGAGGGATCCCTACGTGTATAAATTTTCCCCCGATGGGCTTTCATCCTGGTCAGTCAGAGAGGGGACCAGGATGAGGCCATTGGTGCTCTCTGTGTTTGTGCAAGTGTGGAGCGTTTCAGTCCATGCTGATCTGTGTGTCTGTCTGTGTTTGCGTGTACATCTGTGTTGCATATATGTGTATGCATCTGCCTGCTGGGATCACCTGCTCCGCTGGCTGCTGGCCGGACCGGGGCAGCTGCGTGGAGCGGCAGCAGCCTCACCTCTCTGTCAGGCCGCCGCCTGCAGCAGCTCCTAACGTTGCTCGTTGCCTTCCCATTGCGCACAAACACAGCCCTGGTATTTCTTCCTCCATTTATTGCTGCAGCAACCTTTCCTCTGGCGGGAGGGCAGGAGCTGTAATCTCCTCCAAGGCTGACGCGGTTGGTCTGGAGTGGATGGGCTGTCAAAGGGGCCGGCATCCTTCCCCCCACGGACCAAACATGTCGCCCCTGAGGTTTTCCATCTGGCAGGGAAGCAGCAATCCCGAGGTTATTCCTGAGCTCAGCTCTCCTGTCCTGAATTACTCCATAAAATGAGCTTCCCAATCAGAGATTATGATGTTTTCCCACTATGTTAAGCTTACTGTTGCATTTAAAGATGGTTTTATAGCATTTAGCTTAGTGATGGGAATCATCCCGTGGCTGATGCAACGTTATAACACAGACTTTGTAGTAAACTTGTCAAAAATGAATGAGTGTTAAAAACACGCTAATAAGACGTTATTAGAATGACCATTTGCAAAGGTTTGAGTCTCTTCTATGCTTTTCATAGCACAGCTAATTAGATATTTTTTTAAATATGAAAGCATTTGTACGTTAATTTAAAAACCAAAAGGCAATTAAAAACATCAATGGAAACTAAAATAATAATTAAAAATTCTGATTGATCACAGGGATCTATTTTCCCTATTGATCACAGGGATCTATTTTCCCCTGAAAAGTTCTGATGTTGGAGGGTTTTGTGATATTAATATTATTCCAACTCTGACATATCACATACCTTATTTAGGATTGATTTTCTTGTAATTATCACACAAATGTTTTCTAATAAATTTGAAAATTTTCACAGAAAATTGGAAGATTTGTCATTAAAAATCATTCAGCACATTAGTCTTCTGTGAGGGGAAAAGAAAAAGTTTTGGTTTCCAGAATCATTATCTGACTTCAGCAATCAGTCTATAAAATTCAAAACTTATACAGAATGCCAAACAGTCCAATTCACAGAAATCTTTACAGTTGTACACAGCACGTGATATTGTTTTACAACCTCCTGATGAAATACAGGCAAGAACTGACAAACAAACATTTTGTGCCTCCACGTACAGACTCTGAGAGGGATTCATCTTGCTTAGGCTTAAGTAAGCAAACATTTAGACGTCTCAGTCTGAGCTGGTCACCTTCAAAGCCCGGTTAAGAGAAGCAGGCATTTGTAGAGGATGATTTGTCTTAAAGATCTATCTTAGAGGAAGAGGAATTGCCCTCTGGAAATAACTGTGCCTTTCAACAGACTGCAAAATGATCCGATAGTGAATAATTCAGACTCAGACGTTTAATTTCTCAGAAAATCTAAGAGTTGGTAGATGGAGTCCATACTCTATGGGCATAAGCACACAAACCCGGAGGCTAACATGACAAAGCAACAAAAGTAATGCTGGGCACATGTGTGCTTGAGCAGAAGTCAGGAGAGCATTGTACAGAGCCACATGCTTTGGGCATCCAAAATCACCTGTTATCCCCAGAACAACACGAGAACTTTCCTGGGTGTATGAAGTGTACCTAGTTTGAGGAGGTCATCCATATTCCCTTCATTCTTGGTTTATAGACTTACATCTTTACATAATGTAACTTGCCTGAAGTAGGCCAAAAACCTTCCCCACATATTTTGTACGGGAACTAAAATATTATGTTTATGGTCAACAGTTATGAAGTGTCCTCATGTATATGTACTCATGTATACATGTTTTAACCTGAAGCTTAATTAAATCAAAGTTACTCCTGCATATCACAAAATTTAAAGGAAATTAATGAGATGTATAGGTATACAGACATACCTAGTGGATTTTTTTCTGCTGTGGTACAGCTATCTACACTTTCTCTTCCAGGCATTCCAGTTAGTCATAACTCTAATAATGTTATTTCGGAGCATCAAAACTTATTTACCTTAATCACAGCTGCATGTGAATGTTCCTCTTAGTTCGGGGTTTTTTGAGGTTTCTGGTTGGTTGGCTGGCTGGGGTTTTTGTTTATTGGTGGTTTTTTGCTTTTCTATTTATAATGTGCTTTATAGCATTAGCTGATCTAATGCACCAGTATGTGTCTCCATACCGCAGCTGGAAAATCCCACAGAAAACAGCTCCAGCTTACCATGTGTTGCCATAATCCTTTCGTGAACTGTGTCCATACCTTCACTGCCAGCAGTGCACAGGGGACGGTAGTGGTGCTCAGTCCCAACAGTGGACTCAAGCTTGAGCAGAGGGCTGTGACCCATTCTGCTCTCCTCCTGATCTTCTTTAGGTGAACGTTTTGTTTTGGGTAAAATTTCCTTGGGTGAGTGATTGGCGAAATTCCCACTACTTCAAATGGAGCAAGATTTTATGCTTAGAGTAAGTGTTATTATCCTGCCAGACCTCAGGTTTTCAAGGAAGCCGCTGTCGTGTCCCAGAACCAGAGCCTGAAATCAGAGCTCCACTTTTTCCACACAACCAAAAAGCAAAGCCTGCTTACACCACCTGAAAATCTGATCTCTCGATTTCCTTTCAGTTTTGTGAAATGCAGAGGAAACTTCAGCTGATACCAGTTTTAGGTTAAAAGTTGTAAAATTGTTTAGTCTTTCATATTAAACTAACAAGGAAGAGATACTGTTTCAGTATTGCTAACAAGTAACATTTTTATGGCTTAACTTAAAGCTCGTGAAGCTAGCTGATATGCTCAATATCTTGTTTTACGGCAAAGAGGAAACAACTGAAAGACAGGAATTTATTGTTAGTATAATTGAAACCTTAGCAGTCTAATCCAAGAGTCATTATTACTCCAGATATAATTATTACAGAAAAAGAAAGAATATGTCTATGCAGAAAAAGTTTCAATCGTAGTAGTAATAATAATAATACAGCTAAACCTATGACATGCACACCCCGTAGTTTCTACCCCTACTCCTGGTGTGATGCTCCCCCTTCCCCGGCTCCTCTGGGTCCGAGGGCTGATGCTTTTGCTCAGGTGTTGGAGTTGGGGGGGTTATGGGGAGTTGTTGGCATCTGTTGGTCCTTCACCAGGAGGGGTGTGATGTTCACGTTGATGGTTTTGTCTTCCTCACTCTGGGATCTCTTTGGGTTCATTTTTACATGTTAGCTAACACGCTTTTACATCTTTTCTCTTTCCTAATTGCCTGAGCTCCATATCAGATCTGAATTTGCTAAGTGTAGAGCCTTTTACATAAACTAGATACTGTTTGTTCTTTTTATTCCCCCTAAAACCAGTTTTGTCCAGCGCCAGGTCTGCATTTCTTTAGCTGACACTGGTGAGTTGTTTATAGCTGTGGGGTCTCCAGTGCCAAACCTGTGCCCCATCTCCTGTCAGCTGGTGCCGGGACTCCCCTACACCGCACCCCACTTCTGCACGTCCCAGAGCCTCTGCTGTCCCACCGGGGCGGTATTTCTCCTGCTGCATCGCTACTCCACAGCCACAAAACTATGGTGGTACCATACAGCCACAAGCAAAATAAACCAAATTAGCCTGGTTAGAAGAAAAACTGCAGGCACCTGGTTAGAAGAAAAACTGCAGTTACAGCTAAAGCAAGTTAAAGTGAAGCTGCGGGCACGTCAGACAGTGCAAGCCGAACACGCTTCAGCACTGAGGTCTGGCAAACCCAGCACAAAACTCATGGCCAGATACTGGCAACAGTGAAGCCATGACACAGGGCTGTGCAGGCACACAGTTTGAGTCCTGCCGTTGAAGAACATTGCTATCTTGGTATATTAAATGCAGCAGGTGAAAGGAAATCTATGGAAGAGATTAATTTCCAGCACATCTTGGAAATGAATTTTTTTAGCACTAGAGAAGCTGGGAGAAAGTTCTCCAATGTCCTCCTAAATCTAGATGGAGGGGGGATGTTTATATTAAATTTATGGGAAGGTGTTGAGCATAGTTATTGGAAGGATTTAATTTCTTTAAGGATAGGAGTTAAGACTGAAATAACCCCGCTAATACATGTTTACTAATCTTTAACTTTTTTCATACAGAAATCTTCTTCGAAGTTTTTTGCCTGATGCGCCGCAGCTATATTTATTTCTGTAGTCTAGATACTGTAGATAGAGATGATGTTAAAAAGACATACCCCATCTTTGCGTGGCTTTACTTTTCTCAGGCTTCTTTCACTTGCACCTTCAGACTTCTCCCTGAAGAATTAGTTTGGTTATTTATGCTGCTTAGTTCACCAAGAATAAAGCTGTATTTTCACACAGATCTAAAACTGACTGAGCTCATAAAATACTTCACACTCTGATTTGTGTGTGTGTTGGAGGCAGTTCTTCGTACTTTTTAATGTATGTGTAACAGAGGCTTTTTACATCATTAAAAATCTTATTTAAATTTGTTTTAGGACTAAACTGACAGAAGCGATCTGACAGACACTCCTTTCCAAGCAGGCCTTGCTTTTGCCACTGAGTCTGACAAATTACTTAAATAATAAACAGAAGGAGGAAAGGTGACCAGAGCTGCTTTATTAAAAGAGATCGAATCAGCAGCAGGGCCGTCCTGCTGTAAGCGCCGCTCGCTGAAGAGCCAGTCTGCAGGACAGCCCCACACCTCGGTCCGGACGGGGCTCGCAGCCTGGCCGTGCTGCGGGCACAGGGGGACGCATGGGGATTTCTTGCTACGCGGGATGCCAAATTAGCTGGGGAGAGCCCAACAAGAGCACTCAGGCTCCCACGGGGACAGCCTGTGTTTCAGGTCGTGGGGACACAGTGCCCATTTCTTTCACTGCTGAGGATGCTCACCTTGAGCATGCAGAGGTCATTAGGTTAGGTGGGGGTGGACTCTATTAATTGCTGACGTGGTTTGGGGTTGGTTTTTTTCGCTTGCTCCGAAGCTCAGGCGGGAGAAAGGGGAGGGCTTTCCGGCATGACTGCTTCAACGCTCACCCTGGGGGCAAAACCGGCTTCCCCTTCAGCGCGAGCCTGCTTTAAATCCCCACCATAAATCACTTCAAACCCAGGCCCCCAGGGTACATCTGACTTCAGACCTTTTTTTTTGACCAGAAATACAGGGCAGGCAGGAGCCATGAACTAAACCAACCTGAAGCGGTTTGAGCCCCCACATCCAGCACCCGCCAGTGGAGCTGCTCTGCAGGCGCAGACCCAGCGATACTCCCCTCGCCAAAAGGCTGCCGGGGAAAAGGTCCAGCAGTGGGTGCCCCCCGGGCTGGGCAGCGGCTCTCCGGGAGCTTCAGGACCACACTACTGCTCTTAAGTGTTTAACTTGCATCGTAATCTCATTTTAAGTCCCTGAAGTGTTCGGTGGATCCTGAAGTGCGGTAATTCAGTGAATGTTATGCATGAAAGCTAACACCTTTAAACTCGTTAAAAGTGTTAGCTGAAAGGTCTGGCATCTTAAATGAGAATATTTCAAAAAGATTGTGATATCAGTGTTCTGTGGGGAAATATCACTTCTAGAAAAATCAGGAAAATATTTTTATAATGTTTGACATTTCTACATTGAAATAATGGCAAATACTTATGTTCCCTCATCCTCCCCAGCTCCCCTCCCCGGCTGGAAATGTGACTGAAAAGCAGAACTCTGCATAAATGACAGCGACATTTTAAATCTTCAAATATATTATTTTTCTATCACTAACAAGAAGAATATGCTAAAAACCTAAAATAGAAGTTAACTTTTTTTCCAGTGGGAAGTAAGGAAAAGTCTTCCTCCTCCTTCTCCTCCTCTTTTAATTTTGATTTCTTCACTTATTCCAGTGACAGGGAGGGCACGGACTGTGAGACAAAGAAAAAAATGAGAGAGAGATTTTGCAGAATGAAGCAATGATTGTTAATGTCTGTTAATTTTGAAATTTTGCTTAAATCTAATATATAGAATTTAAAATATTTTATTTCTTCGAACTCTCAAGTTGTTATAACTTCTAAAAACCAAACTCTTTAACATTTTTGAATTTAAGTGTTCATGTCAGGAAACTTACTTTTCTAGAAATGGCCAAATTTTAAAGTATCCACATTTCCCAGTATTTCCAGATGAAAGAGTGCATATTGTTGCCACTTTCTGAATACTGACCTTTTTGAAAACTATCTCAAACTAAACACCCACAACATTGGAATATTTTTTTGATGTCATATTGACTAAACATGAAAGCAAACATTTCAATAAGAGAATGAATGTCTGAGAGTGTGTCTCATAGGGGCAAAGCACATAACACTTTTTGATAGAAAGCCACAGAACATTACATCCTTTTAGCAATTAAATAATACATTACTGTAAGAATGGCCCTAAATTTTAACATTTGGAAAACATTTTCCTAGATTGCAATCAACAAGGAGAAAGTCATGTGAACATCCAGCCTCACTAGGTTTAGATGTTTGTCATATCTCCCCCAGCTATATATTTCCTCTTTGCCTGTCTCCTTTTTCTTCTCTCTCCACCATCTTCCTGCCCTACCCATTAGATAGCAGAATATCAGAGATAATTTATGGGAAAGTAAATTTACTGCTGGTTAGTACAAGGCACACTGCTATCATATGGTGGGATTTACCCATATGGACAAAACTGCAGACTGATTTGAGTATTGCAGATCTGGGAAATTTGTGGTTACCCATGTTATTCATATGCTTGTGGAAGAAAAAGTAGTCAAAGTAGTAGAGTCTTTTTTTAATGTGCTTTTGCTCGTTGGACGGTTTAATTTTTCGTATACATTATTTACTTTCCTTCGGTGGATTTTGAGAGAAACCAGCTTTCATAAAATTTTTAGATGAGCATTTTCTAACCTGTTGAGGTGAGCATTAAGCTTCCTGGCTTCTTAAAAATAATTCCCATTATTCATGTTGCATACAGGCTAACCACATAGGCTTTGTTTGCCCTTTTTATCTTTTACAGGTTAACTGAATAATTAAGGAGATCACTGAAGTGAATATTGTAGAACGGGAAGGCCAAAAAGCCCATCATCAGAGCCACTCGGGTCATTTGGCTTAATGACTAACAAAGAATACAGTCCGAAAAATATTTTATTCTACAGAGTGATTTGGTTCTCATGCAAATGCGTGATTACAAAAATGACCCAGATTGTTTATCCCAGAGAGCATCTGTTCTGGTTTTCTGGAGTTGTTTAGTTTGGCAACTTACTATCAAAAGCAATTTGTAGCGGGTATATTGAGCTAACTGGTCTGATAATTAGGCTGGGCATTCTGAATAACATATTCTAATACCTTATTAAAAAGTTTGTACCACATGCGCCTTGAATATTCCACATTAAATATTCAGTCATA
The DNA here is from genome assembly GCF_964195595.1 of Calonectris borealis. NCBI lineage: Eukaryota > Metazoa > Chordata > Aves > Procellariiformes > Procellariidae > Calonectris > Calonectris borealis. Next base: position 132,836,898 of record NC_134312.1, read on the forward strand.
CAGTTAGATTTTTGAAAGAGAATAAGGAATGAATTCATAAATTTATTAATAAATTCTCCCTTTTCAGTTACCTGTTATGCACATTTCAACTCCCTGTATAATATCATTATATATATCATAATATATATAATGTCATAATATATATAATATTATAATATATATCATATATATATCATATATATCATATCCTGGAGGAAAAGGACCTGAAGGTGCTGATTGATAGCCGGCTGAACATGAGCCGGCAGTGTGCTCAGGTGGCCAAGAAGGCCAACGGCATCCTGGCCTGTATTAGGAATAGTGTGGCCAGCAGGAGCAGGGAGGTGATGGTGCCCCTGTACTCGGCACTGGTGAGGCCGCACCTCGAATACTGTGTTCAGTTCTGGGCCCCTCACCACAAGAAGGACATGGAGGTGCTGGAGCGTGTCCAGAGGAGGGCAACGAAGCTGGTGAAGGGCCTGGAGCACAAGTCTTATGAGGAGCGGCTGAGGGAACTGGGACTGTTTAGCCTGGAGCAGAGGAGGCTGAGGGGAGACCTCATCGCGCTCTACAACTACCTGAAAGGAGGTTGTAGCGAGGTGGGTGTTGGTCTCTTCTGCCAAGTAACTAGCGATAGGATGAGAGGAAATGGCCTCAAGTTGCGCCAAGGGAGGTTTAGATTGGACATTAGGAGAAATTTCTTTACTGAAAGAGTGGTCAGGCCTTGGAACAGGCTGCCCGGGGAAGTGGTGGAGTCACCATCCCTGGAAGTATTTAAAAGACGTGTAGATGAGGCACTTAGGGACATGGTGTAGTGGGCATGGTGGTGTTGGGTTGATGGTTGGACACGATGATCTTAGAGGTCTTTTCCAACCTGTATGATTCTATGATTCTATGATTCTATGATAACGGATCTCTGTAAATAAATATATATTTACCTTATTGCCAAGTTGTATTGCTGCTTCTGCACTTTGAGTATTTTGCTTCTGTCTTAGACTTTGTAAATCAAGCTCCTTCTTACTGATTTCTTCACTTTGGTTTTTATAAACTCAGTCACTTGGAACAGGAAAACCTGGTAAATCTGAGAAAGACTTTAGTATTATTTTGACATACTATTGGTACTTTTCTTCCAAGCAAAGTAATTCTCTACTCTCTGTGAAATATATAAAACAATAAACAAACCTGCTTACTAAAGATGCTGGCATTTGACACAGTCTTTGCCTTAACAACACTGAAATATGATTGACTCTTACTAAAATAAGATCACATTCATTTATCCTACATTAAGCAGCATGACCTTTTCAGTACCACTTTACATGTCTTAGATTTGCTAAAAAAGACTCCACGGTATGATTAATGAACCGTTCCACTCGTGCTAATGAAATCTCCAAAGACAGTCTGTAGCTGTCCCTCCCCAGATGCCCCAAAGAAGCCAAAGGGAATTTACTGCTGGTAAATCTGGGGATAATGCAATGCAGCGTTTCCATTTTGTTAGCCTGATGTGGTCCCTTCCCCAGAGTCTCCACATGCAGTTCCCTTTAATATCCTTCCTGGGAGGAGACTACCAGAGGAAACAGAAACCTGCAAAACAAACCCTACACTGCTGCTGCAAGCACAGCACACCCAGGGGTACATCCATGTTGGCGTCTACCAAGGGGACAAAAGAAGCTCATTTAGGGTAGTCCCACCCAGGACGGGCTTTGCTGCACTGAAGATGTGGTTGCAAATGGGTGACGGTGCAGTCCCAGCCGTGTGGACCTGCATCCCCTGCGGCTCAGCACGCTCCTGCAGGCTGAGGGGCTGCTGCCCGGCTATGACTACAGTCCTTCCAATGCAACATAAAATCCAAGGAGAGGTTTTGGCCCAGAGAAAGCCAGTGCTGAAAGACCTGTTTTCAGTAGAGGCTGGATTTTACGCCAAGTTTCTATCTTTCCAAAGATGTCATGTTATTTTGCATGGACTGTTATATTAAACTATTCTGTCATGGCCAGATTCCAATTCTGAGATGTCCAATTTTCATCAGTTAAATGTACAAGGAACTTCAGGATTATTTGTGATGAAAAGTTATGAATTTTTTGCTACTGTTCAGTACAGGCCTGTCTAGATATTTTCACCCTTTCCAAATGAATTCTCTATTCTCATATCACAGAGAGCTTTCCTTGCTAGGTAACATACAACACACCTGTGTTCTCTTATCTCCTCTCGCTGCTTCCTATTTGAACTTGCATTTCATTCCCAAAGTGCAGCCACATTGCCTGTCAGCTTCAAATAACAATTTTCTCTCCTTCCTATCTGACTTAATTTGCACAATTTAATTTTGGCTAACCTCTTGTCTTCAGAACTTGAAAGACATGAATGTGCAACACCTGGCACAAATTCTTGCATGGAAGCACAGGACAGGGAGCGATAGCAACTCTCTTACGATAGGAATGAGCAGAGGCTATGGCCCCGATCTGGAAAAACACTTAAATGTACACTCGTTGTAAATCACAAGAAATATTCGCATATATAACTTTGAGCACATGCATAGCTGTACTGCTGGATTGCTGCCACTGTTTTTAAGAATAGACCACATGCTTTATGTTCTGATACTTATTCATAGTGTATGACACTGATACTTCATCTTACACTATTTTTTCTTTGTGTAACCCAAGAGGTAATTCAGAAGCTATAGGCATGCTTGCAATTTGTTTCCCTGTCACTGAGTGCTATGCAGGAATGCATTCTCTCAAACATCACACACAGACTAGCTTCCATTTCTTAAATGTCCATAGGTATACTGTCTCATAAGCAAAAATAATACCAGATTTCTTTAAGGAACGAGAAATAGCACTTTTAAGGAAGTTTCAGGTACTAGAATTTTTTAGATGTGGCCGTATACTATTTTTGTACACTCTTACAAAGAAAAAAAAAGATAAAGACTAGCTTTTAATCTATGTATCCTGAAACTACAGTTTGACAATCTGTATTATTATCTCAGGAAAATGTGAAAAACAAACCCCTTTAATAAACATTTTTATTCTTTGCTAAAACAGCAAGTAAACCTCTGCAGTCTATGGCTTTTACATGCTGGTACAGAACGTTCTATTCACCCACTCATTAAAGAAAAATAAAGCACTCTATGAAATAATTGAAAATAATTTTCCTGAAGGCCCGGGAGCAGGGCATTTCTTTGAAGTATGAAGCGGTAGCTGTGATGTCCAGACAGAATTACATTTGCTTGATCAAATAGTTAACAACAAGGTACAGAGGAATCCTAAGGAGAGAATATTCAAAAACAGTGGGAAGAAGATCAGTGGTGATTTGCAAAAGATACATTTTTCAGTAGTTTGTTTGCTAGTCTGGACACAGGGAGCATCTCTGATTCTTCAGATGTACATTCAGATGCAGTATTGTGCAAATGTGTGTGTCACAGTTTACTCAGGGAATCTCTGGAGGAGGTATATCCTCCCATTAGGATGTCCTTTTTGAAACACTTAACATGGAAAACAAAGAAAACTACAGTTGAAGTGTTACAGTCAGTAACATATCTCTTTAGGGTCCCATTCATGAAAACTGTGTGCTGTGCATGCATTTGTTATTTATTTATTCAGATGAAAATATTATATCCTGATTATTCTATGTAAATACAATGAGTATGATTTTGTTCAGCGCAGAATATGATATGGGTCTAATGGGGCATATTATGAGTGTAATGTCTGCAAGGTACCGGGAAACCAAAGGACATGAACAAAATCACAGACAACCCCAATTCCACACAGGTACATTTATATCTCTCAGCAGGTGTAAGTTACAAAAAGATCCATTTATGTAATTACTTAGCATGTAGGAAATCACATTACCAGACTATGCCAACAATTCTACAGTGTCTAGTATGTCCCTTTAACATTACAAAACGCTATCTTTCAGTTCCCTTCTCTTGCAGTCTTACTGTATTTTAATCAAGGATCCAAAAGCTATTGGCTGAATATAATCTCTGGCGTCATGTGTGAATCAAGGTTGTAAGATCTCAGCTTGATTCGGAGTAAGAGATCCAGTTATTTTCTTTACCAACAGACCTTTCTCTGATGGCCTGCAGGTCTTTTAGTACTTCTAAAGGTACAGAGGGTGGGTGGGTGGCCCCTTAGACTCCTCCAGGGAAAGAAATGGCCCTTTGGGGAATGACTGGTCGTCTGGAAAGAGCATTTAAGACAGATGAAGTAAACCGCCCTCCGAACGTCCCTCTTTCTTCATTGACTGCAGAGAGACAGGCTTGGGCTCTGTGCCCGGCTGACACAGCCAGCCAGCGTTGGAGGATCCCACTCCACAGGTAGATGTGAGGTGCCCTGTGGCCAGAAGGGGCTGAGGCACCAGCAGGTAAATCCTCTTCACCGCCTTGCCCCGGCCCGGTACCCTGCCCTCTGCCACCAGAGATGGGGGGACGCTGGGCATCCGGCGAGTAGGGGCCTGTGGAACAACAGGCCACGCACATTTATGTAACAAAAATGCTGATCTTCAAGTGCTTTTTAACTGCAGGTAATTAAGAACAACAACAATAATGCAGGAATCATTAAGAATGTAAAATTGGATTTCCAGCTAGCTCTGGTCAGCACAAATCTCAAGACATTTTAAATAGTCAGGTATTTGAAATACCACGCACTTCACATGCAATTCACGGCAGGTGCAATTAGGCTAAGTTTTCTGGCCTAATTTCAGTGTAGGTAATTACTTGTACCTAACAAACTTTCCCTGGCAGGATATCGTACTTTCCGCTTCCTGGCTCACGTTCCCGCAGCGGGCAGGTGAGGGCAGCAAGCTGCTCCCGGGCCCTTCTGCGGCCTGGGGCCGCCTGCTCCCCTGCCTCCCGTCGGCCTCCCGGAGGCCTTGGCAGACCAGCTCCGGGGGGATCAGGGCGAGGACGGAGTGTAGTCAAGGGAAGGATTTCCCCTATTTGAAGTCTCTTTGCAGTTATGTGTTTTTATCAGGCCCTGCTCATCGGTTGGAACACGCCCACCTCATTCCGCTGTCTGTCGCACTGGCCTAGCTGCACTGGAAAACGAGGCGGGTTTTAGGGGAAATGTTACGTGGGGTAGGATCTCAAGTTTTAGCTACGTGTTCACACGCTTCCACAACAATGCCCTGTATCCCCCTCAGTCCTGGGCCTCAGCTGCCTGCCCGCACTGTCTTCCTCAGGTCTCACATGTACAGGCATTAGAACAGGGTCTTGAGAGCATTTTTGTGTTTTAAACGCCTTGAGTACCTGGACCGCTGTGTTTGTCTGAACAGCACTGTATTAAATGGAGTTATTCTAGTATTTCATCAATATTTCATATATAGTGTGATGCACAGCATTTGTTTTCCCATATAAATGTATCCTTTTCATGATGTAGCCCTTCTTTGCTTACCCTTCTCTCTTTACCCTTCTCTATTGCCTTATTAAGATGCTTCCTAGGCCATGGTAAAAATCAGTTTATAGGGCTAGGGATTGTGTACGTGCTCCATATTTGGAATTTGTCTCCTATCATAGCCCACATAATTTATAATGTGAAATAAATCTACAGTATATTAATGACTACAGTGTGGATGTGTGGATGTTTATTTTGGTGTTACTCAGGTTTACAGTAGGATGGACATCAGGTCACTGCGCAAGCGAGGAGCACAACATCTTGGTAGGGATCTTCCCTAAAAGTGCTCAGACCTAGTAGCTTAGGTTAGAGCTGCGCAGGATCCATGCCTTGCGCTCAGCTCCGTGATGAGCTGTTTTTCCAAGCTGGAGATCAAAAGGCAGCAGGGAGTCAAAAGATTTGCCCTGCAGAAAGTGGGGCAGGGAGGAAGTTACCCGCAGCTGCAGGCTGCCGTGGGCTGGTGGAAAGCCAGCGTGCGTAGCCCTCATGCCCTGACTTGTTTCCTCGAAGCGGGGAAGGGAGAAGTTGCAGCTACTGAGGGGCTTCAGGGGGATAACAAGCACAGGCAAGACCGTATGGATATATGCGTTCACTGTAGTAAATTGATTTCTAACCAACCAAACCATAAGCAGACATTTGGATAATTCAGTATCACAACGGGCACTGATATGTGAAAGAGTAAGTGGACGGCACATACAAAACATAGTGGAAACATTGACTTCTCCCTTGAAAGAGGCTCATGCTGGAGACTGCAAAAGTATCCAACTCCTACACAGAGACTGTGATGTACGGAGTAATCTTAAGAGCTAGCATTTTTGGTTTGAAGTGTAGTCAAGTAGAACTGGAGAAAAGTCAAGGCTATTTTGATGAAAATACTGATTTAGATGCTATTTTCTCTTTAAGTGGTTGTGGGTATTGGGCATCTTTGAGTATTGCTTATTTACTCTCTATTACAGATGCTGGGTTTTTACATCTATTATGACTAGAAGAAATTCTAGTCACATAGACTGAAACTTTTATTCTCATATATTTTGGCCTTAACACGAGATGGAAAACAAAAATAGTTGAAAATAAAAATAGTTGAACATAAAGTCAACTGAAGGCATACACTTGCTAGAAACCACTCATCATATTCCCACAGCATGTGGTGGTAAAGTCCAGTCTCTTTGATCTTTCAAATTTCTTGAGAAAAGTGTTCAGGTTCATGCTGACAAGTTGATGACAATTCCTGTATACCACAAAGCACTAGAAATTGATGCTTTCATAATATTTTGCATTTTTTTAAACTAAAATAGAGTTGTCCAACACAGAAAAAGCATGGATTGCTGCCTTTTGAAAGCAATAAATAACTGCTTGCATAAATATTATTTCTATCACCAAAATTCTGCCTTACATTTTAGTAAGGTAGCTCATCCCATAGTTGAAAACCTGTTAACGTTATTTGGCTGAATCAGTACAAAATGTCATTTGCAGCTGGAGACTTCTGGGTGCTGGATTGCTCTTACCTTCTTTCCCCCTTTGGCAGCACAGGCTGGTAAGGACTCTTCTTGGAGAAGCTCTGTTGCGAGAGGCACAGGTAGGGCAGGGAGTTTCTCATTTATGCCCATCTGCTTGCACAGCAGCTTGGGCTTCTGTCAGAACGCGACCCTGCAAACCTCACACATTTGGAAGAAAACATGGTTTGTGGTGGTTGGGGCACAACCTCCCACCGCTGCTGTCTGCGGCTTCTTCCTGTGTGATGGGGATGACACTTGCCTTCTCTGAGGCAGCGCTGCTCCCCAGCTGTTGGCTGATGATGATCATTCTCTACTCTGAAAGGATATTGTAAAACAATCACATTTCCAAGAAAATGTCAGTCTGTGCAAGCTTGTTGATAAATTATTGTTAAATATTAACATAATATAAAAGGAGTGAGAAAGGAAGATCCCCGCTTCAATTTTATCCTGTGCCACGCTGGCATTGTCTGAAATTGCTTCTAGCACACCTGCAAAACTCTGAGAAAAACATTTGAGCTATACCCTCTGGAACAGATCTTTTTGGGCAAAAAAGCCAAGTGAAAAGCAGCTATAGTCAGAGTTAAAATCCTAAAAATATTCATAGTATCCTTCTCATCAAAAGCTACAGGAACTCCTCAGGAAATGACAACATGCTGTAGTGCTTAGGGATGATGGTGATGATATATATGTGTATGTGTATATATATATTTAAAAAAATCTGATTATATAAATATATAGACATAGAGACATAGAGACACAGTATAGAGATATAGACATATCATCTGATGCCACTAAACGTATTAAAAAGGCAAAAGAGCAATCAGCTGAAGCTGAGCCCAGACAAGATTCAGGTGATGCTGGTCAGAAAGAGATGTCTTTAAAGACCAAAGCTTTGTTCCCAGTTTCTGCCAAAAGCATTGGACCCTCACTTAGCCAGCTGGTGCAAGGCCCTGGGTTTCTGTCTGGTTCCCCTCAGAGAGTGGGTGATGAGGCTGAACAAGTTTGCAGAAATGCCTTCTTGAATCTCCTCTTTGCTGGTAGTCTTGACAAGGGCTTGGCCACATTTGTCTCCTCCACGCTGGCACACAGTAACTTGCTGAAGCCAAAGCGGACCCACAGGCTGCCTCCAGCGGGGAGCCTGGCTGGCCACCATTCTCATGCCGTGACTGCTGTGAGCTCCCCAACCTGGCTCCAGTCCTGGTCAGCATCCAGCACCAGGAAGATGCCTTGGCTTTAGTTTTCAAATTGGTTAATGAATGTATCACTCCCCAGCTACACCAAAATTTGTGATGACAGCTCTGAGCCTAGGGGATGGTGGGGGTGAGAGGGCCAGAAAGGTAATGTGGGAAAAGCCCCAGTCTTGTGGAAGAGGATTTGCCACTGGAGCAACGTCTCAGTGCTGGGAGCTGAGCCTGACGTTAGGAAGCCATCCTCCAAGGGAAAGCCTCTGCTCCAGTTGTGGTGCTAACAAATAAAATGCCCCATTTAATTCTCAGCTCCTTTCACTTCTCCCAGGATGAAACAGAGCAAAATCACCAGTCAAAGTAGCTTTCTCAGGCAGAGATTTGGCTTTGTAACATGCATGACACTCCCTGAAGTCCACCAGGGAATTTGCTGTTCCTATTGATTTTGCGTGAAGCACTTTCATATGTTATAGCGGTAAGTGACAGAAGAAAGCTCTAAGAGAGGAGAAATTCATAGCTATCTTTAAAGGACAATAAAGTGAAAAGGACCGATTTACAGATAGTTGAATAAATGTAAGCTAAATAGGATCAACTTTCCTCAGGTCTGACAGAGACACGGTTCATTTTCTATAGCCATAAGCACTGAGTGTTAACAGCAGCACCTTGAGGGATAACCCACTATGTCACATGCACAGATCCACTCCACCCTCCTCCCACAGGGATATTAGGGAACACCTGATAATGTTATCTATGGCATTTTATGAAATTAATTCAGAAACTGTGTTGAGAAACCCACACCCTTTCCTAGGAAATTTCTAAGTTATCGATTTGCTGGGCTGGAAATGGAAGGCAATCCTGCGAGGAGCAGCTCAGAGTGACAGTCGGTGGGTCTGCTGTCTCCATCACAGACACAGCACCGTGTAGCTGAGGTCTGGAACCGTTCCCAGAGCCAACACCAAGATAAATATTCAGCGTTTTCCCTTCACTCCACATTTCTTGTTCCTCTTTTGCCAGGCTGTTTGCTTCCCAGTTGACCCATCTGACATACCTGACAATGACAGACAGCTCTCCTTGGAAGGACAAAGAGAAAGAAAAAAAAAAAAAAAAGTGAGGTTGAAGCTGTGATACAGGGCTTAGTGTACCGAGCATTGCCAAAATAAATCCTACAATGAACAATAGCTTTATCCCATAGCGCTGCCAGTCCCACACTTCAAGGCTGGACTTTCCTGCGTCAGGACAGGTGTTTTAGCATTTGCCTTTAAAAATAGCTTCTCAACCTAAAATGAATTAAGAGTTGGGATCACCCCACTGTAGATGCATTGTCAGGCAATGTAAATACAATATAAAGGCTTCTTCACCATATTCTTCCCTGCAGCCATGGCAAGTCAGAGCCCCAGCAACCTTCACGTGATGGTAAACCCCAGGGAACCAGAAACAGATTATAGAAGAGCGATGTTAAGTCTGACATGCCACTGAGGACTGGCCCAATGGATAGATTCAGGGCAAAGTGAGGGCAACCTCAACTCACCAAGGCTTTTGCAGGGATTTGCAGTACTGTTCCTCCCAGTGGCTCATGTGTTCGTCTCCATCACGAGCCACACTGGGCTATTCTCAGACTCTGAACCGGGAGGGAACAGGGCCCTCTGAGCTGCCAGCAAGGTGGCCACAGCTCAGGTGCCGGTGCTCTCATGTGGATAAGAACTAAGGCTAGCTGGCAATGCCAGATCACATCAGGTGAAAATGCTCCTTCAGCTCAACACCAACCTACCAGAACCAGCATGGCCTACCTTATCTTGGGGGTCACTGGTTTCCTAATGAAGTCAAGAGCTGGGAAAAAATAACAACAGGCTTGTTCCTGTTAGTGCCACGATCCCACATTTTCAACTGTTCAGATTCATTTGCCACCATGCTAATAGATTTTTATTTTCCATTAACTTTGACCTGAAATAACAGGAGCCTGCCTGTACAGTGGGCTTCCTTGGTCTTACGCTGAGAATTTGGGGATTAAAGCACGCCCAACCCAGACGTGGCAAAAAGTCAGCTGGAGCTGCAACTACAAAATGGTTTTACTATGTGGCAAAATGTCCTTTCAATTCAAGTGGTTCTGATGGTGTCAAACCACCTGGGGGCCCAACCCTGCCCTTATCCTCTAATGTGGCTAAATAGGACCTCCACTCCGCTCCGCTCTGCTCTGCCGGGGAGGGGGCGAATGCTCTGGGAACCTGGGGGCGAATGATCTGGGACAGCTGAGCTGTTCTGCCGTGCGCCATCAGGACAATTGTCTCTCCCCATCTCAAGCTCCTGCCAGAGTTAAATCCACCAAAAAGGCACTTGAAGGTGGGCTGACAGGGAAATGTGGATAACAGAGAAACTTATGTCACTCCTAATGGTGTTCTTAGAGAAAATATGACTTCTTCCTGTGGGGCAGGATTCATCAAATACATTTGAAATCTACATATTTTTCAAAAAGAAAGGGTACACAGAATCCCATGCATCATCTGAACAAGTCTGAGAAAGTATTTTTTTCTTTGTGTTGTCCATAATACGTGATAACATTACCAATATTGTTATGTCTTCTTAGCAAAACTCTGCCTGGTTTCAGTTTCTTGCTAGGTTTAATTCATCCTATCTGTCATATGGCTACAGCTTTTTGCTGGTTGTAAGTATTGTGGTAATATGTGTAACACCACCTGATTTTTACATCAGAGGTTAATATTCCCGTTGCAGTTTAATTTGCATTGCAGAACTATTTTCAAGGAAGCTGATTTCCATGTCTTGATAGAGGAAATTAATGGTAGAAATGATAACAAATTGTCAAATTATAGTTCTGAATATTAAGAATCAAAAGTAAAAGATGTGTAAGAAGCAACATTATGGTAATTTCAATGAACAGAGTGCTACCTCCTAAACTGCAGTTTTCACACATAGCAGCCAAAGCATTTGTGTGGGTGCACTCTAGCTCTATAGCATGCCCAGGGTACAGTAATAATTTTATTCTGTAAGTATCCTAGACTGCCACAGCACTGCTTTTTAAAACGTACTTCAAATAGGGAGGATTTCACTAACCCTTCAGAAGATATGAAATATAGATTCATAAAAGCCTGATTAAAACATAAGAAACAAGCATCACTCGCTGGAAGCTTGTTTTATGTTACTGAATGGGATACTTAGAGAGCCAATGACTTTAGTTCTGTTATTTACACATTGTGTCACAGTATAATTTTCTCTTTTTCATGAAGGAAGAAACAGCATGATTGTTTTCCTTATTTTTCCTTCAGCAGTACTGGATGTTGTCACAGGAAGGATGAGTTACATCATTAGATTCTCTGTGGTAATTAACTCACTGAGGTTTCACTGTTGTGCTACACAGTGAAGACAGGTGTAGTTGCACCAAACATGCAAAATCAAAATATTAAGTGAATCCCACATTTTTCTTCAGCGTGGCCATCAATGTCTTGAGTGTATTAAATTCCACAGCTCAGCTTGTTGCTGCCTCCCTGCATCTGGACTTTTGCATCTATTATATGACAGGCTAAAGGTATCCCCTCTCTTGCAGATAAAGCCGTGATAAGCACCACCTAAATGCCTACATTTCACAACAGTGACGTAACTTGTCTTTATACTCCACATATGGATGTCAGAAAACACCATGCACATAAATGACTACAATGTTTCCATAGAAACTAATGTACTTCAGGCAGAAAAATGGAATGAGATTTATAAAATTTATTAAAAAAAAGCAAAAGGTTAAAAAAATAAGGAAGGACACCAAATCTTCTCACATTTTTGTCAAAATGCTCAAAAGGTGTTCAATCCAGCCCTTTACAAAGTATCTTTTAAAAATCATAATTGATTGATGGTAATGACACTGTCCTGGACAACTAGACTGTATGTCTGTCTCCAGTAATGCAATCCGGACAGTGTTTTGCTTCCTGACATCGTCACAGATAGCCCTGAGCACAGTGCAGAGGTGCCTGTGGGATGCCTGTGTGCCCCACACGTGCCCTGTGAGACCCTGGCACAGCTCCCTTCGGGGGGCTAAACATACGGGTGGTTTGTTGCTAAAGAGAAAAGCAGAACCAGTTGAGGAGGAGGCACTGTTACAGCCTTTCCTTCATGAATTCTACAAGAAAAAATGCGAGAGGGAGAGCAGGCACCACCTCCCTGCTCTCCCTGAGAAATTTCTGTGCTTGGAGCTGCAACGACTGGACCGAACAGGGAGATTTTCTAACCGAGCCGGGAAGGCACCATCCCTGTGGCCAGCTGGCACTCACAGTATATCCCATCCATCCCCGTGCTCGCCAGCCACCGTTTCAGCATGGGGCTTTGGTGCTAGTCCTGGGTTGGAAATATTTCATGGTGACAGGAGAGCAGCTTCCCTCTTTTTGGCACCAGGCTGCCTGCTCCTTGGCAGCTACCTGCTGGCTGCCTCAGCTCCGGTCCAGCTGAATCAGCACTGCTGGTGGTGCTGGTGCTGCCTCCTCTGAATTTGTAAGACCTGCAAAAATGTATAGGCAAGTCTGAAAGGGTTACTGCAGGAGAAAGAGTGAGCGGCATTTTTCCGTATTTATTTTCTTTGAGGGCTAGGAACGGTTTTGTTTCACCTGGCATGTCATCAAAAGCAGGTTTCCTAGCTCTGCCTCAATTCTGATACAGACACAAGACAGATGTTGCTATATATTTTTCAGTAATTTTCCTAACCAAGTCTCTTGGTCTTCCCTCTATGACTCCTGCATAATTCAGGTTACTTACAGTGGTTTGATGTTTCCCTTTGAATTTCTTCTTGTTTGTTCGCCCTCCCCGTTGCCAGTGACTAAAATCATAACACTTTACCATCAGTCTAGACTCCTCTGGGTCTAGAGGCATACTGGACTCCCCAAATAGCAGCTTTCACAGCAAAACTAAAGAAGGTCTCAGTGTACTATTATCAGTAAGGTTGTTTTTTTCTAGGCTATCGCCCATTAAAGGTGGGGTTTTTGCATCATTTATTCATTTAATAAGTAATACCACTGCTTAGAAGTGTGTATCTACCTGAGCTGTTTTGGGAAAGGAAAAGTAACTAAATACATAGTTACCAGGTGACTGAGTATCTAAGAGGATGGGGTAGTGGACAATAGAAACTTTCATAAATTAATCATCTCTTTAAACTAACTCGGGTTCACCACAAGCAAAAACAGTTTTTACCTGTCAACCAGCAAGTGCAGCTCAGTTTCTAGCACAGCACAAACTACAAAAATCACAGCTGCTACCCTTTCTTGGTGGGCTCAGCAGTGAGAGACTTGGCACAGTGATTGAATTACTGCCTTGTTTTGGCAGCGGTCATTCCAGGTGAGGAATGAAACACACATATGCATTTGTAGCAAAAAGCCATTAGGGCTGGATCCATCCATAAAGGATGTAGGCACTGAAGCATGTACTGGTGTCCCCAGTGTCTTCTGAACCTTATTTTAGGTGCCAAGACCCTCAGCACCTTAGTAGAGAGCCCTCTGGACATGCTTACCCTGCCTTGCACCATGGAGGGAACAAAGGTGCCACAGAGGGATTCCTGCTTTCAGGCTAAGGGCAATATTGCAGCATCAATCCTGATGTACCTTATCCCTCCCATGGAGCCAGTCTAAGGCATAAATAAGTGTGAGTTTCTATATATTAAAGCTAGGCATCTTTAAGGGTATATAATCTTCCAAGTCAGTCTGCACATTGACACAAACCATTCGTTGCCTTAACTCTAGATGCTTAATCTCCATTTAGAGAGAACTGCCCCAGGAACAGCAGCTCCAGCTGCACCTTCCTACTGCACAGGCAGTGGTAGGATGTGTCTGAGCAATACCAGTCATCTCCTAGCCTATCTTATCAGCAGCCCTTGTGAGGCTTGATCTAGCAAAGGATTTCACTCTGTATTGACTTTAGCTATGTGCTATTCCTCCTTGACTTCAACAGAATTACTTATGTGTTCGCAGGTATGCACAAGCTTAAGCATTTCGTTAGATTAAATCTCTTTCTTTTTGAAAATGGTGGAATCTATTAAGTAAAAGCAGAGTAGGAAATGCTTGCTGCAGTCTATTTAGCAGTGGGAGCCAGAAAAGGCTCAAAGAGTGGGTAAGATATAATAGCAAGATAACATATATTGCTCAAACTGACAAAAGAGACACTAGTGCTTGCATTCTTCTGCTCATTGGGACCCATTTTGAACATCTTGGTAAGTCTGGATCCTCAGAAATTCAAAGTAAGCAACCCTTAAGAAACTGGGTTCTTTCAAGGCATTCAGATGGAGCATCTTTAATCTCTAGACAATTCTGAAAACTTTCATATCACCTCCTTGAAGACTGCTGCAGATAGCAATTCCATGTAACCTGTCTGCATTGAAACACTATTAAACTTGCACTCAAATAGAAGTTCTTGTCTCCTTCATTAGGTGCTTGTGGCAGGGGCTCTCCTGCCGTACATGTACAAGAAGGCTTCAGAAGATACTGGGTGCTGATATGACCTAGACTAAAACATATCCTAACAATCACTGTTGCAAAATCCCCATATGCAACTAAACATACACATGCAAAATCCCCATATGCAACTGAACATACAGGAGAAGTGGCAGGATTAACAGCTAGGGCAGAACACAGATTCTCTAGGAAGAACATCTGCACCCAATGAAGTTACACATCTCAGATCTCTGTCAGCAAAGCTGACAAGATAAAATGCTTGCGCTATATCTAATTAAATCTCACAGTCCCTAATAAACACATAAAAATACACAATAGTGTGTTTCAGTGGCGAAGCTTACAGTTTTATTTAGAATGTAGTATTACTGCAGCAGGAGAGCAGCTTATATTACCCATAGGTAGCAGCTGACTGTGAAATTGGCAGATCGGGCACTACCAGTTGGCAAAAAGACTAATTCTACCATTTTTCTTACAGCGCAGAGTTCGCAGCTCTCAACAATATTCTGTTGTACTGCAGAGGCTGCAGAGCTGAGCTTTTGGACCTGACAAGTTTCAGGCATTTTTTCTGCTGGTTTTGAAGACAATTTTGATGGCTATGCTCCTGCTGAGTAGTAGCACAGAGCTGCATATGGTCTCAGCAAGGATAATACGCCAACTCGGGCAGTAAGGTATCTCATCCCAGCCTCTTCTTGTGACAAGACACGGTGTTGTCCACAGAGGGTAATGAACCTGCTTTCACAAACAACAGTAGATGTCTGCTGGTGATTCACATTATAAAAACCTGATTTTCTGTTGCTGAGGTCTTAATCCTAGTTCCCTGTTTGTGTGCAGTCACGTTATAATTATGTCTCTCCACTGCAGTCTATGAACTTGTTAACAGCTGTCTAGATCCTTCAGTTGTGATGAGCTCCCTTTCTGTGACTTCCCCATAAGCATCCATTTTTCTCCAGGCTTTTGGCTGCCTTACTCGTGCCCATCTGCTAACGTGGCAGGATGCTGTTGCCAGATTGGACCCTTGCTCCAGCAGAGGTCCTGGGCGAAGTTAGGGTTATGCAAGTAGCCTGTTTAACACTGTCTCACAAGTGAAAAGGTCTTCCCCTGTGCCAGCTCCGAGAAATTTGCAACCTGTCTCTCTCTACACTTTGTTCGTGTTGTAAAACCACTGCCTGTTCCTCCAGCAGCCAGGGCTGTCTGGGCCAGATGGCCCTCTTTTGTTGCTCAGCTGGAAAAGATCTGAGGCGATTCCTATACACAGCCTGGAGATCTCAAATCCAGGGATTAAGGATGCAGGAGTTCAAGTATTTCCTGTGGCCAGTGTGTACAAAGACCTTGCTTCCATATTCCTGTACCTGCTGAAAGGTCAGAAGAATGGCTTTAGGGTGGTTGTTGCTTGTTGCTTTGAAAACTTTGTGTCTGAGTTAATATACCATTAATTTGTCTTAACTTCCAAGGTAACAATCTGAAAGAGACTTGCATTTGGCAGATTTTTCCAGCAAGGTGACTTCCTGCATAAAAAGTAGGCAGTTCATAACCAGAAGAATATATTTATTAGCAGAAAAGAAGGTAAAAACGGATGAGGTCAAAAGACCTTCTGGTGACTAATATCTTGTTACTCACTGGACCATAAAAATCACTTGAGCTGGATGAGAGTTTGCATTCCTTCTGTGTAAATATCATGCTGGGGATGGCTGGTAATACTTTGGGATGAAACTAAACAGGAGAATTTCGTGATTTAACCCCAGACGGCAACTAAGCCCCACACAGCCGCTCGCTCACTCCCCCCTGGTGGGATGGGGGAGAGAATTGCAAGAGTAAAAATGAGAAAACTCGTGGGTTGAGATAAAGGCAGTTTAATAGTAAAGCAAAAGCCGCGCACACAAGCAAAGCAAAACAAGGAATTCATTCCCTACTTCCCACCGGCAGGCAGGTGTTCAGCCATCCCCAGGAAAGCAGGGCTCCATCACGCATAACGGTGACTTGGGAAGACAAAACATCATCAGTCCGAACATTCCCCCCTTCCTTCTTCTTCCTCCAGCTTCATATATGCTGAGCATGACATCATATGGTATGGAATATCCCATTGGTCAGTTGGGGTCAGCTGTCCCGGCTGTGTCCCCTCCCAACTCCTTGTGCACCCCCAGCCTCCTCGCTGGTGGGGTGGGGTGAGGAGCAGCAAAGGCCTTGACTCTGTGTAAGCGCTGCTCAGCAGCAGCGAAGACATCCCTGTGTTATCAACACTGTTTCCAGCACAAATCCAAAACGTAGCCCCATACCAGCTACTGTGAAGAAAATTAACTCTATCCCAGCCAAAACCAGAAGTGCTTGTTTATTCTAAGAAAACAAACATCTTAAGTTGTACAACCTGCTTTAAAACTACCAGTGTATTACAGTGCTTGCTTTCATGAAACTAAAGAAAAATATTCACATGTGTAGTTCTTCATTAAAATGACTCTTCAAAGTACAAGACATAGGCTAAACAAGAATGCTTATGCACAGAAAGGTCATAAAATATTAGTGCATTCATGTACAAGAATGTACAAGATCTAGAAAATGCTCTTTTTTTTCACCAGAAAGGCAAAAATTCAATAGAAGAAAAGCTACAACTCTTATTCGTTGCCAAAAGGCCAACTGCCCTTGCTAAAACTCATTGACATAGATTGCAATAAATGGGACTGTTTGCTACATGAAGAGCTAATTGGAGTGTTTGATGATGGCCTCTTTATTTTTTTTATTAACAGTGACCAAAGAGGCACTAGGCTGTGAGAGGCTATCTTCATGTACACTTAGATCTTAGAAGGAAGTAAATGGAAACAAATTCCAGAGAGGAAAGAAACTGGAGTGTTGCAGCCCATGTTTCTTTAGCAGAGCTCCCATGTATGGCTGCACAGAAATTCCCTCCCATTTCTCAGTTTAGAATATGATGAACTACTTGAAATCCCTCCCCAGGTGGGAAGCACTTCCTATGCCATGCAGGAGGGGTGTGTCCAGAGCCCCTGAGGTTGATCAATATGACACAGAGCGGCACAGAGGAACCAACTCGGTGCTTGAGGTTTATTTCTTGTGAGCAGAGCTAGGCTAACACTGCTGTGCTGCTTCTGGAGCTTGTTCAGTTGGTATTAGCTGTCCTTGGTCTTAGCTATGTTATCTGTGTTATCCGCTGCACAGTACAACTACGCCTTGAGAGAAATAAATCAGTTCCAAGGAAAAAACACTGCTGTCTCTGCTATGGCATGTTTTCCCCACTGCTGTCTCTCAGAGTGGCCACGTTCAGAAATGTTTGATGGGAGGAAAGAGGAGTCACTGCCCTGCCTGAGGAAGAGAGAAGTTGCAGAGAAACGGAGCTGGGAAGAGAGGACATGGGCACAGATAAGGGTTAATGGGAAGAGGGGAACATGTTGGTGTGAATGTTTAGGCGAGTTCCTGGGAATGCCTGGAATTTTTATTGCCGGTCAATAAATCTCACCAGAGCTGACAGCTGCAGGGAAGCTCGGAGAGTTGGTCTAAGGTACGAAATCAGGCATAAAAAAGGAGAGTTGTCCAAATTGTCATCTCTATGCTGCTGCCTTATCATCAGTTCTGACACAAATATCATTGAGGAAAGATTTATGGTGTGCACTCATTTTAGTTCTTTGGATAATTGGACGCTAAATACACACAGAGCTCATCTTCCAGATATTTGAAGTCCTTCCAAATTAGGTAGTAGCTCTTTTGGAACTAAGGATTTCAGTAGCCTGCCCAAACATGCATCCCTTCCCCCTCGATGGAGGGGGGACCTCAAATACTTTAGCCTTGGTACACCTTTGAACAGTTCCTGGGCAAATTACGGGTGTTCATTTAATTTCCTTGGGGTAGTTTATTAGCTTTTTTTACATTCAGGTGTAACATGAAGATCAAAGTTGTATCCACATCATAAAAATTATTAACATCTGTTACAAACAGCCAATTGGTTTGGTCAAAACCTGTCCAGCCCTGATTGCAATCAGCCACAAAATCAGCAGCAGCAGTTACCCTGCCCTCACGGTCCAGATCAGCATCATATTGGACTGGACGGAGCCTTGAACTGTGCTGAGCTTTCTGTCACTTAGGGATCCAAATTCCTGCCCCCAGGAAGCAAGAGGGCATCCACATCAAGGGGTGGTCCCCTGCATGGGGGGAAATAAGATCATGGCAAACTATGAAATGGGCAGACTGAAGCAATCTTGGGATTAAAAGAAGAGGGAAGAAGAGAGCAAAGGGGAATGGGAAAAGATAAAGAATGAGACCTTGTTAGCAAGCCTAAACGAGATCACACGGTGTTGTCCTGTGGAACAAGCAAGGGGAATGGCAGAGCGAGCCAGTACAGATGAGGGAGCTGAGTGGAAATAAAGAGCAGCACTGCTGGTAAGCGTCTGAAAAGGTCAGCAGAAAGGCTTGGCCTCGTTGTGCCTTTGAGAAGAACATGACTTTAAGAGCTCGGTCCAAAGAGACGCTGCGCTCTGGAGCCAACTTTTCATGGCATCCTTCCCTGGGTGCTCCCCCTTGCTGAGCGAGGCCAGCAATAAACTGCAGAGCGCTTTGTACTGACTCAGCTTTGTTTGACCAGCAAAGGAGAGCTGGAGCTCAGCACTGCCTTTTGTCCTGCCGTGCTTGTGTAGGCACACCCGCTCCAAGGGGAGCATTTTAGAAACACAGCAGATAACGGCGTTGTATAATCACCCGATCAGCTCTAAGACGAGCAAGGATCCCAGGGCTGAGAGGATGCTATTGCAAGCAGATGTCTTATCTAAATCACAGCTCCTTGGATCAGGCGGTCATACCGTCTCCATGGGAAAGCCATGATTGCTTTGACAAAATGTGAATTCAGAGAGGAGATAGAAAATAATCACCCTCCTCTCATTATCTGTGATATTTCTTTCATCTTTTTCGCCATTTGCTTATTGAATCATTTCAAACGCGCCCTTGTTTCTTTGCCCCTGGCCCTTCCTTTTCTGTCTCCAAATCATCTTTCAGGCATTTAAAAGCTTTCCCTCCTCCTCTCTTATTTTATCATCAATTAGATTTTTTTTCTTTGAGAAATCTGAGGCCGAGAGCCCCAGCAGGAGTCAGTTGGCACAGCTTTATTGGTAGCACTGGAGCTCTGCCGATTTCTTCCACACAAGGATCTGGCTCGAAGACTTTAGAATTGCCTGCCTTGCTGACGCTGCCACTTTACAGGGACCTTGCTGAGCAAATTGATATCTTCAGAGGCCTCTTCAGATGCTAGTTCATACATGAGGTACTGACAACCCAAAGAGGCAAGGCGAGAGGGTTTTTAACACCACAAGGTGACAAAGCTGTAGGTGTCTGCATGCAGGTTTCTGGTCAAGCAGAAGGAGGAGAGCGACTTCCCTAGATCTCGCCCTGCTGAGTTTTAATCTGCCTCAAACTGCCCGCCGGTGCCTGCGAGGGGTTTGCTTTCTGCCTTCAGCTGCAAACTGGAGTTCAATCGCATCGCACTCGTTGCGAAAACTCTTGACCCACATATTAATCATCTGAATCAACACGTGAAGTCATTGTCAGAGGCAAGCGAGTAATCTACAAGGAGCAATGTAAATACATGGAATAAATTCTGTCTACTTTTCTGTTTGCTTGTTGTCCTCTAATATCTCCTCGTAGTCCTCTAGGAGACGGGAGATTTCTCAAATGTATTCATTTTGAAGATTTCTTTCCTTGGAGATCAGCTAGAGAAATATCTTTGGGAATATGCACAATTTGTTATTCATAAGTCACGCTCTGTTGCTTAGTCATATCCCCGATTCTCTGTTCCTGGCTGGAAGCATTGTGTAACATCTGTGCTCTACATAAGGGCGGTAGTGGGACAGCCTTCACGTATACATGTACATATACATCTATACATGTACATCTATATATGTACACATATGTGTGTGTATGTATTCTCAAATATTTATAGAGATAAATCAGCCTTAATCACATAGTTCCTGTGGGGAGACCCTCGCAGACCAAAAGCTCTGGAAATGCGAGCCTGCACAAGGTAGAGCAAAAGAAAATCCCTCATGTTAGTAGTCCGAACCACTCTGGCATTATTCTTATTCTGCTGGCAGAGTAAGCAAAGCAAATGCATCTGCAAAGCCCAGTGCTGAGAATCAGCATGTGGTGCAAGAAACAACTAACTCCTGCTTTGTAACAATCCTGTGGCCTCCTGTCCACTCCACAGCTCCAGCCAGGGCAATCCGAAGGCTTCTGCAACCCGTCTTGGCAGGCTAGAGTCAAATGAGACTGAAAGTGTATCTAGAAGTCACTGCAATTTTAAGGGAGCCATGGCAGCTATCTGGACAGAACAAATAGAGAGAGCCAGAAAGAATACAGCATCTGGCTACAGCTCACAGGCCAAATTGTAGAACGATTTTCCCTTTTAAAATAAAAGAAACATTACTGCCCACATGTCCTTATATGCCAGCCACGTCCAGGCCACGTTGCTTACCCATATAATTAAGTCAGAGCACAGTTCATTAAGAAGGCAGAATTGCTTCCCTTTTCTATGGCTGAGTGCATACACCCAGGTGAAAACACCACAATTTCCCATGCACAAGGTGAAAAATAAATACACACGAGAATAGAAACTAAGAAGAGAAATAAATAAGCTGGAAAATAGGCCTTCTGCCTTGTAAGTCAGATCCAATGGCTTTTACCACCCCTGCTCATATACACGCAGTAACACAGTGCCCCCTACACCTCAGCACAGATTTATTTCAGAATCAGCTGTGCGCAAGTGACACCAAAGCAACACCATCATTTGCCAGAACACCTGGTTTTCCCCCAGAGGTTTCGGATCCAAAAGCTGAGAACTGACAGGTTTTTCATGGTGTGATTGCAGACATGTAAATTGGAGGCAGCCAATTTCATTTCACTCACGAGCTTAAGAAATGTAAATCTGGGGCTCTGAAATATTCTAATTACTTCTCCCCCGATGGATCTTTGTGGCTTGAATAACACTAAAATTGCATGACATTCCACCCCCAGAAAATACATAATTCATATCTGCAATCCAGCATCTGTATAAGCTCTGTTCAACTTCAAGGAGAACATTAATTTCAGAATGAGGGAATCCCTTATTTCTTTATGGGGTAAAAATGTAAATTCCCATGTCGACTGCAATTTCCATGTTATTCATCCACAAGGAAGCAAGGACTCTGCTTGTGGCATGTGCTGCACCAAGACAGTGGTTCATGGTTCAGAAATATGTTCTGTTTGATCAATGTAATGTTGTCATCTCAGACTGATCGTGGTGAGGCCTTCACTGTCACCAAAACCGACACGGTGGCACTGAGACGGGTGACTGCAGCAGGGAGGCAGCTCACGGGGCGTCTGCTGGGTGGGTGACTTGGGCACCAGTGGGAATGGAGAGCAGCGATGGCATTTACATTGGTTAGTGGAGAATAAAAAGACATTCCCTGTTGCCATATTTTGATCAGTGCAAACTAAAAGATCTCTCTAAACTGCTTTGGTTTCATAACAATCAGCTCCCAGGTTAGAAGCAGAGATAACTCTGAGGCCTGCTACAGAGACTGCATTTTCCGGCAGACAAAAATCTGGAGTTTTCCATAAATGCACAAAAGGAAGCTGGGAATTAGGCAGAACACTCTAGTAATGTGTGTGAAGTGTGCACGAGATGGAGATGTGATAAAAACGTGTTTGTTCATATCACTTCTGTGTGGCATCCTCACTTTAACTTTGTATGTATTGTATTCCTTTGAAATGTAGCTGCTTTGTAAGTATAATTAAGAACGGGTGCCCTGCACTTTGCAAACATGGGGATGCTGCCATGGCAACAGCAGGGGAACGCAGAGAAGCAGCTCTCTCTGATTAATGTAATTACATAGCAAGCATGTATAATGCCTTTAAATACAGTTTACTTTTGCATGAAGGAGGCATAAAATGGATATTATAAGTTCTATGTGTGTTAACATTCCAGAAATGCTCTTTGTACGTGTTGCAAGATCATCATTTGTAGCAGATTACGCACGTCATGAGGGACCTACCATTGCGTGGCAATTAGGTCGGTAGTGAGGGATTAGAGGTTTTGCCTTCTCTCGAGCTCAAAGTGAGGTTGTTCTGTACTTGGTTTATTTCTGTTACATTTCAGGGTTATATTTCGAAGCAAGGTTTTGTAAATGCAGTTGATTTTACTGCTTTAGGGTTAGAAACTTCGAGTCCTTATATATGTGACCAACTTTATTGAAGTTTGGAGTCCTATTCAGGTAAAAGGAGAATTTTCAGGCAAGTAAAATTCCTCGTATGCCTAAGTACTGGTTGTGTCAAGCCTCAGGAAAATTGGTGTGCGCACGCAGCTCCACCGAGTAACTAATTGCCACCAGCATTAATCCCGGTCCTGCATTCCTCAAATGTTAACCCTCAACACCCTCTTCTTTCCAGGGAAACATTTTCAGCGTGGGAGAAACAAAGGGCTGAAACCCGAGAGCCCGGGGATGTTACTCAGTAAGGCAGGGTGGTGACCAGCCACCCCAGCCCCTGCGCTGGAACGGCTGGTTTGGTACCCTGGCAGCCAGCTCAGTCAGAAGCCTTCAATAAAGGAATGGAAAGGGAGTTTTGCAGGAAGGGAAAGTGTAATTTTTCCTTCCAGGGCATGCCTTGGACCTGAAAATACATGCGACGTGGTGGCGATCGTAGGAAGCTACGTAATATGTAGCTAATACAGGTGGAAAAACGGAAGGAAGCTTTGGGGGCAAGGATCCTTTCATGGGGCCAAGAGGCAGGAAAGCGCGGCACGGCTCTTGCTAGGTATCAGTCTGCCTCACAAGAGACACAAGCTCCCTCCTGGAGCCCGAGATCATCAGGATAACGCCACTGCCACTGTGAACTCTGCGCACATATTATAGTATGGATTTTTTTGGAGCAGCTTACAAATTATAGGCAGTATTTTCACAGATAAAAAGAGAGGGTATCGGTCTAGAAATTGAAATCTTGGGATCCAGAGAACAATCTTCTGTGGACTAAGAAAATTATATGAGGTTGAGGTGCAGTATCTCAGGAATGTTGTTCCCCCATGAATTGTGTGATGTATTACGAAAGGCCTGTGCATTTGCAATAATACAGTTTCCTCTGTTAGCACCAAGACATCGAAAACAACTATTTCGTGGTAACCACTCTTGCTTTGAGTATTGTCATTTAAAAGCCTGTCAATACAAATTATGAGTACTACATTCTCAGACTACCTTTCCTAAAACTTAAGAGCCAGATCCTTTGAAGGCATGAATCCAAACAAATTAGTGGAGCTGTGATGACTTCCGCTAGCTGAAGATTTTATCCTGGATGTTCTTCTCTGAAAATTGAGGTGCCAGACCTTGAGTGTAGCTAATCTGTATTGGGTATGGGATCAAAGGGAGGCACAAAGCACGTCGGGACGTGCTCTCCAGCTGACCACTTTATGGTCCCCACACATTTTTCTGTGTTAGAGGCCTCAGGAAGTGAGCACAGGAATTCATATTAGAAGCCAGCTCTGGGGTGGATTACAAACATCCCAAGGTCCTCTCCCCCCGCAGCTGCTTGCCTGATTCTTCTTTGACTATATGTCAAAGAACGCTGTTGCCACTTGTGTAAGTCTTCCCAACACCACTGTTTAATCAGGAGAGCCTGGCACTTTGTATTCTGGATTGTGGAGATTGATTAGAGCTCACTGATCTTGCCAAGACGAAGAATTTGTTGAAAAACTAGGTTTTGACAACACGTTTTGCTGGAAGAATGTGGGTTGGCTTTTTTTATATTGAAGATCTTCAGCATTAGAATTTGAAAAAATATTTCATGCTTTCATTTTAAATTGTGACAAAATTCTCTTACACTAGATTTTTCTTACTTTGTCTGATCCTGGAGAAAGAGAGAATAAAAGTAAATTAAAAGGAAAAAAATCCACTTACAGTCCAGTTATTTCACTGAGACAAAAAATAGAAAAATAAATATTAAAAATGGTTCTGAAGTTTTAATCAATTTGGAAAGAAATGGAAACTTTTTAAGTAAAACTTATTTGCATAACAGGCTTGCCTCTTATTAATGCTGCTGTTTACCTGCACATTTTCCATTTGTTCATTATAATCTCTCTTAAACGGACAGTTCATTGTAGCCTCCCATTAAGAACTCTTCTGCACGAACAAATCTGCCAACAAAAGCCAAGAAATAATCAGGAAGTGACTTCTGTGAAAGCTCAGCAGTGTTCTTAATTGCCAAGTACTAGAGCATCTAATGTCTGGGAACAGAAGGACTTTCCTAAACAATGAAGAGAAAGCTGACTTGTGAGCTCACATCTCTCATAATGACTCAGAGCCAGACTCCTGACTAAGAGAAATTCATTGTTCATTCCACAGATTATTGTTAAATTACAAATTAGCCAAAGTGCTAGTCTCTACTCTCAGGCTGACATATGAATATGCATTATTCATTGCATTCTCATTACTTCCTTTTCCTTCATAAACCAGGAAATGAAAGACTAAAGAATTCAGCATGAGGTGAGCTGAAACTATTGATGCAATCAATTTTAGCCATATGTTCATTTTTATGTATTTAACCCCCACTTTTCCTCTTTTCATTCTCTCTTCTTCCATTCTATTTTATCATCCATTCCATCTACATTTACAGCCCTAAAAAACACACACACGCTCTCTGGAGCACAGACTGTTTTTTGCTTGCTTGTTTTTTAGTGGAGTGTTTAGAGCAATGGAAGACTAAAATCTTACTGCAGCCTCCAGTTATTACAGTAATATAATTATTAAGAATACCTGAATCTCTTTTAACAAGAATTGCCATCACCCTGGTTCACCTGTAAATCAGATTTTAACACTTAGAGACAACGTTATGTATTTTCTTTCTTTTTTTAGGCAGTTTTAATAAAGTGTCCAGTTACAAGGTTTATATTGCAGTCTTCTGATTTTTAACTTTTGCATAGAGTAATAATCCATTGGATTTCTCCCCTTTTTGCTTCTCTCGGTAAAGGAGTTCTCCAGTTATTAATCGGCTGCACCATAGGAACTTCCTGAATTTTCCTTTTGAATTTCATAATAACTGAATAGTGAAACAAGTGTAAGACATGTATAATATGTTAGATTTTGAAAGAGGTTTTTAAAGAGATACTTTCTCACCTTCTCAAAAGCCCCAAAGGAATGAGTGACTGAACGTGCACCAAATACCTGCCATTTACCTGGCGATACAGACCAGGTAATCGGGATCAGGGCTAAATGAAAGCATATATTTTGCTTTGAAGGCTATACACACAGTTATAATTTTTCATGACACACTATGGAAAGCGTTTGAGCTGCAAATGTCAAGGCAATGAAAATTAAAAGAAAGTTATGCTTTTTCCTCCTTGAACATCCTCTTTAATCGGGTTTGTTTGCATACTGAATTAAAAGTTGAGCTCAAAACTATACAGTACAATTATAAACTCTCTCTGAGGGCTGCTTTTACAACTCATTCTGTAGCAGCTCTGAAAATGAAGAGTTCAACTCACAATAAACCTCTCAGGGCTTAAATTTAAAGACCCCACACAATTAAACAAAACCAAAATAGACCCCATGCATTGACGATTGGCTCCCATACATTGGAACTGGTTGAAGAAAGCAACCTCTGACTTGCAAACGGGTTTCCTCTACCAGCCAAAGGAAACAGGGGTAGGTGTATTTAAATGGCGGGGCTTCAGTGCCCCCGTGCCCTGCTCAACACGCCATCCCTCCTGGGCCACCTCACTCCAGGGGGACACCGGTGTGCAGCCTGGGATGGAGCAAACACCTTTCATTTTGGGGTGTGTCCAGGACACAATGAGCACACGCACTGAAGCCCACAAAGGATAAAAAGAGGCTGTGAGGATTTTCACCATAGGATGAGATCTTGCCTATAATAATAAAACTCTTTGTCATATGATTGGCTTGGCTGAAAAGCAACATCTTACAGGTCATTTGTGCTTTCTGAACATCAGCGAAATTCTGAGGCTGCTGTATTGAAACTAATAGCAGCCTCACCACTGACTTCAGTGGGAAAAGTTGGACTTCTGACTTCCATCCTCTTTTCTTACTACTATTTTGAATGTCTTCACCCATGAAATCTCTAAAATTTCAAGGATGTGGTGAACACATAAAATGTCTGTATGGTTCAGTCTACCAGATCAGTGGATGTCATTACACAAATAAGTTAAGAAACTTCAATTTCTCTCATATATCAATGAAGATACATTAATTTTGTCTTCATGACTTTCCAATGCAAAGGAGCACATGGCCACATTCTGAGGTTTCCTTGCTGGTCCTTGATCATCTATTTTCTGAGTGTTCATGCACTAGAAATTACGACGCCTGTGCTTCATTGGCACAGACTTACTAGACAAACGCACAGTATTTCAGGGTATAAGGGAAGACTTCCAGCATGCTCCACTGGGCAGAATAAACACAAGCCCATCTTGAAACTCTTCTGTATCCTGTATTCAACATCTTCAGCATATTCTTAATCAGAAAATAGCAATCATGTGGAGGAGAGCTTTCTGCCACAAAGCAAATGAAATGTTGATTAAAGAGGTTAATGTTGGCAAGTGTGCTGCTGCTGGAACTGCCTGATTTATTAAGCTGAAACAAATGACCTCATGAGCATGTCACTGAAGAGATGTGTTCATGTGAAGACTTAAATTTGCATGAATTTATTTTCTGTGTGGAATTGATTAGCCAAAGTGAATCAGTTTGAGGGTTCTTGTTTGCATCTGTTCACTTCAAATATTTATTTATTTTCTAATTAAGAGAAGGAAATCCTTTAATCAGTAGTTTTATAAACAACAAGATATCTTTTCTTTTTCATATACTTCACATTCATAATTTGGAATTTCAGGTAAGTGGCACAGATGGGGCTGGGGAAGGATGGGTCCCAGGAGTATATTTTTCTTGTGAACTGTCTCGGCTTGCCCTTGGCCCAGCCCCTGCTGCCTGACAGTGCTCTCTGTAGTAGTTAAGGATAGGAAATTAGGGTAATGTTAAATTGCAGAATACCATGTCATGTGGAGCCACCTGAGCTAACACCATAGGAATATCTAGAATTCCGGCTAACACCCTTACACCAGCTGGGAGAGCATATTCTGTGGGCACAGCCTGGAAGCATAGGTAGATATAAGCATGTTAGGGAGATATCCAAGTACCTGCTAAGAAGAAAATCTGCCACGATATGTTTGGTTCCTTTGAATCATCAAAGCAAGGCCAAGGAACAATTACGTTGGAAAAAACTGTTTGTACTGTAACTTCGAAGGAGCAGAGTGTTTTGGAAGAACTGCCCAGCAAAACGAAAGGGATGGCTGTCTAAAGCAAAGATGGGTTTGCACGATGGGCACTGACTGATGTTGGTGTTCAGGGGACTGTCCCTCTGAGCTCCACCCTTTGTGCTAGGCTTCATTTCTGTAAATTACAAAAGCTCCATTGCACCAGGTCAGTTATGGTAAAGGTTTGCATCTGGTTGGAGCTCTGTACAATTGTGGGTTTTTTCCAATTTTTCTCTAAATGCTCCCTTTTGTTTGGAATGCCAAAGATAGATGTTGGAGTGGATTTGTCTAACTTCCTGTCAAATCAGTGTTTATTCACAGAAATGTCTTTTGTTGGTGTGTCACGGAAAGTTACGTAATATAGTTCACTGCGGAGATTTAGCTAATCTGTTTTAGCGTGAAGCGCTTGCCGGATTTGCAAGCAATGGGACTTCTTGTTAGACAGTGGGTTCCAAGACCTTGTTTTACTTTTGGGGGGCTTAGACTCTTAAGGAGTTTGTCTCCTCCTGCATGCTGCCCATTGCCTACCACGGCAAAAATGGAAGGGGCTTAATATTTATTTTTTCAGAAACATTCAAAGCTAAAATTCGCTTAGGAAATGGACTTAAGGGACGATGTGGATGACAGTTTCCAGAACTTAACTCTGGTGTCAGTAAACACTTGCTAATGAAGTCAGCCTATTTCCCCTGCTCAAAATATTCCAACGGAAAATCAATAAAAGAGTCTTCCTATTTCCTCACTAGAAGATAGATTAGGGCATACTGGCAGCAGCGTGAAGAAAGGGGATTCCCTGTTTTGATTTGACACTTATTTATTAGTTTTGTTAAGCAGCAGATGTGAGACAGATGGAAGAAGGTAGCTGCATACCAAAATGAATAAAAGGTATTAGAGTAGCATATTTATGCATATGCACTAAGTTTTGACCCTTTGTTCTGACAGTCAGCATTTAGCAAAACCCCCAGTGTGTACTTAAGTGAAAATACAAAATAGGTGTTTTTGTAACAAAAGCTTTGATGTTGGCATCTTTGCTGATAGGTAACAACTGGAGATATCTTCATGCGGATTTCCCCAATTATAACTGATACTGCACTTGCCCTAACTTAATGAGAAATTATTCATCATCTTTTTTGTATAAAGCCCTTAATGAGGTTCTTCTGTGTGGGTGTGTAACAAAGCTGGAGCCTGGCACATGAGAACCTTTTAATGCCTTACTGGAAAGAGAGTGTTACAGCTTACTGGACTGCTTAAACTGAAAGCGGGTTTATCTTATGAATTATTTGTTTCACAGCGGCAATCGAAGGATTACCTGACTATCTGAGTTTCACTTGTGCCAGGAACTGGACAGAGACTTAAAGGAAAGTGGTTCACATCTTGAAGGTGTGTTACACTAAATTCGGAGGACGGGGCACAGATAGTGTGGAAAGAGGGAGGAATAGGATCCCAGCAACATGACATGTTTCCCTCTCCCTAGGAGCTGCTCAGCAGTAGAGCCAGAGGTACACTGCACCATCCCAGGCCCTTGGTCCGGAGCTCTGTGCACCAAGATGAAACCTTTCCCACAGAATGCTACCTGCCTGCTGATGAGAGGACTGGAGAAACCCCTGGGATGGTACCCAAAGGCAGCTGCAGCTCAATGGTCATTGAGCCTAAGTCTGTCCTTACAAACATGCATGCATACTTCATTACAAATCAGGGAGCTAGCAAAATTTTACACGGCTTTTATAGCTTCAAGTTCTTTCATAATTACCACAGTGGTCAATTTAAATTCAACAAAATGGAGTGAGGTTTGGTCCTTTTTAACACAGTGGGAATTTTGCCACTGATTACCCTGGACCTCAGATTTCATGTTTTCAGTTTTTGCAAAGTGAGAGAAGGATGTTCTGCTGCCTTAGCGACACAAGAAAGTTGTGTTTGTACATGAAACGTACACTCACCTGGCCAGTAAAAAAAGCTGAGTGCTCATGTGTTTGGTTTAATCAAAACTGCTCTGAAGCAATTCTGCCTATTATTAAAACCTGTAATTCCTTTCTACAGACATGCAGTCACTAGTCATCTAGTCTATCATCTTTTGGTCAGTTTTCTTTAAAAGTTGCAGCTAATAATTACTAAATATGAAAAAATCCACCTGGTCACAGCATTAGATTTCATTAGAGCACAAAAGTAGGCTTAACAGTGATTAGACACTTTGCTTTTAACTTTGGTATCCGAGTGTGCCTCATACTTCTTAAATTGATTTTTTCAGCTATTTATGATCTTATCTTCATATTGCTGACTTTGTATTTGTAGCTACTTTGGTCATTTGGTCTCTCAAACTTCGTTCTCCTGTTTTTGCCAACCCTGGTCTCAGCATAGCAGGATTTCTGATCATCTTTGGGTGAATCTCAACTCTATGTACCCTCATAGAGTACAGTCAGTCTGTGTCAATCGAAATTTTCTGGGGATATATGGAAGAGTTGGGCCTTCAAATTTTGGGCTGATCTGTTTTAATTGTATTTGCTTGCAGTTAAGATCGTATGGTCTGTTCGACTTCAAGGGGTACTGCATCAAGTGTCCTTTGAAAGAACGGTTATACTAACAGGCAAGTCTACTTTAACCATCTGTATTTCTCTCCAGACAAAAAATTTTAATACAGTCACTTATCTTTTCTATCTTGGTAACAGCCAAAATAAGTTTTGTCTTTCTACTTTTCTGGTTGCCTTCTAACATATGTGGGAGGAGAGGGAGAACATCTCTCGCTCCCTTCTCCTAATGTCAAGAGGGCTTTTGAGAAGGAGGAAAAAGAAAAAAACAAAAGAAAACCTGGACTCAGTAATGGAGAAACATCTAATTGTTCAACTAACAGAAGGAAATTAGGATCAATGGAAAAGAAAAACATGGATTGTGGTTTTGATATTAACATAATCATGGCTGTCAAATGTGCACTCCTGGAAACTAAAAAACCTTCTTATGCGCAAAGGTTGATAAAATGAAAATAAATTATCCTTGCACCAAAACATTTCTTTCAATCTTTTTATTTCCTTGCTATTGCCTTTGATGTTGTCTGTATTTTAATAGTAATTTGCCCAGGGTTTTGGTTTATTTCCTGGGTTCAGTCCAAATCCTGTTGGGTGCGCTTAAAGAATATCGCCGTTCTGCAGCCAGTTGTATCTGATCCAGAGCCTGAAATGGTTATTCATGCTTTTGTTACCTCAAGATTAGACTATTCAAACTCCTTGCTGGTTGGTTTCCCTGATAATGCTTCTATGAACTCCTACTGTTACGAAATGTGTTTGCTGAAGTGATGCGCTGCCTGCAAAGTCACTGCAGTAGCTATTGATTAACTGCTCCATTTATTAAATTTAGATTATTCCATGAACCTACAAAAAGCATGAACAGCCTCAGCATACCGTGTCCCTAAAATTTTTAATTTGTCATTACAGGGACAGACTGGGTTTTGCCTGCTTGAGCAATACCTTCATCTAAGAATTGTCTCTGTGGTCTTCAGTGGGACACTATGGACTAAGGTCAGTACCAAGAAACACAGCAGAGCTGGCCCATAACGAGGTAAATCTGTCAGATGTCACAGAGGTAGCTTTCATAAATTATACAAAGCACTAATTTTAGTAGTGTTTTATACTCATTCCAGCTGTTGTAAGCCTGCAGGTGGCCTTTAACTACTTGCTATAACACAACAGAATGCGTTCTTCCTTTCAGCATTCAGCGTAGTTTCCATTAGCCCCTTTATACAAACACAAAAATGGAGCAAGATAGCACAAATCTTAACATAGATGCTTTTCTAGTTTAATAACAACATACAGAGGAATATGAAAAAAAAAAAAGACTTAAATTCACAGAGCTTCTAGCTCTGCATGCACGCGTGTGTGTGTGTGTGTCCGTGCTTATGAGAGACAGGGAGGCAGAGGAAGAAAGAAGGGCAAGGAGGGGGAGCACTGAAACATAGACTCAAAATAGCAGACGGAAAACTTAAGTGTCATCCAGACTTAAGCCTGTTAGAAATACAAATCTACATTCTGACCCGGTCAAATACCTAGTGAATTGGATGTTGCAGATATGATTAGACGAAAAAATTCCAATGTCCACTTTCATTTAACTTCCTCTGTTATGGTTACAGGATGTTCTGACACCGCCTCACCTCAAACTGTTGACCCGCCACCATATCATAACATCCATTCTCACCCTGACCCCAGTGCCGTAAAGCAACTAACACTGCTTACTGACATACTGCACTGGCAGCTCCATCTTTCGTGGGCTGAAATCTGCCCTCTCTACTCACTCTACGAGGAGCTGCAACATGCACCTTGATCTGTCACCCAAGTATGAACAGCTGCACAAGTAACCTGGGGTTTTTTTAAGGCATCACAAGCAAAAGGAGCAGAAAACTTTCAGACAGGTCTTTTGCACAGCACATGTGCAACTATGCTTTCCCTGGCTACCATCGTCAGAGAGCACCTCTCTTAACACAGAAAGAAAAGTAGGAAAGCATCCCTTGCAGCAAAAATTAGCAATGCCACCCTAGATGCTAATTAAGTGCTTTTAAATTGCGTGCTGAGCTGCGTTGCTCTGAATTGTGCAAATGGGGATAAAATCAAACCCATTTTCACCTTTTACATCCTCAGAATTTATTCGAATAGTATTGCTAGGGTATAAATGCTTTCATGCAATGTGCTTTATGCACGTGTATGAAAAATTAAAGGTTGAATAACTTCATCAAAACCACATAGAGTCCACTACTCTCTCCACAGTGAATGCTCCAGAGCAAAAGCCTGAATGAATAATGGAGATTTATAATGTGCCCCAAAGGTCAAAGACTCTGGCTTGGACAGAACAATGAAGGGATCAAATTCCAAAGGAGGGTGGCCTCCTCTGAGCCCTTCTGGCTTCTGGTCTCCCTGGCCATACAATGCAAGGGATTATTCACAAAAATACCTCACCCAATCTTAATTTTTTGTGCGCTTTACAGAGAAAGAAGCCCAGACACCAACCATGTGGGACTACACTTGCTAAATCAACACCTCCGGTTTCACCCAGAACCAGGTGTGCAGCAAAAGTCTGAAAAGCAATCTCTATATTCTCCCCATTATTGTGGCCAGTTTAAAAAAAAATAAGAAGAAAGCAAGCAGGCAGCTGAACTTTCTGTAGGCGGTGCATTTGAATGTCAGAGGTGACTCTCATGAGAAATGGAGAATTAGGATGCCATAAATGACTGTGCTGAGGAGCTACTGCTGAAGACAAGATCTAGGTCTAGCTGTAAAAGTTGTTTCTAACTGACAGGGCCAAGCAGGACTCGTGAGAAGTGGAAGGTCTGGGGACACAAAACTAGGTCCTGACTGGGCAACTTCTTGGTCAAAGATGTTCATTATCCCATTCCCTCTTGACATGCTATTTCTATCATGATTGAAGTATATCTTGGCACATTCAATCCTGTCATATACCTGCCCTCCTGCCGAGGCCTAAACGGTACAATAAATAAAAACGACAAAAATAGGTTTACCAGAAATTACAAATCTAGGAAATATTAAATTCTATGGGAATTATTTATATGAATAAATAGACAACTTTCAAAGATCCCGATCCTTACTACCGAACTGAAGAAAAAAAGCAGATATCAAATGTATCTTTGGATATCTTTGGGAACAAAGGGATAGACTTGGGAACATTTTTGGAAGAATGGGTCTCACTTGAGATCTAACCTTAACTAGGGCAAGAGGTAACAGGGAGATTATCTCTTCTGTGCATCAGTAAAATAGGGTAATAGTCCCAACAACTTTACAATAGTTTGGACCAAGCTTCTTTTCTGTCTTCTTTAAGAGAGGCCTTAGATTACTGTGGCAACAAGAAATGGCTGAGTGACCTCATCCATCCCAGTTGGGACAATAAAATCTCGTTTCTCATTCAGCAATGTCAAAAGGCCGCTTGAAAAAAAAAAATTAGTGTTTCATACTTATCCATTCACATCATCTGCAAGGCTTGTATTTGAAGCTATCCAAACTAACAGAAGCCAGCTAAAGTTGTTTAAATTGTTTTGTTAGTAATCCAAAGTTGAAGATGGAGAGATTGAATTAGTCAAAGAAAAAAAAGGCAACTGACACAGTCCAAGCACTGAGATGAACATAAATATAAGTGTGACATCAATGGGCAAAAATTAGTGTGTGATAAGCAAGGTCTAATTAGTAAACAAAGTAAGGAGACAATAGACCTTGTCCAAATCCTGTTCCTGTGACTTGTCAAAAAAGGGCTAACTAAGCCTTAACGTTTAGTAATATCTGATCCTATAGAAGTATGCACATCGTTTAAACAGCAGCATCATGACCCTTCATGAGGATTTGATATTTCATCCTTAGTCAACTATATCATATTTGTGTAAATTAACACAGAGGAGATTATATTCTGAAGTTATTGGCAGTGGATTAGACAGTTAAACTGCTTAATTTTGTCTTGTTCAGAAACCAGAGCAATATGCCTTATTTCTCGTCTAAGAAAATCAGCAAAAAGAGAACTGTGTCATCAACACATTCTGTATTCCGAAGAAAAATAGCCATCCTCAAGCTAATGTCATCTGCAAATGTATCTTCCCCCCTTAGCAATCAACCAAAAAGAATTAGTGGTGAAAAAATGGTAGTGTGATGCAGTGTGCTGCAGAAACAAGAGGAAGCCATGCTGTGAACCTTCCTTTAACTCGCATAAAACTTCCTGTCCCATTGAAGACTTTTCTGCCAATAACACCAGCCTCCCTGGGAGGCTGGCAGTCACCGGAGGCAGCCAGCGCTCGGTGAGTGCACCGCATGAAAGGACTGATGGAAGACAATGCAAAGTATTGTGCACAGCTTATTAAATCTTGCCAATCTACTCAAAAAAAGCTGGCTGAAGGCAAAGGTCTGGCTGACAGCTGAACATATGAGTCAAAAGTCTCACTAGGCATCTTGGACTTTGTCGTGGAGTGTGTTACAGATTCACTGAGAGAAACTCACTCTCCTCTAGCAACATCTTTGGGATTTTTGTACATAGTATAACTTCCCTCATGTTTGCTTAAAATCTGGTGGGGTTATATTGTCTGGCTGTAGATCAAGATTCCCTAAATATACCTGAAACCTAAAACATTTAGTTCTCCTACTTATTTACTGTGTACATACAGATTTTGGAAATGTGATTATTTCTAGATTTTAAAATAGAATGTATTTTCAGTTAGTGTAGGCACAAATCCAAGGAGACGGAATGGAGTGTGCAAATTGCCTTTATAGCAAAGCATTTCTTTGAGGGCTGTTTAGGGTACCTTGAGAGTATATCTCTTTGGCTGATATATAGCCTACCTGCACTGACATTAAGAATAAACAAAGCAGAGAGAAGAGTCAGCTATTGCTTTACACCTCTTGGGGGGAAAAAAAAGTGAACTAAGGAGTCTATAAAAAGGCCAGCCCATTGATCAAGGGGAGGATTTAAAATCATCTAGGTATTGACTAAATGAACTGCAATATTGAACTTATGGAGAAAATGTTCTTAAGACGAGCACAGGCACTTTCTGAACCACCACCATGAGCTGCCAACACAGTCAGGACACATACATTAGAAATGAAGTCAGTGAAATCATGCTGAGAATGAGTGAATGTAATGAGTAAGTGAGAGCTAAGTGCACTAAACGAATAAGTGAAAATGAGTAACTGTAAATGAGACAAATGATTGAGTTACTGAGGTAGGTTATTGAGTTAGTGATCCTGAGTTAAGGCTGTTATATAACAATACCCTTAATTCTCTCTGATGATATGCATCGGGTAAGTCGAAAAGTAAGTATGTTAGAAAATGCTTTCAGCTGTGCAGAAAACAGAATATGCTGGTGTTGAACCATGCCCCATTGTAACACACAGAAGTGCTCTGCTGCTGCATTTGATATCTTCAAAGGAGATTTCAAACACAGGTTTTACTTCTCTAACCATTCTCTACTATTATTCTTTACCATTCTATAATAAAGAAATAAAATACTTGATACAGGCTTTTTTGGGTCAAATGGATTTGGGGACTGCAGACATTTCAAAAGAGGTAGAGAAAACAGTGGGATCTTCTCTTCATCCAGACTATTAGCATTTGGCAAAGATGAGTCTGCTTTTCTTGGCAGCAAATGCAGCATTAGTTTTGAGGAAATTGGCAACAATTTAAGAGAACGCTACAGAAACCTCTTTGCTTAAACTTCATGGTAATGTAAAAGGGAAGTCAAACTGACTTTAACAATCTTCCTGGAAAGACTGTTTTTTAAGACCTAGGTGCTTAAGTGCGTAAGGAATATACATCCAAGCACATGTGCAAGACATCACTTAAAGGAGACAGAAGCCCTAAAAAACGCCGAAACATAGAATCATTTAGATTGGAAAAGACCTTTAAGATCATCCTGTCCAACTGTTAACCTAACACTGGCAAGTCCATCACTAAACCATGTCCCTAAGGACCACATCTACACGTCTTTTAAATACCTCCAGGGATGGTGACTCCACCACTTCCCTGGGCAGCCTCTTCCAATGCTTGACAATCCTTTCAGTGAAGAAATTTTTCCTAACATCCAATCTAAACCTCCCCTGGCACAACTTGAGGCCGCCAACTGGATTTAACTCCATTCACCACCACTCTTTGGGCCCGGACATCCAGACAGTTCTTTATCCAGCTGTGCTGGTTTTGGCTGGGATAGAGTTAATTTTCTTCACAGTAGCTGGTATGGGGCTATGTTTTTGGATTTGTGCTGGAAACAGTGTTGATAACACAGGGATGTTTTCGTTACTGCTGAGCAGGGCTTACACAGAGTCAAGGCCTTTGCTGCTCCTCACCCCACCCCACCAGCGAGGAGGCTGGGGGTGCACAAGGAGTTGGGAGGGGACACAGCCGGGACAGCTGACCCCAACTGGCCAAAGGGATATTCCATAACATATGACGTCATGCTCAGCATATATGAAGCTGGAGGAAGAAGAAGGAAGGGGGGCATGTTTGGAGTGATGGCATTTGTCTTCCCAAGTAATGGTTACGCGTGATGGAGCCCTGCTTTCCTGGAGATGGCTGAACACCTGCCTGCTGATGGGAATTGGTGAATGAATTCCTTGTTTTGCTTTGCTTGTGCATGCAGTTTTTACTTTACCTATTAAACTGTCTTTATCTCAACCCACGAGTTTTCTCACTTTTACCCTTCCAATTCTCTCCCCCATCCCACCAGGGGGGAGTGAGCGAGCGGCTGTGTGGAGCTCAGTTGCCAGCTGGGGTTAAACCACGACACCAGCAAAGAGTACGGCTGTCCAAGCCATGAGCAGCCAGTTTCTCCAGGAGAATGCTGTGGAAAATGGTGGCAAAGGCTTTACTAAAGTCCAGGTAAAAAACATCTTTGGTACCAGAATATACTGAAGTCATTTCTACAGTAACATGCGGAGTCATAGTGCGGGGTTCATCTCCCTTGATCACCAACATCATATATGAAATTGGAGCATTCCCCAGCTCCTGGGCCCATCCAGGTTTGATTTCTGCAGAAATGAAGGTGCAAAGAAGCAGAGCTGGGGTGCAGAAGGGCAATAAGAGGGCTGGCACGTTCCTGCCCTCTCAGTTCCCTGTACAGATCTGCAATATGCGCTGTGAGCCAGGGACCCAGAAGCACCCAGGGTCTCCCAAGTCAAGTCACAAACTCAACCTCATTTGTCAGACAGAGAAAGACGCTCATAAAGCAGTCTCTGGAAATTGTCCCTTTCCCATGTTCTGTCTGTAGAGAGGAGAGATCCTCTTTGGGCTGAGAGAGAGAGACAAAAAGGCTGCTGGCCCCTCTGCGGTGCCCCAACTCCAGTTACTAACAGGGGGAAGAGTCTTTAAAAGTCCACATAAATGGGTTAGGTGGCATTTTTCTGAATTGATAAGAAAATTCCTAGACTACAGCATCCTTGTATACAGCTGAAGGTCTGTGTTATTTGGAGGGGTGCTATTCATTCAGGAGATTAGAAGACTGAGTTTGCCAGCTTATAACAACTGTGCAGGCGAACAACAACAAACTTGAGGTTGCATATGGCAACTTGTGTCAAGCATCATTGACTGCAACAGCAGTGTTGTAGTACTGAAGTCTTACTACACATGTGCCTTGTCTCCCCAGCAGTAAAATAACACTTTGTGTGAAGTTTAGTTTAGAATATAAACTACATGGGTCAAGGTCTGCCTCATTTTGCAGCTCTTACCTGGTCTACAAAGGGGAGCGTACAGATATATCATAGACTTTCTCTGACGAGTCATTAGTTTTTCTTGTTTGTGGCATGAAAGCTAACTCTGATTCAGAGCATTGCACTAAAATGTCATGGTTTTAATGCCTAGGACCTCAGTAAAGGAATTTTTTTTGATAGATTGCTGCAGGTTTTGCTTCTATAAATCCACTGGTCTACAGTCAGCTCCAATGTTGAAGGTTTTTGACTCATGCTGCATGCTGGGCAGTACACAGCTAACAGAGTCCCAAGGAAAATCAGTCATCATCAGGAAGACTGTGGTGCAAAGAAAGGTGGACTCTTGGGTTTTGTTATGGTTGTTTTAGTGGTTTTTGCTGGGGGGACCATGGCCACAACGGAGAGTACAAAAATAGTTTCAAGTTGTCGATATTCAAAGAAGGAAGATCACCTGTGATGAATCTATTGACTCTGCTGTGTTGGAAGTATTTGACTGTATGTATTTAATTTTTAAGCTGTAAGGGATATAATCAAGTTTAGATCAATATAGTAGGACCAATGGCATTGACATTGGCTTTGGCATTGGCACAAAACAAACGTTTTAGTAAAGCAGCATCTTGCTTTGCTTCATCTTCTGCAAAAATCTACTGCTCAGTGCTGCTGCCTTTGAAACCAATGGGAGAGCACCCACTGACCTTTGTGGAAACAAGACTGCATCTTTTACTTCCAGCATGCTAACCACATTAAGATGTTCCTGAGACTACATGTGAATCAAATCATTCTGAAGGTTTTATTGGTTTGTATGAAAAATAAACTGCTTTTTTTCCCCCCAGCCTTCTACTTTAACATAGTCGCTTAAATACCCAAACTGTGGACAAATGAGTATGCCTGAAACAGTCCAAAGAACGACTTTCGTATATACTTCTTGATTTTAACTTTGCTGTTGTATTTTGTAAATCTTTTTTCTTTTAATTTATTGATGTCAAAATATTAGGTTTTGCCAAATATTATTATTATTATTACTATTACTATTATTATTATTATTATGATGATGATGATGATGATGAAGAAGAAGAAGAAGAAGAAGAAGAAGAAGAAGAAGAAGAAGAAGAAGAAAAAGAACAAGAACAAGAAGATGATTTCTGTGCCAAATTAAAAAAAAAAAAACAACAAACATTTTAGAGAGACTTCTTCGATTTTGCACTGTTCAGTTTTTCAGTTCAAAGAACAAGAACAGCTTCATGATTAAAATCCTGGGCCAAGGCTCAAATTCCACCTTTAACTTTGTTGCACACTTCTTATGCAGGTTTGATCACTCCATATAGTGACTCCATTTTTTCTGTATTAAAAGGTGAAAAAAGAAGTTTCTTTTTTCATCCTACTGAACTCTTTCAGTCAAAGGCTGTTATTTGCCAGTTTTTTGTACTACACATGGCACAGCAAGACCCCTATTTTGGTTGGAATTTATTAAACAACTGACCACTAACATTTGAATCTCAAACAAAATTATTTTTGGTGCTTTCATTGTTGTCTGTCCTGCATAATTGTCTTCTTCCTAGAAAGCATTAAACAGCTCATCCAGCATTTCCAGGAGAATCTTCACAGCATAATAGCTGCTGACATCTGCTTAAATATGGTAATAACTTGTTCCTTATACAACAACTATGAGCCATAAAATGTATTGTATGTGTCAGACAAGGAAGTGCAGCTTTTTCTAGGGTACCTAAAGGGAAGATTCATTTTTTATCTCATCCTGACAATTGGAGAAAAAAGAAGCTGAAACAGGGCTTGGTGATAAAACACTAAAGGACACCGCAAGGCTAAAATAATTAATTGCCTTTTTTTTGGTGGATTCATTGCCATCATCAAAGATTTTCATATGCCATTATGGTTTAATGATTCATAATATCATTTGCAATAACACCTGGGTAGCCCCTGGGTAGCTTTACTCTTACTATACATTTTTCTTTCTTTAAATGCCCAAAACTACTTGACAAGCTTGGTCCCTGGTGAGTTCACATGCTGGGTGGTCTAAGCTGCACTTTCCAGATCTATCTCCCATTTCTATCCAGAAAAGCAGTAAAGATACATGTAGCTGAAACACCTGTTAAGTCCAAGTGGGTAAACTTCAAATATGTTTTCATGTGTTTAGTCCACTGTCTCTGAAGCTACAGGACCAGCAAATGACTTTTAACACTCAAGCTGTCTTGCAGACTACCAGATACAGAGAACCAACTAAATATTTTATAGTCCACTATGGTTATTATGGTGACAGTATATCACTGATCTGCAGACCTAATATGTATAACCACTGGTCTGAAGCAAGCATTTAATTGTACATTCAGTCAGCTCGCCTTGCCTTGCCTTGCCTTTTATTCTTCTCATTTCCCTTCTCTCTAGAAGGGAGATGTGGCTCTGAACTCTGCAACTGTGTGATCCAGTATTCCTCCACATATAGGAATATGTGATCCAACCAGTGCCACTGATAGGCAATCACAAGCATCACTCCGATTCTGTTTTAACAAAAAGAGGGACAAAAATTACTATGAGGCAGTTCCAAAATCCACTGAAAACAATGGGAGTTTTTCCACTAATATCAGGCTGTGGATCAAAGACTGTATGTTTTAGTCACTATGGAACACAGTATCTAGAATTCAAGCTATCCTGTATCAATTGCTGTTAGTTGTGCTACTTCCTATTGATGGTATGATGGTCAAAAGAAGTCTTGGAAAGGAACCTGCTTTTTATTGCCTTTAAAACATAACATGTAATTCAAAAATTAATTATTGTAAGTTTACATTGAAATGGTAGAGGATTTTTTAGCTAAGATTTGAGTTTAAGCTCTCCAATCTCCTACCTTACAGTGTTGATCAGAATATGTTCCAATATTTTTTTTCTTAAGTTTTTAACAAAAAAGCCTAGAGGTAAGCAACTAAATAATTCCCCGTTTGGCTCATTGGAGTTTCAAGATGTTGCCAAGTGCTCCAGAAGTGGTTCTATGGCTCCTCATCACGTCCATGTATAGCTTATTAATTAGTGACCATATTGCTGAGTGGGATCTAAATATATTCAAAATGGTT
Organism: Calonectris borealis; assembly: GCF_964195595.1. Classification (NCBI taxonomy): domain Eukaryota; kingdom Metazoa; phylum Chordata; class Aves; order Procellariiformes; family Procellariidae; genus Calonectris; species Calonectris borealis. The sequence goes on from NC_134312.1 coordinate 132,877,891, forward strand.
GTCTCTTTTTTTTCAAATATGAGAACCCTATCAAATTGATTTTCTTTACAGGATTTATTTCCTTAGTTAGTGTTAATTAAACTCAACTTTTCTGGACAAAACATTCCTAGATATAGAGCCCCTTAGCCAAAATTTGTACTTTATAGTTAAATATATTTACTAGCAGGCTATATTTTCTGTTGTGCTTGCTACAATTGATGCTATTTGTATGTACAAACAGCTCTTTTCGTGGCATGGCTCAGCTCAGAAGATTTTAGTTTGATACTTCAGAGCACCAAGTCTGGGAATTTGTTTAAATAAAGATAAGGACAATATGAAGAGTGTCTGGCATACCAATCCTTTTAAAAGCTGCTCTGCAGAGAAAAACGCCTTTGAATATTCAAGATACAGTTTCAAAAAAGTGATTGCTTGAAAGTTATGCATTAAATCCTACTTTCAAAATGACTGCACTTCCCATTGGATGCTCTACTACTTATTTAGGAAGCCTGAAAGGGATTTCAAGGCTAGGTACTCGGTTTGCAGAGCTGTCCCCATTCGATTTTGTTTGCAATGTGTACCCACCACTTCATTCAGTGCTATGCGCATTTACACATAATTTTTGTTTAAAAACTGATATCTGTCAGTATTTGCATAGAACAGCAGAACTGCAGTTTTAATTACCCTCCCATAAATTATTTACGCAGAGCTTTTTTTTGACTTCTCCGAAGTACAAATATTTTGAAGACTGGAGTGAATAAGCCATTTTACACCTTTGTGGCCATTAGAGCGGGAGGTTAGAGCATTTCTCATGCACAAACACTCCATCTGATAAACATGAGGATGAGTGAAGACTCTTGCTTTGTCCAACCAAACTTAGAAATCTTAGCAACTGAGCTGGGTATACTTGAAAAAAAACTTTCTTAAAAGATTTTTTTATGTTCTTGTTTGCTTCCAGTTTGACCAGGGGAAAAAAAAATTCTAACTAGTTTGCTTACTTTGGAAAAAAAATCACACTAGCAGCTTTGAAAATTAAGGCTACAGGCTCTATCAAAGGAAGGAAAAATCTTCTCCACTTCAAGCTACTTGAGAGACATTATTAGTCTCCTGTGGCACCAATGAGCTGTTGATAGAAACTCAAAAGGCCTCATATATCCTCTATGGAAAGGAGGAGAAGAAGATTTTGTAACAGAATGAGGCATTCAACTTCTCCACATGATACTTACCATGACAGGAACACTGTGGAGATGAGCAATTTGGGGTGCAACCGGAAATCAGCAACGAGTTCACAAAACATGCTTAACTTGGCAATGGCTATGCACAAGCCATTAGTCAAAACAATTTAGTTTAGGTTTTGCAGGATGGTTCAGAAACCTTGTTAATGATAACTAACCAATTTCACATGTTCCTATTTTGAAGGAGCAAGCGGTTCTGAAAACAATCCTGTGATTTCTCTCACTGTAGAGTCAGGTTGCCCAGGCTATGGAAGGTGATATATATATATATATATATATATATATAACAAAAAAAAATACATGCATATGGGTATATATGTATATATGTACATACATATGTATGTGTCTGTGTGCTGCCCTCTGCCCTGGCCAGTTTCAGAAACAAAACATTCCTCTGTGCCTTGCATGTACAGGAAGCCTGTGGTGCAGCAAGGCACAGAATCACCCACCTAGTTACAAAGTTCCCAGAATCTCGTCATGATTCATTTGTCTGAAAATTTTGGTCTTGCTGAGCCTTCTGAGACCTACGGAGTTGAAGATAGGCTGCTGTTCAGCCATCCTTAATCTCCTTTCCTGTTTGCACACGTTTTAAGTTGCTCAGATTGTTTTATTTCATGTTTATTGTCGTTGTTTGTAGTTCTTTGTATCACAAGAGCATTTGGCTATTCACAAGAACAAGGATCTCCTTGTTGAAAGAGCTTATTCTGTTTACATTTGCCTTATCACTTCTTTTTCCCCCTTTTGTATGGATTTTCTCAAAGATTTTCATTGAAAGCCTCAATGGTTTACTCGCATTATGCACATAAACCAGCTACTCTTCAAGAAGACCTCTGGTATCTTAGAAATGTTGCAGAGGCTTTGATCAACCGATAGCAGTGTTCACCATATATTGCCCCTCCCAACAATGTCAGCTATTCCTAACATGGTTTTTGTTGCATAACTCTGCCATGAAATTTAAATAATTCTTTTTATTTAGAGAAGTGAAGAAAGATTTTTGGCAAGTCGTGAATCTTTGAAATGGAATATCTTTCTTACTGACAGAATTGATACTTTTCCCTCCAAAATAGTCAAGAACTTTAATAAGACTTATATATTATGTTTTTTAAGGAAATCAGGAATTATAGCAAAGAATCACTAATGCTACTTTGCATTGTAGCAGCATCTAAAAGTTATTTTACAGTTTTGAATTACTGGAGGGTATAGTTATCTCTGGGAAATACTCTTAAATTTAATTCTTTTCAAAATTACTGTTTTTAGCACCACATATAACATCTCTCTATAGATAAACATGAGATTTCATACAGACTGGACGTATTATCCCAGATCATAGACTTCCAATGTCTATTAGATTTTGCAATAATGATTATCTCTGAGCACATAAAATGAAAAATATTGATATCACTCAAAAAATAATTTAAATCAGCTATGTTCACATGCAGCAGATTCGTCTTGCGGCATAACATGGATTTGAGAGATGACATTTCAGAAGAGGGATGTCGGAAACTTACTCAAAGTCATTCTGTGAAGCCCAGGTAGTTTTGCAAGCCTGGATTAATTCTTCCATGTTTTGAACACTGGGGTAGTGTCCATCAGTCTCACTGAATAGCTTCCTTCTAAGTCGATCAAATTGCACCTGAAAACCAGTCAGGTTTTAACATTGCCATTGCAAGGCTGTTCCAGAGCAGGAGAGCTACAGAATCCTAATTCCCACACAGGATTTATCCACCCTTCTGCCAATGTGACTTTAAGCAGTTCTTTTCCCTCCCTCATGGACCCATGAACAGCATGCATATTCCCTCCCATCCTTCATCTTGCTGGGCTAAATGTACACATGCCTTTAATCTCTTCTTACAGGATAGCCTTTCCAAAGAAGAAAGATGTCCTCTCCGACAGCTTTCTGTGATACCTTCATTCAAAAGTGTTTTCCTGTGGTAGAGAACGTACTGTTTGCACACAAGATTCTCCCATTTCTTTAGTATTTATTTGTAAAAATGTGAAAGATGGATGTCTATTGAATACAGTGCATTGTTTTACTGACTTCCTGGTAAGTTTTTCTGTTTGTTTATATGGTGGTAGGAATCTTTTCCATCATACTTTCCATCTCCACACAGTCTGTTTCGTGTGTAACCTGCTGTGTGCCTTACACCTTCCTGTGCACAGCTAGTGAGGAATGCCACGGCCTTTATTAAAAGCCACAAAAACATGTCCAAACAATGCAAACGAACTAGGAGATCTTCCATATTTAAGTGCTTGAATAAAGTCCCCAATGTAGAGGAAGCTGACCTCTGAAATATATCTCTATATTACAGATTTTCCTTCCAATCTAGTGGATGCTTGACCTTCTAAATTAAGCCACCTTTCTTTAGGAGAAAGAAAAGCAAACCAATGTAATGGCTTTTTATTCTCCATCTTATGCACAAAGAGGATAGTGAATCCCTACCTGTATGACTAGCAGAAATCCTTGATGCAATGTACACTAGCAGCCCAAGGACAAGGAGACCACGAATGATGTTTTTTCCATATTTGAGTATGCTAACGGCTGTTTTCAGCTACAGTATATTTCTAATATCAAAGAGAGGAGTAAATGAAACTAAGCATTCACATTGATAACACACTTTTTCCTATGGGGTTCTACGCATACTTCCTTTGAAGTAATTTCCACTCTTCTGACAGATTTTTCGGTACATTTTGATGTGACAGGGGAGCTGACAGGATACTAAGAGTTTAAGGATTTAAAACCTGACTAAAAGCCCACAGAAGTCTGTAGGATTCTTTCCATTGCCTTCTGTGGGGTCTAAATCTGTTCCTTAATAAACTTCCCTGATGTAACCTGGGATTTGCGTACCTCCTGCTCGTGGGTACGTTTGGTTCTTTTTCCTTTCATTTCTCTCTCACGTTTTGTCAGCTAGACTTTCTGTCAGCCACCTCCACGTTTTTTCTTGTTTTACAATGTGAAAGAGCTCCTGTGTCGGAAACTCAAATCTCTCAAGTCCATACCAAAAATCAACCCACTCTAGTTTCTGAAGCAGAAGCATACACGTGACGGCCCCTTTGACAAGCAACGGGTAAAAGTTGCTTCAGAGGTAAGGACACACAGAACTAGCAAAGTAAATAGATTCATGCTAAATCACTGAAGTTATGCATGTGATCCAACCAGTTTAATAGTCAAGCCAAAAAATCATGCCAGAAACTTCTTAGATATAGCACAGGAGGACTCCTTGGTCAGAACTCCATTATAAGCAGTTTTCCAGGGTAGGCAGAGGTCTGGAGGGCAAGAACCTGATCTCACAGGTGCATGGCAGGTTTGCACTCAAGAGACTTTCCGTCTTGGATGTGTCCCTTGGTCCTCCGTGCTTCCATCTCAGCTCTGCCCTGACTGCCCAGGCCATCTTGACTGGGGGGCAGCAGCTCTTGCTGGGGGGCCTGTTGAGCCCCCCGAGGGCTCCTGAGTGGCCACCCCTGCAAAGAGCTGACCTGAGAATGATGTGGTCATTCCAACTCCATACCTGAGGGGGAAACAAAACAAAAATGACTTTGTTTAGTTTTTAATTGCAATGAGTCTGGCGCACTTGTGCGTGTATGTATATAGGCATGTATTTATGTAGACAGTTATCATTTTCCTTATTTCTTTCTTTCTTTTTCATAAAAGGTTCTGGATATTGATTTTCTTTCCATTGTTCTGAAAATCAAAACAAACAAAATGTGATAAAAGCTGTTCCTCTTTCCTTGTACCAAGAGCACAGAGTAAAAACTGTGAAGAAATTGAAGAAACTGAAGAAACCGGAAAATAAAAAGGTGACTTAATCATTTCAGTTTAAAATATATGAAGTCAGAAGAGATAGTTAAACAGGGTATAGGAAGGACTTTTTATAGGAAAGTATAGTCTTAAAAAATTCACAGTCTGGATTTTAAGGCAGAAAGTATTCTGTCCTCTCTCAATTGCCATCTGAAATTTCCATAACATTTATTCTTCTGGTTAGCATAGAGGTAGGAGAAATAAAGGAAGGTTCCTGTATTTCTAACGATATATGCAATATATTGCATCTAGGTTTTCCAGGTCCCAAACCACCGAATCCTATGGAAAACCAATTTTTGTTGTTTTATAGAAGATAATTCTAAAAAGTATTTGTTCTCTCCTTTTTGGACTTTGTACATTTGAACTCATGGCAAGTAAGTCAGACAACAAATGAGGTATGAGAAATATCAGTAAAATATTCTAAAATGGCACAATATTTCCAGTTTTACTGTGAACTTTGACATATCCTGAATATATAATATCATGGTAGCAGAGGATTTACAGGCATTCATTTGGCAATGCCTATTTGCAGCTTTCTACTTTTGGTAACATGCTGTCCTAAACTTATTCATATAAAACTTTCATGTCACCTTCATGTATCACTTTATCACTCATATATTATTTATAATGATAAATGAGCGAAACGACAATACCCTTGGTAGTGGGAAGAGACATTCAAGACAAAAGTATGAAGCAGTTAAGCTTGTTTTTTTGAAGTTAGATAGTGGAAGCAACAGGAACTAGCAGCAAGTCACACATGAAATCCATGCCAGGACAAAAAAACCAAACTTTATGGGAGGGGAAACTGTGCTGCATATTATTTTACCACGGACACATGTGGCTGGCAGAAAAAGGCAGTAGCGCTGTGGAGTCTCCATCCTTGGAGATATTCAAAAGCTACCTAGGCAGCCCACAGTCCTGGGCAACCAGCTCTAGATGGTCCTGTTTGGGGGGTGGTTGGATGAGATGACCTCCAGAGGTCTCTTCTCATCTCAGCTGTTCTGTGACTCTGTGAATATCTAAAAGAAAAGCAAAAGAGCAGTAGGCACTGCTTCCAGAGCAGGTACCAGAGCAGAGCACTTCTGTATTTTCACTATAAAGTGAGAGAGAGAATTAGAGAAAGCATGGAAAAATTGTTCTCTACGGCAGAAGAGCCCGTATGGATTGGGAAGTTGTGCCGCACAAACCTGTCAAATCTCTTTAGAGGAATTGGTGACTGTGACAGAGGTATAATCTTGTCAAAATACATCCTTGTGTTTCTAAAGAGCTTTTGGCAAGGTTCCTCGTCAAAAGTTCTTAAGAAGCTAATTTGACATTGATTAATAACTGATTAGAAGGTAGAGAGAGAAGGATAGGACTAGTGGCCAGCCTTAGAGTGGTCAAGGTCATGGGTGAGATGCTACAGTGATATGCAGTAAGATCTGTGCTTTGCAATATCATCCTGAGAGATCTGAAAGCATGGGCAGCTAGTGAATTGACAAATGTTTGCTGGTGTTATAAAATTAGGCAGGATAATGAAAACTGAAGCTGGTTGTGAAGAATTAAAGCAAGACTTCATTGGTGAGCAATAAAATGGTTAGTAAAATACTATGTTGATAAATGTGATGTACCTGAGAAAAATAAGTTCACTTGCATAATTATGAACTCTAAATGAGCAATTACAACTCCAGAGGGAGGGGGGGAACACTGCAGTCAGCTCTATGAAAACATCAGCTTGATAGTCAGCCGGGGTCAAAATCAAAATAGTATGGTAGGGAAAAAGGAATTGAGGGAAAAAGCTAGAAATTATGTCCCTGTGTGCCTCCAGTGGCACCCACATCTTCAAAGCCATGTGCGGTTTATATCCTCCTAGCTATAACCAGGTATAGTTTTGTTCAAAACCTTGACTGATAGTCCTTAGGTGTGTCTTTCCGGACAGACAACTGGACCCTGCACCCAGGTGAACTACAAGGCTGTTTCCAAGTCCTTGTACATGTGAACTTTTTACATAGAAACAATGTTTTGTTAGTACATCCTGAACAAACATGAACTCCCTGCTCCCAGCTGTCCAAAAAAACCTGGCCATTATGTCCAGACAGCTACCGAATCCATCTGAAAGACAGCAAAGCTGTTGAAGAGCAAATGAGCTCGGCTGGGGTGTTGTTTTAACACAAGAAAACAGCCTGCCCTAGGGAGCACTGCCCGAGTCCAAGGGCTTCACAAAACCGGACACTGCTTGGGACTTATGCCCCCAGGCAAATTTCTTTTTCACTGTTGGGTTTCAGGAAAGCAGCCAGATATTGCCTGTTAGGAGAGATGTTGCTTAACAATTTTAAAGGTAAGTAGAGTATTATTACTATTTCAAAAGTAATCCTGCTACAGGAAGTATCATGAGAATGGAAAATACCTTTGGCTAGAGTAACTGCAGTAAAAGCAGAAACTAAACACATAAATTGTTCTTTTCAATTTGGCTAGGTGTACAGATTGCCTCCACATTAGCCAAATCATTAAGAAATAAGATATGCACTAGTAGGTGTATCATGGATTAATTTCATCATGAATCTAAACTCCCAAAGATGAATTTTTCACTTTTATCCAATCTACTGAGCGATCTCATGAGTGAAGGTGAAGAAACAATCTGTAGTCAACAGGGTATTTAGATAATTTCATTTTTCCATTTCCTCACCTTCTCCCAGACTCTGACTTTTAGTAACTTCTGCTGAATTAAGTGATGCAGAAGGCTTGTAAACTACTCTTAGCTTCAGGGCTGTTCATGGTTCTGTGGCACAACTGTATTAGGTTTTATCATTATACTGTATGATTGATCATCCTGACCAGGTCAGGCTGCTTGTGTGTGACCAGAGACACATAAAAAGAGCAAAACTGAGTTATTGGTGCATGAGTTTTCTCGAAGACAGTTTGTGGAGCTAGAAGAGTAGAGCTCTGGGTTTTATGGAGGGTTTAAAAGCTTTTGTTTTCTAGTAAAGCCTTTTACAGAATGTCATAACTAGAAGAAAAAAGAAGCAGCTATTGTATTAGTACAGGCTGGGATCAGATTAAAATTGAATTGTTGCCATATCACATTCCCATAAGGTAGTCACAAATGGCATGTGCGTGCAAAATCCTAGCTGTGTGAAGAGCAACGTAGAGCCATCACTGATTCCTTCAGGGAAAAAGTTACAGACAAAAGGTTCAATGTCAGATAAAAAAACCACTATCTTTTTCCAAGGAAAAAGGATAAAGAAAGTGGAATGAGGTCAGATTAACTGATGTGAGCAAGAAAAAATAAAAGGCTTCCCTCGAGCCAGAAGAGCCAGAAGGGTTAAAATGATGTTTATGATGATCGTGTCTTCACAAGGCTTTTGCCAAATCACATAAATTGCATGTAAGGTATCCAGACCCACCATCACCTATCTGTTGCAGAACAGCTCAGTCTTTCCACATAAAATAAGTGGTCTATACACTTTTAGGAGTATCTGCAATCCACTGAGGTATCCTCCACTGAACTCTTCAAGGCAAAACATGAGACCCAGGCCCTCCATCATTACAGTATGTGGTAAAGTAATGAATTGTCTTCCTCTTTTTACCTCACTTTTTAACCTTCAAAACATACCAAATCCCCTTCCCTATTAGTTCCACCTAGTAGCCCTCCCTTTGCCCTGAACCAAAGTCATCCCTTCCCCTGAACCAAAGAGCAGTGCAATCAACTATATCACACATACAAAAAAAACATTGGTAAGCGTACCATTCAAGCACACAAACAAAATAAAGGTAAATTACTGTTCCCTGCCATGAAACATTCAGTAAAGAGAAACAATTAGTGCATATCATCAAAATGGGTCCTCAGTGTAAAATGTGAATAACATCATGAGCAAAATCCTAGTTTCAGGGGTGGATGATGGACTAATGGCACAGACTTCAGAGAAGGCAGGACTTTTCTGTGTTCTTAAGAGGCACATGTGTGTATACGGGCTGAGATTTTTGTAGCTTTAATTTTCAGAAAATGAACAATTTTTTTAATGACTAGTTTCTGGGTATCCACTTTGAGAAACCAAAAAGAGGTCTGATTTTGAGAACAGAGATGCTTTCATGCACCTTTCCAACTGTTCTTCTGTCCTTTCTTCCCTCCCCCTGCAAGTACCAAGTAACAAGTACCTCCCCGCAAGTATTACCACATCTAACTAGTTATTACTAGTTATTTTTTAAAGAATTTCATAAAATGGAAATGCAATCCAAAAGCCCTGAATTGTATCGTTCCGTATGAATCATTTAGGCCCTCCATCATATTCTTTATTTCACATGTGTCCTTTGAAAAAAAAATACTTTAAGAAGATACAAATAAACTGATATTGATTATTAAGGGAGGTACAATAATCCCAATTTGTCACTTCAACCTGACAAACAAAGGCATTGCATTTTTTGTCAGGCAGATACACCAGGTTTTCCCTCTGCAGCAGGCAGCCTCGTGCTGTCTGAACAGACGAGTGAGGAGGGTTCCCCCCTCTGAACGTTGCTTCTTGGCCAGCGACAGTCTCCTTGCCGAAACAGAGACAGGACGGTGCAGAGCAGGGCCCCGATGAGCAAGCATAACCACTAGTTCAGAATGGGGAAGGTAGAAACTAACCATTTGTTTTCTGTATCTGGCTTAAAGAGGTACTTAAGGAAAAGGAAAACCTACCGTGCATTTTAAAACCTCTTTTTTAATAAACCTCATACTTTGTGGAAATGATTTGGATTGGGAATTTCAAAAAAAGTATTGTTTTTGATATACTCACAGCATAGTCCTTAGTTTCATCAGTTTGCTAAATGGTATCAACAATGAGTTTTCCAATACACCATCTATATTTTTTTGTTTTCTGACTTTAATAATAACTGACAAATTCCAAGTTTCTTAATCATTTTATTGTCTCTGTTCATAAAAAGACAAGCAAGAGAAAACCTGTTAAGATATTTATTCCTTTGCTTCCTTTTGCCCGAAATGCCTTTTCACTTTCAATTTAATTCCTGGGGAATGCTGACTTTTTAGTGCAGAAAGGCTGTCGTTTTGGTCACAGTACTATATTTGCACTTGAAAAGGAATTTGTACAACAAAATTTTCTGGGTGAGGCCATGGCCTCCAGAATTTAAAAACCTCCTTTGCAAATTTAATTTGAATTAAATTAATAAGTGTGAAAGTTTTTTGCATGACACTTCTGTGATCTGCTGGGTAGTTCATGACAGAAGCTGGTTATAGTGAAAATTATGTTCTTAAAAGAAACACACAGAGAGTGTTTCCACCTTCTTGATTTCCTCTCCCTCTCCTGTTCTTCAAAAAGCGTAAAGGTTGGTGGAAAAAGCTCATTAAAATTTCCAAAGTGGATAGTCAGTAAATCATACAATACTAATACTTTGAAAAGGAGTATTTTCATACTTTTATTTTGCAAAGTGTTCCTTCTTCAACCTTCCTCAGCACCTGTTTTGCTGGGACAGGCCCAGAAGAACAGAAATGAAGAGGAGGAGCAGTCCACCTCCTCCACCTCCTTCCCTTTCCCCACTGGGCTTGTCCAGGACCATCGCAGCCCCGTCCAGCCACCCCACCAGCTGCCCAGCCAAGCCGCACGTGGTTTCAGTGGCTGTGGAAGCACCAGCCCCCCAGCGCAGCAGCTGTACTACCCCGGCTGCCGCCTCCTCCGCCTTTGGGTAGACATAACCTTCTTTGCCCAGGCTCCTCCGAGCAATTAACACTTTCTTGTCAGAGCCCTGCCAGCCCCCTGTACCTTATCTGTTCACACAGGTACATAAAGACACCCGCTTCCAATGGTAATGAGCAGTTTGTGGAAGGGAGAACTGAGAACACTGCAGTCCCATTCGGCTGCTTACGTACCAACCTAAAAGCCTGTTCTGTTATCCATATCCCTTCCACTTATTCGATTTTTTCCTTAAGTGGGTATGGATGAAGACATGCTGCAAAGCGTGCTGTTTCAGGGGCAGCTGCCTTCTGAATTTTATTATTTACTAAGAAAAAAACATGATCTGTAACCTGAGAAAACAAGCCTTGTGGAAAATATCGATACAGCCTGGTCTAACTTTGAAGACTGATCACAAGGAAAGAAAAAAAACAAATCCTTATTAGTGGAGATATTTCTACCCAAGTCTAAAAGAAATTAGAAGAGGCTACAGACTTGGACAGTGCTGGATTCAGCCTCTTAACTCTTTCTTTTGTATATGAAAGTGGCAAAATTTTACAGGTGTTCTTTACACTAAAATGGAATGAGTAAGTTTCAAAATACCGCTAGGCAATATACTGTGTTTTGATATTTTTTCAGAAAGACTGTCTTTTATTAAAAATAAATAAATGATGCTCCTAATCCTTAGAATAGGAAAGCAGAGCTTCTGAACAAAGCCAAGTGCAACGCTCTTTCCCTGTAACCCAGGCAAAAGTCAGATAAAATGTAAGTTTGAAGACAGGGATTCATTGCAGCAACATGCATTTACTCTGGAACATAGCGCTGCCAATTACGTTTTAGAGTATTTCGCAACTCCTAGTTTTAGCAATTTCTTCCAGCACAGGTTGGGCTTTGGTGATGAACCAGCACCCTGCCCCAACTCGATACTTGACTGCAACCAGAAAGGGAACAGAAATGCAGCAGTAAAACAATTTATCCCCCTTTTTCATCCATTGTTTCCTCTGTTAGTTTGTCCTATTTCTATAAAAAATATGTAACTTGGTGTTACTAGAGCAGTGTTTTCCCGCCTGTGGTCCAGTGACTGGTGATAGTCCATGTAACACAGAAAAAACCAAACCAACAGACATACAGATATTCCTAAAAGTTGGCTGTTATTTGCCAGGAGATGAAAAGTGACCTCATCTTTTACTATCAATATTTCCAGTTTTATCAGTGAGTATATAACATTTTGGCACCCTTCCCCTGTCCCATCAAATGACAAGGGTTTCTCCTAGAAAGGAAGCCCTTCAAACAGAACAGGCTGAAAAATACCAGCCTAGAGGCAAATCAGAATATAAACTCCAGGGTGACAGGTGACTTACAAATACAATAATAAATGATAGGTCTAAGCATAAAAAGTTTATCATCCAAATTTAAGCACCTATTTTCCCCACCACTTAATATCTTCCAACATGACAGACTGTCTGTGGTTCCTTTTCTCTCACAGATACAACTGATAAATTGCTTTATTGCTCCACCTTTTCTAGACACCATTAAGGAAATCAAAGCAAAAGCTTTGCAATTCATCAAACCCTTAAATGGCAGCAGTTACAGTGGAAGGGTCGGGCGTGAGAATCAATATGCTTTTCACTTGTGTAAGCATTTTAACGTACTGTGAAAATCAGCTTGTTAGGAGATTTTATGTTGCCATTTTCACCAGTGTTGCAACTCCAGAATGAAAACCAAGAATAGGCCAAGCTCTAAATTGTGGAGCGTGGCACCATTAAACATTTATCTACTACTGCAACCACCTTACATCTTTCCATTATGCAAAAGGTGGGTTGAGTCACAATAAGATTGAATGAAGCCTGACTACTCTGGTAGTGATGTCTAATGCTTGCCCACTCACCTCAGCACTGGACTTAAAGAAATCTTAATTTGTTTAATGAGACCTTGGAAAAGCCTCACCTGTGATCAAACTTGTTTCCTTCAAAAGCCCTAAAAGCCATATATTTAAGGAGCACTCAATTAAGGGAATTTGTACTTTACGTTAAAAAGCAGCTTCACTTACTTTGGTTCTTCATCCTGTCCCTCCGGTGCCTGTGAAGCTGTATAAATCCATATTAAAATGAGAAAACTAAAACATGCTGTGCTCTCTCCCCCAGTGGAAGAAATCTTCAGGTTCCCATTTCAGCCAAGAATATGTAATTTGATCTCTTCAAGGGAAACCCAGAAGCCACTCAGCCGTTCATTAGCAGAGACAGTCCATAACCCCATGACATGTGCCTTGTCTCAGAAACACTTTGCCAGATGATTTTGTGAATTCTGTCCTCTGAACTGCAAGGAATAATTAACAGTTCATCGAGGTGTGAAAGAAGTATGGCATAAAAGACTACCTCTGTCACAAGTCACATATCAGTATCCAGTGGCCATTAAAACATTTTTAAATAGCATTTATGCTGAAACAGAATGGCTGAAGTACCATGGTCACACTGATGCCTCATTTTCTGGTGGAATGTAGGCATGTACCTATCTGAATCCCTTTGGAGGTCAGAAAGCAACCCCCAACTTCCGACTGGAGAGGAGAAACTTAGTGGAGCCTAAATTTGGGATGCCTTGGAAAATTTTAGCTAACAGTCCCAAGAGCCTTCGAGAGCTGCTATAAATGGAAAGCTAACCTCCCTGTTGCACTGAGATGGCCAGGATGGACGCATACAGATAGTCATCTGGGGCAGAAGCAATGGGGCGTGTGGAGGACAATCAGGCTTTTGCAGGGCAACTTAGAGCACTGTGGTCTTGTTTGTTCTTCTTCTGGCCAAGATCGTGCTGCTGTCAGCCAGTGACACAAGAAATGTCCTAACAATGGGCATCAGGGATATCACTAGTCCCCAGCCCTGCTGTGGAAAGGTTATCCTATCGATCACTGTCAACTAATACGAGAGTGTAGAGAAAATGAAGTCTAAAAAGCACATTTTGTTTTAACATCTTATTTATGAGGTAGTGCCTGCTGTTGCAATAAGGTAAATCTTAAAAACACTAACAAAATGAAATTCCCAGATTCTGAAGGGTTTTTCTGAGTTCTTCTGTGTCTGCGTGTAGATGACTTCTTTTATTCTCCATCACTTGGACAGTATGTTTTTAAAGGCACAAGAAGTGTGTGGATACAAGCTGGGGGAAATGGATTAACTATTCCCAGATCTGGTACTTGAAACTTCGTTTATTTAGTTTGGATGCTACGGCATGTAATTACTTACTGTTAAGATGGGGCACAGTGTCCAATACGAAAGCACTGAAGAAAATTTACAGATACTTCTGTTGGTTAAACCCTTTAAAAATGCACTTGAGGATATATTAATGAAGTCAGAACACTCCAATATTTGTTTAAGGATTTTTTTGTCATGTTTATCTTTTGCAAATGAAGCAAAGGCACATTATGATCACACATTAACTGTTACCTCTGCAAGGTTTAAGTAAAAGCATTTGCTTGTGCTAAGTGTTTTCTCATCTGCAAATATTGGACTAATGAGCAGCTTTCATTATAGTGCCGTGAAATCATTGAAAGAATTAATCATGCACTTGCTCCAATTTCAAGATAGATTAAGTTTGAGCTGTAGTGGAAGCAACATTGAAATTCATTAAATACGTACTGTAACTGTGTGATAGGCTTGAGGAGCAGCTGCAGAAACCTAGTTGTCCAAGAAAGTTATAGGCTAGAAGCTGGAAAGTTGTAAGTCTTGGCAACTCGGTAGCGTCCCCCTCTTGAAGGCTGCAGCCGTAGTAGTGCTTAGTAGTGCACCCTCGCCTTAAAAATACGTCACCCTTCTTAGGTTGGCAGACTTCTATGGGAACTGCATGGAGTCTGTACCCAAAGTAGCACCAACATTGACAGAAAATGCTGAGTGCTGCTTCTAAAACTAATAGAAGTGACAGTACAAAGAAGGGCGGTATTGAGCCAACCTATGGGAGTCTCCCTGGACGATATTAAGAACGAGTGCAACGTGTAGGTGGGAAAGGAGCAGTCTGAAACCAGCTTTGATTCCAACAATTGTTTATTTGGGGAGAAAAAAGGAGACACTTCACAGGCTTTTAAAGTCAGTGCTGGGTTTTCTAGGTGATTACTTTTCTGACACACACGTACAAGAACTGGAAGAAAACAGTCACTCAGGTGACAGCCAAAAGGGCTTTGGTTCCTTTAACGAAAATCCTCCAGAAAAATAGATGACCCTGAAAGGCTGGATCTACATCATCCGGCAGCTGCGTTTTGTTAATAATAATGGTATTTTCATAGCTGTGTGCTATATGCAGCTTGCAGTCACGAGGTGGTTTCCACTTCTAAACATCATGCTCGGAAGATTGCTAATGTTTTGGGCGTTTTTGCTGGCAGAGGTCTATAGCCACTATGTCAAATGCCCACCCACTTTAATGGCTAGTCAGTATTACCAAGTGTATAAACCCTTGCCCACCATTCATTCAGTGTTGCCTTACGCAGAGAAGGACAACTTCACCATTTTCTCATAGAGTCTGCCTTTCAGATATTTTACTAGAAGAAATAACATTTTTAAAGGTATATGGAATATACATACATTTCTTAAAGAGAACGTTCCCTCAGTGAACTTTCCTTACATGTTTTGCCTTCTCTTTTTTAGTATCTCTGGTAAGGCACTGTCTGATCAGGGTATTCCTTGGCACTTCTAGTCCACAGTTCAGTTCACTGAGCAGTTAAGTTTGACTTATTAGTAGTAACTAAAAAGCAAAATATTCAATGTCACTCGAACTAGAAATGACAAGATATACACAATGATTTAATTTATGTGACTGTCACTTTGAATTCCCGTTTGTGCAGGCTTTCTGCAGCACAGGCCTGCAGTCAGCTGACTGGAGAGCCGCTCGCTCTTGCTGTCTCATCCGCGTTCACAGCTATGAGATTCACCACAGAGCTGAGGAGGGAGATACTGTGACTGGGGTGGATGCTGCAGTGAATTTCTCCATCTCCTGCCACAGTGTTGCATTTGGTTAAAATTACTGAAAAACCGCTACCTGCAAAATCATTAAAAAACCAAAAACCAAACCAAACCAAAACCCAAAGCAAAACAGCTTTCAGTGTGTAAAACCCACCAAGAATTAAGATCAATGTATTATGATACAGTTTATAATATATAGATGTAAAAGGTTTTACCACACATTGAAATCTGTGGAAACTTAAAGGCAGAAGTAGCTTTATTCTTTTCCTGTGTCACCACCGACTCTGATAAAAGAAATGAGAAACTTCTTTTAAGCTAGAAGTGTTCTAGGCAAAGCAGGCTTGGGGAGTACGTAACTTGTAATTTGCAGCGTTAAGAAAGTCATAATTTATACTACTAGCCAAACTGTAATTGTTATAGGAGAATTTAGTAAAAAAAAGGCCAGAGAATAATGACTTTCCAAAGTCAGCAAGTTATGAAATTAAAAGAGGGTTAGTCACACACTACATACTTCCGTCATTACAGGCAACTAAAGTGACAGTACTGACAACTCTGGTATGAAAAAGTTTCCTGTTAACACAGATTTAATACTCTGAGCAATGCACTATGTCAGTGGGGTAAAAACTTCTGTTGGATATCCAAGATATGTTTTGGGATAGGCTTGGGGTCTATAGCTTCATAGGCTTTGGGTTGATGATCTCTGAAGAACTTGTGCAAGGGCTCTGTAACTGGTGTAAATCCGCCTTTTCCTTCGATTGCAGGAGTGTACTGATCCAAACGAGCAGGAGCAGAAAATGGAGGCCATAACACTGATGGGGTGAAAACCACCTGCCTAAACAATGAAGACCCTGAAAGCTCGTTTCCTATAGCAGAGAAGATGAAGAAGTCTATAGAGTCACTTTCCTGATCTCCTCTATGATCTTTGCAGCCATATATGAATTAAGATTTGGTCTATCCTGTGTCAACTTGTACAACACACTTCATTTGACCAAGGAATGGTGTCATGCAGTTCTCATTTAAGTTGGCGGAGAAATCAAGATGAAGTCCTGGAGGTCCAGACAGAAGACATCATGCAGCATTAGAAGCTGTTTAGATGCAGAGAAATTAGTTTTTATCTAGCCACACTTCTGATAATTCCCTTGTTTTCAGCACTGGCATGTAAACACTTCTTATTAAAGCAGTATACCACATGGCATAAATATTAAAAAAAAAATGTGTACCAGTCCAGCCCTCCAGAAATGTAGCTGGCAGAATTACTTAAAGATGTGATACACTGGTGGGGAGGGTGGGTGGGATCTTTAATTATGCATGAAAAGAAGAGTTATTGGCAAGTAAATGAGGTTTATGCACACAAAGCCAAAAACTGTTCTTTAAAATGGAATAGTTTAATGACTCTGTGTATTTGGTGTTGGTGGCAAGGTTTTGGCAGCAGGCGGGCTGCAATGATGGCCTCTGTGGGAGAAGATCAGGGACTGCCCTGTGCCAGACATAGCCAGTTCCCACCGGCTCTGCAACGGACTGATGACTGATCTCCCTGCCTTTATCTCAATCCAGGAGCTTTTTCACATTATTTTCTCCTCCTGTCCTGTTAAGGAGTGGGAGTGGGAGTGAGTGAGCAGCTGGGTGGGCATCTGGCAGCCAGCCAAACTCAACCCACCACACTCTGGTATCAGAAAGTAAAGTGATAAATATTGTAAAAATAAGGTACATTCTTATTCTGTTTAGTACTTACATAACATCGTAGAGAAATTTAATTAAGATGCTGTAGCATTTGACTTCTCTTCCTTCCCCAGAACCCACTCCTCTCCCTTTTATGGCTCTCAGCAGTACCTTTCCCTGTGAGTGTTTTATTTTCAGCTCTCTCTGGAAAGTTGATAGCAGTTGGACAGACAGGATATAAATCACAGCCATCATGGCAAACCCCAAAACAATATCGCTTGCTTGCCAGCTAAATGCTATCCTGTCAATTTGTAGCTGGCTTTTTAGGGTCTTTAACCTGCTGGGATGTGCTATTAGATCCACTGCTGGCAGTCTTTTCGCAGCATCGACTAGCAATCCCACGATCACTTACTGCATAGCAGTTTTCCTGCAAAAAGCTATTTTCTGAATTGAGGAGTGGGGGAGATTTGTTGTTATTTTTACATCCAATGGATGAGCCCAAGGAAGGAGAAAGCCAACAGACTTGTGAGAGGCATCATGGCTGGGTTCAGAGAGGAGCACCTGTGGCAGCTGACCAAAATGGCAAGAATTAAACCAACCATCCAGCCATTCCTCAGCCTTCCTCAGCAGCCATAATTCACTACCAACCACCAAAGCTGACAAATCTGTAGATTTCTAGACACATTGCAGAAAGCATCATGTAACGATGTCTCTGAACACTTCAGGCCACTGAAATGACCATAGATGAGTGACACAAGCATCCCATCTTTCAAACACCCTCTAGCACGGTCTGCTTTGTTTGCCATGTATTAGGCAGCCATCATTTTCATGATAACCTATTAAAACAGGTGAACGCTGGATGGATTAAAATCTATCCTTGGAACTGGAATGATAGTTATGGCCAGGGGTTTAGTGCGGCCGCACAGGCTGCTGTAGCATTTCATCAGATCGAGCCAGTAGCGGAGTATCAGGGATATAACCCCCACTGTCAAGCAAAACAGTTTTCCATTTTGGGACCCCTGATGGCTGCCACTTCCTGCACACCCACCAACCAACCAGTAAGAAAGTCATTGCAAGTAACAGCTACATGATTCTTAGGCAACTGTACTTTGCTATGATCCCATTTCATCTCTAGAGCCAAAGATGCTCTCCAAGACATAAGGATTTGTGTGCTTGTAGGATATATAGTAGGGTGGGGTTTTTTCATAAATATATAAATATTTTTGTTTTGAGAAAGACATAGGTAGTTCCTGAATTTACATGTCTCCTCATTAAAAAGTCATTTTCCTGGCAAGCTGGAAGTTTATTTTAATATCCCCTCCTATATTCAGAACAAGATTCAAACCAAGATACAAGATTCTAAAAGTGGTTGTCTAAAATTATGCCATTTATTCCCTGCTAGGCACTCGAATAACTGCTTTAATTTTCTAAAGCACTAAATACCTATCAGCTCAAATGAAGCAAATAGCATCAACTTGGTGCTAAAATGCCAGTAAGTGTTTTGAAAAAGAGATCTCTTTGGAAGTGTCTGACTATAGACTTAGAAATCTCTCTCTAAACACACATATTTTTCAGCTCAGCCAGTCCATACTTTTGTAATGGAGACAATTATGGATATGTTGGCTGGATATGCAGTTAAATGAGAAGACTGTATGCTTAGGAAAAAAAAAAAAAGAGTTTTTAATCTTAAACTCTCAAACTGACACATGCTGACTTGCTATATGAGACTGAATTTATGAGTGTGTATATATATATGACTGTTATATGAGACATATAATATTTGGCTGTTGCATGAGACTTATACAAGACTGTTATTTGAGACTGAACTAGGCAGTTACTAGCTCCAATAAAATTCCAAGGACCCTACTATACCAACAAAACCAATTATCTGATAGAAGTATCTGTTTTCTTTCCAGAAACTTCCTCAGCAATTATGGTTTTAAATAACGTCCTTTTCCTCCTCAGTGATTAAAAAGCATCACTAACTGTACAAAACATACCTTTTAGCTATAATTACTTGAACATTGAACCAATCTCATTCCTGACTCACCCAGTAATTTCTATCCCTTGGAAATACAATAACAACATATATATGTGACATATCCCTAACTGTCTTCAGAGGTCTGGGCAAGGACTTGGACCAATAGGGTCTTCACGCTGCGGTTAGATAGTAAGGCCTCATGACCATCGACTGAATAATTTTATTGTAATGCAAATAAGGATTAGAGTTAAAGTTGCTATGGAAACCCTGGCTCTAATTTTTCTGAGTTTGGAAGAATTAAAATGAAGGCACCTGAAAACATGGGGGAAAGGGTATGTCCAAAAAGAAGGAAAAATAATATGGGAACAAGCTGTAATTCCAGTAGGCTAGGTGCAATTATTTAAAGTGGTTAGACAGCATGAGTGAAACCTGTGGAGAACATAAAACTCACCATATTTGGCCAGTGCACAAATATGAACATGATGCTACAGTGCTCTCTTACTGATCTCTTAGTGGAAGGTTGTCATGCCATGACAGCCCTCCAGAGACACCTGGGTCCTGCCAAGCTGCTGCCATGTAAGAAAGGACATTGCAAAAGAGCAACACACCAGAGCATGTTCTTATCCCTTTCCTCTTCTGTAGAGGAAAACAGGTTGATCTGCATGAGGTGGAACCGCAAGAGAAATGTTTCTGATGGAGCTGTGCAGCTGGAGTGGCTTCTCTAGTGTCCAACAGGGTCCAGAGGCTCCACGGGCTCCATCTTCTGTTGCAGTGCTGCTACAATTTTCTTCCTGTGCATATTGTTTGGTAGTAAGGGCTTGAGACATGAGTATGTGAGGGACTGCAACCTTTCCTTCTGAAGGGCCACTGCTTCCTCCCCTCTGTTATCGCGCTCATTAACGAGTTATGGGAACTTGGCCTCTTTGCAGTGTCAGATTTGTACAAAGCCAACCAGTGGATTCAAATGGAGGAAGAGAGAGGTGCACGTGGGAGTGTGCATCTGTGCACATCCACTGAGTACAATCTCAGAAACCTCTTTTCCTTAAGCATCTGCAGGTTGATGTCAGGCAGCCAAATTCGGGTCTCCTTTTTCCCTTCCCTGACAGTTCAAAGAAACTGATGTGGAGGGACCCTGGGCTGCACCACATGCTCACCCTGCTCAGACAGGGCTGAGACCAGAGCCACAGGGAGGTAGGTGGTGCTCACAAACCCTCTGTGCGTTCTTCAGCAGTGGAACCTGAAAATTAGATAATATCACCCTGACTCAGGGATGCTTTCCAAGCTGAAATCCCAAAGGGGCAGAACTATCTGGTGTGTTTCCATATAAAATCTGTGGGAGGCAAAGGTTAGATGGTGAGCACACCAGGATTGGGTCCTTTTATCCTTACAGGCAACTCTTCTTAACTCTGACTTTTTTTTATCAGTATGATTCCCCTTCCTTCCCTCAGATACTTTCTTTGTGTGGAATATATATGTTTTTTCTATTATACAAGCCTTGTTTTCCTTCCCCTTCCAGCTCCCATCTGTAGCAGCCGGCAAAACACCATATATAATTTGTAGAAGTCCTTTCTCCACTTTAACCACAGTTTTAAAAGTTGTCTGTCTGTTTTGATTTTAAAAATATTGCTTCTAGACTGCATATGTGCAAGATCCATCTTCCTCCTTCCACCTGTCCTTGGCACCTCCATCTCCACCTGCTCGGTTTGCAACTACGAAGGAAGGCTGAAAGCCCTTTCAGATGATGAGAGTAAGCCTGTGTATCAGAAGCACTCACCTTTGGAGACCATTCATCACTTGGGTTTTGAGACAGATAACAAAACATGGTATATTAGCCAAAAGTCTCATTTTGCCCAGTCAGAGGAAAATATGGGCCAAGAAAATGTCATTAACATGATCACCCCCAAGTTCAACCTTAGGTGAGATGCCTCCAGCCAATCCTTTAGGTAAAGTGTGACACAGCTTTTGCAATGTCAGTGCTTCATTGAAGCCACAGCTCCTGGAGGCCCCTGGTCTACAGCACTCTCACTTTTTAAAGTAAGTTTCTAGTTCTCACATTTGTAAGGAAAAGCTTAAAGATATAACCCAATTCAATGATGCAACTTCAGAAAACAAGTAAACCTCTTTTTCTTTTTATTCTGATTTTAAGTATACAGTAGCCTCCTGTTATGGGTCCCTGTGGTGTAAATCCCTGTCCCAGTCAGCCCAGCTGCAAGTGAGTAAATGAATAAATGGGCATTCAAACTGGGGAGGCAAATGTGGCCAAGCAGGAATTTTACCTGCTTCCCCCTTGTGCCAGTAGTTTTGTAAACCTGACAGAGGGATTGCCAGCTGAGGAGAGGCTGCGTGATCTGACAGACAATTGCTCAACACTTGAGGCAAGAAAGAGCAACACTTGTATCATAAAAAACGCTGCAGTGCAAGGACAACATGAACAGTACTGTAAACAATACAGTTCTTTCAAAACAATCCGTATTTAAGCATTTTATAATTGCAGTACCGTTTGAATTAGATCAGGTCTGAATTTACTTTCTCCATTACTTTTAGCCACAAAATTTACTTCACCTTTTTCAGTGGAATTTTTCCGTTAATGGCATAAACCAGGAGAAAAAGTGGTTTTGTGCAGGTTTATACGAATTCCTGTTAGGTATGATGAATTCAGCAACAATAAATATTTTTCGCTTTAAAAGAAAAAGAAGGTTTTAAGGGAAACTTGTATCAAAATACCTCAGATCTTTCCCACATGAAATTTTAAATTTCAGTTTCCCTCACTGAACTTGAAGGACTCTCATTTATGGCCTCCACTGTGAAAATAAGAAGAACAGCTTGCCTGCACTTAATCATAAACTGCACCAACGACAAAAAGTGTGCATGTACATGTGTCTGCCTCTTTCCATACCTAGCAACTTTTATGCAGAAACACATTCTCCATCAAAATTGGCGAAAGAAGGCTTTTCCCTTCGGAGTTTGCAACTTGGGTAAAGGAAACCTCTTGAGCCAAGCAATTCTGCATTTTTCATTGTTACTCTTCGTTCTTTAAAATAAACAAAAAAAAGCCACAGCACCACAACGTGACATCAGGACTAACAGTCAGAACCACCACGTCTTTCCCCTTTCTCCTCCCTTTCATGTCCTGCCCTCACCCATCCCCTCCATCTCCCCCAGCACCAACAGTTCTCCCCGCAGGCTTGCTGACCTTTCAGATACCTGTGTGCCATCGCTGGGCTGCTCACCCTGTGTTGAAGCTTTTGCTAGGAAATAGCGACTTTCTCCGCCTCCTCCCCACCCACCCATAAACCCTGCCTTCGGCAGCGGTCAGGCTGCTGCTGTTAAGAACTGCAACATCTCCTGTAACTCTGCCCAAGGTGCTGTGCCAAGCCACATGCCTAAGGAAAGTTGGAATTACTGTTGGAATTATTAAGAGTGTATGTGGGCAAAGGAGCAATGATTTGTCAGTTCAGCTGCAGCCTTGTTGCTGATGTCTCATAGTAGAAATTCGTGTCTGATTAGCTGCCCATTAACTTTAACTTCTCCTTTGTCATTACTGCTGCAAAACATAGGTCTCCCCTTGCACTGACTATCCTTGTTTGTGATTACTTTTGCTCAGACACATTAGTATTCCAGTTGCGAAACTGAATTTCATTTTGTTACATTCTGGAAGTACCATCTAATCTCTGATCTCATTGCTGCGGCATTTTGATACTACAGCAGTCCTCTGCAGCAGTGTTTGACTTACTAGCTTCTGGGAATTTAATTATCACACTATTTACCGCTATCCTTGCTTGAGATGACCGGAATAATCAAAACATGTGGAATAATGCCTGTCTCACTGCCCAGGAAGGGTTTCATCAGGCCATGCGTTACCTCCAGTAATGGCAGTTACCCAACAGGGAATGGTCATGGGGGGCCGGCTGGGAACAGTGTCACAGGGGTCTGAACTGAGACCCATCTACTGCCTTGCACTGGAGCTGCAAAAGCTCTTGGGAGAAAGAAAAATGTGGGGAATTGGTAGGTGGCTTGCTCTGTTGTAGGTCAAGTTGTCTTTCTCCTCACCCACATTATCATAGCTTTGTGTGTTGAGCTCTTTAAAACAGCTATCATGTTGATCAATAATGTATCAATAAGGAATATGACATGAGTAAGGGTTATCTGACTCTTGAGTAAATGTTCAACATGAATCATGGGAATTACATTTTATCTGGATTATTTACAAGAGGGGATATTGCAAGACATGGCCTTGATACTTTGTGTGTGTCTCGTTTTCTGATGGACTTTACATATAGTATAAGCATCCTGTAATAGTCAATGCACCAGTGCTCAGAAATGAAAATGAAAATGAAAAGCTCACATCAGGGGGAAGTTGGGGAATGGAGCTTTTGAAAGAGGAATGTATTTTTGTACTGAAACACAAAATAGAAAAGAGCAGGGCTTCAAGGCAAAAGAGAGCTAGTGTGTTTATGACCTAGTTACAACGTGGTACCTTTCTCTTCTGCTAAGTGCATTGATTTCTTGGTCACACTCTTGTAACATAAATAGGGCAGCTGAAGACAAACTATTGCTCTTTTCTGTTAGAAGCAGGTTTTCACAAAATCAAGAAGAAGAAAGAAAATGCAATTCATATCTAGACAGCCTATGAGTTTGCTTGTTTGTTTGGGTTTTTACTGCCCTCCCCAAAAGAAGCTCTTGTACGCCTCTAAGTTTAATAGGATATGGGGACACAAAATTCAGGGCAGCCATTTTCATGGATTGTAGCTTTCTTTTATGCATTGAGATCCATTTTTTTAAAAGCATATCAATGTGAGAGCCCTAGTATTTCTTATGTCTAGAAGGCAAAGGATTCTTAGCTGCTGTTGACACTTTTATATACAAAGCAGTAACCTGAAGAAAGATGGCTCCTTTATGAAATTTAGCTTTATCAAAGCAGACAGCTGTCAGCTTCTTACCCGCAGCACACACGAGGAGCCATGCCTCAGCCCCCTCATGCTGCACCAGGGATTATCCCAGAGTTGCTGGCTGCCCTCAATCCTTCCCTCCCACGAAGCACAAACATGAGGGGCACCTGGCAAAGGCCCCTCTGCTGCTGCTTGAGGCACAACCAGCCTCTGCAGGGCGGGGACCTTCCCCTGTCATAGCCCCATGGGTCCCTCTCCGCCCTCAGCTCCACTGCTCAGAGGCTTTTGCACCTTAGAGACCTCGGAAATGCAGGGGCCCACCAGCACCCTCAGGATGGGGCTCAGCCTCCTGCCCATCCCGCCGGTCTCCGCAGGCAGAGCACATCAGTTGTGGTTCTTTGGCTTCAGCTCAGAGAAGCCAGGGGAAAAGGGGCTGAGGCAGCAGTGACCATGCCAGCCCCCCCGCAGGTGTCCCAGTCCCCTCTCCTCCCAAGCGCAGCGCAGCTGCTTGGGTCCAAGGCACGGCTGAACGACGCTGGCTCCTCACCCCCGGCACAGAGGCAGGGTCTCGACGTAGTCCCTCACGGTCTGAAGTGCGGCCATAAGTCTATGAGGGATCAAGGACTAGGCTGTCTCATGGCAATACAACGGCATTAAAATGGTTCATGGTAAAACAGATGGGAAGGGGCGTAGGGTGAACCTCAGAGTGAAATCTTGCCTACATGGAAGTCAGGCTTTCATGGACATCATTGACCCCATAGGTCCTCTGTTTCTTTCATTTCTAGACTAAAAGAATCTGAGTTTTTGTATGGAAAAAAAGAAAAAAGGGGGGTTTGTTTGTTTTTTTCCCTGTTGTTTTTTCCCCCCTGCTCCTTTTTCTGCCTACAGCCTTCCCTATCCCTCAGTGATCCCAGTATGGTGAGACTGAATTGTTAATAAACTGCTTTCCAAAGTGTAGCCTGAAAGTGGCCACACTATTAACAAGCCAGACTTCCTCTAGAACTGACTGTGGTGTCTGCTTGTCTTCCCCCACGGACACCGAGGGTAGCAAGAAGGCCCTCTCCCGCTGCTTAGGATCCACAGGACCAATTCAAACACCACAACCGCAATCTGCTCCAGGCACTGGCTTGGTAAAACAAGAGAGAGCCATGAGACAGCAGTTTCACTTCCCCTGTGCTTTGTTGCTTCTTCTGCACATGATATTTAAAGAGCATTATGGGATCCTGTGCACTTAATAACAGCTCCCTCAGAAGGATTCGGTTGCTGAATACAAATAAGTAGCTGTGTGATTAGGTGTCATGCATTTTGGTACATTTTATTACATTTTCCATTACCTTTTTTTTTTTTTTAAGGAAAAGGAGAATTCAAGCAGGGAGGAAATGCTTTCTCTGCCAACAGTCTTATTGCCAACCTCCTATCTTGCAAACTCCCAGGATAACACTTGTCCCTCAAGATGTGTGGCTGATTTTTAAATTGCAAAGAGTTATATTTCATAAGTGTAGTAATATTTGAGGAAGCCTGCCACCACCATCTCCAATTATCTCAGGCTGAAAAGTCAGATGCCTAAGCAGATACTGGCTACTCAGATGTTGGTAGTGTTTAATATCTGCTTACAGCTGGGAGAAGAAAACTGCCTCTCTTTCCCTCCCTGCTCTGTTCCCTTACCTGACAGCCTCCCTTCCATCCAAACTGCTTGCTCCCTCAGCTTCTTCTCTTCTCTACCCAATCTCCTACTCTCGCTCCTTCTCCCAAGCCACCTTTTCTCCATCACTCACATGAAGGCTTTTCTTACCTTGCCCTCACCGTCTCCTTTCCATCCTGCTGTGTTGACAGCAGACTCCATCTCATGCCCCACTCTTGCCTTGCTCCGTCTTGGCTCTGCTCTCTCCGGACCCTCTGCCACACACCCATCCTTGCTCACCCTTCTGACTTACCCCTCCCTTACCCACACCTGCCCAGTTGTCCTTCTGCTGCCACTGCCACTCCCTTCCTTGCCTTCCACTTCTCTTCTGGCTGATCCGTGGTTTGAGGAAAATATTACCACAGCAATGTAATCGCCGAGGAAGCAAGCATACGTTTCTGCTGCAGGGGATCTGCCTGTGTAGCACACATACTACGTCTCAGGCGTGGGTGCTTCATATCCATCAGTACATCTGCAGTCTGAAATTAGAAATCTGAAATCTTAATTGTATGCTCGGTAATGGGGCCAAAATGTTACCATGGTGAAATAACAAGAGGAAGGATCAATGGTAAGACATTGCGAAATGAGATTTCACCAGAGCACATGAAAAAAAAGCTCGAACTACCCCTGTACTATAGTATCTCTTATTTTGACCAGAATAAAGAAGTTTTTGTTCCCATGTCATTGAATTAGCTTCAGCATTTGGGACTGGGATGATCCAGAATAGGAGCATCTGCAATGTTGTTCACCTATCCAGAGAGCTTTTTGCCCCCGTGATGGTATGTTTTATACGGACTCCACGCTCGGCACTCCTCCTGACAGCGTGCCTGTGAAAGGCACAGCATTGACGGCTACCGTAGGGGCTGGCAGCCGTATCCAGCCCAAATTGCTCTTCATGTCTACTGGGACTGGGACTGAAAGTAGTGGGCTAAAACTGCAGAAAGGAAAGTTTTGGCTGTTCCTTAGAAAAAACTCTACAGCATTAGAGTTGGTGGAGTGAAGCAGTCGATTGCTCAGGGATCCCAAAGAGACCCCACCATGGGAGGGTTTTGGGAAGAGGTCAGACTGACATCTCTCAGAACAGGTTTCGGCTGGGATGCAGTTGATTTTCTTCCTATTAACTGGTATAGTGCTGTGTTTTGGATGTAGTATGAGAATAATCTTGATACCACACTGATGCTTAGTTGTTGCTAAGTAATGTTTATGCTAGTCAAGGACTTTTCATCTTCCCGTGCCCTGCCAGGTGCACGGGGGGCTGGGAGGGAGCGTGGCTGGGATGGCTGGCCCAGCTGGCCAATGGGCTATTCCATACCATATGACGTCATGCTCAGCATATAAAGCTGGGCGAAGAAGAAAGGAAGGGGGGGACGTTCGGCGTGATGGTGTTTGTCTTCCCAAGTAACCATTACGGGTGATGGAGCCCTGCTTCCCTGGAGATGGCTGAACACCTGCCTGCGATGGGAAGTAGGGCATGAATTCCTTGTTTTGCTTTGTTTGTGCGCGCGGCTTTTGCTTTCCCTATTAAATTGTCTTTATCTCAACCCACGAGTTCTCTCACTTTTACCCTTCCGATTCTCTCCCCTATCCCATTGTGAGGGGAGTGGGCGACCAGCTGCGTGGTGCTCAGTGGCCGGCTGGGATTAAACCATGGCAGTAGAGATCCTGCCCTGGGGCAGGGGATGCTCTGGATGACCTCCCGGCCCCCGACAGGCCTGTTCCCTGTGAATCTGCTTGAGGGTTTTCTCCTGGCTGTGCGAAATGTCAAGGAGTTTTCTTCTACTTATCTCTGCCTAACTCTCCACCCCCCTTTAAAAGCGCATGTATTATTGGTTGGACTCGATGATCTTAGAGGTCTTTTCCAACCTTAATGATAATGATTAATGATAATGATTCTATAATGTGACTGTGTATGTTTTCAGAAGGGCTTAGTTTTAATTGCAAAATATTTATTTATAACTCTAAAAGCTCTCTTAGTTTAATATCTGGATTATTTCTTTTTACATCTAATCAAGAAGCTGGACATTCTCTGTCATCCCTCCCACAAAGCCACATTTTGTACAGAATCTCAGAAATTCATTAATTTCACTATAACTTCTTTAAATTTTTAATGTTCTAGTCAGCCTATCTGCCTGATAGCTTAATTATTCCTTCACTCTTCCCAACAGGCTGCAACAGAGTGCAGCTTCTGACTATTTCCTGACCTTTCCTTTTTTCTAATTCATCCCAGTTAAACTAGGATGTTTTCTTCTGAAATTTTGCATCACATGTAAATGGACATTGCTTTTTTTTTTCCTTCTGATTATTTGTTACAACTCTCTTTTTTTTTCTTTCTAGGAGGTAGATGGAGTTTTTAGGCCCTTGCTCAAAAGCTATTCCAGTGCCTTTTCAGCAGAAGCCCTGTTGAACTCTCCCCTACAGAGAGCCAGAGAGCTTTTGTTTGTGGATACATGCAATATCAAAAAGATGTCAGCTGTAGAAATATTGAGAAATGTTTTCCTTCATATTCTGGTCTATGCTGTTGCAGGCTGGATTCCCTGACTGGGCCATAAGGTCCTTAAGGGTCAGGCAGGTGTACTGGGTACATCACCCATATATATATATATATGGGAGAAGAAAGGCTATAAAGGGGTGATGAATAAGGAAAGCCATGACTCCATCCCATCCTGCATGTTACTGACTGAAGCAGGCAGATGCCTGCAGAAAAAGTAAACTGGCCAGGAAGGCAGCTCCCCTTCTGCAGCAGGGTCAGGGCTGTGACGCTGCAGGTGTCCCCACGTCACAGCAGACAGAGTATCAGCCTAAGTGCGGTGCTGCAGTAACGTCACTCTTGGGATGCATCTTTGCGCGGCAGGGTATTAAGTGCGGCAGCCACGGGCTTCACCACTCTGTTTTCTTTGTCGCTTTTCTGGTGCTGCAAAGGTGAGTTGCAGTTTCCTCAGACTGGTTTGATATAACAGACATTTCTGATCCTGTGCCGTCCTTCCGATGGGCTGCCAAGGCTGGGGCACCTGCAGCGTGGGGTCAGCAATGCCAAACCCTCCGGGCTGCTGCCGCACTAGTGGTCCACGAGGCATGGTGCTGCCTGGCTGGGACCGGCGCTCACACTGTCACACCCAAAACATTTGCACGCACATGTCCGAGTGCAAGTACGCTCTTAAAGTGTCCATTTGTAAAGTCCTTTTAGAGGAGAATAAGATGGAAAGAGCTAGAGGGTTTTCATGGTGACAAACAATGTCAGACTGGTCTAATTTCCTTCCTTGATGGGGTAACAGGACAAACCAAAGCCCAAATGCGATATTGAAGTTGTTAAAGCTTTTTGACTGACTCGTGCAATATTTTCAGCAGAATCTTGGAAAATATGGTCAAGATAATAGTGTTTTAAAATGGATACAGGACCAGTTGAAAACCCCCCCTGAAACAGTAGTCATAGATGTTCCACTGTCAGCATGGGAGGACATTTCCAGTGGGGTCAGTCGTGAATATGAGTCTATGAAATATTTTCAATGATGGCCTGCATGATAAAATAGACTGTATGCTTATAAAATCTGAGCAAGTTACTAAGCTAGCAGGGTTTGTAAGCACCTCGAAGGACAGGATAAGAATTCAAAACGATCTTGATAAATTGAAGGAACTGAAATCAATAAGATGAAATTCAATAAAGACAAGTGCAAAGTGATACACTTAGCAAGGAGAAGCCAAATGCACAAATACAAAATGAGGAATAACTGGTGAAGCAGCAACTCTGCCAGAAGAGGCCCTGGGGGCATTGTATACCGTGAGCTGAATATAAATTAGCAATATGATCCTGCCTTAAAAATGGTTGATGACATTCCCAGATGTATTAATATAAGTTATTTCAGGAAGTAGTTGCTTTCATGTACTTGGTACTGGTTAGGTCACTGACGGACTACTGCATCCCACTCTGGACAGCAAATTTAGCGAAAGAACAAAACAGCCCAGAAGAAAGAAACAATAAAGATTAGAGAACTGCAGAATGTAACCTATAAAGCAAGACTGAAAAAAATCTTTAGTTTTTAGTGAGAACAAAGACCATTTTCAAATGTATAAAAAAGTCCTTTGCAAAAACAATCAAAGGAATTGTTTCGCCAGTTGAAGGAAACAGGAAAAGTTGTTGTTGGCTTAATTTGCAGAAAGAGAGAATCAAATTTGATGTTAATAGAAATAAAGGGACAATAATTCAGCACTGTATTGTAGAATATTCTCATTGCGGTAGGTGGTATTGTAGGAAGCTTTTAAGACTGATCGGAGAATTAACTTCTAGTGCTGGCCTAAGTATACCTATCTTACTTCAGTACTGTACTTCCTACAGTAGGAAAATTAATTGAATAATGTGTATTTTGTTCTTTAACACTATCTGAGGCAGCACTGTAGAACCCCAACTCCATTTTCAGTTCTTCCTTTAGTACTTGTCTTGCTCAGCTATCAAATTCAACAAAAATCCTAGACATAAGAGATGGACTGAGAGTGCCCTCTTTAGAATTGTGTTGACAAGATGCTGACGTGAGGGTCAATTCCTTTCTGAGCACACATTGCAGTGTGGACAAACACAGAATAAAGCCGTAATTTCTAACCCATTGGATCTACAATTTAAGATGAGAGAACAAATGGATGCACGTAGGTGGAGGTGCAGAAAGACTTCAGGAGACGGTATTAATCAGCATAAGCAGTGGTACAAGCACAGGAGCAGTGTACTCATGAATTTTTGTAGGTGTTGCAGCCAAGGAGAATGTTGAAGTAGGATCTGAAGGGGAATAACAAAGTACCTTTGCAGGGTAGCCTTTTCCAAGCACTAAAATAGGAAAAAAAGTAAAATATTTGTTTGAAAATGTGAAAGGCAGGTGACAGAGATTGATATTGGGGCCAATCAGAAGAGTGTTGACTTTTTTAGAGGACGGGAAGTGATAAGTCACAGGAAGAGACCTTGAGAAAAAAGCAGATGCTGGTACACTAGAGGGTTAACATGGACTTACAAAGACAAGGGTGCTGTTGTTAATGTGGCAGGTTGGGGAACTCAGATGTACAGCAGTATTCTGGATGGATGGGAGGCAGAAAGGCTGCCTTTTCTTGACATGTGAGGTGACAGCTTAGACCCCGGACAAGAATTTCAGTGGCGTGGATGGTTAAGAAAGGCTCTATCTTTGACACGTTGTGTGGAAGAATCTTGCAGAGTCTTGATGTGAGAACTGAGAGAATTCAGGTAACACCCAGGTAACAAGGCTGAGTGACAGGCAGGACAATGGGATTGTCCAAAGCAAGGGAGAAAGCAGCAATGGAGAGGAGTTAGGAAGAGAGCTAAGAAATTTTCTTTTAAAATATTCAGCTTGGATTGGCAGTGGAACATCCAAAATTGAATGCCAGGAAGACAGGCCAGATCTGGGACGGAGAATCACATTTCTAGGTCATATGCCCTAACCTCTCTAATACACGAACCTTTCTACCCATCCACACAACCAAGACAATTCTTCATCTGCAGGAACGTTTCTGGAGAGTATGATGCAGACAGAAGTTGCAGAGGGACCCCCTACATAGGAGCTGGAAGGAACATAAAACAATACCCTGGAGAGCAGAGAGAAATAGTAATAGGAACAGGAGAGGAAAGATTCAAAGAAGCCAGATGAAATCAAGAAGGATATCACAAGGTATATGACAAGTGAAGTTAACTATGACTCAGTATTATTTCTTAGTAGGGGCAAGAAGGAGCCAATCCTCTTCCCAGAAACTGAAGCCATAACCTGCTGGGACCATGAAATTCTTGTCATCGAAACTGAATAAGTACATTTCAGATTCTCTTCTCAAGGCTGGGGGAGGCTTTATAAATCTTTCAAGTGGCCATCTGTTACTGAGCGCTATAATTTTTGCACGTGTCACTCAGGTCTGTACATAGCCTCTTTCATACTTCAACAGTGCGTTTCTGATACTCCTCAAGTCATGATAAATGATGTTTGCCCTGGATGTCAGCTCCTGTTCTCTCCAGGACTACCTCGCTAACCAAAACCACCACCTAGAACTGGGCACACCCCTTGCCTGTAGCTGTTGGGTGAGCTCTGGGACACGAACTGTATGCAAAGCCCCGGTGCTGGGGTCTCAGCAAGGCTTTCTGCTACCACCTGAGCAGATGCCCACGTTGCTCGGCGGTGGATGCACCTTGGCTCTATGTAACCTTGTGTCATTAGGTGGGAATGACGAGAAGATACTCATCCACGAAGCTCCTTATCTAAACAGGGAAAATGCTAATAAGGGAAAGAAGACTGGCTGTGACAAAACCCCCAGAGACAACACGGGGAAGTTAAGCACAGGTCATTTGGGTTATGTGACTTTTTTTTAACTGCTTTTATTATTTTCAGAGTACTACTTATGATTTCCTGAGGGAAAGACTAATATTTATTAGCTGAAGTATTATGAAATCATCCTAATTTTATGGCTTGAGCAATAAAGATGTACAGTGGGTAACATTTATTCTCTCAGAGAGACCTGGAATTAATCTGTAAAATAACTGTTCTCTTTCTCTATTATTAATAGACTGCTGTTATTCCTAATCTTTCAAAGTTTTGCTGAATTTTTGGATAGAAAATCTACTTTTTTTTAATTTCTTTTGGTAATCTCGGATGTCGCTTGCTATGAATAATGAAAAATTAAACAGCATTAGTAGCAAGAGGACACTTAGAGCAGGAAGATAAGCTGAGTCATGGGGAGTGCACAGCTTTTTTCCTCTGTCGTGCTTTCCACAAGGCCTCCCAGCATCACCAGCACTGGCTCTGCTCCACGGGTGAGAACACAGCATAGCAACTGCCTACATGCAGATCTTACAAGATATAAGGTCTCTCCTTTTTATACTGGGAAAGTACTTCTAATTTTAGAGTTCCCTATATGTGTTAGGTTTTTTTTTTTTTAAATGGTCTTGCCATCTATACTGAAATGCTGCTATGAATTTTATAAATTGATGTCCAAGTCATGAAATGAGATAACTACTGGAAAGGGAACCAAGAAATGCCTGTTCCAGCTTGAGAATGTCTTCTCTAGGTGTAATTTTCTCTATGTCATTACTTATCATTCAAAGATCATAAAATACCTTTTCATGACCCTTCTGTAATGTGCTTTGTTGCACTGAATTTGAAAATTGAGATTACAAATATAGAAAAAGGGGAAAGAAAGAGACTCAATTTCAGCTCCAGTGAACAGGCTTTATTTCCTCTCACTTCTTGCCGCTTTTATACACCAGTCTAGCTCCAATGACACTGGAGATTTATATCTGCAGCCGTGGCAGAAGAATTGGCCCAGGCACTGAGGGAGATGAATACTTCAGAAACAATGGAGAAATAGTTCAAAAACCTCACCGCCATTTCTTTCTCCATAACTGTAAGGGGTTTGCATTCCCTTCATGAACAAGCTACATGGAAATATACCTAATATGTATTCGAGAAATATCAGCTAATATCAGCCAATATTTGCGGCTTCTCAGAAGTTTCAGAGTAAACTGAAAAAAACCTTTATGTTCTCGGTCCTGGAAAAATATCACCAGAGCTTTAAACACTGCGTTAGACTACCTGCCTCTTTATGTTTTGGGCTAGAACTAATTTAAGGATCCCCCATAGCTTTCTATCAGTGCGTGTCTCAGGGAAAAAAGTGCACAAGCCTGTCCTTTTTCTATACTATTGTTGCAGCCCCAGGAAGCAAACAGATGCAGAGCTGCCGTGTATCATAACAGCCAGTGCAGCAGCCCTCTCATGGGATGATCCTCATCACCTGGGGACTTTTGCGTCTAAAAGATTCAAGCTTGCTGAGGTGCCCGTTCTTGCTGCATTTTTCCCATTTCTCACTCTGTGGACACATTTTGGGTCCCAGGTGGAAACGGGCTTGCACTACGCTAAAAAAGGGTGAAAAGCAGAGAAGGAGCCAAAGCCATCACGGTAGGACCGGAGCCTCATAAAAAAATATCTGCAGCAACAAATGCCTTGGCACACATCAGAAGGAACACAGCTTGCAGGCGCAGCGCCCTGCACAGGGCACCTCTCCTTGTGGAAGCGGCAGACCCCGAGAGAAGCCAGGAGGCCACAACAGCCCCAGCACCCGCCGGTTGGTTTGCACCTTGCCGAGCTGCTCGGTGGGTGCCGCCTGTCATCAGCCACGCCGACACAGGCACAGCGGTTAGGATCCTCCAAGTGCTCTTTTATTCCTGATCTCAGATGGGAGTGAGACAGAATATGTAAAATGTGAGCAAAATAAGGTGCAATTCATTAATCACAATGCTGGGTTACTAAGCGAATTGTCATCAATTCCCTATGCTAAGAGAGAATTAGAATCATGATCTTTGAGTCATTTTACATATGAAGCCAGAAAATACAGTTGTATTTTCTGTTTGTAAAAAAACTTTGAGGTGTAAGCCATCTATATTTTTTTTTTCCTATTAGTCAAATTTCCAGGACTTATAGTAACAATCTACCTAGCACAGTTTTACCGCAGGTACAAAATTCTCAAGACCATTTTCAAAAATCCTATTTGTTATAGCCAGGAATTTATAAGACCTTTAACGATATTCATTTTTTCAGTAAATAAGTGACACTACAGGGCAAGCATTAATGAAATAAACATCAGTAAGATGTTAAATGTTAAGGTCACATTGACTCTGAAAAAAAAAATCAAAATTTTAAAAATAAAAATGACACTGAAAGAAAAATTCATCACTGGAAATCAGAAAGCTGTTGTGTGGGATGTTGCATATATAAAAACATAGCTGCATATTGTCCATATAAAAGGGAGATAGAGTTTGCACTGAGACATGTAGATATACCCTAGGCACACATTTTGTATCAATCGTATTTTGGAATGAACTGTTTATCTTACTATAATATTTGAGCATCATTAAATTGCATAAACATCAACAACTGACATAAAAAGCAGTATTTGGGATCATTCTTATCATTAGTAAAGGAGGTTGCCGGTACTTCTTTCACTACACGGAGCACAGATTTCATGTGTATATTTTTAATATTTTTTCTCTCTTTATAAAGATCCAGCCAGAATCTGTTCCTGAACCTGTTAAGCAAGAAAACAAACACAGAAAGAGAAATCAAAGATCTCGGTTGTTACCCTGGCACATTTCTAGCCTGCTCCCAGTCTCCTGTTTCCATGGCTATCTAAAGCTGCAAGTGCTGCTGTGGTGCTTTGCATCTCCTAAGAGTGTCTTCAGACAGATGAAAACGAAGTCATAATCTTTCCATATTGAAAACAGGTCAAAAATGGGATCAGAACTTGCAGAGAGTGGATAACTTTAGTTTTTAAATACACACTTTCCTGGCCTTGACCCCGGGAGGGGGGAGGTAACAGCAGGACTGGATTTCCTGGTTCAGATTCAGTGGAAAATGCGGATATAGCTTGTCAGATTTTCTTCAGTGACAAATCCAGGACTTAAACCCTTCATTTACCATTTGGATTTAACTTCACTTTTAACCAAAATCTAGACCTGATGGATGTACATCTAGCCTCTTCTTCAGCTGTGGGGCTACAGCCTCAAAATGTGAAAGGAGATTAATGGGCACAAAAGGAAGCCCCCAAAATTCCCCCAGGCAATAGAGTAACTTCAGCCTTTTGGGCTGAAAGGAAAACCCTTCATTTCAATGGGGCAGCAGGGAGAGCACGGCAGGTTAACTTTCCTGCTGGGAGCAACACACCTGAATTTCTGACTCTTCACCTGGGGGGCTTTATCCCCAGAGTCAAGTGTCACCGAGGGGCTAGCAGGGACTGCTCTCCTCTTCCCTGCTGACGAAGGCGCTGGCCACACCGTGTCCCGGGCTGCCTCCCGCCGTGGCAAGGGCGACAGCCGCTTTGCTGAGGCTCTTCTCTCCCCACACCTCCCTGAGCTAGGACACAGGGAGCATCTGCGGCAGGGCAACAGCAAAAGCACCTTACGCAGCCTGGGTGAACGGAGTTGTCTCAAACAGACCGTCATGCTTAATGGGAACCGAACAGGGAAAGGCACTCTCTGTAATTCGGCTTGAATGACAAATGGTTAGCTATCGAAGGTGAACAAAGAAGGAAACGTAAGTGAAAAACAAAACAAAACAAAACAAAACAAACCACCTTTTTAGCAGTATGATTTGCTTTGGGGATTCCAGAGCTTGGCACCTGCTCTGGGAATATGTTCCAGATGCTTGTTTAGAAATATTTCCCCATTATTTGTAAATGGTCAGAAGATAATTGTCAGGCTTATGGAAGTGTTTATTCCTCTTAACAGAAATATCTACCCTATGAGTAGTTACCTCGGAGCTAGCTGGCTGGACTTCTTTATGGTCCCTGGAGAGTGATAGGCATGCTGAAGGTTTCATCCCTTTCATCCTAAGGTAGGGGGTCTGAAATACATTGGATGGATCCTGCAGCAGAAATGCCCATTTCTTTCCACTGACTCTAATGGGAGACCTACACAGTGAGGTCAGATTAGTGGCCTACAATGTAGACATCGCTGTTTGTACAGATAAATCCTCCATCAAGAAAAATGCTGAATTTTTCTGTTACAACAAATTTGATTCCTCCATCCCATCTCTCTCTTGACAAACAAAACAGCTTGTCAAAGGAAAGGTTAAGCTAGAAGGTAAACACTCAGGTGGAAATTACTTCAATGCAAGGATTAATTTGACTGTAAGATAGTGGCATAAAATCAGTCCTTGCAGCATGCCACTAAACACAGTATTTTTCATACATGTCTGAAATATGCTACTGATGTTGCTGATGACTACCTTAGATTTTGGCTAGTTTTTCCATTTCATAATCACGACTTCTTGACTTTTTTATGTTCTGCCATTGCTCAGATATTAATGCAAGCCTAGTGGCAACTGTTCGGTAGCCCAGATGAGATGCCAAAGGTTAGTAATGACTTTTGAACAAACACTGCTGAAGTGGCAGCGCATACTTGAAAAGGCACAATTTTTCCCAGCAGTTCAATATTGTATTTTAACTTTGTACGCAGTTAGCCTGTGGGTGTCTTTTTCATCTGTCAACAGCACACAACAGAGCACTGCCATTTTGCACTCTGGTGGGAAAGTGTTCAACCTAATTGACTCTTTTTGCTGCATGGAAATTATTTACCTAGAAATACTACAGTAGAGGGCCAAATTGCTTTCAATAAAAAAAACCAATTACTTGGGATTTTTTAAAGGATAAAGACATTGCATTGTGGCAGTTGCTACCTCTATTGTTAAGGCTAAAATGATGCCGTACTGAACAAACTCTTCTTGGGCTGTTACTTTCCCTTGGTTGTTGAGTTTGTAGGGCAAGACAGGAGGGCTGTTCACCAAAGCAGAAGGAAAGGGAAGGTAATTCAAATGTTGGTCTGTTTAGCTGTATTTGGATTATGTTCCAATCAGGTGGGCTGAGGAATGGAAACTGCACAAGTACCGAATTTCTTTTGAATAAATTGAGTTTGTTTTGTACATTGCCTTGACATTTAAAAGCTAAGCTGGAAGGCTGAGGCTGCGATACCCTCACTACAATTCATTCTGTTTTTAGAGATACATAGGAGGGCAGATGAGGTACTACATGACCATAGAAAAGGAGAAACTAAGATTTAACTCTAAACCAGGAAAAAAAAGAGAAGGACTGAAAAGTTTCACCGACAAACCAGTTTAATGTCAATTCCCAGAAATATGGTGATACTATTCATCAGTCAAATTGTTTGTAAACAACTAGGAAATAGCAAGGAGATAAACAACGGTCAACATGGGTTTGTGAGGAACAGATTACAAACCAACTTCTCTTCCATGGTAGCATGGCAGGTTTTGTGGTTAGAAGAAAAAACATACAGGATTTACATTTTGGCTTTCGCTGCCCTTTTGACTCTATCAGATGATAGTTTTGTAACCAAGCTTGGGGAACTTGGAGATGATGGAACCAAAATAAGCAACAAAACTGGTTGGAAAACAATACTGTGAAAATCGTTGTTGGCAGCCCATGTCAAACCAGAGGGTATTTGGAGAGGGGCTTGGCAATGTCCTGTCTGGAGCCCGGTGCTACACAGAATTGGTGTGCAGGAAGACAAAATAAAAACCCCGGCTTACAGACCTCGATGACAATGGGGAGCTCAGAGGAGCTGCTGAACAGAAACAGAGAAGCGTTTTGTGCGGGATAGTGGTGCGGCATCATAAACAGGAGTGTCAAGTATAAGGCACATAAATAAACCCTCCACTTTTGCCAGCGCCCATGAGGCTTCAGCAGGGGTACTATGCCCAGAAAGCTCCATGCTTCAAGACAAAGCTATAAAAACACACCCCATCATTGTAAGATTGAAAACACTCACTCAGGAAAATCTGAGAGGCGTATTATAAAGCCTTTTTACTTTTGTAATGGGTGGAAGCTAATAGGAGGGGAACAAATACTCCTCTAGACCGACCCATGGGGGGCATGAGGAAGCAGTGAGCTAAAATTGCCACAAAGATTTAAATTAAATAGGAAAGCTTCCTAGAAGGAAAAAGATAGTAGAATCTACACCACGGGACACTTTAAAAAGCAGGTTACACAAATGTTTGTCAGGAACAAGTTAAGTACAGCTGATGTTGCCTTAAAGCAAAGGACTTCTCAGATCTCTTTCAGTTGCTTTCTATTTTTTTCACTGCTTTTTTATTAGTTCTATATGTCTCTATAGCAAAATCGCACAGTCTTCGGAGAGAGAAAATGAGCTGGAATACTCAAAATGAACAATCTTGAAAAGATGCCTTACAATAAGGAATATAATGTTAGTTCTTAATGAACCTAGTCCGCTGAAACAGTTTGGGCAAAACTCTCATGTAACTCACAGACTGTGACAGGACCAAATGACATAGTGAATGAACTTATGATCTCAGTTTCCAAACATAATAGGCCTTATTTCATCCTCTCACGTGTGCAATCTGCAACAGTTCATTGAATTTATGAAAATGGAGAGCTGAGGATGTAAAATCTGGTCTATTTGTTATTTGTGCTCCGTAAATACATACTGCTAAATGAAAGGAGACTAAAGAGGAGACCTGAATGTTGGATCTCTGCTCCTCCATTCGCTGCCTGGCTTTTCCCGAAGGCCACCAGCTAGCTCTCTCTGAGGCACCACCCAAGCATAGTTTGGGTGAGAGGTCACTAGCACCTCTCTCAAGAGGCATCGTGGATGTGACTGTGCCCAGCTCGGCTCTCTGCCGAAGTCCTCTTCCAAGAGTCCCCCTTCAGCTTTTGCACTCTCCAGAACCTCCTCACATCTCTCCCGAAGAAATGCCACATGTGGCTCACTGTCCTGCAATATGGAAACTCCTGTGGTGGACCACACCACAGTTTTCGCAGTGTCCCAGAGACTCCAAACTGGAAAAATGTACAGAAATGGCACTGGAGCCTCACAGATGGCTCTGAGGACACCACCCAGAGCCAAGGGCTATATCAGCCGATCTGCTCAGCCTTAAGGAGCTTGCTCTACAACACGTGGAGGTGACCAGTGATCAATACCTGGCTCTCTTCTGTTTAGCAGTGTGACCACGATCTGTCTCTCTCAAGCTGCCTTGCACAGAAGTATGATTAACTCTGCAGGTTCTGAATGGAAATGCCTGAAAACCATCAGTTTCGTAGTTAAAATAGGATACCTAAAACCCCTTCCTCATTTCCTACACAAGATCTGAGGACACTTGTTTTTTGACTTCACACCTACAATGTAGACTTAATAGTTCATATTCATCATGCGATGGATACATTTTTAAAGAACAGTTTTCTCTCCCTAAACTTTTTCCATTATTTATTTATTATTTATTTTTTATATACACTAATAAAAATTAGAAATGGCTAAAAAAATGACGATCAAGAACTTTCACAATCCTAATCTGAAATTTATAAGTTTTGGAAGACATTACAATGTATGGTGGAAAAAGCTGTGTTCTTCCTAGCAATCATTTCTAACTGAGGCATCAGTGAAGGCTCCTTTGTTGTTATCAGCAGCCACTCCAGCAAACAACCAGAACTGTTTACAAGCTGTAAGTGGCAAGCAATTACTTTTTTCTGAACATTTTCTGATTTTTTTTAATGAGCAAGAGATATGCAGCTAATAATTGCCTCTTTTTTATGTTGTTAATGCATCACTAGCAACAAATTAATGTTGCTGCCAAGTATTTTAAGTTTGTGTAGAAATAGAAGAATTCTGGTGTTTTGTGAAAATGATGAGGTGTCAGAAATGTTTTTCCTCATAAATATGAAAAGTAGAGTTTTCCTGAACAGCAGTGGAAAAAGAAGTGAGATTTCAAAGCAGAGTGGAGGATTGAATGTAGGTTCCTGATAAACTTGCTTGGAACATCCACTGGATATTATCAGGATACCAGCTCTCTTCAGTGAAAATTTTATCCTCAGGCAATAAAAATTTTGTCATACCTGATACATACCTGCAAAAGGTTTTCATTTTGACAAACCAGACCATTTTGAAGAAAATAAATTAAAGAGCATTCCTAACCATTTCTAAGGCTGGGACACATACACATGACAGTTGTTAATTTATAGCACATTCTATTTTGAAAATAGTCTAGAGAATGGAAGCTGAATGTCCCTGTTTTGCATCTGGGTAAGCTTCATGACAATTACAATTCATTCTTTTGGTACATTACATTCTCTGTGGTCCTCAATTACAGTTTTCTTTCCTAATTACAACTTCTTTATAAGTCCATAGTGCATGTCCTTTTTTGGCTCATAAATGCCATTATTCTAAGCTCGTTTTAGGACCATACTCCTTTTACTCACCAGATGGCAATTGTTCAAAATATTACGGGCTGAATTAATTCCTGATCTAACTCCATTGACTGCTCTTACTCAAGAAACGATGTGGAGCCTCTTCTGGTTTTATCAGCTATGTGCATGATTACAGAAAATAACGAGCATAAATGCAACTAGATTTTTCCTGGTGCTTATATAATACGTGCTTCCCCTGCAGCTTTCTATTGCATTAATTCCTATGGGCTGATCCCCCGTGTTAACAATCCCAACTGTGAACCGGGAATCCTCCAGCTGCTCATCCCATGAGCTGATGATGACAGGAGCAGATGTGTCTGGTTTTTTGGGTTAGTTGAAACCTGATGAGTTTCCTTCCTCTCATTCCGTAAGCAGCAGACAGCACATTTTAATTGCTTTATACCCTTAAGAATTTGTGCTCCCAGGGTTTGTGAAGGTCAATGAAGAAGACAGCTAGCACAAATACAGAGTGCAGTATCTGCACGGAGGAAGTGCTCTTCTTCTGTGTGGAGTACTGGTCCCATGGGAAGGGCAGAAGGATGTTTTTGTGCATCTCTCCAGTTCGCAATGTACTGGATCCTAATGAAAATCTCACAGCACCGTGGGTCACGTCATGTGTCTGCTTGGGTTGAGGATGAATCTCGACCCTCGACTCTACGACTGTGAACACTGCTTGCGTGGCAGGTAGCTGGGTGAGTTGCTTGTTCATTATCATTGCCTTGGGTGACATTTATGACCAGGTCTTTGTCTTTTGTGGGCACAATGCTGTGCCACCCTCCAGCTGAACGGAGTCCTTTGGTAAAGCACTCAGGAATCTAAACAGAGCTGGCCAAAATGGATTTAGTGCTTTTTGAACGATCCCTTTTATATTAAAAAAAAGGCAAATTCATCAAAATGGAAGTGCTTTGTAGAACTGCTATAAATTCTAAAAAAATGCCCATTGCTATTTGGTGTAAATGCATATATACAGTGACTATGCAAATGCTTAGAGCTGAGGAATAGCTGTTTGAGAGACACAATAAATAAGTGAAAATTTGAAATTCTCTGCTTTATTTTGAATAAGGTAGGATTCAGTTGCAGATCTACAGATCTAGGCATATACCTGCATTATCATAAAAGCATATGAGCATAGAGAATATTTTGTGCATTTTCATCTGTGTCTTTGATTGACAGATGGATACAAGTGAAACCAACAAGGAATGAAACTGGTATTTTATTTCAGTCTTTGATACTGAATAAGCTAAAATCATCACCTCTTTCAATATTAATACGGTGTCTGAGCTCACAGTCTGTTACCAGGAATGTGCTTAGGAGTCCTAAAATAGGATGTTCTTTTCTTCCTTGCTCGAGATTGTAAATGCTTTTTGTAAAATAGATTGGGATTGCATAGCCTTTTTTTTTGTTCACTTCTCTCCAAAGGATTTGACCCATTCCAGAAATATAAAATGCATTTGACTGCTTTTGACAAAATATGATGGTATACTGTGTTCTTCAATACGAAGAGGACACCAAAACATCCCATGTGCAGCTGAAATGAAATTTCCGTCTTACGCAAACTTTTGGCAAGGGAACAGGCCAGGGGTCTTTACTGTAAGGGCTTACGGCATTCTCCCAGGTCGTTTGTAACACAGGAGACAGGCACACAAGCTCCAAGTGTCTTTTCAGCTTCTTTAATATCATTTTCTATACCTCTCTGCTGAGGACTCATAAATCAGCTCTTTCAATCTGGAGCTCCTTTTCTCAGACTGAATCAACGTTACAGCCTGCCTCTGAAATCTCTGAGCTTAATGGCCTTGAAACTAACCTCTGCTTTTCCACCCGCCACTCTCTCCTGTGGACAACCTTTCTGCTGTGATGACAACATCACCTTTCCTCCTGCTGTCTGACTAAACACCTCTCTCATTCTGCCATAATAGCCAGCCATTTCCTAATCTTGCTCTCTTTTTCTTTCCCAGTGAAGTTCCAGTTGTTTTCCTCCACCTCAAAACAAAAAAGCTCAGGGCCCTTTCTCAATCACCTCCCATTTTGATCACTGCAATCTTCTCTTCTGCAGTTTCTTTGACATTCCCCTCCTTGTCCCATACAGACTGCATCCTCCAAAACCGATTTGACTCTTTCCATCTCAGACATCCCTGTCCTCAACTTTCAAGAATACCTTCACACCAAATTTTAACTGCTTACCCTTGTGTCTGCACCTCTTTGCTTAACTGTCCAGCTGAAGGAAGATAGGAGAATTTCAGCCCTGCTACAAGTAGGTTGAAAATCGGCCATCTCTGGCAGGGAAGCCATTGACTAACGCTAGGATGGGATTCTGCCTATGCTAAAAGCAGAGTCACGTTACATTTATTTATATATATCACCCTGGTAATGCAACTTACAGAGTTCATAAGCTTTTGCATCCACCTGCTTCTGTTTGTGTGGACTCATGCTTAGTTTTACACCACTGCTGCCTTTCTCAGTCAAGTATGTCTGACAGAGCCATTCATCCATCTGAGTGACTCCAACAGACACAGGCCAAGAAAGAAGTTTAAATATACCCATTATGGTACAGGATGAGTAATAGAACATAGTTTATGCTTCATTTGTCAGTCACATTTCTAGAAATCTTGTCTGCTCCAGAAAGTTAGACATGAATCCAGCTGCAGAAGGAGGAGCTTCACTTTACATGCCAGCAACTGGCATCACAAGAAGGATTTAGTAGGTGTAAATGTCATCATACAGAAGTGTCACATAAGTTCCTCTGTGTTGCTAACAAATGTTCACCTTTTGCTCAAAGTGATTTCATCGAATTGCCATCAGTGAGGAGCTAAAGCTAACTTTCCCCCAAGGGGTAATGATTCAACGTGCTTCATAAAACAAAGTGTGAAGCCTGAAATAAAAATATTAGACAATATACTCTGTTCCTGCAAAATACATAAAAGGGAATTACTCCTCAAAGTAATACTATCCCATCTCTGCATGAAACTCAGTACTCCTGCTGATCTATTTCATCTGGAGAAGGTGTTTCCCTTTTTTAAGCTCTATTATGCAGATTTGCTGTGGAATCGAGCCAGTTTTCTTCTGAGTCCCTCTTTAACAGAAGCATTTTCTGTGGCCTTTTATGGCTAGCCATGTGCCCTCAGGGTTGCAAGAACATCTACTGTATTTTGTAAAGGAAATTAGAATTATGCTACATTTGTGGTTTTGTAAAAAAAGAAAAAAGGAAAAAGAAAAGGTAAAAAGAAACGAGGGACATCAGACTGAATGTGAAAATAGGTCCAACATGTTAAATGAAAACACTTTCTTTGCAAGACAATCAGGTTAAGGGACAATACCTCCTTGAAGACCACAGGCCTTCTGTCAAGCAACAGTTTAATCTTCAGCAGCTTGTGACATCTGCCACACAGGAAACTATCATGCGTAAGTATGGGAAAGCAGAGTTTGCAATAATGAGGTTTGTGGATCGCCTATTATTTGGGGGTTTTTCCCCTTTTGTGCAGCTCCTAGTGCAAGATGACTCCTCATCCACTGCCATAAATCTTACTTGTACAGTATACATATAGATGAGCTTCTTAATTTTAAACACTTCAAACTGAAAAACATTGGCTTCAGCATGTATACTTTCCTAACACCAGGAGCCATTTTTTCCAGCAAGAAGCCTTGACTTTAAAGGCAGGAGTAGCGCAAACATCTGGAAGTTTACCTGACCAAGTATAAGGTCATGCAAGACATTCGGCAGTACCTTTGGACTCCCAGATGGGAAATGACAGACAAAGTCCTGGATGTACCAGGTGACCACCAATAATTATGATTCACCAAGGTAGCCAACCAACAAAGAGTGAAAATCAACCTTGCGGCATAACACGTTGTGTTTCCAGTGGAAATAGGAAAATATCAAGACTGCTCTAAAAAGGTAGAGATCTCCCCTAGAAGTCTATATCAAATTCTGGCCAGTCGAGTCCAAGAAAAAGTCACAGAGATCTAACACTGCAAGTATGTTCAGGGGTATGGAAAGACAGGAGAATATGTCAGAAGAACTTCATTTATTTATGTCAGCAAAATGAAGGTGGAGAGGGCATGTA
This sequence comes from Calonectris borealis, assembly GCF_964195595.1. Classification (NCBI taxonomy): domain Eukaryota; kingdom Metazoa; phylum Chordata; class Aves; order Procellariiformes; family Procellariidae; genus Calonectris; species Calonectris borealis. The sequence goes on from NC_134312.1 coordinate 132,922,490, forward strand.
ATTGCTGTTTATAAATACATATGGGAAAAGAGAGAGGCGGCCTGCAGGAATGCAAAAAAAACCCCACGTTTGAGAATAATTTTGGAGTATTGGCACAAGAACAAATTGCTGGAAATTAGAAATAGGATTCTAATGCCAAAGGTGTTGGAGCAACCTTCCAGTGACAGCAAAAATCTACTTCTGTTTCTGAATGTAACCTCTTAAGTGCATGAAAGGGTCAGAATAGCTCTCTGTAAGAGCAAACGATCCAGGAAGTATCTTCCAGGTCTGTATGCCCCATGGCTACACCTCAATTCCAGAACTGCCCTGGATGAGTAACTGCATAAAGGCTGAAATAGCTCATGAAGTGCTAGATGAGATATATCTATAGCAATTCAGTTTCCTCCTAAGCTGGTAGCAGTTCCATTCTTAGCATGAACAGATTTTTGTTTCTGGGCTGCAAGTGTTTCAACCAGCTAGATAGCTGCTAACTACCTCTAAGTGCCAGCAGCAGCTCAGCTTAACCAGAGTGAGCAAATGGGCGTCAGTACTTGCAGCCAGTAATTCCAGCCAATTCCCACCACCCTGCCTTGGAGATGAGCAGCTGCCAACAGAAAGGGCTGAACAAGCACGAGCCAAAAGAAGGTTACACTTCCAAAATGCTTGAGAAGTACCACTCTGGAAAGATAGATTGAAATGAGATGTTAACTAACTTATCCTCACCACTTGAACGCCTACTGACATAAACTCCATACCTGACACCACAAGCAAACTGTAGGGAGAAACCAGCTTTCCTCCCTCATCAACTCACATAGCGGAAGAATTACTTCAGAGGCTTTCAGCATCTTTGCGTTTAGCTTGCAGCACTGATAACAGCACTGTGCTTAAATCAAGCTGAGCAAGGAATGAAGAACTTCTATTCTCTGCTCAGTTCCCTTATAAGTTACAGTTTCGTTTCCAAACACTCCATTCAAAGATATATTAATAAATGGTGACCTAATGTGACAGATCTGCTGTGCCCATACTTTTCCTCCTCTTACCTGGCAGCACTTTTTAAAGGTAGTCATTTTTTGACTGCTGTTCTAACAGCTATGTTCTTCAAACAGTGCACCATGGCTGATTTCATTGTCAAGCTACATTTAGTCTGGCATATATCTGTGTGTGGTTTAACCATAGGTTTATTGAAGCGATCATGGTCATTATCTCTTATTTTCCTTGAATGCATATCGTCTCACACAGAGCTCTACTATTATCCCTGATATGAACATATCTGAGCAGGGTCATTTTAAAGACTAATTCAAAATATCACATAATATTTCCTCTAATGGCACAAAACTGATTTACAATTTTACAGGAAAGTTATTTGCACTGTTATATAGCACGGTTAATAGCTGAGGCCCATAAAGAGTGCAATCAAGGCATTCCATCACGTTTCATATCTGGCTGCCTTTTATTGATAGGTTTCTTCTCCACTATATATGCCCTTTTACATGAAATATCTCTTCATTTCTTGTGAGTTAATTCACCCTATCTCTATTGTTATAGCTACTAGTGGATCTTTCACAAGTTTAATACAGGGTGGTGTAATGTTTCCAAACACCAAATTTCCCTTCTTATTTCCATAACTAATGTGAAATTCTTAATTATGTATTCGCTGTAACATTAAACTAAAGTAAATGAATGAGATTTGGCAAGATAGAGATGACAGTCTTAAGCCAGGCCATCTGGGAACAGTGGGATTTGTTTACAGTTTCATATCTCACTCCAAATCCTACCATGTCCTAGCATGTAAAGATCTGTTAAGGAGCAGTGCCATCAGCTAAAACATGTTGGATACCCTTGCATGGCCAGCAGAACTGGACAGAGGGCTGTAGCAGTGTCTAAAAAACTACAGTCAGTTTACAAGCTCTCAGAGAGCCCAGAGTTGGAATTGCCACAACTTGCATTGATTCTGCATCCTTTTAACGTGACAGCAATGTCAAATGAAGAGTGGCATAATTTTTGTTTCAAAATTCAAAACTTCAGAAAAACTCAAAACTGCGTGCAGTCCTGCAATAAAAAAGGGCTCAGGTTTGACTTTTTATACGCTTCCTTGTAAAGGAAGAAGAGGATGTGCATAGGCAGGAAAACCACGTGGAAGAACAAGGTGTGAGCCATGACACACGAGGTAGGGGTCAACTCCTGGCTCAGGAACTGATTCCTGACGCTGGGCAAATCATTTGACTTCTCTATGTACAACAGAGATGATAATGTCTCCTGGAGTGGGGACAGCTTTTAAAAGCAGGTGTTGTTTTCTCTTCTCGTATATACGAAGCCTAGCAACAAGGGGCCATGATTTTGGTGGGGGTGTCTACACACTCCTAGAAGGAGATAGTATTTGCACGGAATTTGCTTTGAAAGGAAATCATATCCTAATAGCTTTATTCCTGTCATGCTGCTCTTTCCTGAGCTATACCAAAGCTCTGAATTTCCTCTGAGTCCTTGAAAAGCCTCTCATTTAGTTGTTTAATTTAGTAATTTATATAATGCTTATGATCTTGGCAGTTGGATGCTTTGCAGGAAAGTAAAAATTTAGCATTACATAAGCCACCCACAACAGGTAACAGAAGTTAAATTACTGCTGTTGATGCTGTTGAAAACCTTGACAGTCAAATTAACTAGAATTAAAAAAACAAAACAAAAACCAAATCCGTCAAAAGCTAAACACAACACATCAAATTTGCATTGTACTCTCCAAGCCACAAAACTCAGAGACTGGCTGGATCTAAGCGCCAAATTGGAAACTCCTTCTGCTGGAAAAAGCCCTGCCCCAGTCCTGCTCGCAGCTGGGACCAGACTGGTTGGTGGAGATCCCTCACTGTCAGACAGCAGGGGTAACGGGTACAAACTTGCCTCCCAGTTTTCTTGGCTATTTGCTTTTGAACAATAAAAATATTTTTCTTCTCTGGAATGTGAAAGTAATGCTGCTACCACCCATTTCAGGGAAGAAGGGGGTAAGGTTCAGTGCCCCCAGGAAAATGGACAGAAGTCACATGGAGCCATGAGCCTGCCCTAAGTCAGGCTGCTGTTTCCCTCCTCACGTGTAAGATGCACGCCCTCCCATACTCAGTTTTGCATGGACCACGTGGACTACGGTTCCGGAGTGCTCGTTTTATGTAATTAGAAAAACCTCTGGGATGTAAGGGATTTTCAGCTCTCGTGGGTGTGCAGAGAACAGTATGTTAATTGATTTAACTAAGCTTGTGTTCGGAACTCTTTAGGAAAATAAAATCTTGCTTTGAGAGGTAATGTGATCCTACGAATTAACACTGGGATGAGAAGTAATTCATTCAACAGACTGTCACTGAAATGTCACATGCACCTGGCCCACATTGGCAAAATCAGGAGCTTCCACAAAATGCAACCTGTCACCCCCCCCAAACACTCCCCCCTCCAAATTAGTCAGCGAGGCCCATGGCCTGATCTTCAGAGGATCTGAGCACCTGCAACTTGCTCTTTCTTCCACATCTGAAAAACTAATTCCGTGGGACCTGTGAATGACTCTTATCTCTGAAAATCAAGCCAATTGGGTAAAAAGGTAGCGCTTTCATGCACTTTTTTTAGGTTCTGGCTGCATTATACTTTGGTTTTCCCATTTCGGAGATCATAACAGTTTCACCAGCTTCATACGAGCGTAGTGTTTGTTACTTAGGAAAACACTAAATAAATGTCGGATGATATTAATTTCTCATTACTTCTGCAATGAGCAGATTTCTGACAGCTGCTGGCTCCAGATGGCACGAAGCGAGTTTGGCTTCACAGGCTGCTCTGAGGGCAGAGATTCCCAGCCTGCAGCCAGGTACCACCGTCAACTGGCAGAGCCGCGCTGCGGCCCGAGGGCTGTGCGGTGCTACCCCAGGCGAAGAGGCAGCTCTGAAACATTCAAGTTCCTGTGAACACTAAACACAAATAACACAGGCAGTGATCGCAGGAGCCCACAAGTCCAACAATAATTCCATAAATAATTCAGTTTAGGAGTTCAGTCTGCATGACAGACATGGAGCTGAAATGTAAGAATATCAGGAATACAGAGATCTAACCATTTTTTGTGAATATTGCAGAAGTAGTAGTATAGCCATGATGGTCTAAGAGCAGAAGTAGAGCAAAATTTGTGGGGAGAAGTGAAATGTCTCATTAGACTAGTTTGCTAAAGCTGGAAACGACAGAGAAGTGATTGGACACGCAAGCCCCTCTTCAGGTCTGAAATAGAAACAGCAGCTGCAAAAGCTGAAATTAACCCATCAGACTGTCTGAAACAAAAAAATCTAAGTACCTGTGGAGACAATAGGCTTGTTAAATACTCTGGAAAAGAATGAGAAACATATTTATCCCTCTTCAAAGCTAGAATGGTTAGCTTGGGGTGGAGGGCATTAAATAAGAACATGCCTCAAAAAAGGTTTTAATCTCTTAGTATTTGTAAAAGGGATAGTTTCTAGTATCTGTCCTCCTGTTTTGGAGGTGTTTCATTGAGTCTCTGTGTGAATAGCACCAAAAATCTCGGAGATGGTGTGGCTGCATTGAGAGAATTATCTCCCACTGGAAGATGGGTATTTCTGTCCATCATTGGCTGCGTGAGTTCACCTTGGTGCATCACAGTTGTTTAGTCTTAGCTATAGTTTCCAGGAGGGCATATGGCACAGTGGATGGACCACAGAAATGTCTTGTAAAGGCTCCAAGGGTGATTGCTGTTGTGAGAAGATGTGTTGCCAAATTCAATGTTTGCTGCTCAAATAGAATCTCAAATTCTTTGGTACATACTAGCACTGAGTATTTGTTTCTGAGGCTGAAGTTAGTGAGACTGGAGCTATATGAAAGGTAGGAGTTTCGGTTTTGATAAAATTTCTTTTGATTTAGGATCTTCTAAGCTGTTGATGACTGTTTCTATAGGTCCCAGATTAGACTGGTAACAATAATGCTTGACAGTATTTTAGGTCCTTTTAACTCATGGATGCCATACACCTGCCCAGGAGAGCACACCTGTCTGGTACAGGACATCTAAATAATTAAAGTGATCTCCATGTGTGATCTCTTCAGGGCAAATGAGGTGGGGTCTGAAAAGCCTGGATCTTTTCAATAGTGGCTGATTTTCTTCAGGCAAGCAGATTTGTCTGTGAGTCTTTTACCACAATTAGTAAATTGTAGTTTGATACTGATCAGGTTATCTAAGGTGATTTCAGTGCATTGATATTCGAGGGAGTTTGATGGAGGGACAGTTGTTACTGAATTTGACACAAATCAATGTGGAAATTCATTTTTTCAGTGTAAACGATAAAGCTTTCGCTTAAGTATATAACATAGAGCACAGGCTTAGTAATACAAAAACTTAGAATCTCTTTTTATTTTCCTTTTCATTTTCCCTATTCCTGTTTTTTGGGTTTGGGTTTTTTTTTTTTTTTTTTTTTGAGGTAGCTCACAATAAAGTAAAAATATTATACAATTTCCTTTATGCTCATACTCTGCCCGTTGTCCGGAAAAAAATGACTGAAATGAAGCTGTTCAGGGTGAGGATGAACTAGATGATTTTTTGATTTGTATGGGCTGGGGCACAGAAGGTTGGTATTCATCTTGGGGACATACCGAGGACAAATCGAGATGCTATTAGAGAGTGGAATGTGGTGGACAGGCCAGGGACATTCCTGATGGACATGACGATACTATAGTGGGGAGGTAGTTATGGTCAATAACTGTTTTATTGTGGAGAAAACATGTTGTTCTCTGCACAGGGTCTTCCTTGGCTTCATTAGTCATAGTGTCATCTAGCTGCATGTTTGCACTACTTGTGATTTAGGATAGACTTTCTTTGTGAGACAGGAAAAAAATTGCAATGATGGCTGGTTTGTTATTTCCCTCCCAATTCTTTTCCTGAAGTAGTCAATGTAGTGATCCAAAAGAGTTTTTTGTCTTGAGACTTCAAGTCCAATATGTTTCCTTATCTTCTTCCTGAAGTTGCCATAGGAGGAGTGGTATTGGAATTAACTTGTGGCTTGTTAAGGAAGCAGTATGAAGGAAAGAGTCATTCTAATTCTAAGTATGTCATCTGGTTGTTCCTCTGGGGAGACATTTGGGCTTTTGGAGCTGACAGTTCATCTTAGGTTAACAGATTTTTCAATGACTGAAGGTGTTTGCATGTTTCTTTATCAGGTAGGGGCTGGGACAGCTGCTGTTGTGTTAGTCAGTTCCTGTGTTCAGTGCCTGTCATGGTTATTTTGGTGGCATTTTGGAATCTGTTGCAAAATGGTTGGGGAAACTTCAGAAGCACTTCACTTTAGCCTGTTTCTTACTTTATTTCATCATTTTTGAGTGATTAGATAAAGGAAATTATTTTCCAGGTTTTTCTAGCATTCTCATACATAATTTCTACAGCATATTTGGAATGGTGAATCTTGGTCAAACACTTACTCATGGTCATGTCCTCCAGAAGGCTACTATGGTCCTGGAATAACCTCATAAAGTAGAGGTCATTTTTTGGAGCTAACAATTTATCACCCCTCCCTCTGCTTACACACTGTCTCCATTTCACAGATACCAGCTGCCTTTTCTTTTTGGTAATCTAACTTGTTAACATAGAGAAATTAAGTTCAGACTAATTGCTCTCTACTTGCATTTATCTTTGAAGTTTGCAGCTTCCATTTCAGACCTGCACAAGGCCTTGCATTCCTGAAAGCTATCTATTTTCTCCAACCACAGTAATTGGTCCAATAAAAAAATATCACCTGTGCCTACAAACCTTGCCTTGCCCTGAACCACCACAGCTCCTGCTTGAAGTGCAATGGCACACTTCCAGGTTCTCAGCTGAGGCAGAAGGTCAAAAGGATTATAAATAATTAAAAACATCTTAATCCCCATTAAATGGTGGTGAGTCACTGAGGAATGCTCAGGGCAGATCAAAAGATGTTGCAAGGAGACAAGCTGATAGGGGGAGGCTCTGTGGGAGAACCCAGAGGGAGCTGGTCCTTCCAAGGTCCCCATGCAGGGGGTGGACAGGCACCTTAAAAATGGGCATGATTTATTTTGGTTTTAAAAAGGTATTTTTTACCAGTAGTGATTTTGCCCTGAAAAACAAGGCTTTAAAGAGATTGCCTACTCATTGCATTGTTCACTACGCTTGCCCTCAGAGGGAATGGCACTTCAGGATGGGAGCTGCCACCAAGCATGCAGAAGACCCCACAGTTAATAGCTAAGAACTACAAGCCAGGAACGACAGCTTCATGTAGTCATGTCCCAGGTCATGCCTGCGTGTGGGACAGTGCATGGTTAGTGTCTGAGTCAGAAAATGGCTAAGACCTAGGAGAAGGAGGAGGAGAAAACTATTTACAAGGTTGGATAACGGAAGGATACTTTTCACGTGTCAGCTATGATAACGCTTATGAAGTGGGCATTTAGAAGTATCAATGTCTCTAGAGTTTTAAAAGATTTCAAAGAGGAACATGGAAACATCCAGAACTCTCTTATTCAGGAGAAAACAAAACAGTAGTGCTTTGGCAGTACTGTTGCCTTGATGTGCCATCCCATAAGCTGGACTTACCCGTTAGGCAAAGATCTTATGAAACCCTCAAGGGTGGATTGTTTCTCAATTGCACGATCATCTTTTTAAGTTTCCTTAGAGTACTTGATAACTGGGTACTGCCAGACAAACTGGCCTGTTGTTTTAATACGAGAACAAATCTTCCAGTCCCCAGAATCTATGACTGCCTGAAAGAAATGAGAATGTAACGCCCTCGAAATGGTTAGCAAATGAAGTGAGGAAAACCATTGTTTCAAATTGAAACTTTAGCCTACAATTCTGTCATGGGTAGTTATAAAAGAACATCTTTTATTCTGCCTATGGCTATCATAAAATCAAATTATTTTTGTGTTGTCCAAGCTTTGATTCAAATAAAGTAATAAAAGAAGAAATGATGGGGCTGGGGAAGAACTTGTGCATCTTTTCTTTTCCAAGCTCTTGGATGAATCACAGTCACACATGTCTGAGTAATCAATTTCACTAGTACATTTCCCAAACTCCCCAGCTGTAACTACGACAACGCAGTTAGAGATTGAAAACGTCTTTATAAAAAGAAAAGAACTTAATTCACCCAGCTCCTTTACACCCTGTTAAGAGTAATTAAGTGCCTTTTAATCAAGGTAGCAGTAGATAACCTTCTAGTGCTGCAGTGGCCCCTGCAAAATAGACGTGAGGCCACAGGAGCAAGCCATGCGTTCTGTCTCCAGCCTATTGCTTTATAATCATTCTATAATTAGGGAATGCTGTCAAAAATGATATGTTACGGTGTAATTAAAGACAGTACTACAGCATAAATATAAACAAACATATGTCCGTATAGATGGGTGGATAGCATGCTTACGTGCACATGAGAGATCTAATTCTGCTGGTAAAGGATACCTTAATTCTGGCATTTCCTCACTTTGGGGTGCTGGGCATTGCAACCGTTACAGCTTTGCTTTTATCTTATTTATGTTGTGCAAGGGAGACCACCAGGTTGCAGCAGGTCTGTCTGCCCTGAGCAATAGGTGATGCGAGGTCAGCACGGAGCCAACAGCCAGGAAATTTCCCTCTGCTGCTGACCCCACCACCACTTTCTGCTGTGACCTTGGGTCACGACACCTCTCTCCTGGCGAATCCACCTCTCATACAGGGGCTGCACAGGCTGGGTCTCGCCGAGCTCCTGTCAACCGGCTGCGCCACTTTGGCCTTGGAGGGTGCCGCTCTCCTTCGAGCGCGTGGCCGGTGTCCTCCGTTAATCTGGGGAGAGACGTCTAGGCCTGACTTGTGAATAATGCAGTCTGAAAGTAAGAAACAGAAAATGAGGCAGTAAAATACTCAGATTTGGATTAGAAGAGGGGAAAAACAGCAGAGAACTTAGTTTGCTTTCGTACATAAATAAGTCTAGAAAATATGAGAAAGTTCTGTATTAGACTGAACGTATTAAAGTATACTACCTGTGTTTATCAGTTTCTGTTGTTTGATGGAAGTTATCCATAGCTGCTGAGGATAGTTAACGGCTGTTACTTAACATCCTCTGCCAGACAGAGAATTATTCATGGGAGCCAAGCTAATGCAGGCACTAAACAGACTTGATTCTTTGTGACTGGCACTTGTGCTCTCCTGGATTCATCATCAATCACTTAACCGTGTATCTCAAGTAAAACACTGAAGTCACATTAAATGTATCAAGCAGAAAGCTGATTAAATGCTTACCAGTACCAAACTGACACCTTGCTACAGCAACAAATGATTTTACACATTGCTATCTTTGGATCAGGAGAATTTCAAAGTTATATGGTTATTAATTAATTTATGTTTTCCATTTTCCTGTTTCTCCTGAGTATAAATTTACTATTGTGACAACTAGCAACCACTGATGTTTTCTATTATATTCTGCAAGAATTTTGGTACAAGAATCCTTATTTGCAAAAAAGAAATGCTTCCCTAAACAGATTTAGCTTCTTCCTTGTCCTCCAGTAAGTAACAGCCAAAATTAAAATATTTCTGTATGTCCAATCTTTTTAATTGTTATACTGACTAGTCAAAATCTCTTCTGAACTGATTTTCTGTCAATCCAGAATGATTTTAATGGTCCCCATGAATTCTTTTGGAGAATATAAGTTGCCTTGGGGAAGGAACTTATTTCACTGGGGACCATTTAAGTCAAAAGATATATCTACATATCCAGTAGCATTTGAACCATTTTCTCCCTCTTTTAACTGCAGTTATATTTTCGTCTTGCTCCTGAACGGATATGGAGAGAGATCATTAACTTAGCGTGCTCAGGGGAAGGAACGCAGTGCGTGTTTGTGTGTGAGCCCCTCTTTATATGCCTCTCTCTCTAAGCTCTCCGTACCAGAACAGACTAGAGTAGACTGAAGTACATGATAGATAGCAGAATTCATCTCTGATATTGTCTTCTATTACTAATTATGTCAGGTAATAACTTTCATAGCAAGAATATAATTGTTTTTAAAAATGAAAAAAGGGAACCTATTTCTTCACTTAGGAAGTCCTGTTATCTACTACTCTGGCAAAAAGACATTTTGCACAATGCTTTTTCCATTCAATTTTTTAAATGGGGGACGCTCTTTTGTCTTTTTTATAGAACTCTATACGGAATGGGTTCAAAGCTCACAAAAGGCAGGGAAAGTTAGCAACTGCTTAAGATGGTTTTACATCAAGATTATACTTAAAATATTGAATTTTATCTAATTTTTTTTTGCCTTCCATACACCTTTTCCATAACAGATACACAAAGGAACTTTATGATAGAGCCATTGTAAACTCCACATAGATAAAGAAAGAAGAATAAAGAAAAGCAGAAGAATAACCTACTTCAGAAATAGAGATATCACGTTAGATACACAATACACCATTCTCATTATCACCATTATTCATAAGGATGACTCACACAAACAACTGATGTGTGTTTATTTGAAATCTTTTTCCGTTTATTGTTCTCTACAGAATCAGAGGTGATGAGGTGGCAGTATGTCTGCTTTCTTTTATACATTGATTAAAAAAGGAAAAAATAATCTGCCTCCTTTCTATGAGCAAGTAAGCATAAAATACTTGTCTGTATTTCTTATGCATTAAAGAATCTGCACAGGGTCATGAGCAGTCAGCATTTATCCAAGCTCACTGACGCATGGGTGTTTCCAGAAGAACTCCCATTAACTTTATGGCAAATTATAGACATAAATCTCTGTGCACGCTGGATAGAAGATTAGGCACCTATTGTCAAAGAAGAGTGAACAAAAATCTAACCAAACCATACCAGATATAGACTTTACTTGGTTGTACTTTAAAAGGATATTATATTCAATAAAGTAAAATCACTCTTACTTCCATACATTGGGATGATTTGTGCTTGTTTGTTCCTCACTTCATATTACAACAATTCCAGACTCATTCAGCTAATAGCATAGTGTCAGAAAGGGAAAAATTACTACAGTTTGTTCATCTTTTATTCACATGTGCTCTGTGGTATTTTGTTATTTAAATTATAAACAGTCATTTTATGCATCTGACTCCTTGCCATAGATCACAAATTTTCATATAGAACTGGGACGTTGCATGTGCACCCACCCTTTGTTAAAGGAGGTCTTTACTTCAGGTGGTAATGGAGGTCTGATTCAGGTAGAAGAGGGTTTTTTTCTGTTATTTCCCCTAGACAGAATATCAAAGGTCAAGTCCCAGATTCCTACATACATTTTGAACTTACTTAGAAATTACATCTGTTCTCTGCTTCTGATGGGTTTGATTGCATTTCTGTTTTTTTTTTTTCCTAATGCACTGTCAATCTGGCAATCCAATCCATCTTGCAAGAAGTTGGCATCATATTATGTCTTCTCCCTGAGAATGAAAAAGAGGTAAAGAATCCAAGATGCTTTCATTCAGTCATTAGCTGAATGACAATTCAGCTAACTAATATTATGGGGAAATAGAAGCCCTAGCACAGACAACTCCATCCTCAACACAGCTGTTTTTCAGAAGGGCATTTGTAGGCTTTCCTCTTGCACTGTAGAGGGAACATACATAAACTTAGGGCTCTGGACACCACTCTGAGAGCTGGACACTGAAAAGGTCTCTGCTAGCATGTTTGTACTGCATTGGCTAAATACTTTATGGGATCTAGCTCTTGGATTGATGATTTACACTCAGATTTGCAAAGAAGCTGGTAGAAAGAAATGTGATAGCAAAAGATAGTGAAATGAAGTTCATAGCATTTTGAATTCCTGTTGACCAAAAGTGTGTATATGGACACCTGACAGGGCTCCCGTGATGCAGGGTAACCTGTTATGCTGAACTAAACCCTACACCTGAGCCCTAACTAAGGATTGAAACAGACAGTTATCAAAATAGGTCAGTAAATCAGTGAGTTACTACTGAGTTAGTCATCGCTTAGTCCAGTCATCAGACAGACATGATAGAAAATTAATCTACACAAGTCCTAAAATAAGATTGAAAACAGGTGGTTCGTTATTTAATTAAAAGTAATTGGTGCTTATATAAATATAGATAATGATTTTCAGGCCCAGTTTGAAAACTCTATGTGGGGCAGGGAAATTATCTATGTCATCAGAATATTTTACTTTTGAAATCAAATTATTCTGTACTCAAAAGCCACAGCCTGAAAGCTATTAACATTCCATCATTCAGATAGCTATTTTTTGAGGTGGCCAGTCTCCTCTCTTCCTCCCCATCTCCCACCCTGAACATAGATGAGACCTCAGCAGAAACATTAAAATGAGGCACAACACTTGGGTGGTGGTTCAGCCTCCCTGGATTCTTTCAGAAAACAGAGAACTAACCATTCAATAATTTTGCAGGACAGAGTTTAGCTTTGGGGCTCTATTCTTCTGATACATTTTCACATGCTTTCATATACTCACGCATACGTGCACACATTTTTTCAAGCTCTGCAATAATAAAAGTATGTTACATTTCTGTGGGAATACAAGGATAAAATATGAAAGAGAAGATTCTTTGAAGGGTTTGAATTCCTTAACACATTTTGTTCTCAGTTTTGTAAGGGTTAGGAATGGACTTCTGCAATCAGATGGTAAATTCATAGCAAAATTCAGTGTTTCAAGCCAGCAGGTATCTATAAATGCAGGAAAACAGCAAGTACTGGCATGAATTGCATTTATATTGCAAATCCTATTCTCAGAGGGAGTCAATTGCTGGATCTTAGGACCTCACTCTTTTTGAGATAGTTTGAGCTGAAAGGCAAGACCCATATCCTTCCTCTCACCTCCAGCACTGACAATTTGAGCCTACTCCACCTGGGAGGAGCTCTCTCTGGTTAGTCGGTAAAGCAGATGTATATTGATATACCCCCTCAGTATATCAAGTCTCCCTGCCAGTACCTTCAGGATATCATTAATTTAGGAAATCCCTGCCTAAAGACCTAGCATGTTCTTAAATACCAGCTATTATATGTCATCTGAACACACAACACTAAAAATGTGAAGTGATTGTGGATTTCTAGAGAATGGTAGTCATCCATCCATCAGCATCTTAAATCATGTTTCACACCTCAGGATAAAAACAAATGTCACATCTTTATCTTTTCAAACTGAGTTGAACAATTTGGTACAACCTAACTGAACAGAAGGTCATAGGTTTATCTTTTCAGTAAATCACAGCACAAAGGTACTTTCTAACTTTACTGTGAAATTGAAGTCTACTGTGAAACTACAGTCTATCCTAGGCCTGCATTTTCAAGTAAACTTTTTCTTCCAGAAAGTCAGTTTGAAGTCACAGACCTCTACAGCATCAGTTTTACCAAAATCACTTCCCCTATCGTGTGAAGACTTCATTCATTCAGCGAGTGATTTCAGCAGGAACTAGAACAAAAAGACTAAGAGTCCACAGTGATTTATATTTATAAATAACTATGCAAGTGTCCATAATACAGCAGTTCATAAAATTCTCTTGGTAGTGAAACAGCAAGCATTTAGCCTCATATAGGCATCTGGTTGTTATTTGAAGACTGTGATGAGCTACAGCCACCTTGGACCACTACCTACAACAATTTTTTCCCACATCTAAATTTAGTCATTTGGTGTATTTATCTGCCCTAGCTATGACATGAGTAATATCTTCCCAGAAGTTTTCTGAGACAGATTTTCTTCAAGGGCTATAGGTGTGGTGCAGGTTTTGGGACAGCATGAGAAAGCAATGGTAGAAGCAGGGGTTATATATTTGAGAAGTGATCTAATGATATGTTTTCTCAAGTCAACAGAGGATGAAGGAGTAAGTCATTGCTAGGTAGGATGGTAGGTGTGGTGTATCAATTACCTAGTTTACAGGCAATTTTGGCTGGGAAGCAGAGGACACGCTATAGATTCGCTGCTATTTTATCTTCCATTCCTCCACTTCTATCCTCCTTGCTCTGGGCTAGATACAACTCATGAAATAGATCTTCTTTCCCTACATCTGGCTTGGCATTATAGATACATGGCTCCATCCACAGACATGCAGATAAAAAGGAACATGTGCACTTTCATGAAAAGCCTCTCCATGTAAACTGCTTCCTTTTCTTTAAGTGGCCACTGACTGCCTCCAGCACTGATTAATCTGATTACTCATAGCTGCTTGATGTTACATTTTCTGTGGCACTATTTTCTCATCACTGAGAGCAAGACTTGCCCATGTGTAATGAGGAGACAATCTGAATTGCACAGCCTTGTACTTGTGAGGATGTACTAAGCCCCAGCCTGATTCCCTGCTTGAATTCCCAGAGCTGGCAACTAGAACTTAAAAGGAAAAAGAAGTGAAAATAAGCATAATATCTATGCAAAAAAAAAATATTCTGTTTTGTGTAAGTTCTTTTCCTACTCTTATCAACATCGGAACCGAGCATCTTCCAGTATGAATAAAGTAAAAAATTCATACCTGTCACTTGTGGTTCAATTTTCTTCTCAAGGTAGACAATAAACAACAAATCCCATGGTATCAGTTTTTTAGTCACTTCCCAGGGAAGAAGCTTATTTTTTTAAAAAGTCATTCAAGTCCCTACTGTATGTATCGCTTGGAGTATCAACAAATACGAACCATAGGACAACCACACAGGAAATGCAACATAATTAATCGTATTTAATTATTGGTGGGGAGAGTGTAACTTCTTAGCATTCAAAGCACCTGAGCCTATTCTAAATTTTTTAATCATAATTTAACTTTAGCCATCTGTGCTGAAACTTCCTAAACTGCATATATACTTCAGGCTGATTTTGTGGGCGTGTGGTTTTAAAATTTCAGCCAAAACCAGGTTCAACCATTTCTGAGAATGAAATCAGGGGAAAATACATTGCTTTGCTGTGCCAGAATATTGTGGTGATGGAGTTTTTTTGACATCTGCCCTACACTTTCGAGGCAGACACTTCAGATCTGGAAAACGAGTGCTCACAACAGCAGTCCAGTTGTTTCCCCAGTTGACATCCTTTTCTTCCTCCATCCCTCTACACAATTAGGCCTCATCTCTTTAGATACTGGACTAGTTTGAATTTTACCTCTTAGCCACTTGTGCATTTTATCACTCACTCACATCTGACATGCGGCTGGACTGTGACCCATGCTCAAGCTGAACCTGGCTTATTGGTTTGCTGAGACTGATGCCCATTTACTATCAATCAGCTGCGCTTGTCTGAATTAAAACCATTAGCTGTATAGTGCTGCTTTCATGAGCAGCCCTTTCACGTTTGTTACAACTATGTTTTAACATCACACTGCATCGCTGCAGAGACTTGCTGGATCTCGGTCTTTCCCCAGGTGGCTTCTGTCTATCACCGCTAGAGAAGCTTTGCAGCTACAGCTTGACAGCTGTTTTCATAAGCATCCAGTTTACATCACCCCAAATGACTGCAACAGCCTTTGGAGCCACAGAACGATGCTGACCAGCATGAAGGAAAGAGTGAGGATGGGTGGGTGGGTGGGTGGAGGGATGTGTAGAAAGAAGAAGCTGGATAGAAGTGAAGCCTCACGGTCAAGTGATATATTCCAGTAAAACAATATCTGTAGCAGTTTTCCTTAATTACAAAAATGTTTTGTCATACCAATTTTATTTTTAGTGGCAATCTATCTTTTGTACGTATAGGATATATTACCACTTTATGTGTTTGCTGAACTTAATTCAAATACTGAAACACACAGCTCCTGATCTGGCAAATTACCAAGTACAATGGGTAATGCTTCCAAAACTTATTCAGAGATTCAAGTATTTAATAATATTTTGTTGACAAGAATAACCTAAAATAGATCCCTTCCCAATTTTAGGTTTAACATGAAAACTGAAGAAAAAATTCACATTTATATGTTAATGTCAGTAAACATTTGGCTCAGCTAATACTTCAAGCTTTCTTGTGTTGAAGTTCAAATAGAGTTCCCATTGCCTTCAAAAAGTCTGGACCCATCAGAAACAGATATATCCAGCCTTGATCTCCTCATTTCCTAATATGAATACATTAAATTTTCCAGCATGATTTCTTTCTGTATCTTTCTCATGTACTGTTAAATAAGATCTGAATGTTATTAAAAAGTAAACATGTACTTAAAGCGTTAAAAGCTTGGCTACTCATCTTCTTTTCAAATGTACCATAACTACACAATATAAATAAAGAAACGAAGAAAAGAGAAGGAAAAAACTTTTTTATTCAGCAATATGGGGAAGACTTACTAGTTATTGGCAAACCTGAAATTTCCCCTTTGACTTGGCTTCCTACTATAATGTGATGTTGGACATACCACAAGAATTTGTATTGAACAAAACAGGATTATTAGGTGTGAAATGTTCTTTGCATAGCAATTCTTATTCATCTTCTGCCTTTCACTACCTCGGTCTGTCTTTCTCCTCTGACTAATCGATATTTTTCAAAGATTCTTTATAATCATGGCTGCAGGGAAATCACCAGTATATTTGTTTGTAATATGCGGTAAACAATAACTTCTGGTTTTCAGACATAGTATTCCAAAACAAAATTGGAATTTCCTCCCTCTTTGTCCTTCAACAACATGCAAGTGAAGTGGTCTGCTCTGTTATGACGGAGAGCTCTCACGGTCCTTACGTGCCCCTGCTCCTCTTACTTCATCCTGTATTTTTGTGAGTCATTTCAGGCTCTGGAACTTCTGGAATCAGTGCTGACACCCAAATTTTTCATTCTGTTTCTAAGAAACATGCAGGTCTTCAAATAGTCTATTATTTAAACAATTAAAAGCACAAGACTTTTCAATAGAGGAACAGCTTCACCTGAGGGCAATATTTCAAATTTAAGGCATTTTCCTTCCAGACAGTGACTTACCTTTTTACAGAGGCACAAAAAAAAAAAAAAAAAAAAAAAAAAAGAAAAAGAAAAAGAGAAGAAGAAGAAGAAGAAAGAAAGATCTCCTTGTTTGGCTAGAATCCCCAGAAAAAAAGACTTTGAGACACACAACTCGTACGCATTGCATCAGAAGCTATGAAAGTTGTAAGTTCTAAAAATACGAATACTTGAATTATGTGCAACCTGAAGAACCACTCAAACTGGAAACAGGGAGATTTGGGCTTCTTGGGAAAACTAATAGGGAAAAAAATTCGTGCTTCATTGATTATGACAAATACGATCTTGAAAGTTGCTACATCAGCAAAGCATACTAAGGCTTTAAAGCATGTAACTGATCCTGCAACTGAGGTCAGTCTGATTCAGCTGTAGCTTCACCTGCAATGCAGTAATGTTATCAGTGCACCAGGTGCTATCAGAAACCTGTTGAGGCGCACTAGATTTTTAGGACACTTTTGTGATATTTCAAAAACAGGTTGCCAAATGTTTGCTCTAGAGATATGCTCCCCAGTGATTATGATTTAATCTTTGAACTCCTTTAAACCCCAAAGACCATTGATTTCTTCTAGAGGAAAAAAAGTCTAAAAAAACCCCAGTGTTCATCTTTTATAATGATGGCAATCATTTAACAGCTGGAATGCTGAAGGTGAATTAGTTACTTCTGTTTTTCCCTACTTAACGTTTGCCTCCTTCTGGAAGACATGGGAGTAAAAGTGGGGATGAAGCATTTAAAATGTTGCAGTCCTTTTGCAGACCACCTTTTAGCTATTGGTTTGAGAAATACTGCCCTAAAGGCTGAGACAGGCGGCAAGGCCCTACACGGGCTGGCATGAAAACCTGGCCTGTGCATTTTCTAGCTCATTTTCTGCCATTAACGGTGGTGATGGCTGTGAGCAGATATGGTCACCCTGCAGGAACCTCTCAGGGCTTGACTGACTCATTGCTTTGCTCGGCATGACTGCTGGTGCATAATATGTTGAAGCAACTCACCTCCAGGTGCTAACAAAAGCCCCTAGCAAATAAATAAATAAAGAAACGGTGAGATCGTTTCTGACGAAACTGCTGTCCATATTTGTGCTGCATTATTAGACAATTAATGCTTTTGTGTACAGCAGGTGTTAGAAATCAAGGGGAACCATTTGTACATGATTTGCCACCTAGCAGTGATGCTAGAGAAATTAAGAGCAAGCTCTGTTCAAAGACTGTTGTTGTTAAAGACCATCAATTGATCAGATTTTTCCTTCAGTGAAAAATAGAAAGGAAAACAAAACCCCTGCTGCCAAAGAGCCTATAAGCAAAGCCAAAAAGCTTACACTGTTTTGAGCTGAAAGAGAGTTTGGCAACTGTTCAACATGCAAAATAATTTGTTAAAATGCCCCCCCAAAATAAAAATCCCATGGTTATCTATGCAATACACATTTAATTCCTTGACAAGAAGACGGTGTGCATTTAACTCAATGCACAGTGACTTAGCTGTGTAGACTCCATTCAGCATTTTAATCTTAATGAACTTCTGTGGTGCCAAACATTCATCCAGTTCCACAGATTGTGGTTGATTTCAAATGACTTCAGTTATTTCATATAACTTCAGAAGAGTTAGAGAGTGGCAAATCTGAATCTTTCAGCAAAGATTAAGCCTTCTTATAGAGAAGGTGAGGAAAGGGCAATATTGCACAGGACAGTTTGGATAAGCACTCCCAAATCCCCGTGGCGTGTGTTGCTGAATGCTGTTTGAGGGTGATTTAGTGTACTCTTATTAAAATGCTTCAGAGTGTTTGCATTTTTATTGCCTACTTTGTTTTAATCTATAGTAATTTCAACCATGTTCTAATCTGTCAACTTCATCGTATATTTGCGAACACTCTCCTCAAGTGGCTCCGCTATGGAGCCGAAGTGCAGACAGTCTTGTTGATAGGCCCTTGAAATCAGCTTAATTATTAAATTCCCTTCAAACATTCCTTACATTCACAACAGTTAATGTAACCAACACTGTGAATCTAATTTTCCTTCAATGCAAGGTAGAAATAAGAATCTCCTTGTGCAAAAGGCACAGGTCTTTCTGCTTCAGAGCATGACACTACCTCATTTTGCCACAAAAGGCAAAATAAGGTGCGATCATGGCACGCAGCATGTTTCGGGTTAGGCAAGGTATGCCTTAGCAGTGGGCAGCAGATTAAGGCAAAAATCAGTCTTAAACACAAGAGCAAGAGCTCCTCCAAGTTTCATGAGAGTTAACACGGCTCCAAGTCCAGCCTAAAGGGCAGCACCAGCAGCATCACAAACCACTTGCGCAGTCAGCTCCCCAGTCACCCCAGTAAGAGAGGGCCCTTTCATGAGTCCACATTTTTCCTCCACTGGGAGAAAGCTAAGTAAGCAGCAGCAAGCAGATGAGAGGAAGAGGAGGGGGAGGAAGCTGGTCACTTCCTAGCTCTCCTTCCCGTCAGCGGTGCTGGTTATTTCAGCCACCCTGCTACAGGCAGTCAGCAAGGCTCCCAGGACAAGACTGCTTGCTCATTGTCTGTGCTCTGAACCTCTGTGCCACCACTGACTGTTGCCCAAAGTGCAGAGCAGCCTTAGCCTGGCCCTGCATCCCTCCACCGTCAGCTAAGCAGCATGTGCAGCAACAGCCGTGAGGTAAAGTGGCACAGGCTTGCGTCTGTAAAGTGGCACAGGCTTGCGTCTGGGCTGGCATCCAGCGGAGGGACTCCGCAGAGCCCCAGGGCATGTGTTCTCAGTAATGGCAAAGCCCGGACAAAGCCTGTGCCATTGCATCTGCCTTGTTGCTGTTGCTCGTGCTACCTACATTCAGCCAGTGAAGCTTGCTAGCATATGCTGCAGTCATATGTACAGATACGCTGGATGCACCTTGGACACAATCTCTGGATATTTATGATGTGCCCATTACTACAATACCTGGGCCCTTACAAAATTGTGCAGAACTTGAAGAATTGCTGATGCAGGAGTGAGAAATAGTTTTATTTTTCCTTATTCTGTAAGGTATTCCTGTCCTAGGGGACAACAATGTGGATAACAGGAATTCCACTGCAGCAATCTTTAATGGGGGAAAGGAGACCATAATTAGGCATTGGAAGACTTTACAAAGGACTGTGTGGCATTTTTCGTACTCGAAATCTTCAACCTGTTAGAGGATGCCTTTCTAAAAGGTATGCTTTAGCTTAACTTGGTGTAACCCGAACTGACAAAGGACTGCAGGGTTGTGTTCTGCAGCTTGTGCTGTTTAAGAGTTCACACAGCTGAATGGCTGGTTATTATGGTCCCGCTCCCAAAAATTATTAATCTGTTCTCAACACTTCAATGCATAACACATAAATTGCTTGAGCTCAAGAAAAGAATTCTATTATTTCACTGGAGTTTATTGTGATAAAGTTAAAAAAACTGCAGTGCAGAAAGTTGTTATTCAGCTTACTGTCCTGGATAAGGATCCCATCCTTTGAATATCAGCCAAAAAAATGGAAATCTTGGTGATATTTTCAATTTGAAAAATTGGAGATGCCCAGAGGAGGTGACACTTATTATGGAGAACAGTTTCAGGGAAGTAAAAGGGATTCAAATGAAAAAAGCTTGGAGGACTTGCAAACAGCCACGCCATGTGGCTCTGTCTCTCAAGCTCTTACACCCCCACGCACTTTCTATGCACATAATTGCATTTTCCAAAAGACTAGTGATTTTCGGCACTCAATTTCAAATGCATGCCAATGTGGTTTTGTCTTTAGATATTAGTAGATGTTTGTTTTGAGGCAGAGAAGATATGGAGCGTTCTGTTTCTGCATATAACACTCATACAGCTTTAGATTTTGTCATAAGGCCAAACGTTTAGTAGCTGTGGGGGTTGAGCCATCTGGGAGAGAAGTCTCTCTGTCTCTACGCAGTTACATCTAGTGGGGCCCCTGTTTGACCACCGCTGCTGTAGTATCTCAGTGCACCCAGTGAAAAATAGAAATAACTAAATATTTCTCATGGCCCAACTCTTCCTTTCCTGTTACTGAGAAGAATATATATTTTGTTACAGGAAGGGTTTTTATTTCTGATATGTGTGTAAGAGGGGAGGATATTAAAGGAATGTCCTTCATATTGGTCCTTTCTATGGTCAATGATATTTTCTATGAGAATCTGTAGGCTAGATCTATATGCTCAATAAGAATCTATAGACTAGACCAGACACATGCTTCCCTCCTGTTAATCCACAAAATGTTTGCCAAAAACGTTAAAGTCAGAGAAATTGAATCCCAAGAAAATTATTGTAGAACATTTGTAGTTTAAAGGCTCTTCCTTTTAAAAATGGCATCTATGTATGTATGAGTCTCCAAGAAGTTTCTACTAAATGGCTTTCATTTGTGACCTGCACAGGATACAGGACCCACTGGATTTTACCACTTTTAGCAGAAGTTCAAAAACAACATTTCTGCTAGATCTTTGGTGCAGATGTAGCTTTTGCCATTCAACTGGGATAAAAAGCTAGGATAGATGTGATACAACAAGCCACAGAAAACCCCAAAGAATAGCCTGGAAGGCCTGCAGCACACTTACTCTACTCTCACTGAGCATCCAAGAACATCCAGCAGAAAATTTGGCTTTTTACAATGTCCCCAAGCTGTATGTACAGCAGGGTTACAACATGCATCTGCTTATAAAAGTCGGTAATGACTTAGTATTCTCAATTCCCTGCCAGGCTAAATCTTAGAATGAGAAAGGCTAAAGCCTCATCTTTCCCCCTCAAAGGGGGGGAGGTGGGGGAGGGGGAATACAATAGGAAGCCTATGTATGGAAATGAGTTTGCCAGAGAATTCCATGTTATCTTCAATAATATTCTGATAGGTAAGTTCAGGCTCTATACTTCTCTTCACATGAAGCACAATTACTTTCACTGAGATAAATAGCTGTTAAAATGAAATATATTTTGTTTGTTTTACCCCACATACATAAATACACAGAGTAGAGTTAAATTTGATTCTGGATTATTTAATTCCGAAGCCTAAATGCATAAAAACAATATTCAAAATATATGTAACAGACCTTTAGCTGATGAAAATCAGTACAATAGCCAAATTATGAAATTAGGAGCAAGAGAATACCACAGTAGCAGGATGCTTTACCTGAGTTAATGTTGCCTGCTTCTCAGCAGAACTCATTAGCCTTGATGGAGCGCTCGGCTAACACAGTTACACAGCAGCTGGTACCCAGGCTAATTTGTTTAGAGCTGGTTTGGGTAACCCTGCACCACACATACTCTTTCAACATAGACTTAGCACACAAGGAACGTTTCAATTCAATTTACGAGGAAAATTCCACGGCTTGTGCATCCAAAAGGTCAGATTATCTCATCATAAGAGTCCTTCTGACTATATGATCTGTGACTAAAATTATCATTAATATTTCACTTGCTTTTAAGGAAATACCAAAGGCCTGAAAAAAAGTGCCTGCTGAGTAGATCTGTTTCATCAAAAAAGGTTTAAAGTTCTGCAAAGGCAATGAGTACTTTAAAATCAGTTTGTGGTATAAGTTTTGGAGGAGTTTTGGATGATGCCATCATTGGACTTTTTATTTTCCATTGCCCTACTTTTTTATAGTAAATTATGCAAAGTGGATGTAATATGTTACAAACCTTACCTAGAAGGATTTAATTTTGCTCATTGAAAATGACTGGCAGAGAGGAAGAGAGAACATATAGGGATCTGTAACTCTCTCAGTGGTCTAATTTATAGCTGGGATGACATTCAGAAATCTTAGAAATCTTACAATAACAAGGAGACTGAGAATATTAGCTAGAGCTAGGCTAGGTTTTTCATGCTGCTCTACCAGCTCTGCTCCTGTAAATCCATGTCATGTCAGCATCAAGCCTTTCTGCAGCAGATGAACATTTGTTCTGGTTACGTATTTGGGAGAAAAGGATGCACTCAGAATGGTAGCAGGTAGTCACAGTTGTGTTCATTATACGCACAATAAGAGCAAGACTTCCGAAATCGAACCGTTGGAGGCTTAATATTATCCCTTGCATTTCCTGCCGGATAAGATGGGTTTGTAAAGTTCAGTCAGATAAGAAGCTGTAGCAAAGCAATGTTGTGTGAAAGAACTAACATCAGATGCTTGGTCCTCAAGCTCAGCTGAGACCCTGATGCAGCTAAATCATCCCTATTATGTCTTTAGTACTGGGATGGGCTAGTCTAGCCCTCACTCTAAAATACAGTATCTTAAAGGTCCTCCTAATTTATGCCCACCTATGCTGATCCCTAAGGATTTTCCTGGAGATAGTATTCCTCCAGCTATGTTTCTTCTGCCACTACAGGACTGGAAAGGGAAAGAGAAGGTAGGAAACAAATGGAGATATTAAGTAAGACCAGCAGATAACAAACACAATGCAATAAAGAATAAAATTATCATGTTCAATTTCTATATGGGAGCTGCTTTTTTTCCACCCCTTTTCTCTTCTTAAGTCTTCCTTTTTGGTGTAAGTGCTACAGGTAAGTATTAAAAGCAATCCAGTCATAACAAAAACATGATACTGTGGCACGAAGTCTAGCTGGAGGCCAGTAACTAGGAGTGTACCCCAGGGGACAATACTGGGTCCAATCCTATTTAACATCTTCATTAAGGATCTGGATGATGAGGCAGAGAGGGCAGAGTGTACACTTAGCAAATTTGCTGATGACACAAAACTGGGAGGGCTGATACACTACAGGGTCGTGCTGCCATCCAGAGGGACCTCAACAAGCAGGAGGAACGGGCTGACAGGAACCTCGTGAAGTTCAGCAAGGGGAAGTGCAAAGTCCTGCAACCGGGGAGGAACAAGCCTAGGCACCAGTACATGCTAGGGGGCACGCAGCAGGAAAGCACTTGGCAGAAAAGAACCTGGGATGTCCTGATGGACATGAAGTTGAACATGAGCCAGCAATGAGCCCTTGTTGCAAAAAAGGCTAATGGTGTCATGGGCGTCATTATGCAAAGTGTTGCCAGCAGGTCAAGGGATGTGATTCTTCCCCTCTACTCAGCACTGGTGAGGCCATACCTGGAGTACTGTGTCCAGCTCTGGACTCCCCAGAACAAGAGAGACATGGACATACTGGAGAGAACCCAGTGAAGGGGCACAAAGATGATTAAGGGACAGGAACACTTCTCACATGAGGAAAAGCTGAAAGAGCTGGAAGAGTTCAACCTGGAGAAGAGAAAGCTTGAGACGATCTCATCAATGTATATAAATATCTGAAGGAGGCGTGCAAAGATGGTGGCAAAGAGCCAGGCTCTTTGTGGTGCCCAGTGGCAGGACAAGAGGCAATGGGCACAAACTGAAACACAGGAGGTTCCTCCTAAACATCAGGAAACACTTTTATTACTGTGAGGGTGAGGGTACCTTGGAGATATTCAAAAACTGCCTGAACATGGTCTTGGACAACCTGAGTGGCCCTGCTTGAACAGGGGCTTGGACCAGATGACCTCCAGAGATCCCTTCCAATCTCAACTGTTTTGTGATTCTGTGATACCACATGACAAGAGAATATGCAGCGTAGGAGGGAGATACCAGATCGCTATGTGCCAGCTTATGTTGTTTCCCATATCATGAGAGAATGAGGGAAGAGTACAGATAGATTTATACATATCCATCTCTGAAATCCTTCAGTAGTTTTCTTTTCACTCCAAGCTTTAGGTGAAGAATCCAGAACAAAGTGGACAACAGAAAGTCTTTGAAAGTCGAGAAGCCAAATATATGCAAAGTTTAGTTCAGTAGGATTACCTTTCAATCTTCTCACTCATTAAGCTCTCTTCTCAAAACTCTCCCTTTCTCCAACAGGTATTGAGAATTAAAAAACTCCCTTTTATGGCCTATAAACAGAGCACTCAAGTAAGACTTAAGAGAGCTGGCTTCTTTTTCAAATACTATTCTATTGCATGATCTTGAAAGACTAGATTGTTTTACTTCCCTCTGCTTCTTCGTCCATCTGTATTATAGGGAAAATACTTCTGACTTTGTTTGTATTACAGTTGGGATTTACTGATAAAAAATACTATGTGGACTCCGTCCTTACACGTATTTCAAAAACAAGGTGCTTTATCTCTCCTGGCAATATATACATACTTCTTGTGTAGTAGTCTTACTGCTTGTGCTAATCAAGTCCTGTTCTTTAATTATCCCCTGGATGTGGAAACACCTGAAACACGTGTGGACACTTCGTATCATTGTGCTGTTTTCTCTCTCTCTAGAGCGGAGGCAGGCAGTGAAAAGTAGTGATGAACACTGCCTTGAAGACTTATCATCCTACAAATTTGGGGTAAAAGAATGAGTTTGTCTGCTGTGGTCTGTGTAAGATGTCTTTTAGACCTCTGAAACAGATTTTTTTTCCTGAGTCATTACTGTAATATGTAACTGTAGCGTCCTGCAATGGCTGCTAATGTTCTGTGTCACAGTTATATGGCTGCAAACAGGTCTGCGATTAGACATAATCAGGCACGAATTTGTGCCCTCTAGCTGCAAGAGACACATTACATTTCTGGTCATGTAACAGGGAAGCTGCTGTGTTGTTGCTAGATCCCGGTTTCTCTTCTTCCCTGGCAACACCATGGCTGTCTCCAGCACTGCTTATCAGACTTATTTCAGAAGCCTGGCTCAAATTTCAAAGCAAAGCAGATTTTTTAAATAACTCTCAGATCTCTGGCTTTGCAACCACTTCATTGTGCCTTTTTACCATACGAGAAATTCATTCGTTCCCTTGAGTGGAGCATGTTGAACTTTCCCTCTAACAGCACCTTCTGGTTTCACTCTCTCATGCATGCTAACTTTCACAGCCCGACAATAACAAAGCAACGAAAAATCGTTATTCAGCAACTCCAAATCTCTAGAAGTAAGAAGAGCACTCCTGTGAACTTGGTATGCTGTATGGCTGGATCTGACCCATGCTTCTTAAACCAGAAGCCATCTGTTCTTGAGCCATCTGGATTTGCTTTGATTCCTGATGGGCAGATAGCATTGCTGAAAGGAAGCATGTGTTAAAACAGAGCAAAACAGTCGCCGGTGGGGAGCTTTAAACAGAGAGATGAAATGCAGGCTGCAAAGTTCCTCCTCTTTCTGGATAATGAGGGATTTCTATTATTTTTCAAAGACAGATCTTTTCACAATAAAACAAACTTACACAAAGTGTTTCTTTTAACAATTTCATGTAACAGCCAGACATTTTTCAGCACGACAGTATGACCATCTATCTTTATCACAGCAAATACTGACAAGGGAAACATACAGCAGTAGCCCTTTGATCTTTTATCATGTCACTAACAAGGAAGGAGTTCATAGTGAATTGGTGTCGGCCTTTCTATGAATTGAATGTTTCTTCCCCACCATTCATTCAGTAAAAACAGGTTTGATTTTGACCCTAGAGGAACGTACACATTAGTTAATCAAGCCCAAAACAGCACCCAAAACTCAAAACTTATGAGATTTGTGACCTTTTACATGTGAACACAGCATCTGTAAGACAGGCATCTCTTTAAACACAGTTTCCCTGGACAGCTATTTTAGAGGCTATATGAGCCACGCAAGAGCCCACTGCCCTTCACCACCAGGAAACTGCAGCAAAGTCCAAAAGATGCTTGGGGTCATTTCACAGTAGACTTCGATTCAATACCAAAAAAGTATTTACCCAGCATCCTCTGTGAAAAAAATGCTCTATTTGCAGCTGGATATATCCAGTAACTTATACTGCACACATAGCATCCCAAGCAACGGCAAGGAGAAGGACTACAAAGCTTCACGCCTGTAACCTGCACATAGCCAGGTATTTGCCCCTCACATCCAGCCATTGCAGGTGACTGCTTGTTTGAAAGATCTGAACGTCCCTTTGACAAAGGACCGCCTCGCGAGCCATGCACCATGAATGACTAATTGGATGCAAAGAGAAGCTGATACAACTTTAATGTGGGAACCTCGCGTTATTCAAACAGCCACTTCTGTTTCATAAATCACACATCTGAAATTATAAAAACAGTTGAAAGATGGGTTTCAGATCGTAAACAAAGAACCTACTAAGTTGCAGTGTCCTGGGTTGGCTTTTTCCCAGAATTTGTCTTTGTCCTCATATCACGTAACGTTTTTATTGATGACTCAGTAAGAAAGTGTTACTGATAAAGCTTGTGGGTGTACAGATACCAGAGGAATTTCAAATGAGGCAAGGAGTAGATCACGTGCAAGAGGCTGGTAAAAAAAGGTGAAGGCAAAATTTGTGCAGTTTAAAATGGCCTAATGTAGAAGCAGGACAAGAAGCCAGACGTCATCCTTATAGGATAGGAAACTACATCTTAGAAAATGATAATGCTGAAATCAATTTGCAAACCATAGTGGATAATCTGCTGAATATGAGCTACAGTAAAATGTTGTAGCCAAGAGGGATAACACACCGGGGAAGCTCTATCATCTGCATAATTGGCACTAGGATATAGTCCAGTGCCAGTATCCACATTTTGACAAGGAATCAGACTAGAACCATGAGAAATATTAAAGGATTGGAAAACACATCCTATAACGAATGACTCAAAGACCTGAATTGATTAAGCTTATCAAAAAAAGGGCTAAGACCTGAGCTGAACGCAGTCTTTAATATATCTATAAGGCAAAACAAGTCGATAATGGAGGGGAACCAGAACCAGCAGACAAAGGTTTGGAAAGATACTACAGCTGGAAGCTGAGACCCAAGGCGTTCAGGCAAAAAATGTCAGGTGCATATTTTTAACACCTTTAACTCAGGTTTGGGTAGTTTTTCAAAAGGTGTGGTCTAGTTCTTGAACAAATTCATCTAGCAAAGTCCCATGTCCTTCCTGTAAAGGAGGTGACAGCTGATCACAGTATTCCTCTCTGGCTATAAATTACAAGTGGTACAGGAAGAATTAAGCACCTCTGGAATGAAAAATATTCAGTCAAAATTCTGCCCTGTTCCACTGGAAGAGCAAAATGCTAACGAGCAGAGGGAATATGATCTGTACATTACAGTGGGGTTTATCTTTCCTAACTTAATTGCCAGAAGGTAGCCTAAACTAGCTGGCTCCTCCAGGTTTCTCCATTGTCTATTTCTCTATTGTTTCTCTTTGAAAAAAGATGAATGTCCCCAGAGGAGCATTCATCCCATCTATCTCTTTCCTTGATTATAGAGTAAGCACAGACAACCCGATAACTACCGTTAAGCAGATAAATTAAGAAAAAAAGAGTCCCACCATAAAAGCAAAGGAACAACAGGTCACATGTGAATGATTGTTATTTCCTGTTAAATGTAATTTTACAAAATTGCATTGCATGAAATAATTCATAAAGGCCAAAATAACTGAATAAGTTAAAAATAGTTTCCATGGACTGAGAATTTTTAGTGACCATTTGCCATTAATTATGTCATTTTATAATCTCTTATTTCCTTTATGTTCATGTTATCGAACGCTGCTGAAGCAGTGTCCACAAGACTTTGACACCACTTAAAGTTTCATTTAAAAAAAGTATTTAAAAGACTTTATCATTAGTCTAGTTCAATCACAAGGAATAATAGCAATGTTCATTGCTATGGCAACAGCAATCTTTCCTCACATCCTATAACTTCACCTACATAAGTGGTTTTACACTCTTTCAGCCTATGGGCCAAGCCTTTGGGTGAGATAAAGCAGCAAACATCTGCTGAAATCACTGCTATTTCATGCAAGATCATAGGATGATAAATACAATTAAAAATCAGCTAATAAATAGAGTTTCAAGTGCATATTTCTTTTATTTATAAATATATTTATATAATCATAATTTTTAACAAAAATGCTTTTGCAAATCAACATTACTTCAAATATGTATGATGCTAATTCACTACAAAATGTTAGTACGATACTTCCATGTATTTTCGTTTTTAATAGTGCCGAGTCAAGGCCAAAGCCCCAAATCTGAAGGAATTTTGACTCAGCCCTGAATACCATGTTACATTTGTAGAACATGAATGAAATAGTCATGGGCTAGGAGCCAGACTTGCAGGAGTTTTCAGCTGCAAAGTGGAGGCTATTAGGAGTTATCAGCTGCAATACATGCATCATTAATAGTGCATGAGCTATTTTGAGCAATACGCAAGCTGACACAGAGCCAGATCTGCCCTTATCGTTACTCATACTGCTGTTCCCGATACCTGCCACCCCACAACTGTGGTATCCTATAAAAATAGTGTGTAAATCTCTGCTTTAAATGATTTAGGCTGTATTTGTTACAAGCAGACTGGGTGTGGGAACTAAATGCTCTCCTCCTTCAGGGACAAGGACCGCCTTGTCCAGAAGTGGTCATCAATCAGGGATACCCCAACTGCACCGGAATGCACACCGATGTTCAGAGCCCCAAAAGGCCACTAAAACAAATGAGGATAGCTGAAGGTCCCCAAACCACCAGCCATTTCCATGCTCCATAGGTTTCCTTCTGCAGAAGGAGTCATCAGGGAGCTGCATCTGATGATTTTCTTTCCGACTTGTACCAGCAGAGCAGTTCAAATCAGCTATAAAGTAGCATTTGGCACCAGATCCAACCACTCAGCCCTTTGACGAAGTTCAGATCTACATTGCCCAGGCTCATTTCTACCTTTAAAATCATGTTCTAGCTAAACGAGCCTTTTCTACAAACTTAGGAGGGGAAGTGTAATTTAGGAGAGTGGAAAGTATTATTTTAAGGTTGATTAATTGAGTATGCACCATGCTGAACACCACTTCCAGAGGCAAGGGGTGCACTGTGTTACCAAATGATTACTTAATGACTCATAATCCCTGTGCATGATATGTCACTCCTGAGGAATTAGTTTTAAATGGGGTAGTGGTGTCTAATCAAGATGTGGAGCTAGATGTCAAATCATCCTAACAGCTACATTTTTGCATCAGCCAATATCAAATTTCAGCAGTTTGTAGCTGGAATCACTCATGCATATACCCACCGCTGGACTGATTCATGACTGCAGAGTAAGGAAAATGATTTTAAAAAAAGCTTTTGGTGCCAAGTATTATACTTTGATAAATTAAACTTTGAACCAAAATATTTGCATTCCCGCTTTTGAATATCCAGTTCAATTTAGCACTTGCCAATTGAGTTGGCTAGCTGCCCTCCTGTAATTGTTATCCAGTCGCTACCTACATGTAAAACACATGCAGTATCTCACAGCAGAATATTATTCTCCGATTTACCAAAAATGTACAAAAATGGAAGAGATCCAGAGGCAGCAAATTTTGTATGCCAAATTTGCAGGATTCATCATTTCATCTGCCTTCGACAACACATTTTACAGACTTCTATAGAAAAAAGAAAATTACAGAACAATGAATAGAAGTGTTTCTTCTAAGAAAAGCAGCCATTGAACTGCTTTGTTTGTATTTACTAAATAAGAATTGTGGGGCGTTAATAGTGGGTCCATATGGTCTTTATAAAACATATTTCATTGTCCTGATTTAGAAAAGTACTTAAGAATATATGAATGGTTGTACTGGGTCAGATCAAAACTCCAGCTAGACCCAGTGACATATTTCTGACAGATGCTAACAAAGTTCCCAATAAATGTGTTCAACTGAACTTAACCATGGGTTTAAAATAAACACTGCTAAACAGAGAGGTAGTGAGCTACTGAACTAGAGCCTACTTCTGAGATTACAAATATGCTGCCTATCATTATACGCCATGGAAAACCAAAATAATCATAGATTAATATATAGAAGTTTCCATGTCTGCCTTGTATAGATTTAGTAATCTTGATCTAAAGTGGTAGTCAATGGGCAAAGGAAAAAGCTGACATTTCCGAGGAAAGAATTTTGAACATGTTAAATTAACAAATTAAGTAATATTCAACATTTATTTAAAACCGACTGAATAATGCATATAGAATGACACAAAGTGTTTGGCAAACATAGGGAAAGAATAAAATGTATTATCTCTAGCCATTGATAGCTCTTTGTTTATTTCTAGTGCATAGAAATACTGATTTGTATGTGATAATGAATTAAGGCACTGAAATCTAAATCTTTGGGACCACCATGAGCCTCACAAAGCCTCTGAGATCAGTACAGGATTAAAGCCTTGTGATAACATTATTTTACCTGATTTTAACAATGCAAAATTAGGCATCTGTTTGGTTTTTAGTGGAAAGATATGGGCACTTACAGAGGGCGAGTCCTGTGTTTAAGGCAGGTGATGTATACCATCCATTGGAGCCATTTTTCACTTTTGCTTCCACTGGCTGTAGGGACAATCTAAACTAGACACCTGCCTTTTAAATAGCTGAGGTTAACTAAAATGAACACCACCTCAATGTCTGATCAATGGAAGAAGTAAAATCAACACATTTTTTTCCCCTTTTTAACCATGGATTAAAGTCTACATCTTCCATCTCTAATCTGAAGAAACACAGTGTTTACCATTTCCAGAGTACAAACCATCGGTACTAGTTACAATTAATTTCTTTAAGACAGCATGGATAAAATATTTCCAAAGATTATCTGACAAACAAAACAGATAAACTTAGAAGAGCTGAAGTAAATATTTCTGCAGAGAAGAAAATATTTTGGGCTAAATAAAGATGTTCTGAGTTAATCAAAGTTGTGGGGAAAAAAAACCACAAAAAGCCAACAATTAATCCTTTCTTGTTATTGACATTAAAACAACAAATGGTATTTTACACTGGTCGGTAAATACATTTAAATCTTCCAATGACAATTAATGTGTTTATTTACCTGTTCAGTAGCAGTGTGTTCTGACCATTCATGTTCAGCCAAGTGTGATCTGGAATGTTCTTCAAAAATATATACATGGGTCTGCTAATTTCATCCCCCAGTTTCTTTAAGTAACATATTATACATGTTCCCTTCAAGTGGATCATTGCCATGGCATGTGGTTTTCACTGTCTCCTTTTTAATCAGATTTATCATTTGTACGATAAATGTTAATGGTTGTGTTATTGCATTATCATTCATTAAAGGCAGGTGGAGGACTGCCCAAAGCCACAAACAGTCTAAAGGGCAGCTTCATAAGCACTGATAAGCTCTGCCTTATTTCTAATGGTATATGTGGGGGTTAAGAGGAGTGGCTAGCAGGGCTTTCATTCTAGAATTTGGGTCAAACATGGGTGCATGCCACATCCAAGCACCTAAAGAAGTGGCATGATCTTTCAAGATGCCGAGCTGTCTTCATTCCTGCTGACTTCACTGATCACAGAAGAAATTGTTTTGAACAGAAGTAACAAGGCACAAGACCACAGGCAAGCACTGTCGTATGTTTAGATGTTCCATTTGTTATCTTTTACAGCTGCTAATGAGACAGGCCATTTTGAATAAATGTGTGATGTGTTCATCACTCAGCATCTAATGAACTGTGTGGGATGTAGATTTTAAGAGGTTTGTAACAAACTGCTTTAAAGATATATTCTCAGTTGTTCAGGTTAAAGAACCAAATATAAAAGAGGTATTTAGGCAGGATGATGTGCAGTGTCTTCGCTCTTTCTTTCAGGATATCAAATCCAGGAGTGTATCCTGAAAAAAACAAATTAGACACCTAAGCCTGTTACATAGTGAGTGGGGAGATACCTAAAAATTAAAATCAAACCAGGATTCAGATAAAAATCCAAACAGATGGAGTTCTTTGAAAATCTGTCCATCTCCTGGTTGAGGATACATGTTTGCAGCCTTATGATGTGCTTCTGTGAGACTCAGACGCTGAGCTGACAATAATCGTGTGAGCTGAGGTGCTTTAGATGTCCATTTCAGGAGACTCCCGAAAGTGATGGTGACTCCCTTCCTAGTAGGTAGTGACCTACTGGTTGAACCACTCACCTGGTATACGTGAAACACAGGTCCAACTAGTCTTCAGTTTAAGGGCATTCAAATCCACAGCTCCTGTAGAATAAATCCAGACAGAAAACACCTGTAAAAGCTTCTTTGAAGTGTGCATTCAAGAATGCAAGATTCATTAAACCAGGAGACCAAGCGGGAATCTAACTCATTAGCTGAGCGTACCTTGAGCAGCAGGGACCAGAATCCACACCGCCCACTCTCTGGGCGTTCATGATCTGACACTAGTAGGAGGTAGACTTTATCCCCGGGACATGAGTTTTAAGTGGTCAGAGCCATTGTGATAACCTTGAATTGTTCGGGGGGGGGGGGGTGTCACATCACAGGTTGGGCCGCTCAGAGGGCTTAGGGGGTACTTACAGTTTGCAAGTTCTACCTGGGACTCACATGTAAGTCAGCAGTTGAGGTGCATGTGCAGTAGCAGAACTGCAGGTTCTTCTGTAGCTAAAAGCTCTCTGAAGCCTAAGTGGTTTAGCCTATTTGTTTGTGAATTATGGCCTTGATGTAGGCACCTAAATTCCACCTCAATTGTTCAGAAATGCTTTTTTTGGACCTTACCCTATGTTCTCAAATAGCCAGTCAGGAATCAAGAGTACAAATGGGTGCTGTTTGGGAAAGCAGGGATAAATCAAAGGAAAGAAAAGTGGAAGGACCACATTAAGCAATATCTGGCCTGCTTTTAGTGGCTTTGCCGTACAAATTTGTTAAAAGAAAATACCCAGTCTTCAGTACATTGAAATCATTGCTTAGTGCATCAACTCTTTGCTGTATGAATTACACCCTCATTTCTTCAGTGCAGTTCAATGCCCATCACTGACACGGAAAAGGATCTCCTTTCTCTTAAAAAATGTTTGTCAGTTGGAGTCTGTATCTAGGTCATTCCTCTCGGGTACAGCTCTCTATCTCATCGGATTAGAAAGAGAAACAACCTACCACTATACCAGAAAGAATTCAGTTGGCATTATTACTCCAAATATCCTGTATGTGTTTTGTTGTTTCCCAACTACTTACAAAAAGCATTCTCAGAATAAAAACTTGTCTGACCAGCTAGCAGGTTTCATAGCTGACCTCTGAATATTAGCTACGTGCCTTAAAAGCAAAGTCTCAGAAAGGTAGTCCCTCCTTTAACCCTTTAGACTTGTATCGTGAAAGATAGGCATCATAACAACAGAATGCTCTTTATTTATAATCTTGTATGTACTTTTAGGATCTTGAGATACTCAATAATTTAACTGGAAGGAACTAAAGGGTCAAATTAGGCTGCAGAAATAATAATAATTGTAATAATAATAGGAACAACAACAACAACAATAATAATGATGATAATAAACAACCAGATTGTTGTTTTAAGTGTCATTAGAGCCATTTTAGACATGAAACAAAGAAGAGAGATGACTTGCCTGAGATGACTAAAGAAGTTATAGCATGCAGTTGCTTTTGCTGACGTCTTACACCAACATCCGCGATCTGGCTTTGCCCAGCAGCATGCAAGGTCACTAAATGCTCTCCAT
Source organism: Calonectris borealis (assembly GCF_964195595.1). Taxonomy (NCBI): domain Eukaryota; kingdom Metazoa; phylum Chordata; class Aves; order Procellariiformes; family Procellariidae; genus Calonectris; species Calonectris borealis. Next base: position 132,956,656 of record NC_134312.1, read on the forward strand.
TCTGGACCTGAACATTAAGCTAGTTCTGTGGGCATGAAATCCTGGAAAGAAGCAATAGGTACCTAGGGAAATGGGTGCATGTGAGAGAAAAGGGAGACAGAAAATAAACAGTGATATTTTTTATTCAGAAAGGGGCACTATGTCATGGAGGAAGAGAAGAACAAACAACTGAGAATCTAAGCATATATTTTCCAGAACGAAAAAATAGGAAAAAGAAGAACAAAGCTGGAAAAGAGTACAAACCCCACAGTTTTCAGAAGGAAATAGGGGAAAGTGAGAGAAAAGAAGAAGAGCAACAAGGGGAGAAATGACAGAGCTTTCTTCCTGAGAAAAAGCAGGACCATTCACATTAGGATGGCACGTCACAGGCACAAAGATGAAAGGAACCTGACGGAGAATCTTTGTCAGCTGCAACTTCAGGTTGTCACCTGTGAGCCACCCATCTACGAGCTGCTCTAACATACCGACAAGCCACGTCTTGTTCCACAGCATGGGCCCTAGGGTGTTCAGCAGCGCCTGGGTTCGCTCAGCCGTGTGCTGATGGGGGTTGTCACTGGGGAGCAAAGGCACCCGATGGGATTCCCAGTCCGAAGACGGCTGGGAGGACTTCTCAGCAGGTAGGTGGTGCTGGAAACAGATTCCTTCATTATATAGGAAGGAAGCAGTAAATCAGCTAGAAGGCAGCCTGTTTTCCTTCAAATTTCCACACACTCTTTTCAAAATAAAAGACCAAAAACCAAGGGTCAGGCATTTTTTCAGCTGTTTATGGCCCTGGGGAAATGATGACTCAGCTTGCATTTTATTTGCCAGTTCTAGGGCTGAGAAACTAAGTGGCATGTGGCACGCAGATCTGGGAATATGCCTACAAAACCTAGCAAAGGAATCAAAAAATACGGACAGGGTTAAAATGTGTCTCAAGCAAGAGGAAACAGTCATTTCCAAGGAGGATGCTTGTGGATGAGTAGAATGAAATTGATTGACCTTGGCTGACTTGTCTTTTGAGTGACAAACAAAAAGTTTCACCTGTGAATCACTGGCAGAGGTCAGCAACTGCCCCAACCCACATTACACTAATTAAGATACCAGTACACTGTATAAATTTCCATGTAACTCCAAAATGGCTGAATTTTAAAATACTAAAACTTTCCCATACTCATGCATTCCCAACAGAAAGTTTTTCCAGGCTTCTTCAGAAAATAAATAAACCAAGCTGAGCTATAGTTGACAGTAAAATAGTATTTGGTGAATACCAAGCATGACATTTCTGCTAAGTGACAGTGCTCTTTGTGTGGCTCCAAGAGGCTGGAAGAGCATAAAGTCACTGACAGAAATTTCCACAGTGGTTTTGCCAAATGCTTTCAGCACAAAATTCTAGGCACATACATGCATTTCACACAGCACGACACATCTAATATTCCTTTTCTGTTTCTATTTACTTTTCCTTTTTTATATTTTTTTTCTTAAATAACATGAAAATTAAATGTCAAAATTTTCCATGGTTCAAGAGTAAGACTGTTCTAAATATTCAAAAGTTAGAGCATTTGGCTCACCCCCATGAGCATATGTGCACATGCTATGAGTCTAAAAAACTCAAAAGCCTCTGAGAAGGTTTGATTTTACATTTAATGAGTCATTGGGAGTTTAAGATTTTAATCTGTGTGAATATGATTCTGAAGCTGAGATTTCCTCAAAACAGAATTTCATTGTTCCCATAGAAGTCAACGGGAGTTTTACCAGTATAATATATATGCAGATGTTAGAACATGGTATAAAATTTATGTTTGGAAGTATCTGTCAGATACTTTCATGAAACTGTGTCAAGCACAGAAGAGTGATAATCTAAGTACTTCTTGGAACAGACCAGAAGAAAGGCCATAAATAATTAATCCTTAACATCCTACATACTATTTTGAGTACTTGAGACAGTATTTCACCATAAATGTATACTAGGGCATGAACTGAAGACTTTGCAAGTCTAATATAAAAAATGAAAATAGAATTGTCCTTATTGCAATTTGGGCCATTCTTCTATTTATAACAATTCCTGTGAGAATAATGTGAGAAAGCTCAAAATGACAGTCTTGTCTGATTTTGGATCAGTCTGGAAGAATCTTTTCTTCATGGTAATCACCTTCCTTCCAGGTTGGATCTGTTCCAGAAAGCTCTCAATGGACAAGCCAGGGAGCCTGTGTTCATCCCATAAGTGAGTATCCAGACTCCTTCCCTAGGCATTGCCAGCATTCTTAAGGCAACTTCTGCTGCCTCATTGTCAGTCCTATTCATTTGGTAGATTACTTAGCACAGAGGTCCCTATTTCACACATTTCTCATATATCTGTCGGCCTCTTCTTGCTTCCAGGACTGGACAAAAGAATCACATCATCCTTTAGACAAAAAATACTTATTGATGTGTACGGTCTTTGGTGGCAGGTAAACAATCTTAAAATTACACAGGAAAGTTAAGCACAGGATCTTTTTCTTCTTTTCAGTCTTCCGGGGAGGCCTGATCCACCCTCTGATTTGAGTTTGGCTCAAAATGAAGTTTGAAATTTCCTGAAGTTGCTTATGGCAGAGGCAGTGCACCACTGGAAGCGCAAATTCTTATCTCAACAGATGGATTGGTGTAGAAGTGATCTGTAGTCTTGTGATGTTGACTGTCAAATCTACAGATCAAGAACATCTGTTATTGCCTGCACTATGAATTCCTCAGCTTGAAAGAATAGAAGATACTGGAGCAGGATTTGTCTATAATTTGCTTGACTAGGAAGAGATTTTTCCATATTGGTTGATGCTCCCCAACTACCTTACCATGGGCAGTAACTATTTTCTTAGGGGTCTGTCCTGCCAGGTCACATGGAAGATCTAAAGACTTGACACACAAATCTGCTAAGGGCTGCTTACATCCTGTGTGTACTTGGTCTGAGCATTCATTGCTATCTGTCATTATTTTTCAACCGATAGCTTATTTAGCGCAATCATTTTTCAAGGAAACATTAGCATAATAAAAAATTCCTTTGTACATTGTGGATAATTGTCCTCTACGTATTAGCTCTTCTTTCTTCAATTTGTTCCAGGATTGTTTCTTCAGGATATTTTGCTGTAATACGTATTAGTATCAACCAAACAGCAGTCAACCGAAAAACTTCCCACAGCCCATTAAATGATTTAGAACCACTCAGTTGCTCACCACAGCATCCTTTACATGTGTTGCTCTTTCATCCTTTTCTTGTCATCCTCACCACTCATAGCTTCTGGTAATTAGAATGCAAGACTGTTATTTTTTATGTGCCTGCACCTCAGCCGGCATCACAAGGCCTCAAACTTCACGGTGCTTTGCAACACAAGTGGAATGTTGAGAAGATAGTATTGTCTCTTGTTTGTGGTGGTTTTGTATGGAGAAAGGCTGATGCACAACAAAGATTCAAGGCCACAGCCCTATGAATGAATAAGCACACACAAATTGTTTCTTTTCATGAAAGTATGCAATATAAATATGATAGAACTGCCTTTTTGTGTGTGTGTGTGTGCATATATGTAACTTTTTAGGTCTCTCCCTAATGAAATTGTTAAATGAATGTGTATGTTTTGCCTCTGAAGCCATTCTCTATATGTGCCTTGCAAGCTTCCCGAAGTCTGACTCAGAAAGTCTTCATATTCTTCTTCAGCTCAAATGGTCTTCTCCGGATGGCATACAGATCGATTCTGTGGACTTGCATGAGTGTAAAATAGCATGAACTGTTTTCTTGAACAGATACATTGGATGGTACCAAAAATGTAGTTCTAGAACAACCAATGCAAACTTAAATATTACTTTTTCCCCCCTCAGATGTCTCTGCAAAAAAATACTTCGATGCTTCGTAAGAAAGCTACACTGACTGGAATTACACAAGATATTTGCACCAGCCTCCAAAGAAAGCAAAAATGCTTTTCATTCACTTGTTTAAGAAAAAACCTCAAGAAAGATTAAAGTTTCCAAATAACTTCACATTCATGCGAATCGCTGGAAACCAATCCCATGCCAAAAACGTGGGAGAAATGGCATCTAAATCCCAGATGATATAGCAGGCTCAGACACAGAACTAGAACTCATCTTTTTTCCACAAAGTGTGCTCTTCAACTGTTTTAGGGGCAATATGACTAGGACCATGAAGCTCACAGCCAAGCAGTTCATCACTATTTTGCTTGTGAATCATTTTTCATCCAACAAAATGAAATCTTTCTACACATAACCAATTTACTTAACTCTTCATTAGTGTTGCTTGTCTAATTATTTATAATGAAGTAAGTAACAAGGCATTGAGGAATGTGTAAGTAATAAATTAAAGATGTAAAGCATTGTAGATCATCTGACTGCTAAATGAAGGTATTCTCATCACTGGAATGTATAAGAAGTACATCCAGCTAAAGGGTGCTCTAGTTTTATCTCTCACCCACAGACTCTACATCATTCCCTTGAATGTTTTCCTTCTATCATTCTAATAACTTTGCACATTCCTAGACGTCTGACATTATACTATCTGTTACCACTTATCGTGAAATATCCCATTGTAGATGATCTATTTTAATAGGCTGCTTTTGTAACAACAAATTCCCCGTGTTGGAATTTTAGTTGACAAGCATTAATGCCCATTAAACAAGCTAAAGCAAAAGTGCTCCTTTCATTGATATTCCAGTCCAACCACTCATGACTAATCATTATATTTGATTACAAACTTCAAGGAAAATATGTATGCATTTTAATCCTGTTTCTCCCACTTCTGCTATATTTTGTTTTTTGATTGTTTGGGATGAGTGATAAGGGAAATCTTGGCTCCCCTCAATTAACTCGGAATTTTGCTAATGATCTAATGGATCCAAGACAGTACCTTTCCATGAGTGTGGATAGCATCAAAAGTGTTGTAAGCAAAATGAAGAAATATTATTTTACACTGTTTTTTTAATGCATTAAAAGAAATTTTTTTCACTTTATTTTATTCTTGTAGCATTTAATGGATCTGAATGTCTAGATGTTGTTATTATAGCTAATAATAATCTGCATTTGCTGTGGTAGTACTAGCACTTCTTTGTTAGACCCTGAGACAAAAATAGAACAAAGTCAGTTTTTACAGGCAGAGAATTGAAAACCAATACTCTTTCAAGACAGAGAAGAGAGATAATGAGAAAAGTGATGGTGTCATGGCAGGGAGATGGGAGGAAAGCTTCATTCACATAAGCTATCATATGAATAGAACAGAATAAAACTGTGGAGGCAAGTTCTCTTAAAATGGAAGCTGACTAGAATGTAGCTATCTTAAGCAATGAAGATATACCATGGTAGCTTTTGTACAGATATAGGAAAGCATCTGGCTTCTTCCTAGAACTGCAGAAGCCCTTCAGAAACTCCTTCACACATACGGGCTTTGCATATGCTGTCCTGGTGTAATGCCTCCCAAAGTACCTTGGGGAGGAAAGAACCTCTTATTTCCCTTGTCGTCTAGCCTCTGAAGTCCCCCAAGGGGAACCACAAGCATGTCCAAGCGCAATAGGAGGAATTTCAGAATCATCATGGATTTTCTTGGTCCTCTAGCAACCCTTCTACTCTGCGCTTGAGCTTACTGCTCTTTGAGCAGCCCCCGTTTACCATCATGTTCCCCAAGTACAGGTGGTGGGTCATAGTTGTGCCTCCACTTTGCACTGCTAAATAGCACAGCATGCATCTTGAAAAACCCCACGCAGGAAGACAGCACTTTCATTTATAGCATGGCTCCATCACACATTCGCCAATCCTGAGCCTATCATCAGAGGACAACATGAAATCAAGCACTATCCCCATACACACCTCCATGAAAGCCCTATTACAGAACCATAATTTTGGAAATGTCAACCATAACAGCTACATCTAGGCAAAGATGAGCAGAGGGCCAACTGAAGGACCTTGAGATTCGAGTCAAGGGACAGAAAAGCTAAAGAATATTTGCAGCAGGAACAAACACCTCAGGTACAGAGAACCACTCTTGATAGATATTTAATGTGAAGGGTCATTGACGCAGAACATCACTTTGCCTCCCTAGAGTCACCTAAAGATTAAGAGGCTAAAAGCAATGCCTCATGCAAACAAGAAATGTCTTTGTCAAGGAAGCAGACATCCTTTCTTAGCTGGATGAAACTTAGCGGCCTTTGTGGTCAATGGGAAGCGGTTCAATACTGACTTGCTGACGTACTTTTAAGAAATGCAGTTTACATAATACAGTTATGCCTGAGACACCGTATAGGTGTAACCCCTGGGTGTACTGAGAAAGCAAAGAGATCCTGTACCTTCTCTTTAGTTGTGTTGGTCTTAATATACCTATGAAGCATTCAAAACCTTCTCCTGAAGCTGGAAACATTCAATAAAAGACCACATCTTTTATCTAATCTTAAAATAATTTTTAACCTGCCAAAATTCTTCAGGACAGGATGTAGCTTAAATTTCAGGTTTGCCACAACCTCTGACTCAGACTCTTAACACAACTACAATATGGGTAAGAAAGCATTATAGCTTTCTGGTGCTGCAGGTTTCTGTTCTATATTCTACCTTAAAAACACACACAAGTATGAACTTACCCTGCAAATTCTGCTAACAAACACATCTCCTTTACAACACAGCTCTTCCAGATAGATTTTCTTTCCTTTCTGATTTCTTTGACGGCAACCTTAGCCTTATTCAATACATTTTTGTTTGGTTGGTTGGTTGGTTTTTATTATTTTCTATTCCAGAATAGTGGTAGGAGAAAAAATCTTGGCATTTGAGGCCTATTTCTTTTGCCTCCCAGCTTGCACACAAACATTTGAAAACAATATTCTGGCAGCGGTAATTTTTTTTTGTTACTAATGTCTTGGTTACTTACGTATATCTCATCATTCTGTGTGTGATTTGTTGCAGGATAACATTCTCCCAAAGTTCAGTTAGGGGTTTTTTTTGTGCACTCTTAGACTGTTGCAACTGCAAACACAAAATTAATTAGGCTTGTCAGGGTTCATGCTGAACCTAAAAAGAAAGGGTTGAGAGGTCAAGACAAAACTTTACAGCTGTTCCCAAACAGAGCTTCCAGAGAAGTTAGACAAACCTGGAGTCTTACCATCAGTAAGCTTGCTCATAATCTTTTTACTGGAAAATCTTTTAAACATATCTCAAATGACATCTACATCATTTCACTTTGCAAATATTTAACCCCTACCTGCAAACGAAAAACAAACTTCCTGAGTCAAACAGGGACAGAAACTCCAACCAGCCCTCCTAGTCGACAGCTGTGATCCTGCAGCACATGGATCCTTGAGGATTTAGGAATTTCATCCAAAAGGCTAGTGAGGAGTAAAGTAAAGCAAGTTCCTAGTTGTAATGCAACAACCTACAAATGTTCCTGATTTCAGGAATTTATCATTGTCTGTTATTGTCTGAAAATTGCTCAGATATTATGGTGAATGGCGGCAACATGAAACCATGGGCAAATTTAGCAGAGCCAAAATACCAAGCTGCAAATAGAAGCATAAATCCCGTAATTACAGAAGGAGTTGTTTCTTTGAGAATGTACCTTTGCCACAGGTATATTTGATAAATATTTTAGAAGTAAGTTGATAAGTCTGCACTTGTCATCAGCTGTTGGATAAATCAGCTGTCTTTCAAAAACTGTTTCTAAAGTAATCCACAAACCCGCAGACAACCCAGCACTGCATATGGCTGCCGTTTGGACCACTAATCTAGCTGTGAACTATTACAAATACAGTCTCCATGGATAATGAAGAATAAATTTAGCCTTTGGATTCCTCAGCTGCATATGAACAACAGTATAGCTGTACAAATATTTACGGCCGCCTTGGTATGTGTTAAGGACATAAAATCTGCACTGCCACCACAGCACGGAAAACATCTGCCATTATGGTAATTCAAATAATAAATGACAATATGTTTTATAGTTAAATCTATATAAAATTTGCATCTTCTAATGATAGCTTTAAAAAATACACAAATACATTTTAGAAAGCAATGCAAATGCTGAGATGTTGCAGTAAAATATTAGGGGCCATGTCCTGGGCACCTTACATCTTCATGCCTCTGACCTTGCTCGTGTCACAAAAGTACATAGGATTCTCACCTCACCAAGGGTTAGATAGCAGCCAAGGATCTGTCTCCCTTATTCTCCCCTTACAATGATATACTGTGGAGTTCTGTTTTAACTGCCTGTGATAATAATTAGGGAGGAGAAACACTGGCCCCTCAGCTAAGTGCCCCGTCTGACATTAACTTCAGACATCCCTGAAGCTCTCGGACATTCAAACTGCCTTTTGCTCCTCGTCCGGTAACATGCGATACTCCCACTTAAATTGAGGTTCCTAGAAGAGAAGGCCCTGCACCCTCACCGCATTGCATTAATGAATTCATGAGTTTATGGACAGCAAGAAAACCAGTGCTTGCTTGTTCCTAACCTCACTTGACCTCCAGTCGGTGCAAACTCACCCTGTTCAAATTCACTGCCTTGCACAGTACTTACTGAGGAGCCACAGTGCTGGGACAATGTCACACATCTCCACACATTTTGACATACATATGGAGGAGAGGAACGCATTCTACGCAGAGATTTTGAGGAATTCCACAGACGACAGAAGGTCCCCAAGGTTTAGCGTCTTACACTTACTGAAATCGGAGTCTCTGCCCAACCTAGAGAACTAGGTAGAAAAAAGCCCGATGATTACTTTGATTTAGATTCTACTTGACACTTAACCACAACTCCCTGTACATAGCAGCACACAAGGAAATTCTTCACTCAAGCAAAGTCCAGCAGGGGAGTATGTAATTAGATCTCAGCAGAAATTAAGATAAGTAAGCCAGTCTGATACTGTTAATATGCCATTGCCTCATTATTTAACTAATCCCAACTTAAAAAAACATAATCTATTTTGCAGTAAAATACACTTGAAAATAAACCCACAGAAAATATCATCCTGTACTACACACACGAGCATAATATTTTCTAGCTTATCTTTGACATAGACTTAATTTTCTGCACACAGGTATTTTTATGTTTTAAACTATATCTCCCACTGGTAGAATTTCACATAGCCCTGTGAGGAGATATTTTCCAATAGGAGATATTATCTTCCTATTTTTAGGGCCTTCACCGTCTCCATTCAGCGTCCCCCGTGCCATGTACCTAGGACCAAGCATACTCTATTTTTGGTCGTTTCTGCTGTGAGACAGCAGACATCTTGATATCCTTTACAACCGGCAGAGTCTGTGTGTCATCAGATACCCTATGTATGGCGTGGTATTTGGCCATATGTATTTGATCGTGACTGGGCTAGGCTCACAGGTCTATCCTGTCACAAGCAGACCGTGTACTGCCATGAGGAGACGCAGGGTCAGTCCTGCCTCACCCCGGCATCACAGACCATTACCTCACCCTGTTGGTTTTGGCATCGCTCGCTATCCTCAGAAGACTGCATGGGTTTGTACGTAGGAGAAAAGGAGAGAATGTGCAGAAAACCTTGACGAATTTCCCTGCTATTTCTGGAAGGCAGCACAGTGAAACTGTGATCTCCCCCACGCAGAAATAGGGCCTGCTTCCCTGCCGGCAGGATGAACGTGTTTCAGCTGAAACCCCGTGAAGAGCAGTTGCTAAGAAGAAGCACTAAATAACACCTAGCTTGTCTTTTATTGTCATATTTATCAGAAATGCAACAAAAATGGTATTTCATAACATAACATGCAACAAGATGGCTTGTGCAATACCAGCACGCAGGGGCCAGGCTCCCTGTCAAAGCTTTATTCAGATGTTAGACTGTCTTGACTAATCCTATCATCAGCTGCCATCGTGTCAAGATCTGTCAGCCCTAAAAATGAAGAAATATCTCAAGGAAATGATGCCTTGCAAGGAATCATGCCGAATTTGGATTTAGTAGGAAGATAATGACTTATCTTTTGTTGAAGAGCCATCTCACGCTACTGGTTCTAGTTCCCAAACACACTCCTTGTTTCTAACAGCTGCTTAGGAACTTTTTTTTATTTATTTTTAAAGTGTTTTATGATGTTTCACCTAAATTGTGCCTCAAGATTAAAAAAACTGACAAACCTGTAACGGAGATCCAGCAGAGGTAACGGGCTTGCAGCTGAATCTCCTGCGTCCTGGGAGCTGGCTGTAAATGGAACACAAGCGTGCCTTTGAATGTGTCCTCTCTCGGGCTGGTAATATATTGTGTCAGAAAAACTTGATCTACAGCTGACTTACAGTGCAAGGATTGGTGTGCGGGAGTCATTGCTTATTAGCAGTGCTGATTGTCATGCTAATCACACTGTTTTAACTATACTGGTTCTGAAAATAGGGACAATTTCAAATAATTGGTGCAAGCTGATTGCCACACGTAAAAACAGTGCTCCCAGAGAACTGTGAGACGGTTGTTTTCATTCTGCTTCAGAGAGCTATTGCTGAACAATTATTCATTTGAAAGTAAAGCTAAATAAATATTAACAACAGAACCCATAGGGTGAAATCATGGAACCAACCTCAGCAGGCTCAGCAGCCCCTGCATTACAACCACACCAAAGAGAAAGGGCTTTGTTTTCCTGTAAATGGAGTTTATTCCTCCAGGAAGATGAACAGTAACGTTAATTTTGCTCGAGGATCTTTGGTGTATAGATGCTCAGAACTAACAAAGGCCCATGTCAACAATACTGCCACCTTCACATTACCATAGAGAACTAGGCAAACCTGGGTGGAAGAAAGGAGACAACTTATGTCTATATACTCCCATAATCCTTTTTCTGTTTATTTAGTGAAACATTCCAAACCATCTCTCATTCCATTCCCTCATGTTTTATTTAATTGTACTAAAAATTAGTACAACTCTTCTATGAACGCTACACTTCTTTTCAGAAAATGGTAGGTGGTATTTTGCCTGTCCTAAATTGCCTTTCTCTCCATTAAGTATTTTATCCATTAAGTGTTTAGTTCCATAAGACTAAAAAAAAGCTTTGCCAAAGAAACCCTCTGAACTTTTGTGCATCTCTATGCAAAAAGAAGCAGATGGTTATGTCGTAGCTGCCAGCTCTCCAGGACTGCAATAGGTGAGTCATCTTCAATCTCGCAGTTGTTTAGGCACATTGGTATGTGATTGTCCATGCTACTGAGTCTCATCTCTCATGTTAGTCAGCATATTGGTCTGACGTATCCAAGTTGCATGACTCCACTGAGGAGATCTCAGAAGAAAATCATCTCTCATCAGATGCTTCGTAATTCACAGGGTCATGTATGAATACGGAAGGAAATACAGAAAAGGTTTAGCCAGCTTGTTCTTTGGACTTGTTGTTATTTTCTTATTCAAAATAAAAAAAGGATGAAAAAATGCAAAAGTGAGGGACAACATATTTCCAACCTTTCAATTTCAACCCACTGCTTTTAATTTGGGAGAGAAACTTGGGTGCAGTCCTAGTTTTCTCTGAACTAATTCACACAAAGTTGGAACTGAGTACACAGGTGAATTTCAGTAGGTAGGTATAAAGTATTTTGACCAAGAAGGATGGCAGAGGATGGCATCAAGAACAGATCTCAGTGAGTTAGAAAACATCAGAGTGGCGATTTAGAAATATAATGCAAAGGGGGGCCATGAGGAGGAAAGGGTTTATACCATATAAATATATGAAAAACTGAAAAAAAACCCAACTGTTTTTTTCCTCTAACAGTAGGCCATCATTACCTAAATTTCCTTAGTATGGCTTTCCTGACAAATTAAAAATGTTCTCTGACCTGAACACTAGTAGTTTACTTGACTGTTTGGTAACATTCCGAACTGCGACAAGAAAAACTTAGCAATATTTTCTATAATATGCCTCCAAATATATTCTTTCAGCTGCTTTATGTCTGACAGTTAATCACCAGCTGTAATTGTTATCAAGCGCAGTACACACTACAGGTAGTCTTCAGCGCACAAGATTGATGGGAGCCATGGTAGGAAATTCAATTAGATATCAGATAATTTGTTCCAAGATAATTTGCTTACTGTAACTTGCTTGGACTCCTGGGGTATTTTGCTAAAGATCTTAAATGTTACAGACTTTTTCTGCACACATCACAAATCTGATTATCTGTTTCTCTGCCCTTTGTACAGACGTAGTCTCTTTTGCCAGTCCCAAGTGTATGAAAATCATGAGTCAGCCCTAAGCCATCAAATTGTGAGTTTGAATGGAAAAAAAACCCCACAGTATTCTAAAAGAGTAAGTGTAGAGGTTCTTATCTTGTTTCTGATAAGATCTGTTTTATAATGTCAAGATAACAACTAGCTTAAACAAATGCTTTCTTTACTGTTTACTGTCAGAATTATTTGGAAAAAGAATAAAGAAAAAAAGTTATATAACGCAAGCAAAGCTGCGAAGAAGTAAAGATACCAAGACATGCAGGGCCCATACGCTCACACCAACAGCTGTCAGATGGGGAAGGACAGAACAAAAGATTTCTGTTGTAGTCCTGTTGTCATCTTGTTCAGCCTAAACGTTATCAAAAGGAACCTCCCTAATTACCCTGAAATGGGTTGGAGTACAGCAGAACACAGACAGGAATAAATAACAATAATAACAGCAACCACAAAGTAAACAGGCTGTAAACTCCCATAATTGAATTCATAAATCTGAATCTTTTAGAAGGTTAGCACCAGGGCTAATACGGCTTGACCTAGAGTGATTGTTGATGCTGCACCCATTATAAGCCTCCTACCAGTGAGCAGTGAGGGGGGAAATAAATAAATAAATAAACGAGACTCTCGGGAGCACTTTAGGAATAACCCTTTCTGTCTGCCATAGTTATCATTCAGCCTGCAGCATCTCAGCGCTAGCTGGCTAGAGACAGCGATCTAATCATTGCGCTGCAGCAAGCCGGGAAACCACCACCCCAGCTGCTGAAATAGAGGAAATACTTCACAGACAGCAGGCAGCTGATAATTGCTGATGTCAAACATGCTTATTAAATGGAAGGATTTCATGCCCACCACCCCACCCTCCCAGCAGCAGCAGCACCCTGTTCAGCAATGTGACAGTAGTCCCCAGCAGGGATCTGAGACACTGCAGCTTACAATACTGTTACAAGCCTGAGGCTTGATCCTGCAAAGCACCAGCAAGACTCTCACCCTCACCAGCCCCAGTACTGTTCACCATTCTGCTCCCTGAGAGAGATCACTTGCAGTAATAAAGTTTGTCTTGGGAAGGGTTGGCATTGTGTGAGCCCTTGTTCTGCAGAGCGCTTTCTGCAGCAATCACATCCTGCTCTATTTGCCTTTATTTTGTTCCTGCCTGTATTATTTTTAGGGGATATAATACGCTGCATTGCTGTTAAACGTACCTTCAGGGCATAATCTTTCTGGAAGTTGTACTGCTCTTTAACAGCAGCTACCTGACACAAAGTAGCACATTATGTGGTCTCTACAAATAACAACAACAACAATAATAATAGCATTTTGATGGTTTTATTAACATACAGTCATCTAGCGGCTTGTAAAATATGCATGTAGCACCTTTGAATCTCTGTAGCTTGACAGCGTAAGGTCTCCTTTTGGTTGGGCAATAGCCTATGATTTTGGGCGATTATTCAACATGCCACTGAAACATCATCTCCATGAAATTACACGAAGGAGGTGAAAATCAGTCTGGCTCTCAACATTTCTCAGCTTTAGCCATGATTCTTCATGTTACGGCTCAAGTACTTTTCCAAAGGTCCAGGCTGGAACCATCACTGAGAACACCTGTGTACAGATCTCTGAGCATCTCTGGATGGTTTGGCTTCCTTTCCTACAGCCATAATATTGGAAAACATCAACTCTAGTTTCTCTCCAACAGAGAACAATCTGGTCCAGACAGTGTCCATTTTCTGTGCTGTGTCTTCACATAATTCTTTAAATTTCCAACATCCCTTTTGGGATAAATAGGTTATAGTTTTAGCGTGCCAGAGAGAAGTTGGCTTTGTAAACATTGTGGTACAATCCCACTAATGTCCTTAGCTTGTGAAGACAGTTTTCAACCTGAATACAAGACTGGAAAAAGGGAAAACCCTGTTTTCCTCCTCATCCCTCAATAGACAACTGAAATCTAGTCAACGTTTCTTTTTAATTGGATCAGAGTATGCTTTATAGGTCAGAATAAACTTTCAAAGCCTTAGAAGAAATTCAGTTTACACATACTTCCGCAGAAAAAAAACCACAAGTGCTTAAGAATTGTTCAATAGTTCATTGCAGGAGATTCTCCAGAGAAGATAACAGACACTTTTTTACCCATTTCCTGTGTCACCACCTAATGCAAAGTTAATTTAGTACTTACTAAGAGTATTAAATGGCATTTCCTAATTCTGACAGCACTCATCATGAGTTTCACAATACTTTGATATTCGTTGGTTGGATACACTTTTTTCTTATGCTCTGATTGTGGTCTATCACCCTCACACTTTCTGTGCTACCTCTATAACCATTTCTTACACAACCCCCATAAAAATTATTTCCAGAGTTACCAAACCCTCTTTCTTAATGCAACTTTTTATCACCTCATTAAAATACTGTATTAATTTGCATTAATTTGTGCACCAAAGTTGGGTTTAGGGTTTTTTAACCTCTCATTGGAAAGCTCTCAATTTTAATGCGGTGAAGTTCTGAGTTACCTTCTGGATAGTGTTTTTTCACTCAGCTACCATTACATCAGTTTTGCTTTTGTCTTTGTTTATTCCTGGAAATGCTTGGTACATCAAACTTTAGCCCAAGCACCCTAAACTCCAGAGACAGAGACAATACAAAATGCAAATCAGTCATGACTTTGGGAATCATGCAAAACATGCATCTGATGAATAAAAGAATCAAGAACAAGAGGGAAAAAAGAATAGGAAGTACAAGTTCTGAAAGCAACCTTATTCACACTAGTACGAGGCCAAATATTCATCTGTCTCTCTTGGAGAATCATCATTGCTAAGTACCGGATACAAAGGGTACAAATTATTTTTATGTTATGTGTTATGTGTTTATAATAAAAGTATTGTTTAAAAGAGGAGGCAGAAAATGCCAAAACCACTCAGCTATTACTGTCACCAAGTCAACCTTGACACACTTGTAAGAGGCCTCAGACTCAGACTCAAAACTTCCTCCAACTTAGCTGTTTAATCTACAGTGAACAACTCATGCAGGTCTAGCATCTGTTACTGTATCAATCAATGCTGCACAAGATAGGATGGCAAGCACCATTCTATTCATCAGTGTCACCTTTTAGAAAGTTCTTAGGCAATATTTTCCCTTAACACTAAGCTACTGTTTCTGACTTTGATCGCGTCTCTCTTAGGCTCACAAACATGTTAGATGGCTCTTGTTCCTCTCACCAAATAAGAGATACCTGTAGATGTTTCTCCACAGATAAAACTCAGATGAAAGTGCTGCCATCAGTAATAAAGGAATCTCTACAACAAATTTGCTAGAAATAAGCTGTGCCTTTGTTACACGGGTAATATGCCAGTATGCCAAAGATGATGTCATCGCAAACTTTATTGTGGGCAACACTGGAGCTCATTTTGACACATGGGGAGAAGACCCATTTTTAGTCTCCATGGAAATGTTTCGGCCTACAAATAATTTATAAAGGAGAGGATGTTGTACACTGAAAGTTGGTTTTATTTGCTTTTATAAGTGAACTCTCAGAGGGCCTGGGTTTAGGAATGCTAAGCAGTACTGAGAGTTTTGTCCAAAAATTAAAAGCAGATGGTGCATAGCCAGTTTTGCTCTATGGAACATTTCTGTGTATACATAAAAAGTTGGTTAGTTTCTTTTTCTAAATGTCCTTTTTGAATTTCACAGACAGGGTTTCACTTCTGAACTCTTGATCTACAACAAGCATGGCAATATCTCATCATTATCCTTACTTTGTCCCAAAACTTCCTTTTTTGGTATATGAAGAGGCAAAGAAGAAAAAAGAGACCTTCCCTCTGTGGCCATTCACAGAACACGCCATGAGTTCTCTCAGGCGTGTTAAGGAGATGCTCAGAGCAAACATTTCCCAAAAAAGGAAGGAGATTCCTAGGATCATGGTTTCCTACTAAAATCCCTGCCTGCCTAACAGGATTTCAAAAAGTTCCTCTGCTTTGTACAGGCCCAGTTCTTCCAAGCACTCCTAGATCCTGCAATGCTACGACACCCAAAACCACAGATTGCAACTAGATATCATAAACTCACCTGTCCTTTCCAGTGTTCACTATCAGACCTCTATGTTAAGTATGAGATGTAGCAATGTCAACTAGCGCAGTGATTTGTAACATGCAAAGATGAGTATGTGAAGGACCCCCAAGTCAGCTAGAGCTTTGAGGAGGATCTACATAGGTCATCATCTTAAAGTGAGCTCCCCAAATCAGATTAAATGACTTTCAGCTAGAAAAGGAAAAAAAAAAAAGCTGCATTTTGTTAGAGCAGAAATATGAGGTTTTTTTAACAGAAAAAAAAACCTTAAAGCCACTAGCACAGAGTGCAAATGAAAGTTTACAACCCAATCTCTCCCTGTCCATGGTCCCTCTGCTTCTAGGACTAGTTTCAGCAAACACAGTGACTCTGAGCTGCCCCAAGCACTGCACAGCCCCTCGATCCCCAGAAAGTTTCCGTTCTGTTATTTCTGAGGTCTGTCTGCTCGTTGCACCTCTCCACTGCACTGGCCTCCCTGCAGGAGCCCAGCCCTGGGCCCTGACTCCCTTCCTGCCAGCCCTGCTGTTTCCCTCCCTGAGGAGGCTCCCACTCCCCACTTTCCAGGAGGTTCCATAGAAAGCCAGTCATCTTATTTAATCATTAAAAAGTAACATTAAAAAGTACGAAGAAGTACATCAAGTGCACTGGCTATCACAAATCCGTATTTCCCTTCAAAGGAATCCAGGAAAGATAAGGAAAACACGTCTGTTTTCAGGCAGACTTTCACTGTCAACTTGGAGTCCACACCTCCACTGGAAAACAGTTGGGGGTAGTAGATCAGAAAGAGAAAACCACCTCCCGAAGATTACTAATGCACGACGACAAGATGATGTTATCATGGTTTCTGCTTTATCCTTCGTCTTAGTATGCCTTATAACCTGCCTTCTGTTCTTCTGTGAGCAACATCCAAGCTTATTGTCCTTATTTCTTCACACTCAGCAGTCAGAAAAAATACATTCTTGCATTAAAGCAGTCACTTGGGCTTGGTATAAGATACAGTAAGTAATAGAAATCAGTTAAATATTTCCACCAAATAAACCTGTCTTACTCAGGAAATCTTCCGTTAAACATGTAGCAACTGTAATTGTTCAGGAGGGATGAACAGACGCACCTTTTTTGTTTTCTTTTTCCCCCCTTTTTTGTCACAGTTCCCTCACACTCATTTAAAGCACCAGGCAAATTAAATTATGAGTTTTATTTAGACCCATAAAAACCTTACACCAAGCTATTCATCACAGAAAAAAATTGGAATGTTTGAATTTATTTGCCTGACATTTATATGTACCACGTATCCTCTGGAAACCATGAAGCTGTCAATCCATTATTTATGGAAACAAGAGACCAGAAATAGGTGCACATGGTTTCAGACGAATCTAGCGGACTGTGCAAACACTCATTTTCTCCCTCAGTCTGTTTAAAGCCTCTCTATTATTGAAAAATTGATGCTTATTGCATTGAATACTACATAATGATGCAAAATTATGATATTCCAATGGTTGGGAAATTAATACTTTGGCTCTAACACAGATAGAGTGCTAATGTTGATGTTAAACCACTATATTTCATGCAAAGCAGCAGTATTCCCTCTCAGAGACATCAGCCTTTCTAAGATCATAATACTTAAATGATACCAAGACAGTTACTGTATTGTCTTTTCAATTAACTCTTTTATTTATTTAATTCTGCAAGCTAGAAATTGCAGAGGGTTTCTGAATTTTCCTGGCTCTCAGAAGAGATGAGAGAATAGTTTGCAACAAGCAGCTCTTCGATGCATTCCCACTTTTTTTTTAATTGCAGATATACCTGTTTGAAAAGTGTATGGTTTCTTCCCAAATGCATTTATCATAAGCCACCAGTTAGCTAACAATGCTTCTACAAATCATATCTCTCTGTTGGGTGTTCTCTGTTAGATTACACTGTTTTGGGCCACAAAGGAGTCAATAAGTAAGGCTGGGTCCACCGTCACCAGCATACGGCACACGGTGGCGCATGCCTTCATAGCCTGGAGCTCGGTTTAGGTAAGATACATTCTGCTCCCTACCAGATTCATGCAGGTCTTTTGCGTCCCACTCAGCTACAAAGCAAGCAGGAACTCCTCTTCGCAGGCAGAGAGGATCCAAGATATGAAGTAACAGTTTTGAGACATGACTCCTAAGACCAGCCAAATTTGTTCTCTTACCCTTAACAGAACTAGGGCCATGAAAGGGAACACTGCAGCGTATAGCCTTACACTTAGACGTAAAGAACGTAAGAGCACTTTGCAGGTTCTTGTGCTTTCTGGCCACAGTTAAAACAACCGAGATAAGGCAAAAGCACTGTCTGAAAAATTTTCTAGGCCCTATATTTACACTGGCCTAGAATTAATTTACCTGTGCTGGAGTAAGCCTTGCAGCTATCTCTCCAAGATGGGAGAAGTCTGGCTTGCCTCCTCAGCAGCAGGGAAGCTAAAACTAACAGAGATGTACCAACAAACCGACACAAGTCATAAGAACATAAGCAAGCCGAACAGGACCCCATCCATCCCGCTCCTGATAACAGCCTGTGCAAAGCGCTTAGGCAAGAGGTGTAGGCACAGGCAGAGTGACTTCCTCCACGTCCTTCTCCCAGCTCAGGGTGCAGTTATAAGGCAGATTAAGCCAGAACACCACCCTGCTCCCCAACGACATAGTCCTGCCCACCCCTTTGTCCAGGCATTGACACGTACCAGCACTAAGAGGTGACAGACAAGTAACCCTACAACTAAGAGATTAATTGTCCTTTATTTCAGAGACCTGAAACAGCTCATCACAGCATCAGGGGTATGCCGATGCCAGCACAACAGGGTTGTGGGGCAGGCGCAAATGGACATCTGGCTTCGGATGGGGCAAGTCAATGGAGTTATACTGCTGTGGGACTGTGGGTTTTGCCTTTTCTTAGTCACAGGCTAAGAACAACTTTGACATCTTTCCATATACCTGTTTTGCAATCGCTATTTGGACCCTCTATATTTTTGGCCCCCCCAAATACCAATGAGTTCCAAGATTAATTCTGCCCTGAACGAAAAAGTGCATCTCTGAAACCTGCTGCCTGATGACGTCTCTGTTCTCTCAACCCTCTCCCTTCCTACCTGAAGCATATCATGGTATTTAATCTCTCCTTGTACAGGAGCTGCTCTATACCCCAGCAATCCTTACCACCTTATATATGTAACACATATCGTATACATCTATCAAGAGAGAGAGCTATAATGTTTTTATAATTATATTATACTTTTTTTTAAATGCAGGGACTGATGCTCAGACCTCCACAGATGTAGTCAGGATGTAGATGAACTATGATTATTCATATTGACATAAAAGGCAAAACAGTAAACATCACTTTTTCCCCCCTCAATAGTTCCTAATGTTCTATCTGCTTTTTTGAACAGTGCTAAGCACTGAGCCAATGCACTTACAGAACAATCTCCAGTGGCTCCAGGCTCTCTATCTTGCATGGTAATGTAATGCTGATTTAGATCCACTCACTGTGGGCGTATAGCTGGGATAGGTATTCCTGTGTGCTTTACTTTGCATTTGTAGATACAGAATGCAAATTCCATGTCGTCATCTGTATATTAAAATATAGATTCAAGTATACATATATGTATATTATACACGCAGACACACACACACTTTAATTATATAATGTATAATTAATAGTATATTTAACAGTAAAGACCTCAGCACAGATGCCTAAGGAATTCCATTGTTACCTTCCTCCCTTGTGAAATTTGACCATTTATTCCTACTTTCCATTTCCTACCTAATAAACAGTTATTAATATGCAGAGGACTTTCTCCCCATCCTACCACAACTTTATTTCTTTAAGAGCCTTCAGCAAAGGACCTTGTCAAAAAGTGTTTTGGCAGAGTATCAACTGGATCACTTGTTCTATATATTCAGTGACGATCAAACAACTCTAACAGACTTGCAAGGTACTGATCCCCTTTCAAAAGCTGTGTTGGTTCTTCCTCATTATATTGTACTTACTCTTTTGCCTATTAGTCCTAGGATGGCTTCTAACAGTTCACACACTACCAGATTTATAGATTGTCTTAAGCTTTCTGAATTCCCCATTCCACTTAAATCCTTTTTTAAAGTTGAATTTATATTTGCCATTTCACCCTCATCTAGTACCACAACTGATTTAATCAATAGACTCCATAGCATAGCTGAAAGTTTCCATTTTCATATTTATGTTCCCTTAGGGCTCCCAAGTAAATAGCACCTGGTTCTGGTAATTTGTCTGCATGCACCCCATCTATTTCTTCTAAATCTTATTCTTTTGACACCTTTGTTTGAGAAAGTTCTGTTTTAAACTCCAGTCCATGTAACACAAAGCCCTCTGGTTTCAATGTGTTCTTGGTGGTGACGCTCACTGAAAAGAATTGGTTTAATTTTCCTGCATTTTTGCCCTGTGAGAACTCCTATTAAACCATGATCATCTATTGGCCTCACAGTCTTTCTGGCAGGCTTCCTAATATGTTTGACAAATAAGTATATTTTTATTTTTTATGCTGTTAGAAAATTGTTCCCCAAAGTCTTCTTTTTTTCCGTGCCTTATTAATTTTACATTTAACTTGTTTATGTTCTTTTTCCATTTGAATGTGATGTTCATTCTAGGTCTTTTAACTCCTAGTAATCCCCCTTACTCTGATGTTTAACTTTGAAGACTTATTTGGAGTTCTTTTCCAAGTTTTCTTTTTCCATAAATGAAATACATTTATTCTGATGTTCCAGTGTATTATATTTAAGCAGTCTCCATATTATGACACAAACTTTTTTTTTCTCTTGGCTGTTCCTTTTCATTTCTTGGAAGTAGTTTCTTGATTTTTACGTAGTTCTGTATTATTGCAGGGAAAGGGCTAAATCTGAGTGTATTGTGATAATTATTGTGCCGTGGTTATTTAGCAGTAACATTCTGAACTCAGTCCTGGATCAGGATAATTCAAGACTTGTTTCTCCTGCTGTTGTTCCAATGACTGCTTTAAGAAGCAGTCATGTCCAAGGTCTAAAAACTATTCTCTGCATCACACTTCCCATCATGACATTCATCCTTCCCTCTCAGGGCTGCACATGATGCTAGTCTTTTCTGTCAGTGTGATCTCTGCCACGTCCATGAGGATGTCTTTGTCACTGTCGCAAAACCGGGCACAATTCAGAGGAGAACTTCAGTCCATAGAGACTTTGTGTTAATTCTCAACGGACTTGACTGGTTTATCTTACTTGGTTATAAGTAGTCTAGAGCCAGGACTAAAACTCACATCTTCTAATTCAAAGTTTTTTCTTTAGTCAGCATGTTTCTGTTCATATTCATTTCTGTCCCTAACAATTTGACTTTCAACAACAGTACGCAGATGAATAACCAGCAATACGAATTTCACCTTCAGCTGCAGAGGTTCCCTGCCAGCAAGTGGGATTTCAGGGGAAGGAGAGAGCTTTACCAATCTTGTGGCTACTTCCCTAGAAATGGTCCCGAAGCATTCTGTGTCAACAGAAGCCTTGCAAAACAATGAAGCAGGCAAGATTTCCATGGTGTGAACTTCAGCCATCATTTCAGTGCCGGTTTGAGGTCCTAGTCCTCCAGGCTGAAGGACCATGGGGATCAGACATCTGAGATGATGCTTTATAGTGTAAAACTTAGTCCTTTCTTTTGACCACAGCACAGCAAGGAAGTGTCTGACCTTACTTTGTGCTGCTTTCATGCCTCACCCTCCGCAAGGTAGCTCCGCTGTATCAGCCACTGGGCTCCTCCAAACACAGAGACCAGAGTCCTGACGCCTACTCCAGCCTCACAAGGAAGGAAGGAAGAAAGGAAGGAAGGAAGGGAGTTGGGTTCCTTACTTTTTCAGACATGAGAGGAAGCACAAAGTGGGGAGTCTGTCTTCACTCCAAGAGTTAGCTTGTCATTTTTGCACTGCAGGATAGCACTCAGAGAGCTGAGCCCATAAAAGGCACTACCACTGGTTGCATCTGGCACAAAGATTTCTAAAGGCGTAACACACAACTTTCTTTGCTGCAATAAGCTAAGCCACAACTTTTTCTTTTCCAAGAATGAATTGTGGGAGAAATCTTTCTTGTTATATAGGGAAGGGGGGAATTACAGGAAACCAACATATGACTTGCAGCTCCAAAACATATACAGTCCACATCCACACAGTCTAATAAGCTGTATTAACTTGAAGCAATATCAGTTTGGGTGATCCAGATTAAGAGTTCAACATAGAAGTACTAACACGCATTAAGCTTAAGACATTTTCCTTCTGTATGGGATTTGAGTTATAAATGGAGCTAACATCACAGAGAAAATAAGCCCTGAGCCATTTTCCTATGAAACAATGAGAAATGTGAAAAACAACTTCAAATAATGGTTATTTTACTCTAGCACCTGCATAGCCATACTACACACTGAATGTTCCTGATTAATTAATGAAGTCCATCTGATGATGTCTCCCTGTGAAGGACGTACAAACTATATTTCAAATTACTTTTGAAAATTTAATCATCAGAAAGTAGAATTTGCTCATTAGTTAGTAATAATATATTAAGTTCCTCTGTCTGTCCCCAGATAGGATAGATAAAGACTAATTAATTAAAGGCATGCCACAGACCATGTGCAGTCCCACTGGTGGCATAAAAAGTAGCAAAGAAAGATATAAATTGTGGATGTTAAATGTGCGGCAATGTGTTAGTGATGGACAGTCCATCACTAACGCAGATACTTTATACAAAATAATAAGAAATTACTTCAAAATATACAGTCTAAATACAGATGTTCCTCAACCTAGCTCCAATATGAAATGTCTCTGTGGTAGGTTTTTTCTAGAACAATATGGCAGTTGAGTCTTTAAAACCTTTGAAAGAGATATTTCTGTTCTCATCCTGCAACCAGTTAAGGCAATTTTTACTGGGTAATAGAAAAATCTCATGAAAAGTACAACATATTTTGCATTGCCCACAAACATCTGTGGAAATATCCTAGCTGGAATCATCACTCTAACTGTACCAGTCACCATCTGCCTGGCAAATGTGCAGAGTGCTTTCTCAGGAATAGACTGGTATTTAGCCACAAACTGCAATAAGCATCGTAGTCACAGTGTCCTGCAGGAGGGAGTAGCAGTAGCTCTTCTGTCTCACTTGACTTCCCAGTTGACCTGGAGGTGATGTCTATGATCTTGACTCTTAACGGAGGAGGAAATCAAGCCTGCCCTATACAAATGGCCAGCTCGTTGAAAACAGGGCGCTGCCATCAATGACTTTCTGCTAGGAAGCATAGCCCTTGCAACCCCAAGCATAAGGACTGTCCCATCACAGAATGTAGGAGTCTCTGCTCTGCTCTGCAGAAGGGTGAAGGCTGACCATGATCCAAATTAATTAAGGTTAATTAAAACCTACACTGAAGATGGATGCTTTAAGTAATTCATTTATCATGTCATAAAAGACATTTACATATATTTGCTTAAAGTTCCTCAACATAAATCCAGTTAGCAGCACAGAAACAATATAATTTCCAACATTTCTACTTTTTGAGATATCTGAAAGCAACCAAATTTAATTTGACTTCACAGCAATTCACATTTGGCAAACTTACAGGGCAGCATAATAAATTTAGATCACCATAGGAAATATATCTAAATTTTAATAAGAACCAATAGCATTTATGTGAATAGTTACAGTACATAAACCAGAAAATTAAAAGGCAATTTTTTTCCAATGATGTGACTTATTCTGTCACTTGACTACTGATATCTATAGAATGTAATGAGGCTACAGATACTTTATACTTATATATGAGCTTATATATAAGCTTATATAAGCTTATTTTATTCACAGACCAATATCACGTATGTTAGTCCAAAGACAATTCTTACATTTTTGTTTTTATATTCATACCATGCCTCATTCCTCTTCAAAAAACACAGCATACACATTTCTTCTTCATTTGTGCTCTTTACACATTTTCTGTCAGCCATACCTATCATACAGAGCAGAATACCTTTCCTTCCCAGCCATAGTATGGGATTTTTAATCATCACTGATTCTCATTGTCATTCTTCTCTGCAGACACTAAACACGTGTACCTTAATTTGCATATTAAAATCAATGTCACAGTCAATCATTAGGTGTTTAATAAACTCACAATAGTTGACATGGGTATTTTTCTGTCTCCTGAGTGCTGTTTTACATAAATGATCTTATAAACATCCCATTTGCTCCTCACAGCATATCCCCTTCCTGCAGAGCAATTTAACTGCATTTTAAGGAAGCAGACCCCCCAAAAGATTGATTTCCAAAGCAAGACAGAATGTGCATCTAAAATGGGAGTAGGTGGATGTCAGTCAAGTCATGATAGAGTTCTCCCTGACTCCCACACAGTCCTGTGTCGTCTTTGCATTTCAAGGTCAAAGACAACTGCATGCTGACTAATCTTCTCCCAGAGTTCAGTAATGAGTAGTCATTTCTGATTCTCCATAATAATAATTTTTAACAAACAGGTTTTTCCCCCACCCCTTGGCTCTGAATGCCAAAATAAATTTAGTGAACACAGCAAGAACACAATCAAGTCCAGAAGCAGCTTTAAAGTCACAGGTCTCAAAAATCTTCAGCTACAGTCATGCTCACTTCACTATTGTGCTCCTTCATGAAAACTCCTTCTGGAAATGCACTGCGATTTTGAAAGATCTCTCTTTGATCCAGTTCTGTTACCATCATTTTCTATTTTTCTGTGAAAATTCATGTCTGATTTTTTTATTTTTCATCATCAAATATTCGTCAGTTTTTTATTTGTGTGAACTTACATATTTACATCAATATTTCTTTCTAAAATCCTTCTAAAACCTTTTAGAATAAAAATGTTAATATCCAAAATTATGAGAGAGACATCAACTTTGACCTCTCGTAGTGATTAGCCTTATGTAGTGTCAGGTAAGGGGCACACAGCTTCAATCTCACTCTCAGAACTGCCTACATAAAAATCTTTTCAAGATCCACACACACTTTCTACTAAGGTGAATTGATCTTAAATATAGGATAGAGATGATATCTGCAGGTATG
The DNA here is from genome assembly GCF_964195595.1 of Calonectris borealis. Lineage (NCBI taxonomy): Eukaryota > Metazoa > Chordata > Aves > Procellariiformes > Procellariidae > Calonectris > Calonectris borealis. Next base: position 132,981,923 of record NC_134312.1, read on the forward strand.
CATTAGCTGACACTGTCTGATCCATCCGTTTGGAACTGCTACTTACAGTTCCTACATTTTCTAATAGTCCAGTGCTTACTAACCAACTACCTGTTTTTCTCTCCAGTACCCAGTGGCCAAAAAATTACTTCTCTATTTTGTGAGTTTGCTGCTTAATTCTCAAATGATTACTCTTTTTTCACTTTCTGTTTGATTAACAGAAATGGTCCTAAGTAACACTACACACAATCTATTAAATATTTTGTTGTCACTTCTTTTGCTGATTCTCTGGGTGGAAAACCTGGTATTTAAGCTGCCCTTATAACAAGACGGATGCACACACCTCTCCTGACTCCTTTCTGAACTCATCAGTGTACTGTTAGAGGCATCAGAAGGCATAAAGAAGGCATCGACTCGCCCTCTAACATAATGCATGCAATATTGCAAATGCAAAGACTTTTCACTCACAAAACTGGTTTGCATGAAAACAAGTTCCACTTGCCAGGACGAGTTCTGTGTGGCTTGATCCCCCTGTAACTACTGCTACCAGCAAACGAGCTTTCCTCCGCTCACTTCTGCCGTAGCACGATCTACTCCCACTCTCTTGCCTGCCCATTAAAAACAGAAAGGTAAAGAATAATTGCTTTTACAAAAAAAGGAATATGCCACCTAACAGAAAATGAATTATAAGATCCATTTCTTTTAATAAAATTACTTTCAAAAGCACTTACCACAATCACCCCATTTTATCTAGCATAGCCTCTTGTCAGTATTCATACTGTTATTGGTCTAATTTAAATAGTAAATTTTGTAGAGCAGAAATTTTTCTTCTTATGTATCTATGTGAATAAATATCACATACTTCTGCTATACTGTGGGCTAGCTTATGCTTGGCTCCTACAAACACCTGGAGAGAGGGGGATGAAAGGCCAGTCTGCTACGTGCAACTCTGGATTCTGTGTGAAATGCTTTGCTTTGGGGTTTTCCTGACGTAGTACAAGCTCCTAAGTAAAAGGAGAGACCTGGCCAATTACCATATGGCTGAGGGGAATACTCAATGCCATGTAATGAGATATCACAGTTTTCAGTGTTTCTTCACGAAATCAGATGATTTTGTGAGACATCAGCCAAAGTGATGATATTGCAAGAGCTGACAGAGTGAGTATAAGTCCCTCTATTCCCACAAAGACCAAACGATTTTTCAGCATTTTCAAGATGACAGTGATCACAAAGCTATTATATTTACATAATGTTTCATAAAAAGAAGAACTAAATAAAAAATACAGCCATGATTTAAAATAACAAAATGAAACAGCAGAGAAACTGTTTTATCTCACATGCAGCAGGGCCACACGCTTATCAGTGCGGGTTACCTTATTGCTTTCACTGGAACTGTGCTGACAATTGTGCTGGGGATTTGGTGTGAGCAGGCTAGCTCGCAAGGGTTTTATCAAGTAGCTGCAGAGTCCCGCTTGGCTGCACAGAGGACACAGATATTGAAGATTCCAAAAGGTACTTAAATCCCCGTTTCCCAAAACTGACTGGAAGAATTGCCTCACCTACCTCAGAGGTCACAGCCCCATCCGCAGGTGGCAGGCTGTAGAGCTTGGCTGGCCAAGCAGGCATGACACCATTCCTGCTGGCCTCAACATTCTGATGGGTACCTGACTCTCCAAGTCCCTGGAAGGCAGGAAATACAGGGAAACAGCTTTCTACAACTTCTCTTTCAATTCTCCCTATGTGGAGGTGTCTAGAATTTGCCTTGCAATGAAAAATGTCAGTCTTCTTGCAATAACATAGGGGAGGGATGTGGGTTTTCTTTTTTTTTAATCTTCCTGATGATTTCCAAAGTAAACAATCAATCAATACTTCTCTTGGAACTGAAAATCCTTTTCCAGTCAATTCTATTTTTAAATTCTTATATGACTTTCAAAAATGCGGTTTATCTTCCTAGGGCAGTGATTTGCTTCTGAAAACTACCTGAAATCAAGAGAATCCACCCAGCTAGCCACTCCTCTGATAATGGCAAATTAACATACCAGAACACATGAAAGAAGAAAATGTGGTAGAGCAATACTCTTTTCCTCCCATTTCTGTGCTTGCTAAGCATTTGAAGTAAAACATCTATTAATCTTTAAAAAACACTGAATTTAATTACCCTGACTAATGTTAGCTTATACCAAATGTTACAGATATGTTTTCCTTCATACAGTACAGAACGTTCTTCTAATTTTAAGCTTGTCTAACTAAACTCCAGTCCTTTGAGCAATTTCCTAGCTAATTTCTACTGTCAATTGGCATGAAAGCAGCTTCTCTGCAGCCATCCAATCACCTAGTTCACTTTTCTTCACCCAAGCAAGTGTATGAAATGCAATAGTTTGATGTTTCTTTTCAAGTCCAAGAGAACTACAGAGTAATTTGTCTCAGCTTCCATGAGATCATTACAGTTTTTACTAGAAACTTCAAATGTGATCTTCCTCGCTAATAATCCTGGATCTGACTTGCCTTATATTTTCAGGTGATCTAGGTTGGCTGGGGAAAGGCTGCAGAATACAATACTTCTATTCTTATAAGGTGTTGCAGGGTTGAGCCGTCAGCAATTTAAGCTCTCACCTAGGGTAACAGGTTGTAGAAGGTGAAAATGGATCATTGTTGGTCCTATGTTACCTCCAGCAGAGCTGTGGAAAGCCAGACTGGCTGCTGCTTCTGCCACAAAGGCTTGACTGGTAAATACTGGGTGGCAACTAGTCCTGTAGAGGTGGTTGGTGCAAGAACATCATGTTCAGAAACAGCAGTCTCCATCCTGACCCTTCCTATTCCTCTGTCAACAGTGGCAAAATGAGCCTAGTCTCCCAGGGCTCTCCTGGGACCCTCTCTTTCCCTCAAGTCCCCATTGCACACCACTGTAAATCAGGCTGGACTGCAAAGCAAAACCAACAGCTGTTTCCTGACAGAAGAAGTAGAACAAACTGTTTTCTACTACTTAAGCTCTCAAGCAAAAAGAAAAAACATACATATAGATATACACACACATACCTATAACGCTTTAATATTATTATTGCAAGGGTGTATGAGAGAGAAAATTCGAAGCACATTCAAACCCAGCAGTTAGAGAGCACAGGAAAAAAAGGATAAAAACATAAAGCAGTTTGCACAGCTAAGCACGAATATGTGAATCATTAAACGTTTTTGAAGTGGAGATATAGGCAAAGTGGAAGGGATAAAGATTGTTGTTGCTTTGTATAATCTTGGCCCTATGGTACCAAGTCCAACTGGGATTCTGAGGCTGTCCTATGGAGGGCCGACACATTTTCTTCTTAAAGAACATGAAAGTCCTTTTAATCCAGTGGTGAGATATGGAATGCAAAATGTTAATGAATTCCCTGGTTCATTAAACTTATCTTTGATCCAGTCTGAATTATGATTATTCTGTAACAACCATTGCAAGCCACAAAACAGAAACGAAGTCAAATATTGCTGCTAGCTCCCCCTCCATACTAAGAAGTGATCACGACCACTCATTACAAAGAAAATCCACATTGCCAAGAAAAGTCTAAAATTCTTTATTCATTATCTCGTGGGAACTTACCTGTTTGCTAATGTACATCCATTAGCTTTTTTTCAGCAATAAGCTTCCTTGCCCTCTCAGTGAAGCAATGTAATTTTATAGTATTTCTATCTTCCATTTTGTATTTGTTTCTTTTTAATGGACTCAATGGACCATTCTTAATTGCAGCTCAAAATTGTTGATTACGGCTCACACACTCTCTGAAAGTAATACTAAACTGTCGCTCAGCATTGGTGGATTCAGACACGCAAACAGCTTGAAAAAGAGACACAGAAAAGGGAGAAGATTCCCTTTCTCAAAAATGCCACGGTAATCTGACAAGAACTATTATAGGTACAAATAAACCCAATAGAAAATAAATACAGTTATAAATGGTAGGAAAGATTAAGATTCAAACTTATTCATGCCAAATGTGTTACAGCCACAAAGAGAGAGGGAAAAGCACTCATTAGAATGAAGAGGAATCACTTAATGTATGAATGAGAAATCTTTGTTCAAGCAGCAGTCACTCATCACAACTATATGCTGTTTCCAGGAAGATACAGCAGAACCAGGTACAAAGAAGGATGCAAAGAGCAACACCATTCAAGGCAGAAACAGCATCTGGACAAGAAAACAGTATGTAGACCAGAAGTCTTCAGCCTGGAAGAACAAAAGCAAAGGAGGATGTGATAGAGGTCTACAAAATCATAATTTAGAAAGTAGGGGCATCAAATAAAATGTCCAGAGGACAGGTCCAAGAAAAAGGAGGTAGTTTTTTGAATGATATGTAGTTCAACTTCAGAACTCATTGTGTCTGAGTATTGTGTACAGGAAAGTTTACATGAATTCAAGAAACCTTTAGACACAGTTTTGGATGGAAAAAAATCCACAGAGGGTTATTAGGCATGAAAAGACAGTCTAGCTCAAGAAGTGCCCAAGCCACGAGTGTCTGGAAGTTCAGCAGGCATACCCAGAGGAATACGCTTGTCCTTTGTTCTTTCTCTGTTTTCTGTTAGTCGGTGTTAAAGACAGAGCACTGGGCTAGCTGGACCTCTGGTCTGAATCAGTAAGGCCATTCTTGCACTCAAATGACTTCATGCATTTCATGCTTCAAAGAACTAAATGATTACCTTCCTGCCTGTTGTTCAGAACTGAATACTCAGCTTTTATTTTCTACAAGTTTTATCATTGTATAACTGTCAAAATATTGGATTAACACTGTTTCCACATTATATCAATAAAAAATGAATATTCAGCATTGTGTTTTATGAACAGGAAGACATAGTGGCACAATTCAATATAGACATCAGCTAGCTTTTAAAAATTTAAATCCACTGGTGGAACAAGTAAGATCCTGGGATTTCTAAAAATACACTTAGCTTCTTCGGTGGATTAGCAATTGAAGGATTTTCACATGTTGAGGAGACAGATTTCAGAGATGAATTAATCGGCAAGCAGGAAAGAGAGAAGATGATAAGCACCAGCCGTAGCTAGGATAAGGGACACACAGACAAGAGTCAGAAATGCTACACCATTACCACAGCCATGGTAAGGATCTTGGAGGCCATAAGCACACTTCCATGTAGGGGTGGCCCCCAACCACACGACAAGAAACTGCCTCCAAAAACAGGCTTCGCATCCCTTGCTCAGTGAGTGAGGCCAGTCAGATGCAGGGCAATGTCACAAAAAAAGCACTGCACAACAGCAAACCAGCTGCACAGACATGATACCTTAAGATATGTAATCAGTGTTTTTCCAACATCCAGGCAACCTGGGCAGCTCAGCATTCAAGCAGTAAATGACCAAAGTTGAGCTTGGGTGAAAAAATGTGACATTCCATATGCATTTCACACAGGAAAATGACATACAATGTCATACTGCATAAGATATTTGGCAATGCTTTCACTGGCTGCTACTGGGGGTCCTCTCAGGAGGTCTGAAGCCCCTGCCTTGAATATAGTATTGTATACCCACATCCATACACACACGAGTACAATGTACTATCAATACAATGTCTCTGACAACACACTGTTAAGTGACTGTGATGGAAAGTCTGACTGCAGCCTGCATGGATAGACAAGGAGGAAAATCATGTAGAAAAACCTCTTGACACTGCACAGAGACCTGTTAGCTTATGAAAGTCCAGTTCTCCTCTGGACGTATTAGAGGAGGAGGAAAAAGAAGAGAAAAATCTAAAATAACTAGAAGAATCTGAAATAATGGGGCAGAATTAGAGAAAATCTGAAATCTATCACTTACAAAAGTTAGAAGAATGAATAATAACAACATAAATATGGAAAAATAAAATTAAAGTGGAGAGCAAAGTGGGTGTTAAAAATATGCAACAGAAAAGAAGAATGAAGATGATCCATCATTCTTTCCTGACCCAAAAGACAGTACAAATTATACCAGACATTTTGAAATATTTAGCTTCTCAGTGTTACATCTTTGCTTCTTTTCAAATTTGCATGGAAATATAAATATATTTCAGCATAAAGTCACGGTTTAAATGACCACATTAACTTGCTTGCCATTAACATTTTCCACTCCTCGTACCAATCAGTTACAGGTGGTCTGTTACTAGCTTCTTAGATGAAATGTAACATCTCAGTACTGCCAGGCACACACTGTGCTATAGGATAGTAATTGATTAGGCCTTAAAATGTACATTAGAAAGGCCCAGCATAATTTTCAGAAGAAATTATCAGTCTCCGATGTATGAAAGAACCCAGTTAGCAAGTTCAGAGATACACTTTGATGTAAGCATTTTCTGCCTCTACAGAAGTTTATTTTTATTTTGATACTTTTGCTGAGAGCCTTTTGCAAACTGCCTAAACCTCGCTGAGATTTTACTTCCCGTTAGTTGCCACAAACTAGCCAAACTTTTTTTCCCTCTGATGAAAAATGAGGTTGGAGATGGCCACATTCCCATTTCTAGTTCAAGTTCCTGATGGTAGCAAATGCGCCGTAAGGAGTCATTGGGTTTCATCTCACGGCTTTGTCCCGAACCTCAGGCATTCTGAGGCTGCCGCCACGCTGCGGGACCAGTGTCCCAGCAGCTTCAAAGCCCCGTGTGAGCTCTGGGGAGAGTCTGCCTGCGCCTCGCAACGAGCCTTGCCTGAGCTCACTCGTGCCCTTCTCCGTGCCTCAGATGGGTGACCCTGCCTCCGTGCTCAGGGACCCCGGCAGGCGTGTGCGTGCACAGCCACACACACCTCCTCGCACACGCACAGGCAGCATCACCGTTTTAAGAGCTAACAGTAAGACACACGCGACTTGGAATATGTAGACAGCATGCAGGGTGGCCTTTTCAGATAGGGGCATAAGCTGAAGCCGATTGGCAATTGGTTTATTCAACGATTAAATTAACTAAATAAAAACAAGCTTTACACTGTGATAAGGATAATCCCAGAGACACTGAGCTAAAAACTATTAATGACAGCTTGTTGTTAACCAACTCACCTGACCTCTCTCACACTATTCTGGAGGAGAAATTTCCTTTGTCCTCCAGTGTGGGCCTCATACGATGGGCTTCATCATGACAATGTATTTCTCATTTTTTAAACAAAACATTGGAAGCTGAAAGAGAAAGCCAAGAAAGCTTTTAAAGAATGCAGCAGCATTCAGTAGTGCTGTCTTTATTCTTAAAGTGCCCACAATGAACAAAAATAATGTGCTTTAAATTATCACATGAATGAACAAAGTGCCTCCACTTACAAAAATCAATAGCTGTTGCAATACATTTGGCTTTTAAGTTTTGGGGAAATCAGATGCTTTTGGTTTCTAAAGAAATCAACCTTCCTCTTCATTGCTGAGCACAATCATCCAAAATTATGCCCTCAGCGTCTTACAATAAGACCTTACTCTAATTTATTAACGCAGTCTGTCAAGCTGTTGAGGTGGGTTACTCTTTGTCCCAGACAAACCTTTCCAGTAGTCAGGTACAAACAGAAGTTGGTTATGGTACGACCATGCTCCTTTTCTCATAGGAACATCCCATGACATGTAAGCTGCCGCAGGGCCACATAAAACTGGTTTTGTCACCAAAAGACTACTCTTTGGGAAGGGAATCACTGGTCGTCAGCTGAAGTGCTAGTAGTCATGTAGGTGCTTTGCATGATTGGGCTGGTCATTGTAGAGAGAGTATTAAGGAAACCCAGTCACCCTGTCCGGGTGCAAGCCGAGTAGAGGGGCTGAAGGGGCTCTAGCCCCCTCCCTGTGAGCACTGTTTAGAAAACAGGATGCAGAAGCTGTCATTGCCCACAGTTGCCCCCCTGCACCAGGTTGCAGTTGGCCACATCCACTCTTGTCCCATCCACCCAGCTGCTGTCGTCAATGCAATTTCAATTATTGCTACCAGTTGCTATTTAAGTCTAAGATCCAAGGGTGAAGTCTAATGCAGGCAAGAATTAACAATCTTACAACCTACCATAAGCAAGTAATGAGTCCCTGCATTAATTTTTCTACCTTGCAGGATGAGGGGGGGTGTTGTTTAACATACCAAAGTATCTATGTTCCCATTTCTTCTGTAGGAAAGAATTTGACTAGCATGCCATGGAACAGACAGAGAACTTGAGGTATGTCATGCTAATTTATGCAGAGCCAACTTAAAAGAATAGAAACAGCATTTCTATATATATGCATGCCAATTACACCGTATGATTCCATTTTTATTTCCTCTTCTGTGTCGCTCTCCCTTCAGTTGCCTGCTTATCATTTCACACAAGCACATATGGGGGACCACACCTTCCACTTGCACAAACAAAACAAAAAAAAATCAGCTATTTTTAAGAATCTGTCAGCAACTATTCATTCAAAAACTGTTCAGAGCACTCATCTGAGGTTGCTAGGTGACAAACTATGTATTCGCCTGTCTCCTTATTACCAAAAGCAGAGAATTTAGCACGAAGTTAGAGTAAAGGACATTACTGATTTAAATACTGTCCACACAAAGCGCATCAAGACTGCAGGAACTCCGGCTGTTAACTTGCTCATACTTCTGTGAAACTTTACCCTCCTCAGCTGCAGGGAAGTAGAAGTATCAATTAGACAGAAGCTCCATCACACTTCTGAAAATGTTTTTTCATTATCCTGATTTGGAGTCTAAATATTTGGTTGTACGTGACACTGCTTAAATGAGAAGTGTCAGTTAATAACTTTCAGTTGCAAATGTTTTTTTTCTTTCTTTCTTTTTTTCTTTTTTCTTTTTTTTTCTTTTTGCAAATGCATTGTTGTTGCCGATACCCTGATCATGAAAACATGAATGAATGTGAATGACTATAAGACTGGTAACCTGCAGGGATCTATATGTAAAGCTCTCAGATCACTGCTAGGGAGACCCGTTAAAAGATACATATAGCACTGCTATACAACAGATTTTACTGGACACTCAGTCACCTTAAACTTTGTGATAGGTGTCCTACACATTTCCTAACCTTGTAGTATCCACCCAGTTTGGTGTTTAATGTCCTAAAATACCTTGATAACTAGCAAACAACCACAGGTGTTTTACTATGCTTTTATGAGCTTTACATTCAAGGCTGCAAGGTGCTACTACAAAAACACAGATGATCTGAGGATGGCTCACTTACTAAGTAGAAAGGATAGGTGAGATAATGCGCAAAAAGTAATAGACTGACAGCAGAAGTCATCAGTCATTCAAAACTGTCATTGCGCCCAGCGCAGAGTGAAATCACGCAGTTAACTCCTCAGCACCAAGCCCATCACCTGAGCTGCTTTCCTTTTTCACAGTGAAATGTGCACCAAGGTGTTGTACAAGGTACATTGCTGTATTCATCTACCTTCCTTTCTTCTAGGCCTGTGTGAGGCTAATTCTTTGCTGAAATACCAAAGAACACAATGTGCAGTACATGATACTGTATGCAGACAAACTGGGTACATTCACACCACAGATATTTGTTGCTGGAATAAAAAGAGCTTGAAAAAGAACAACCCACATACCGCCCAAGCCATTGCTTTCCATGTAAGCACCCTGCAAAGCTCACACAAATTCAAGGACAGATTTGATGTGTTTGTTTCCAAACAACTGCAGGTCAGATGCTGTGGGTGTACCAGGCAGGAGAGGAGAAAGGGAGAACAGCTGTTCTTGCTCTCTCTGGACTGCAGGTAATGGTTGCTCTACTTTTGGGGGTAACTGGCAACGTAAGGACAGTGGGAGGAAAAGGGATGTTGGCCTCCATCCCTTTGCCCAGGAGGGCACAGCTGCACCAATGCCAGGTTGTAATTGCACGCACCCCAGGGGTACATTTAGAGGCATTCTTCAAGTGTGGGTATTGGAAAGTGACTCATCAGAAACAACATAAAAAATTAAAACCTAAATATTGGTCACCCTTTTCTCTCACCACACCCCCTTCCTAAAAGTAGGATTTTAAAACCATGTATGTAGTTACTCTATGGATGGTGCTTCCCCTCCTGCCACCCACTCTATGTAGTTTTACTTGAGTTCTTTTACAAGCTCTGATTTATTAAATATATTCATAAAATAATTAATCTTCTTCCCTGCTCTGCTCCTCCTCTTACGTGCAGATTTCTGTGATGGCACCCCTTCATTTCTCTGTTAAAGTCATGTGATTCAGAATTCCAAATATTTGATTGTTTGAGTCTTCTGAAATTAAACTGTGTTAAGTTAGGTTTGGTTCAGTTTGATTTGGTTCGGTTTTGTTTCCAGAAACCTCCCAGATTCCATGTCTCCTAACAGAGAATATTGGTCTCAGTGCATAGCCTGGCTAAATCAGAAAACTCAGCACAGAAAACCAAGCAAGCAAGATGTCAAAATGCTCAGCCTGGAAGGAAAACAGCAGCATCAACCATTGATTTTCATGTGTCACATCTTCCTGCTCACTGACATATTCTGATTAAAGGCTTACAAGTATAAACCCAGAATGACTTCATTGACTCTGGCAGAATAACTTCAGATTTACACAGTTGAAATCAAGATCTCAGTCCGGTCCTAATTTTGTAGAAAATAGCTCAATATATAGCTTTCCCCAGATAGAAATAGAATTTATGAGCACAAAACCAAAAAACAAACAAAAATAACCCCAGGAAGTAATACACTTGGGGGCCTGTATCCACCCTTGTACAGTTCTTTTTCATAGCATCAGGGACGAATTTGTCCCTTCGTGTTGGCTGCAGTAACTCATGCTATTATTTTACATCGCTACATTTCTTTTTTTGTTTTCGTTCATGCCAACAAGACCATGAGTAGGCGTTATATAAGATAAATCTCACTAATTTTAAAAAAGAAAAGCTAGTGAACAGGAGGTGATAAATGCTGTGCTGCCTACTCAGGTTCTGTCACATAAGATGTCACTTCTTTATTTTAATTATATTTTCTGCCAACTCACAAAAGCAAGCGATTTGTACTGCATGTGATCCTACCTTTGCTATGGAATGTTTCTGCATAGCCAATTGCAAAATGCATCTACTTGTTTCTGTCCCAGTTTTTTCCCATATTCGCTTTTATGGTTGCTTCCTGATCTATAGAAACTGTCTCTTCAGGAAATGTTAATACATAAATAACAGCTTGTTCATTGCAAAATGACTCAGACTATTTGCACACGGAATTCATTTTTTTCAAGCACTAATAAAATACATAGGGAGCCTAAAAAATCATCTACATTTTAGATACAGTTTTGCTAATGCACACTCACAGCTAAAAAATTCTACTGGATTAAAAAATTGAAAGCTAAAAAATTCTGGGATCTAGAATGCACTAACACCAAATCCTTGTCTGTTTGCATGGCAGGCAAGAATTCTTGTCATCCTAGAGGGTGAACTAAAATGATCTTCTAGCAACACCAGCTGTTTGATCGACTGCGAACATCAGCAGATGCTTTGAGTGGAAGGGCTACCTGTAGCAGAGTTGGGCTGATCAACGCATGTCACTGCAACAGCGTCATGTGTAGACAGGCCACAGACACAGTGATAACATCCCACATTTCAGCAAAACAAAATTCGCTTTGCAAATGGGAACATTAAATGAAACCCACTTGCTAAAATAAATGAAAACAAAGCCTGAGGAGCATGAAGCAGAACTCAAGCATAACAGCTACGTCCTGGAAGAGTTTTAACACAAGGCTCACAGCGAATTTAGTGCTCCTGTGAGTGAAGGAGGTGGAACAGTGGCTTTGATCAATTTTATTTGAAGTAACACGTCAAGAATTCTTTTCAGTCACAGAATGAGAAGCAATGAAAGAAATTTTTTATTATTACCCTACTAAACTGGAAATCGTAAAAAAGAACGGGAGAATGAATAGGATAGAGAATGAGTAGGACAGAACCTACTCTAATTAAGAGTAGAAAAAGAAAGAACAGCACAAGAAGACCAGGTAGCTTAACAACACACATGGGGCAATCAGATAGCTGGGTTATGCTGCAGACAACTTCAGATCCAAGCTAGGGTAGTTCAGCTAAATCAAAACCAGTCAGATCACAATCTGAATGCAAAATTACGTTTCTGAAGTAATTAATGATGTTGTGATTTTTGTACTATAACTGTCCAGTCAGATCGGTAGTATGTCTGATCATGTTCAACCTTGAACAAAGGAAGAACATACTGCCTTTTCATTTGACCATTTATTTTTCATTAATCACAATTCCTTATTATGCAAAAAATGAGATTGAATTAGAGATTGAACATAAAATTGAATTACGCGTCAAGTAAAAATATAGGTTCCCTAATAGTTTATCCTTGTCAAATGAGACAACCACCAAATCAATGATCTGTTCTCTGTGATGGGCCTTCTAGGGACCCTCTGCTCAAAAATAAGTGAAGTTCTCCACCTCTTAAGCGCCTGGAGCACTCCTCTGTAGAAATAATGCTCAACTCAAACTCCAGCTCTGCATACCAGGGAAGCTTAGGGTGTTCAAAGCCACACCTTGACTTGTTTTCCTGGATCGATCTCTTTTGCTAGATCCAGCAGATTACTACTTGTACACCTGCTGAGACAAGTCTAACTTAGGAAAGGATTACTAAGGAACCTCAGCATTTGCTTTCTTGACACCTCAAGCCTCTTCCTGGGGAGGGAGCATCTACTTTACCTGACTGTAAAGCCAGTCCTTTCTCCTTCCTTTAGAAAAAATTCTGTTTGAACGTCACTTACCTCACAGAACTCTTTAAATAAAGTTTGCTTATATTTAGAACAGATGTCCTTGTTTACATTTACACATTTAAAAATAATAAATATATCACCCATATTACCTACATAACTCTACATTTGCTGTTTACAGTATAGCATGGAAGCACTAAGTTAGCAATATTTTCACAAATTATTTGTATTTCCCAGAAGAAAACTTACTTTTTACTGTGGACTTATACTCAGCCTTTTGTAAATATAAATAAATCTTCCTCGGCTGTAAGTTCTCTGTTTGTATGAGACAAACACTGGGACTATGTATAACTGTGAGCTGTTTTGCAGATATACCTTCTCACCAGAGGGGATCTGGCTTCTTTGTCCCCCAAGAATCCTGCACTTGGGAACATACAGAGCCTTTATTTTCCACCTCTCTGTTTGGGTTTGGAGGCCCTTTCTTGCCTCTTTGGCTCACAGTGTGGCAAGCAGGGGTTTTGCTGGGGGATTTTCCTGACTTTACAGCTCTTTTGCTCACAGTTCTATACTATTATTCTTCACTATAAATGGCCTTCCTGCAGTTCACGCTGCCATAATATTCTGCAAAGCTGTGTATCACAGGGAATATTCTTACCTGCACATCTTACCCTACATGCAACCTCCATTTCCTTTTGGTTCTCTGTAGGGATTCCTCCTGAAGCAATACCATAGATGACAGGCTTGCTATCAGAGTACCCTTCACCAGTTTGAGAGATTTATACATAGTTTAACTGCACATAGCTCTCTGCTGCAGTAAGTACTCGTTACAAGAACATGTCAGCATTGTGTGCAATGTGAAGATGATCTTTATTTCAGGATCTGTAGAAGCTTCAGGAAGTCAGTGTCAAGTTGAATCACATTTACTTTTATGTGCTAGGAAACCACCACAATGTTTGGCATGAGCCATGAGTTTCATGGTATGTCAGAAAGTCTGCACAAAGTACATATTCTCCGGATTGCTACCACTTACTTAGTACAGGACTCTGAAATGATTCACTCTTCTCAAAAGCATTTGTAGAGTACAAAAAGTAACTATCTATACTTTCGACAAGTTAGAGTCTTCATTAGGGCAAGTCTTTTTAGACAGAATTACTAATTTCTTTTCACCTTGAAAAGCCTGGCCTTGTGAAACAGCTCTTCCGCAAGTCAGATGCTGGTTACATTGCTGCTCACAGGAGTCAAACTTGGTAGCTCAGGCACTTCCAGCAGTGTGTCGGCAGCAACACAGAGTGCAGTGCAGTTATGAATCCTTCCTGAGCATGGACTTCAGCTGCTGGGCTTGCTCTGAGATCCAAGTTTCCTCAGCTCCACTGATAACAGGATACCAGCCAGGTTAACAGCTCTGATTCAAAACCCTGAAGGACTTTAAGCTCATAAGCTGTCTGTAATGCCGTTATTGAATGACCAAGAATTACAGCCTACTATACTACAGAGCATCAGAATGGTGCCTTTTACCTCAGGCTCTCAATAGCAGCAAATTCAGCGAGTGATTCATGAGCAGCTCAATCATCTCACCAGGGACCTCTGGGGAGAAGGCGGGGAAAGAAATCAGACTGCTAGGCTAGGTGGTATTACTGCTCTCTAAAGACAAACCTGTTCTACCCATTAATTAGAAACCTTGGGCTCCTTGGACTCCTCGTCTACGTTGCATGGCACCATATACAGGATTTAAACGGTTTCACATATTGTGGTGATGATATTCTCTCTTTTTTTTTTTTTTTTTAAGTTTGCAATCAAACAAATGACCACAATCATAGAATATATTCAAAAGGGAGGTTCTGCAGAAAAAGGGAAAACATTCAAAGTTCAAATCCTGGAACAACCATGCCCTACCTCTTCAATGTCAAAACTACCAAACTGAAAGGAGGCAAAGGGAAGATCTGATCCAGCACCCAAAATGAAAACACATTGTGGTCAGGTATATAACTACATGCGTACTCTAGGCCAGATCTTGTCCTAAGCAGAGCTACGATAGGAAAGAGACTGATGATCTTATGACTCACTTTCTGTGAAATCCATTCTAGCACAGATGAAGCCTAGCAGAGAAGCCACCACACCGCATGGTATGGAGGATTTTACTGTCACCATGAGAAGAATGTCCATTTCCTGCTCACCAGTAGTCAGGAGAACCACCGTAAGCGTGTACCTTGAGGAAACATGGCTTGTGGCCAGCGTATTATCCTAGTTTATTCTCTTCCACAGTCCTACGTGTTAATAAGGACACTAACTGGGCAAGTGAAAAAAAAATTCTCACATAGAATATTCCCTCACTTTTGTATATCAAGACTTTGTTATCCCTCTTCTGTGCTACCTGCCTATCTTGTTTGTCTGAACTAAAATTAGAGGAGCAAATGGAAGTAGGGTTCTGCTGAAGTGCAACCTCTTCAGGACAGAATAGGAGAGGCAGTAAAATGCCTAGCACAAGAACAGCTCAGAAGCCAGCACTGCCATGTGGTGGGAAATTATCTCTTTTTTGCATTCTGAATAAGAAAAAATTAATCACAATGTTAATATTGCCCTGGAAAGATATATATTTTTAATCAACCCATTTCATTTCGAAGACATGGACCTATTTTTTCAAACGGTAGAAATATTTTTGTGATTTCATTCTCTCTGTTCTGTAAAATAAACATTTTTACCAGACAACTCTTAAAATGAGTTTTCAATAATATAGCAATATTGAACGAGAACAAGAATATTGAATAAGAACATTGAATATGTTGTTATCCTAACTGGTAATCATTATAGAAATGGGTCGTTCTCAGTGATGTGGCAACTGCCGCTTGGTTTACTTATTGACAGGTGGTATAGCAGCCAGTGGAATACAAGTTTGGAACTCATAATTCATAGTTGGGAATTTTCTATTAACTTTTTTTTTTATTTGTATTGATAAAAATACAATATAATTCTAAAAAATGCAGCAGGTAGTTTTAGTTGAAATTACCAAGGCAGTCAACACAGAGTGAAACACTGAGTCTGTAAGATTCATTTTTTTCAACAGAAATATTATGTACATTATTGTATGTCATATCTATCTTTCATAATGTATAAGTTACATGTTTAAAGTATGAGGAACAATGGATTTACTCAAATCCAACAGAATTTCTCTAGAATTTAGTGCTATAAAACAGGGCCCAATGTCTGTACCAGGATATCTCAAAAAGGCACTTCCTGCAAATGAGTCAAATACCTGCTCTTTTTAAAGATAATGAGCAGGACCTTTGAACTGTTTCTTGAGGCAGGCTTCCCAGCTGTTCTGGAAGACCTAGTTAGGGAAAAAATCAGATGACTGGAAAAGTATATAGATATGTGGACATTTATTCATACCAGAGCTTGGAGTCAATAAAGACTTACTTGAGACTCATTCACATTGTTCACCATTTCGCTGTTCTCATCCCTCTGGCTGTTCTCTTCATTGTCTTGATTATTTAACATCATTATAAGCTGCGGACTTGTAGCACATACCTAAAAGAGTTTTCCAAGACTGCTTCTTGTGTTTCTTTCTCCTTCTGTTTTACCAATCTGCTAATAAATTCTCATATTGATAAGAGAAAAGTTAAACAGACTGAAATTTACTATATGGGGTCAGATTCTCTTTGATGTAAATTAAAACATTTCCCAGCCCAACTGAAAACACTGTTTCTAATAAAAATACTGATATCATTTTATTAAAAACAAGTCACTGTGAGTGCAAATGTTTTCTACATCTTATTTAGGAGCAGGGTATCAGTGTAGAGCTGGGTTTGTTAAGTTAGCTAAATGTAGGGAAAGAATGGGAAGCTTTCACTGCATCTTCTCATAACTGGGAGAAAGTCACTAAAGGTGGTCCAAGTCCTATTTCCAATCAGTTTCAGGCAGATTTATACCTAATTCTTCTTCAAATGATCCATCTAGGAGTTCTCAGCTCCTTTTCTATCTGGCATTTCTAAAGGTCCTTTAGCAAGAAAGTTTCCAAAAACCACATTTTCTTTTTATAATGAGAGTCTTCCTTTAAAAAGAAACATCTGACAGTAGTTTTGCAGTGGAATAGGGACTTGGAGACTATGGTCCTATTCCCGCTCCTTCCTGCTGCTCACTGGATGACTTTACACAAGTCACAGCATGTCTCTGTTACCTCAGCTACCCCTTTTTGTCTTCCCATACTAAACTATGCTGTCGTTGTGGCAAGGACTGTGACATACAATCCATTTCTACGGTGCCTCACACAATGAGAACTTGATCACAGCTGGGATCTATAGACACAGTGTGGCAACACAAATAACAAAAGAGACCTTGAGTATGGGGGAGGAGCAGCAGAGCAAACTGCCCCTAAGTTCTTGGATATCTTATTATAATTTCCCACTAGAAGTACAATAGAAACAGACTTAGAAAAGAGTCAGAGTGTCTTTATCTCAACTCCAAGCAGTACTTTCTAAGCACATGTCTCTGCCAGATGTACTAAGGAAGTTCTGGCTGCATCTGCAATGAGTTTACTGAGAAGGAAAAGAAGAGCAAGCTCTGAATTTGCATGGAAGAATCAGGTTGCTCCAGATCACTGTTCCACTTATGCCACGGACACAAGGAGGGATATCTGAAAAACAGCTCTTACAGGTGGATAATATTTCACCCGACTCGCCAAAGTCACCTGCCAATGTCAATGCAAGCTGGAACAGAGCTACTGACAGATGTTAGTGGGGCCACATGCACGGGACTTCAGCTGTCCAAGTGATCTCAAGAAGAGGAGGAAGATGTACAAAAATATATGTGCAACAAGTTGGCAGCAAGGCAAAAGGAACCATAGAACGATGCTGACATTATCAATAGCAGCAAAGAAGAAACTTCCCATGATTACTGCTTTTCCAAGAAATATTAGATAATACTATACCTGTAGATCATGTGAAACATTACAAGATACAGGAGGTCTCTTAGCATACATCTGGTCCTGTTTATGGAACAAAGTCTCTGGTAGCTTCACTTCTAGCTCCCAGCATGCCTGAAATATCATGAATGCAAAGCCTTTTCCTTCTAACTTGTATTTAAATGATTGTACAAACGCATCAGAATCTGTTCAGTCTTCTCAGATAAAAAAGTCAGTTTCAGCTGAAGGGAGATGGCTGAGATGACAGGTAGAGCCCATGGCTATAACACCACCAATAATATGCACCTTTATATGACTTGAATTGTCTTTTGACAGACTTAGCTAATTTGTGTACTAGATGTCACATACTTGAGGTGATTCCTTTTGCAATTATCTTGCTCCAGCACGTTAAAAAAAAACTTCAGGAGCTGTGCAATGAAACAGATTTGGAAATAATCGTTTTCTCTTGTCACTATTTCCATTGTTAGAAATGCTTAAAATCCCATATGGGTTTTTTTCTGCCAGTGAATCACCTCAGCCATCTCCAAGTGCTGTGAAGTATCAGGAGAGGAATAACAATACCACAATACAGACACGTGTTAACCCAAGATTCACTTGCAGAAATGTCCATGTGCTTCAGCACTTCTATTTCTGCACAAAACTATTGCAGTTATGCATCCACGAGTATTTTAGCTTGATGAACCACAGGAGGCTTACTTTTATAATTATAGACTCACATGTCCTAATGTGAATGCATTTTCCAACAAAACCAGATCTATTTCTTTATAATTTGACTGCATAAACCACAATAACATTTTTCTGAGCTAAAAGTAAAGGTAATTCTCAGAAATCCACAGTCATTTTTCAAAATTTCCTGCATTATACACTGGTATATTGTATAAAGTAATTGCTAAAAAGCATAGAACAACGCATCAGTGTTTCGCATATCAGTGTTTTACTGCAACTATAGAGAGATAAGTATTTGCTTAAGCTACCTACGCTACATCTTTCCTAGCTGAAAGAATTATCTAAACCAAAGAAAAAATAAACATCTTTGCCTAGAGATAAGGCTTCTAATTTTATTGGCCATATATATGGAAAAGCAGCCCAGCAACCTTGATAGTCATTGAATGTAAGGCCTTGCTTGTGAAGCAGTGAACACAGGCAACTTCATTTCACACCTTTAGTTAATTGCAGTGTACTTAAAATATTTTTAAATACACTTCCATATATGCAAGTGTTGGTAAACCTATTTTTATTGAGAGGACCCCCTTAAATTACAAAGTAACAGCAATTTGTTTTCATTTAATTGACAGCAAGATATCAGAGGCTTAAAATACACAATGGAAGATCTCCAATAATGAGACCTTTGAAAATAAGCTTTAGCAATCTGGAAAGAACAAGCTAGATCTGTCAGTGTGCAAGCCTGTACATCCAACAGCATGCAATCCTATCTTACCATTCAGCTAGAATTAGGATTCCAAAGAGGGGATGCACATCCCATTTGTGGCAAAAAAATCCCTCAAACCTCCCAGATACCTGGCCTTTCTTCTTTTCCCCATGGTGGAAGGGAAAAGACTCCTCTATTTGTATTGAACCCTGCATGCAGCTCAGCAGAGGTACTGCTGTCTGCACTTCCTCACGAGAAGAAGACACAGGGGTTGGAAGACCATTTCTTCCTGAGGGCATGCACACTACGTTCTCCCCACAAGGAGCTCTCTCTGTGATCCAGTATAATTCTATCTCTCTCTGGAGATGGTGTCTAAGTAAGTGAAGCTAAGCTTGAGGTCTCCTTCTGATGGGATAAGCTGCAAGCCAGTTAGAACAGTTGGTTTGACTTGCAGGGACTAGTTAGAAGGACAGTCTTATGCACAACAGGTAAAGGCACAAGAATTATAACCTAAAAAGAGGTACTGGAGGAGACCTGAAAGAGAACAGAGATATCCATAGGTAGCAATCACAGTTAGGATATTCTAGTTCTGCATTTTTGACAGTTTAAATAAATTTGGTAGTTCCCTGCTGAAACCAGAAGAAACTAATTCAAATGTAATGGGAGCAATGACAGGAAGCTAATATATTGGAGTCTCTGGTTTGGAAATGCAATCTTTGAGTACATCATCTAAAATCTCTCTTATGAATTTGAGTAACCATGCAAAACCAGCTAAAAAACAAAGCCTAACTTAGTCACCAAACCACAGCTTTCGGCAGCCAGGAAAAGGCTTCTCTGGATTGGTATTTTGTGTACATTTCAATGAAATCAGACATCCACATGCCAGTATGTGTGCAAGAGGAGATGACAGCATTAAAGGTAACATCAACTCAGCAATACTGTGAATCTTCCTAAACCTTACTAGTAGTTCTGTCACAGTCATACCAGATGGAAATAGGACTAATCCAGCCTCTGGCTGAATAATCCTGGGGGTCCTGCAGGTAACAGAATGAAGAAGTACTACCAGGCATGCAGAGGCAGAGGTGAATGTAAAGGTGAGAGCTGTTCATCCGTGAGAGGCACTGTGGTGGGTGATAAATTCGGCTAACTCAGAGACACTCACCCAGTCAGCCCCCAAACCATTCTGTTTCCTTCTTTCTTTGACACTGGGAAGACAGGTGGCCCCATTCACTTTTAGGACATGTTTTTCCAGTGATGTTCAATGTTAAGGTGCCAGTGACTTTATTCAGGTACATGTGATTTCTTCCTAAAATATTAACAGCAGAAAGAGGTGTTAGAAAGCAGAGCCAGCAACAAGGTTGCAGGTGAGCACACAGACATGCAGTTTTAAAAAAGCTTAGGAAAAAAAATACCAGCTTCATCTCCCTAGAGCAACATTCCCCACGCACAAGCATTGCTTTAAACTCCTTGCTCTCTACTTACTCTCTCACACACTGCTAGTGCTATCCAGTACCTTGCATCTGAAATAAACTCTGGTAGTCTTCCACTTCAAGAAAGCAGCTAAAAAAGGGAACTTCATTTCTACACTGTGTTGTTCTATAAACAAACTTTCCTCACAGTGCCCCTTCCACACTCCAGATCCAACTGCTGTTTCAAACAATAGAATAAAAATAATAATAAAAAAAAACAGAAATTTACTGATCGACAGCCACCTCATTATCATGTGTCTTGCTTTTATCATTTCCAACAGACTGTAAGGAGAAAGCACTAAGCACTGGAGTTGTAAAATATCCCTACATTGTTTCTGTACCAGTAACAAAAGGTTTGCTATTGATCCAATTTTGTTACGGATTGCTAATTTACAGGCTGGTTTAATAGAAACAACAGAATGTAATACACAGTGGTGACAGGACCTTGTTTGTCCATGATAGCTTGCACTGCTGCAATCTTGAGCTGTGTATTATGGCGTTATTTATGTTCTCTTAAGTGGCAATTAGTCTGCCTAGAAATGTGGAACATGCACACTAGCATGTTAACAATCCTTTCTCTCAGAGAGGTGATAAAGGCAATCTGCAAGCTAATGAGGACGCTATACTGAAACATGTGATGGTCAGATCTGGGAAGTTGTTTCATAAGTTCAAATGCCAGCAGGGAAAGATAAGAGACTGCAACAAAGCAAGATGGGCAAATGAGTTGTATCATTTGGACAGTAATAAAGGGAGAACAGGGACCGTAGTGCTATGAGCTGAGCTTCAGCACCAATATTAAGAGAACAGTCTCTGGGTCACAGGAAACAAAAATGAGGCGATGAAATTGAAGACAGCAGAAGCAGCACAGCATGGGACATCATATGATTGCAAGATCTTCTTGCAAAGTCCCGTCCTCCTTTGAAGAAAAGGTAATTTTGTTCTGCTGCCCTGTGTTTGGAACTTCTATACCGTGTGATAGCGATTTTGTCATGGTGACCAATTAAATGCATCAAATCGCATCTCACTTACCCACTCCCTTACTATCCTGATGCAGGATGAATATATAAGGTACAGAGAAAATGGCTACCCCCAAAAACGGGCTCACTGAAGAAGCTCTTCACCAGGCAACATTCACTACTGGGATGCCACACAACACATCTTCCACTGATTTAGATCCTCCTTACCCACTATCACTAATGGCAGACCAAAGAGCAAGTAAGGAGGAAACTCTACTGCTAGCCAAAGACACAAGGTTGCAGGGAAATATACTAAAAATATACCAAAGACCCTTCAAAAAAACAGTCAAACAAAAACAACCTGATGATATCACCATATTAGATTACATCGGTTCTGCAACTCCCTTTTGGTATCCCACTTGTGCTCCTTCACTTGTCTGGGTTATGAACAGATGTCTGCCATCCCACATCTACACACACATCTAAGACCTGGTTCTCCCCATGGGGCTGCCTCTCTCTCTTCCCACAGTAATTACAGAGGGAGACTGAGGCATCTCAGCTCTGAATGGAAGTGCTTCAGTCAAGTTTCGTGGTTTAGGAGGGATGAACTGCATATTCTTTGGGCTATAAGCTTTTTTTTCCCCCTACACATGCACAGCCCTCACACAACCAAGGTTTGAACTCTTTTAGGGTCTACCACAATACAAACAAAAGATGACACTTCTAGAGTCAGCTCTCAGTTAGCTGGGACACAATTGACAAGGTAGGTTATACGATACCTGGGCAGAGATTGTGGAGATTGGCACCGTTCCGTTACGCTCTTTCTAGACTCAAGACAACCTTAAAGAAAACAAGCCATGCATGTAAACCAGGAAGCTTAGCCCCAGTTGCCATTTTCTGCATGAACTTAATCCACTACCACATGGTAATACAGTCTCCACAATAATACCCAAATAGAAACAAAATCTCATTTCAAAATTTTAGAAGAAACACAACTTTTTCGTAACTCTTCTAAATGTAAAATCTTTTTGTTATTTCTTTCAAAATTCAATCTCAGCAATGGATCTTTACATTTTTTGAGGTTCTAATGTTTTATCAACAGGTCATATCAGGCAAGAAAACTTTTCCCTGGGAATATGTCCTCCAGATCTCTCAGTCATTGCAGTTTTCCTTATACACTGCAGTGGTATGTAGTGTATAACCATTTCCAATCAGCAGTATTTTTCTGAACTGACATTTTATCTGAAGAACATATTCTTGCCATCATCTGTGCAAGTGCTCATTGGCCTGGGAATAATAATGCAGATACAAAAGCAGTTGTACATGTACTCCCACTAATCCATGACTTCACATTACAGTATTAATTCTGGTTTTAGTAAACGGGAAGTTCCTGAATGCTGACCCTGAAAGGAGGGAATCTCATGTGAGGAAAATACAGTTATTTGCAGGAAACTCATATTTACTTACCAATACCAAATAAATGTGGTTTCTTGCACTATCCTACATTATTCTTTCCCATTAGAATCAAGGAAACACATAGGTAGAATATCCATTACATTCAAGGATGAGTAGTTAGTTGGTATCTTTATCCAAGCTTAAAGAAAAAAAAAAGTGTTTGATAGCATCTGGGGAAAAAATGAAATGCTTCTAAAAAACCAAGATCTGCTGCTGTTCTACTACTGAATGTACTCATGCACCTTAAAATCGACGTGACACTAAGTTTTGGTTGGTGTCCGTATCTCCCAGTCATTAGATAGTGCTGTGAGAAGTCTGCATTATTTGTGGACATAGGAAGAGTTTTAAATGCCGATCCTAAAAGATCTGTAATTTTGCTGTATGGACACAGAGGATGCGAGGATATGATCATAAGCAACAAGAGACGTCACCAAGTCTCCTTATGGTCTTTTTCTACCAGGAGAGGTCATTGGACTGAGTTTGTCCTGTAGCAGGGTCTTGTAGTGAGCTGAGACAATTGCTAACATCATTCATATGACATGCAAATCCCTCACTGGACATTGGTTTTTCCCCTATTCTGATTCTCTCCCAATACATATTAAAGATACCTTAGGGAGGAAGACTCAGATCCAGATCTCAAGACTGCCAAGATCCAGGCATGCTCAAGGTCACATGAATAGAGTAACTTGGAAATAATTATCAAAGACTGGTGCATTTTAATATGTGTGCACTTGTGTGTTTTAAGAAAAATGGAGAATATTTGTAAGAATAATTGTATGTCAAAAGAGAGAAAGAATCAAAATAGAGAATGTAAGTCTTCTCACTGATTTCAATAAACTTTGTATCAAGTTTTGATGTTCAATTTCAATGGCCATCTTTACATACATTGAAGCCTACCTTACTCCACCGATAGTTTTATTGGATCTGGTGGAATTAGCACAGACGTATTTCTTATTCTGAATTAGTTCTGAAAATTGACTGCTGTTTGAGGTCTTCCACAAATCCTGATCTTCCTTCATCTCACTAACTTTCTTCCCAAATTTGAAGCTGAATACAGAAAGACTACTTCAGTTTACCATGTCAGTAAGAGGAGGGACCACATCATATGCCATAATCCAAGTTATACTAGCTTTGAATTTTAAATCTTTACCTATCGTGAATCTTATCAGAGACAGCCTTCTTCTAGTAATCAAGTGCCTTTTCTTTTTTTCATTTTAACTGTCTTTCCTTATTGCTAATGTATTCATTCAAGGTAGTCCTAGAAAGAGTTGCCTTTAAAATGCAAATGAAAAATTTACTCTGCCTTGGATTCTGGAGGTTATCATATATGCAAATTACTGTACTGATTGGAGTTTAAATTTTGTAGGGATTTAAATACAACAGACTCAAAGTTCTTTGGATAAAGGCAGTTTATCACCGATCAAGCAAATATAGAATTAATGTCTAATATTTTACATAGGAAAAAAAGAGAGAGAATGAAAGATAAACAGATATGCTCAGCTGTGTGGTAGGTGCAATATATTGAAGCTTTGCCAAAGTCAGGGCATGCTAGCACAAAATATTTGGCACAGCCAATAAAACTGAGTGCGGGAATCCCAGGAAATTAAAATTTCAAATTTCATATTTTTATTAAGGGAGGTCTTTACTAAAAAAATAAAAAACATCTTATGGAGGTAGGCTAAAACATTATAGTCACAGCTCTAGGAATGTCTTCTTTACTGATTAACATCTGCAAGAGCAGAATTACCCTGAGCTGTGCAACAGAGCACACAGCCACAGTATGTCTGCCTGGTGTTCTAATACATCTGGGGGCTGATTAATCTCACCAGATACAAAAAGCTTGTGATGTTGCATCCATATTGTTCACATTCCTCTAGGTGCTGCC
Organism: Calonectris borealis; assembly: GCF_964195595.1. Lineage (NCBI taxonomy): Eukaryota > Metazoa > Chordata > Aves > Procellariiformes > Procellariidae > Calonectris > Calonectris borealis. The sequence goes on from NC_134312.1 coordinate 133,006,575, forward strand.
AGGGCCTTCATCACAGCAGTTTCCCATGGCTAAAACATGTTTCCCCAACCAATCGAACTAGAGGAGCAGACACAGCACTTCTGGTTTTCGGTATTAACATACAAAGTCAACAAGACTTGATTATACACAGATGGCTTGTTCACTGTTTGTACAGACCCTGGACCTGCTCCTTTGAACTCAACAGCAGTTTTACTATCATCTTGAGAAGAAGCAAGTACAGAACAAAGAAGAAACAGGCCAGTACGATCATTTGCTGGTCTCATCACTTGTTAGGAAAAGAAGAAACTTCTTATTTAAAGGAAAAAAAAAAGAGTTTGTGGACCAGGAAGCGTAAAAAAATGCAAGATGATCTGCTCATTGATACTGTATTATGTCTTTAGAGTTAGCTACCATTGCTGGTTGACTCTATTTATTATCAACAATTAGTTTTTTAGAACTTAGCAAAACCCTAAGAAAAAAGCAAAAAAAAAAAAAAAGCATCAGACATCATGCTTTGTCTAATGATAGGAAGCCAGATGGAAAAGAGCTATGGTAACAAGCATCTTATAATTTCATTACAAAGAACAAACCCTCTGTTGAATGCTTGTGCTCCTTAGTCAAATGGACTCTCATGAGTCAAATGGGCTCAGGAACAGCAACTGAATGTCATCAAACCTTTCCCTTCTAATTCTCATAGACAGATCGTTTTTCAAAGTCTCTTAAAATAAAGCTTTTAGTTCTCAGGAAAGTTCTTGGCAGTAATTTGGGCTGATGATAAACAAGCCTCCACTAACTACATTTAAAGACAGAAGAAAAGTCTTCACATCCTAAATTAGATATGCTTAAATGGGATGAAGGAACATAGCAATAAAAACACAACCGCAACACTTTCTTTCTTACAAATGGGTTCCCAACACAGTTTCTTTGCATGTGGAAGCTTGTTGTACTTCTATATAGAAACTAGTAGGTGAGTAAGTTTTTAATTATTTATGAAAGCCTCATCAACAGTTTTGTTTCAATCCAGAAGCAACTGAATACATCCAATTTGAGAAGAAACACCACAAACCTAATTTTTCCTTGACACCTCATTACACTCACATCCAGAATGGCAATAATCGGCATTCTGACTTCTCATTCCACCTGGAAAGAATTAAATTATCTGCTGCTCTGTGGAGTTATTACTGGCAAAAGAAACACCAATGACAAAACAGTCTTTAAGAGACCTTAAATACACAAGAGCCTCCTGTAGCAATAGGAAAAAAGTAATGGACCATATGAAGAAATTCAGTTTACCTATGGGCTTGTTTGAAATCTCACCAGTGTGAAGTATTCATAGTCATAAAAATACATTTTACTGAGATGTTTGACTTTCTACGATCTTGCTGAATATCTAAAAAGACGGCAGGCTGACACTACATATGGCAAATGAAACTGTTAATACAGTATAGCCTTGTTTTCATAGCTAAAGAAAAAAAATAATTTTTTTTCACCTGAGCAAATGACTATGAGAACAAGACAGGCAAGTTTTATGATGAGGTAAATCAACAAAGGATAGCCCCAAATAGAATACAAGTTATGAGTCCTATTTCCTTCCTGTGCACAGGAATTTGGAGAAGGAACAGTTGGATGAGACTCAGTGAATGCACTATTGCCCCCTTCAGACCAATAGCATATAAATTTACACCATGTTTTATTTTAGTCTTACTTGTCACGATCCGTAAACTAACAAAGTTTAGTCAAATTTGGCCTCTAGGCTTTAAAGACTATCACAAATAAAGTCTAGCTGAGATCTTGCGGTCCAGTTTCAAACACTGCATTCCACAAGGCAACACATTACCCAGACCCTGGAGACAAAGCCATGATGACCACATATTGACAGAATTGATCAGTCTCAGCCTTATGTTTAACAAACTTTAGTATCATTCTAGGAACCATGATGATACAGCTTAGCTTACAGCCCATCCACAGCTGTTGGCAAAATTTTAATGGAAAAGAAAAAATTAATTGGCACTAGCTTCCACCTCACGGTTGTACAAAGTCCATCGGTATCTTGTAACATGACTGCGTAAAACATTATAGGAGTCTCATTCCCAACTTAACCTAGGACAAGCAAGCAAGGTCTTTGTTTATTCAGCAAATGCCCAAGCTAAGATGAAAATTTATAACAAGAAAGAGGAAACTTTTTCTGCAGGATGATATTCAGAATATAAATAGGTAGGGACATCTTCTACTTATCCCCACAGCTGTCAGTTTTAACACAGACTGGACACAAAAATTGACCAAAAGTCTCAGAGAAACCACAGGGGGTAAAAGAAGTCATGCTTATCTCTTTGTCAGCACACCTCTTTTTCACATTTACTGCTGACCTATTCTGCAGCTACTACCTTGCACTTGCACCAGTGCTCTGGTGTCTAGGTTCACACAGCAAAGCAAAAAGTTCACAGATTTCTGACACTTCTTTTGTACCTGCTCTTTGAATACAGTAGCTGAAATTCTGTATGCCTGAAACCAAGATTCAGACAGCTTGTGTGATTTATAGGTATGCAAAATCCAAGTCACAATCTGGCCCTCAAATAGTATTAAGTAGCCTCCGAAGCAGAGCTCCTTTATATATGACGTTTAAAATTGAATGAGACGTTATCACTGGAGAGCATATTGTAGAACAAACTTGTGTCCTGACTGGGCTGGGGAGGGAGGAAAGAAGGAAGGAAAATTAATGTCCCAGTTAGCAAGAATGCACAATGTTTTGCAGTTACAAATAAATTTGGCATTTCATGAACAAAAATAAGAAATGCCCAGGGGAATTGGAGGGGAGACATGGATTCAAACCAGTAGAGAGAAGGCAGTGGCTGTCATGCAACTTGCACGAAGGGCACACAATACTCCAGTGAATTCCAGCGTAACGTGTTTTGTTTCTGCTCAGCCCATTTCACATGCCCTTCATGAAAACAAATAAGCACTGCTCAGTCCACCACTGGAACCCAATGAAACAGGCAAAAGTCGAATCCTGTCATCCGTGTGGAGATGCATTACAACATGACAAGCATCCCCCAGCAATAAATTTGTAATGCAAAAAGGAATCATAATTCAAGGCCTGCCCCAGCATATTTCAGATTAGAGCTTGAAACTGTCAGAAAGCTAATGGTTCAAAATTTTTCAACACAGAAAAAAACAATTTTGAAATGGGGTTGTAGGTGTAGACAGGGCTGAGATGATGTGCTGCTCAACTGTAAGCAGCACCTTTCACCTTAGTTTCAGAGATTTAATGGGCATGCAAGATGAAAAGCAAATGCAAGAAGAGGGATCTGTGAATGAAAATAGAAAGAATGAATAAAGGTTTGTTGTGACATTCTTCTCAGGTTAAGGCCTTATTCAAAGAAAAACTATTGTGGTGTTGAACAACACATTCTGGGCTGAGAGACAGGCAAAATATTGGTTGTGGTTTGCTGTGCAAGCATCGTGCCAAACCTGCAGCCCTTTTGATCAATGAAGAGCTTATCTCAAGTGAAATGACTTGCAAAAGAAAATCACAAAACATAAAGAACACTTTGATAATTGCCCTTCTTATCTCTATGAAAACACTACCTATCATCAGGAAGGGCATAAAGCACAACATAAAAAGTTCTTCAACATTTTGCAAAACCATTAACATTTTTTCTCATCAGAAATTAGTACAAGAAAAACTAAAATGTGTAATGACAACTTACACAAAAAGAAGGATAGATACAAGCCCCTCCAATCTCTAATTAAACACTGTCCTAACAGCAAGGTCACTGAGGCATCTCCAATTGAACTGAGATTGGAGACTCATAAAAAGTGTCTTCTCTAGAGTGATTACTAGTTTTAGAAAGTTTCCCATTTTTAGTTCAGATAATATCTCATAATATTGATTATATATTATTATAATATATATTATTTTTATATATTATATATATTCATAATATAATGATTCTGTAAAGAGTTCTTAAAGTAAGCCCAACGATCTGATGACTTTTACTCTGCATGACTAGAAAATGTCCATTGCTTAGAGATATTTTGAGCAACAGAAAAACAAGACAAACACATAGGACTACAGTGAAGCTATGATCCCTTAAGTTCAGTTTCTCTGAAGAAGAGATTCTAATAACATCTTTGCGGGTTTCTGTCGCAAATCCTGATTTAGAATCCTGCCAACTACGCCAATTTGCCATGAATGAGCAATTTAGACCACTTAAAGAACCACTGTCAAAGGTATCAGCAAAAGTAGTTTTATTGAAATATGATGTTATAAAAATGTGACTTAACGTTCGATGGTAAAGTTCACTCTATTACGGTGCTGCACAAAGGATATAACAATGATTCAAAACCACCAAGACAGAATCCAAGTTACCAAAACAAAAATCAAAGTTACCAAGACAAAATCTTAGTGCACTATAATACAAGGTTATGCGCAATATCAGTCACTTACCAAAGATCTGCAGTTAGTAAGAGGTGTCTCTGCCTTGAGGAGCAACCTTGACAGGCGTCCCAGCTCAAGGGAGAGCTCAAAGAAGCTCTTAGGCTGTCATATTTATGGAATGAAGTGGTTGGCTTGTAGTCAAATTACATGCGATGGAAAAGGTGTGCATGAGACTCCTTGCACCCACAACTTTCTTTGTTCCTTGATAAATGAGTCTTGGAAAAGTCACCAACTATTCACGTGTTAATCGCATGATCAGTGTTCCGAGCTCATATGCATCGATGCTCATCATGTCACTCTGTTCCTTTGTGGGTTTTCAGAGAACAGATTGGAACAGAGAAGTTCTTGGCCCAGTTACGCCTTAAGCCTTCACCTCCTTTGCAGCCTGTACCAAACTAACGCTAGTTTGGTTAAGGGGTCGAGTGCATCCATCACAGCTTCTAGGCTCATTCTTCCAATACATTCCAGACTGAGTACAAACCTCTCCCTACTGAAGTCATTAGGAGTTTTATTATTAAGTTCAGTCATGCAAGAACTCTAATGAAATTATATAGGAAGGAACAATTCCTAATTTTTGTATTTGATTTCTTGATTATTCAACCTGCCATCTGAAGTAAGTTATTCCTAACATTTAATAAAAAGGAAGGTTCTACAAGACGTATTTCATCGTCATTCTGCTGACAATGGAAGAAGGAAAAATTGCCTAGTTAACTCTCATAGAGACTGGAGTGTTGCAGAGTGTAAAATGCTAAAAACCTGGAAGTGTGTGTGTGGGGGGGCAGGCAAGAGTAGGTTACACTAAGGAGGTTCAATTTTGAATGCCCATAAAAGTAATTTGTTGATTTTTCACAAACACTTTTTCTAATAGATTATAAAAACGCATTTTTTTCCAGAACTCATGTAAAGTATAGCTGTATTTGAACATGGGGAAATATACTATATCTGTTAAAAACAATTCTCATAGCTACATTCCGAAAGAATAATGCTCCTGTGCACTGCTATAAGAGGATGCTCTGATGTTAGCTCCAGAGCTATTGGTGAACATGTAATTATTGAAGCAGTGTGTATTTTAATACATATATCAATAACTCCCTGCTACAAACCTTTTACCCATAGCTAGCAAAGTGTTTTGTCCATACGAGGTAAGACCACCTTACCTTCCCTTTGCCCCAACCCACTGCTTCCTTATCTGTAGAGAGCAGTGACAGAGGGTCAGACCTGGCACAAGAATCCTCTCCTTTCTTTTCTGATTTTCCTTTCACCATCCTCCTTTCTCCCTAATGCCTCTCTCCTTTGTTTTGTTTTCTAAGGGTTCATAGATCTTAAGGAAGATCCAAGAGTGTAATTGGCCCTATACTAATGTGAAACAACCCTCTGTCCCCTTCCCTGATCCCAGAGAGCTCACAATTCAGCAGAGCTACAAAGGACTTCTTCAGGAGGGCCAGCCGCCACAAAGGAGTGAGTCTGCTGCCTCCTGCCTAGAGAAGACGACTGAGACCAAGCAGGAAACGACCTGGCAAAGACACAAACTTGAGGGGGGATGAGGAACTGTGAAGGTGATCCCTCTTAACGGCCCTGATAAAACTGTACCCACAGGATGACGGGAATAGCAGCATATACAGTTGTTCAGCAAATGGTGCCGAGAAACCAAAATAGCAATGCAAGGCAGCTGGGAAGGTTGACTCCTCCAAAAAATTATTCCTTTTGAAGGATATTCTTGGGTGGTGAAGAATGTTTTCCCCAACAGATTTCTGGCAGCCTTCAAAGCAAGACTATATAAGTAGGGCACGGGCTGAAGCACTCCTGTGTCCCAGTAACTCTCAACTGCTAGAAGAGGCCCCTGGGCAATGGGCAGCTGGATCTAACTTACAACAGATTGAGCCTTCAGTCTTCCCTCATACTCAGAAGAACCTGAATAAATCACCATTATCCTTTCATCCATTAGTCTATCTATTATTGTGCCCATAAAGGCACATCCCTTTTTTCCTTTGAAATTATTCTTGTTGATGCCACCCTTTGCCCATGCTTTTTTTGACAACTTTCTTCAACCATAAGCCACAGGAGTAAACTTTATTAAATCAGTGCTATCTCAGAAAAATATTGAGAAAACTTCCCTGGAAAAGGCCCATTTAAGCAATAATAACAATATGAAAGTAATGCTTTATAAGCTATTAATGCACCCTGCGAATGGACTGAAGCCTCCAAGCTAAAATATGAATGTGCTTATCTGCTGGAGTTAGGTATCACTTGCATTATAAAACATGTCAAAACATCTCATATAAATTTTATTATCTTGTTTTAAACCTTAATTTGTTTAAGCCTTTTGAAAAACATCATCTCTACTTCACTGAATCTTTTATTTCTTTAACTTCTTATAGCAGAAAATAGCAGGAAAAGCTGTGTCTTATTTAAACTCAACATGGACCAGCTCCTCTTCAAGGTGGGAATTACCCAACTTACAAGTCTTTACAGTCCATGAGGTTCCCTTTCCACTTTGGCACAGGTGGTAAGTTTGCCCTCTTTCTTTTCTCCTGAGCTAGGTATCATACCAAATACCTGAGGTTTCCAAGGCAAGGTCATACAGAGGGGACAGCAGACTTCCTGGTACGTCCTGGATTCACTGTAACTCTGAAACTGCCTTGGGGTGCCCTATGAAGAAAAAGCATTGTCATTGTTATTGCCTTGAATCATTCCCATTGTGAGAATACTTTCTTCTTACAAAATATTCCTTAGAGAGATGGAGACAATTTACAATGAAACAGACCCTACAGCCACCTAGACGCAGAGCTGCTGGAGTAAAAAACGCCTTCCAAATAAATAAGCTATAGGACTTGCACTGTGTTAGTGGTGTACATCATCTGTCTATCAGCCAAAAGTGTAAAAGTAAATTCTGGAGGAAAGTCTTCTGCAAACTGTCATCCTCTGCTCCTCCTCCAGAGACTTTCCCCTACAAGAATGGGAAACTCAACACGGTGGCATCACAGGCCTTCATGCGGTACCTCACATCAGCCAGCGGAATGAAACCAGTTTCTCCTCTGCTCTTGAAGACAAGCTTATGCTATGCCTATGGAACTGAAAAGTGTGCAAGAGCAGTAAAAGACAATGAGGTGCTGTTCATTTTACACAAATAAATTCAAATTTTGCTTCTCTAGCATAGTATACAGTACGAATCAGTATGTTACATGAGACAGAAAATAAATGGTAAACAGACAAGGAATGCAGTGGGAAGAGAAAGAAAACCATTCCACAACAATGAAGCCACACAGAAGAATAAATTTCCTTGCATCATTGATCCAGCTGGATAAGGTCTTTAACCTTTGAGAGCTTGACCCAGAAGTTGTGACCTAATCTAGGACATAAAGAATCTAGGAAGATCCAGAATTAGAGCCTCTGTTCCACGTCAGCATTGCTGCGTCTCAGAGCATAATACCAACAAGGGAAAGGATGATCCTGTGGCTAAAGTACAAGACTAGGAGTGAAAAACGTTGAAACTTCCCAGCTTAGATGCAAACTTAGTAATGTGGCTTTAGGCAGAGAATATAGTCTCCATGTTCCCACTTTCCACTTCAATGAAAAGGTGACAACATACTTCCTCTCCCTTCAAAGTTACATACACATACAGCTTTATTCACCTGAGGGTTCCATCTGGTCTGTAATGTGCTACTGTTCACATCCAAGTTATTCAGAAATGCAGGGTGTCTTTTAAATAAATGAACATCATTTACCACAGATTGATCTTGGTAAACAGTTTATTGTTTTGCTGCAAAAACTGAGGTGTAATTTCTTCCCATTGACGTATCCCTGGCTGAATGGATAGAGCGTGACTCTCACAGAGCAAGGGAGTGATAGATCCTCTGTCTGACCCATTGAATGTTTACTCACATATTTCACACAAAATGCAATGAAGCAAACTCTAGGGAGTGAGTGGGATCCATGTCAATGTATCTTATATCATGATGATTATGGAGAGGAAAAGCACTCTGCTTTCTACATAAATTTTGACCAAAACAGCACTTTAGAACTCGATCTAAGAAGCAGGGAAGGGAATAGAAGGGGAAAAGGGAAAGAAAAAGAGCAGCATAGAAGGGGTGTATGAGTAGTTGAATTCTGGAGGAAGAGAGGAGAAAGAGTAAAACAAAGAATTCAATGCAATCTGAATTTGCTGTTATGATACTGCAATTGAAGCTTGGAACACTGAAGAGTCAAGAAGCTAGTGAACCACTATTAAAAAACCTGTCTGGGTTTCCAGAAGTTCTTAGACCCAAGTGGCTTTTCCATACCCATTTTTTCCCTTCTCCAGTTATCAACTGCAAAGTTACACTGTGAAGGACAACAAAGCTCCTGCTATAGTACTGTTCAAACCAGCTTTTTTTTAAGAATAAAAATAACACAGCTACGTAAAGGAACTCAGAAACACTGTAATGACCCTAAGCTGGGACTGCTTCACCCTTCCACTGACAGTCTTGTACTTGGCTAAAAAAGGAAGAGAAGAAAGAAAGACATTCAAATGCACACCTTTATTTTTAGCATGTATTTTCACTACCTGCTTACAATAGCCACTTGTTGGCTCTGTCTTGTACGTTGATTGTAAGTTCTCCATGGCAGGAACCATTTTCATTCTCTGCCTAGCACAATGGAGTGCTCTCCATGATGGTTGAAGTAGTCAAGAGCTACAGTATATGGAAATAGCAAACAGGTATTTAGGATTGGTCATTATAATCACATTCATGCTCAGAACTGTCATTATGTCTTTGTAGATGCTACTTCCTCCATGCTACTTGGTATAAAGCCTTCACTGCAGAGTGTCATGCAAGCCCTGGCATTGCATAGTGAGGCACCACTTCTGAGAAAGACAAAGCAGGAAGATGAAGGAGCGAAGAGGTGATTAACTTTCCAGCAGGTAGACATTAATCCACAGAAAGCCTACTCCCACCAATGCAACTGCACATGGCAGCCTGGAAATGTTAAAGAGCTTAAAGTCTCAGCCCAGTCTTAGGATGAAACTTGGCAGCTCCAGAGGGAAATCAGGACATGACCAGATGGGAAGAGAGGTGAGACAGAGCCAAGAGTCCAGAGAGAGGGGAGCTGACAGCCAGGAAACAAAACCTTGGTTTAACTACATAAAAAGCATCCTGTAATGTTTCCATCTGTCTTCCTCACTATTTTGTAATTTTTCCACATTAATCATTCCACCCAGAACAGGGCAGCACTATACCTCAGAGCTGAAGTCTGGTGTTCAGTGCTCCTGTGGAGAATCAAAGGAAAAAAGCCGGGGGGGTTGGTGACTTGGCATGGTTTAGCAACAGTAGAAAGATCACAGCTTAATTCAGTTGTTGCTTCTCTGAAAAAAGGAAAAAAAAAACCACAAAAAATCCACTTTAGGTACCTACCTCTGCATCTTAGTGTTCTATACCTTCTTATTTCATGTATTTCAGTTTGCTCCCAGGCTTGTTCTGGATTGAGTTTACTAGTCCCCTCTAAGTTGCAGCCCAGTGTTGGTTCACTCTAGCTAAGGGCCACTCTGTCTGGACAGGTATGCTAATATTTTGTAACACTTTGGTTCACCACCAAACACTCATCAAATGCTACATGCCCATGAAAGCATCAGTATGGGAGTCAGTCATGGCCAATCGGAGGCAATTTGAACCGAGGGAAAAAATTCTTATGTCTTAAGACCATCTAGCCCTTGTATGCTGGCCAGAAGACAATCCAGCCATGGCCAATGCTATGAGAAGGGCCTAGTTGGTCCTAGAAAAAATCTGCCCCAAGCAATGTGGGTGCAATCCGTTCTACCTCTCCCTTTTTATCAGTACAGATATAGCCTCGGACACACTAGTTAAGCTCCTGCTATCAGTTGTCATCTGGAGGAGCCTCCCACTCCACCGATTGTAGAGGAAGTTTAAGGAGACCAGTCTCCTAACTTAATCATCTGAATGAATTGCCTGAAGAACAACACTGTGAATACTTCCTCTGTATGACTAAACTCATGGCATTTATTCCAACTGAAATGCACATCAGAAATCCAGACAGGATTTTGCACTGGGATGCAACCAGGACATTACCTGCAAGAACAGCCGAAAAAAAACATGATGTAGAATTACAGTATCTTTTCTTTTTGTTGGACATAATTAACCATAAGTTTCATGCAGGACTTTCCACTGCAGAATCTACAAGTGTTTAGGAAGCAAACCTTTGAACATTTGATGGCTGAAGATAGTATTATTGTGGTACCTAGTGCATGGCAAGCCAAAGAGCGCTAAGCACATTTCAGGCTACATGGAGAACGAGCCCTAATTCTCCTGATTTCCAACATGCTGTTTGGGTATAAAGCTTCTCTCTGATGAGCAAAACCAATGTGAAATGTGAAACAGATAATATATGCTCTTCTCTCTATCAAAAAATTCATGGGTAAATGAAGAGCCTTTAACACACAGCTTTTAGCAGGAAAAACAAACTCCCTGGTAAATTAAAAAAATTTAAGCATCATATCTTGGCTTAATAAAGGTTATATTAGAAGAACATGTCTAGCAAATTTCAACAGTCACTTAGGCAGTTCTGAAAATATTTCTGAAGAAGAGATTTTTTTTTTTTTTTTCCCCAAAAAGACTCTGCATCCTGTGGAATGGCACTAATTCTTTTAGTAGTGATTAGACAAAGATGTATTTAGTTTAAGATAGGAGAACTGGAAAAAAGAAACAAAACAACACTGTAGTTCACTGAATATAACAGCGTATATTGTTTACACGTCACCCTGGGGATATCTGTCAGCATGCAGACTTTGCAAGTGTCACTGTTAGACCAAAACATTATGATCAGATGTCTTAAGAACAGTGTTGAAGAGAGTTTCTGGGAGCAGAGAGAGTAAGAAAGGCTAAGTAGAGGCAAGGCACTGAAAGAGAATTAAGGCACAACACAACCATGAGAATGTGACATTTTGGAAAGATCCAAATCTGGTAGACAGTCATCAGAACTGGAATAACGTAGAGCTTTACAGAGCCTTATGGAAAGACAGGAATAAAACTCTGAACAAAAACTAAAAGGAAAAGAGCCATTTCAAAAGAGTACAAGTATTCTGAAACAGATGGTCCTTGGAAGGAGAGACAAGACTAGGAAAAAAGAGGATGAGCAGATGTTATCAATGCTTCATCTGAATGATTGGTAGTACTAAATTCTACACCAAAACTAGGATTGATGGGAAAAATTACATCATCCCCAAGGAAAGGTATGTGTCATTACCAGAGCACACTCACATGTCTAGACATGCGCTTGGATAGCCAGAGCCAAGGACAAATTTGGAAGTCAGATGGAATGTAGAGGAGTCAAAATAAATGAAGCAGAACCAGCCATATGAAAGCAGATGGTTTGAGATGCTGCTGGACAGACCTGACTCCTGCCTCAATGTCATTGCAAGAGTAGTGCCGTGGGGATGAAGAAAGTGACTAATTAGAACACTTCTCTGCAAGCAGATTTTTTTGACCTTCCCTGATGCTTCGTTTCTAGTGAGAACAGTAAGCACATGGTTGGGATTCACTGAAAGGAGTTTTCAAGAAAAGGAGCCGGCTTAGTCCACTTTATTTCAAACTGCCACGCATAGAGTGAAATCTTAATTCTGCCAGGGACTAGACACTGAGAATTCCCTCCTCCTTTATTTTATTTTTCAGGGTCCTTCTCTCCTCAGCTTCCTCCCTTCTGAAGGCCCAACTGCTCTGAAAGCTTTAGTGACTGATTCACTATTAGCTGCTATTGAAAGTTCAACTGTGAACACACCCAGTGCTCTTGAAGTGGCAAACGCAAGTGGGACTGTCAGAAACTGTCATGCCTGAAACTCCCCTACTCTTTTTAAGCTTAATGAGCTGCACTATCCCAAAGGAATTACTGACTGAACTCCTGACCTCCATCCATTACCCTCCTTCTGGCCGTGAAGAACAGCATGTGAAGGATACGCAGACTTTCAGTCCAATAAGATTCCATAGGAAGAAAACCCGTATTAGCAGAATCAGCCTCCTTTGCCTGGTTTGAGTTCAGGTCATAACCATGAGCATGGCAATATGCCTGCTCTGTAATTCCAGTTCTCTTTGACAAGCCTGTCATCTCTGCACTGAGGTTTCAATTGGTTAAAGTAGAAAGTATCTTTTATTCTTCCAGAAAATCTTTCGATTAGTTAGTCCCTGAAATCCAACACACTTCTCATATTAATCTTTGGTTAATTAAGGAAAAATGTCAATATGACTCCAAAAGGTACACAACAATAGTTTCCACCCACACTAGAATTTTTCACAACCTGTGTTCATTCTTTTTTAATTTGAATCCTGCTTACAGAGGGCTAGAATTGCTAGGACCCTTGGGAAATAACAGCTACAGGCACTGGCTGGATTTTTTAGGCTATAACAGTATTCACAGTAAGGTAGAGAGCAGCAAAATCCCTATTTTAAAGATAATTTCTGCCAATCATTTCTTTTTTCTCAGAGCCTGATCTCAAGGATCTGTCACCCACAGCACCTACTTTAGTTGCCAAGAATCTTTGCTGCAGGACCAGGACATCACCTTGTGACTATGCACTGTTCAGACCTTCCCTCCAATCCCCACCATTCTTTAGCAAAAGGATCTGCAAAAAAGCACGGCAGTAGCCCTGTTACGAAAGACCACTCTACCAAACCTTACGTCACATCACATGACTGGTCCTAATGTCATCATCTTGGGACAGAGGAAAGCAGATATAAATGACTGGTGGTTAGAGCAGGTGAGCATAGCAGAGGAGCACATATACCTCTGTGCGCGTTGTTAGCAGTCATATCACTGTTTCAATTGAACTAACACTTTTTAAGAGACAAATTACTACTTGACTAGCTATTACTCACAACAGGCTGCAAAGTAGACCAGTGCTCAACACTCGCTGTGTATAAATGTGGGTTAAAGAGCCCTCTCAGACTCTACTTGTAGTAGGGCTGAAACATCAACAGTTGCCTCTCTGGGATCGAATTGCTCCCAGATCATTTCCTAGTCTTGTGGGACATTTTTAATGACTGTGATGTTCTCCTGCTTGAAAACATCAGAAAGAAGAGTAAACGATTAAAAATGCTTAGAGAGATATCTTAGGCCAGCTAAAGGCAATGGGAGCTTCGCAGTGGCCTTTAAACAAGGGCAGGGTTTCATCTTGAAAATCTTTTCATTCTTTATTTTGACTGGGGGAAGAGGAAGATAACAGAGAGCCAGCTAAGAAACCTGAATTATCCAAATGTATTAAGTTGTCTGCCTCTGCCATAGGGAATCTTGGCTCTTGCAGTTTGCTTATAGGGAGACTTCTACTGCTTGAAATGAAAGCCAGGGAACAGAAAAAAGAACCCAGCCTCTCAATCAAATACAGAGGCTTCCAGGGTTGGTTTCCTCAGGTGTGATATCTAAGCTGCACGAGAGTAGAAATTATGTTAAACTTCTGCACATTCTTCAGGACCTTTACTTTAGATAAAAATGATTGGTGTGAAATTTACTTTGGATGATAAACACACAGTAAGAAAGAGCAGCCCAAGCAAACAGTTTTAAGAAAGAGAAATGCAGCAACTGTGAGAAAACAAGTTATGCATCCTCCCAGATGATCTCCCTTTCTTTCGATACATGCACAGAGAGAGAACATAACTCATAAAAATGTAGCAATTCCATGACAGTACAAATCACAGTCTCTTCAAATAAGTAGAAGGAAGGAGGAGGAGGAAGACAATAATTATTTGAACTTTCTGAAGAAAAGGACGGGAAGGGAAGGGAAGGGAAGGGAAGGGAAGGGAAGGGAAGGGAAGGGAAGGGAAGGGAAGGGAAGGGAAGGGAAGGGGTGGAGAGGGGAGGGGAGGGGAGGGGAGGGGAGGGGAGGGAAGGGAAGGGGAGGGGAGGGGAGGGGAGGGGAGGGGAGGGGAGGGGAGGGGAGGGGAGGGGAGGGGAGGAGAGGGGAGGAGAGGGGAGGAGAGGGGAGGGGAAAAAAAGAAGACTTAAAGCTAGGCTTTTCCGAAGAGGTTAAAAAAATTGGTGTTGTCAGTTCACACTGAATTTCAGTGAGAGGTGGCTCCCTAACTCTCTTACACTCTGCTGCAAGTCCAGTCTGAAAAAGAAACTCCCAAACACCTAATGATTTCTATTTTTATCGAAGTCTAAGAAGGAGTCTTTAAATTCTATAAGGGCAGGGATAGGACTCTTCTCTCCTCCTCGTCTCTCCCCAGCTGTACCACTCTGAGAATTTGCATATTAATATTTATGAGACTGTTTCACTCACAGTTTGAGAGGGCAGCATGAAAAATAGCAATATGGCTATTTTTAAACATTTCCTTAATGTTGAAATGTTAAGATTTTGAAAATTTTTAATGTTTGGGAAGACCTTTATCTGTTACATCAGATTGAGACAGCCTTCCTCTGTGTTCTCCTGTAGACCAGCAGCACTATCTGAGAGCAAACTAAACAGCTCTTCCAAAAAAACTTTAGTTTTTAAGTGTCTTCATGTAGTGACTGTAAATGAAATTTTTCAAGTATGTCTAAGCTTCTCTGAATTCAGAGTCACAATAAAGGTTTATAGTCCTGATAGCAGAGTAGTCAGCTACAAGGACCTTTGAAAACAAATGGGCATGCTAGACAACAAATAAAATGGGATTTTGCTCTAATGTGTAAAACTCTCCCATCCTTGTTCTTATATGGGAAGCATTAAGATTGTTTTGGTTTGAGGCACCAGACCTAAAGAGTTGACATAACTACAGTTCTGGAAACTCTCCCTGGAAGGTCACAAAGGGATGAAAGGCAAAACCAAGTTTTAAACTGGATAAGAAAACAAAAGTCTGAGTACAGGCACAAATCTGGAGATTAAAAAAAAAAAAAAGATATTATATGGCACACTGCCTGAATGACAAACGTATTTACCATAACACTGCCATTAAAGCAGTTGGACTTTATAAAATAACCGGTATTAAGGTGACCTGGCTTATACTAAGGAGTGGCATAAATTCAAAAGAAAAGGTTTAACCTTTCAGCATAGATCACTTATACTTCATGTGTAAAAAAAGATGGGGAGCGACAAATTTAATTGATAAATTATCAGTTGAAAAGTCTGATGACTCATTAAGGTGCTAGCTACATAGACCATCAGGAAAGAGGAACAAATTTCATTGGGGGTTTTTTGTTTGGCTTTTTTAAAATGAGAGAAGAAAGTCATGCAAGGACAGGACTTTGGTTATGAGTTTCAGCTTGCTTAATATGTACTGGGAAAGCTTTCAAGGATGAAGCAGAAATAATCCCAAGTGTCAGAATACTGAGTAGGAGGCAAGTGGCAATTTGGAGCTAAAATAACCCATTTTTTAGACACAGTAGGCATATTTCATTGTGGTTCCAAAAAAGAGCTATTGTTGAATACTGACTTTTACTGAGTTGATAAAAGTCTTGCTCTTTATCTGAAAGTACAGCATTTGAATGCCATGGTGGAGGCTACTGAGTCTCCCTGGCTTAAGCAAAATTGACTTAAAATGAGTGGGACTTGTAATTTTCTGAGACAAAGAATACAGACATCTTTTTTCTTTACAAATGAAAAATAATTACTCCAGAAATACAAAAACATATGAAATCATGGTAAAAACTGAAGAGTTCTTCCACCTGAATTTTTATAGAAGCTGTTAACATCCCATCTAAGTATGGGCATATTTACTTGTATTTTGAGTCTCCAGGGTGGCCAGAGCCAGATCATTTTGCATTTCTACAAGATCTGAATGGCAGATTTCAGAATGTCACATTTTATCGCAATAAATGTCAGACACAAGCCATGGTTTTGGCCAGTTAGACCTGTTTTCTCCCTGTCTGTCAGGAAAGCTGGGTAAGCAGATAGAAAAGAAGTAGTGTTATTCCAACATTTATTAAATAACAGACTTGACCATCATGATTCAGGGTCAGACAGTAAACAGGGGCTTATTAAGGTGTCTTGGCATTATATTGTAACAGCATTGGATGCCTAAGACTAAGATAGAGGCTGGTTCACAATTCAGGTATCTTGCCCTGTTAAAAATTGGAAAGGGTTGATCATTATTGTTATCCTAACTGGGAAGGGATCAGAACCAGAAAAACAGATTGAGAACACAGGAGACAGGTTGGGAATCCGACCCCTGCCTCAGAACCTGGTCCTTTGCAAACCCAGTTGTTAACACCCTACAGTATCCATCAAATGGCAGCAACACCCCACTCAGAACCACTGATATCCTATTTCCCCCTCCTCAATGCCTCACCTTGAGAGTTGCTCCAGAACCTGACGCATCTAATGGTTAGAACCTTTTTCCATCTCAATTTATTCAGAGCCAGTTTTGCTCCCATTTGTTATTGTGCCAAACCATCTTCTAGATTAAATCTTTTATTATCTTTGGCACTACGACATTGCCAGCTGCAGCCATAAGTAGAACCGTCTTGCAAGAAATCTCAGCTGTCATGCTCTAACTCACCCACCTCAGCAAGAAAGCAGTAGATACAACTCCAGCATCTGCTGTGGACTTCCTAATTCCTACAGCATTCAGTGCTGCCTGCCCTAAGCATCACTAGACTGTAATACCACCCCTCCATGCTGTGCAATTTTTGGTGTTATCCTTTCAAACACTAAGGACTTTTGCGTTGGCTTGCTTACTTCCTTTTTCAGTAAGTACAGAAATAGAAGCTTGTCATGCCCTTGGATCCATCGCCTCCTCCAATTTCCATATATTTTGTTCTATCTCTTTATTCCAAACTGACATTCTGTCCTGGGCATCAGAGGACATGGGGACTCAGGGCAAAGTAGGGTAAGAGGAACTTTTGGGTCGAGGCACAGAATGTTATAGGATTCATTAGGCTGAAATTACGTAGCATGAGCTCCTCAGTTTAAGGCAGGAAAGCTGGCAATGTTAATTGATTATGAAATAATTGGATAGTTTTGCACAGTACACTAAAAATTTTACATACAAACTAAAAAGTGATGCAAATATAATAAACTGTATTTATTTTGCAATAACAACACAGCACACTCCTATGGTTAGGAGCCCACTAAGGAGTTCATGGGGCAGCTGTCTTCAAGCATGTACTAGCAGTAAAGAGCTCAAGAGATGGAAAGTGAAGCTTATATGAAGAGTTAGCTACTCAGCTGAGGTCCTGTGCCCTGCAGAACCTCTTCCTGTCACTCATCCTTCCCATCATTCTTCCACAGTCATGTCTACCACTCCAGCTAAGACTGTAAACACAGTACTGCTGGCCACCCATGACTTTGCCATTGACAGGACATTGAACAAAGGCTTTCTCAAGGCCTCCCACTCTGGACTTTTAAAGCTAACAAGATTGAGTGGGAGGAAACCCACTGAACCTCTTCTTGAGGAATATGCAGAAAAAAAGAAGACAAAAGAAAACAGGAAAAACCCCATACCCATGGATTTACATGGCTCAGTGGCATCTGAGCCAAACTTACTGCAATCAGGCTGTGCAGGACTTTTCAGATGGCTCCTTCCTCCTGCTGGTACACTAGAGAAAGAACTGAAAGCCTGAATACAGGAAGGGCAGAGACCGTTCGCGAGAACTATAAAGTACGAGCTGCATTAACCCCATTTTAACATCATAAAGGATACACGCTCATTATCAGGTAGCATGCACAATCTCCAATACCCTGATCTGGACTAAGTTTTCCTGTCAGCTATGGTACATGTATTGTGAGTAGCTTAGTTCTGTGGGAGTCATCAAGCCTAGCACCATTTCTGTGCTTTCACTTTCTCAAAATCTCTACCTAAACACATAGACAGTAACATTACACCAATAAGTCCAGACTGAGAGTAAGATTAATGGCATGGATGTGAATGAAGGGGAAAGTTTTTATGCATTTGAATTTTACAAAACAAAAAGAAAAATCATGCTATCTTTAAAAGCTGTTATTATTATATGTCTGGAAGCTCCAGGCATGAGTCAAGAGTGCTTTGTGCAGGTGACCACAAAGTTACTTTAAAAAGTTACTATAAAATAAGTCATGTCCCCCCTTTTCTACTTTACCTTTCTGCTACTAGTCACTGACAGTGTTAGGATACTACAGACAATGGCACAATAGTCTGATCCACCATGGAAAATCTTATGTTTCAGTCTCCCAGAGTTAGTTACTTAAGGTTTACATTTAGAGCAAAAGCTCTCTGCCTTTAATTTGACAACAGATAAACAACAAATAGAAATGACATTTACTGGCTCAAAATTAAAAACACTGAGCTGCTTAGACCTCTTATCCTTTTGCAGGATCTGCACAAGTGTGTCTAAATGTCGCTGTGTTCTGGATTTAATGTGCAACATATTCTGCAATGGACTGCACTAACCCACATGATACAGCACCAGAAGACATATTCAAGTTAAAACTAAGAGAGAAGGTGCAAAGAGAGAATAATACAACAAAAAGCCTTCCAAGTAACCTCCTCAATAGCCAAATTTCCATAATGCTGTCAATTAATGGGGAAGCTAGACCTTTCTTTTTTACAAAAGCAACCTTTGCACTAGTAATGCTGTAAACCTGCTTCAGTTTTCTCATGACACAGATGACTAATTGCAGGGAAAAATCTAAAATCAAAGAGACCTGAGGGAGGTAAGGAATGTTAGTTTAGGTTACTAGATGAGCAAACGGAAACAGACAAGCAGAAAAAGTTAAAGGAGAATTAATGGCAGGAGAAATGCAAGCCATTCAGAAAAGCCTGCTGTTTCACCGAGAGCAGTGCCAGGGCCTTGGGGACTCCTGGTATTCAGCAGTGATGATGCAATCTGTAAATGTAAGTCAACTTTGTTTCCCCACTAATCACACATCCCATCAAAATATAGCTAGGGAAAAAAACCCTGGCAGCAAATCAGATTGAGCTAGGCAGCCATTTTCTATGGTCCTTTCTGAACTATTAGCATAAAACCTACTCTGCTTCAAAGGAACAGCTACCCTTACACCAAATCAGAGGTCCTGGAAATGATAGTTCAATGCCAGAGGAGCTGACAGCTCGGTAGAGAATGATTAGAGGACTAAGGACAGCCAGAAATGGCTCACGAAATGCCATTGTTCCCACTCCAACCTGCCACTCTGCATTTAGATTTGTATGGTCCTTAACACAAAAATACAAATTCTGAAAATTTTTCCAAATAGCATTCTTCCTTGTTATAAATTGTACAAAGAGGTCTTTTCCACTATCCAGTCACTCCTCTCTCAACGTCAGGCTTAAAAACACATTTTCCTTCTGGAAGGATATATGATACAAGCCATTTGCAACAGCATAGAGTTGAACAGTGTTTCTCAGCCTCCTTTAACCTGAGAAATCACTGCCCATCTTGTGCCACAGCAACTCACTGTATCGTTGCAACTGTTCCTTTATAAACAAGTAAAAATTAGAGCAGACTATGAGTGTTCATTCATTCCTTTTATTTTCTCGCACTGCTTTGTAGAGAAATGCACATTTATGTTAAGAAAAGAAAGCAATTCCAGTCATTTCATGGACCAGTCTATGCCTCAGGGAGCATCTTTGGATCACCAGGTGGGAAGAACTGGTGGAGCAAAGCATAAGCTATTTCTAAACCAGCAGGACAGCCTGATGGAAGCACGATTCCCACAAAAGCACGGAGTTTCTTTATGACCACAGCTAGACTGCTTCTGCTACTCTATCTTAATTACAGCTAGCTTGGCTGTCTCTCCAGTGCAAACACACTGACAGAGACCATTAGCAGTGCTGCTTCCCACTAACACCAGTGGGAGATGCAGAGTCATAAAGTCAGATCAGGCAAAGGTCAGAGCACACAAACCCTCTAGCATGCTAGCTGAAAGGAAAATGTTATGCTTGAGTTGGAACTGCTACCTGTAAAAATCAACCACCTATTAGTTTAGAGACTCTCTC
This sequence comes from Calonectris borealis, assembly GCF_964195595.1. Taxonomy (NCBI): domain Eukaryota; kingdom Metazoa; phylum Chordata; class Aves; order Procellariiformes; family Procellariidae; genus Calonectris; species Calonectris borealis. The sequence goes on from NC_134312.1 coordinate 133,026,858, forward strand.
TCCCCATCTTCTTCAACTACAGACACCCACATTTACATATTTATTGGGAGGGAACTTTCCTCATTAATACACTTGGTCAGCCTGGCTTCAATAGCTGAGTGAAGTCATAAGTAACAGTTTGTCGTCTTTGCTCACACATACGCTCAGTTCAGATGAAGTACGCTCTTTAACCAAGTCCTAAACACAGCTCTACTCCATCAGTTTATTTGAAAACTAAACATATTTGGCACTGTCTTCACTTGATCCTGCATAAAATCAAGATAAGGAATGAAAGCCCGTTGTAAGTAAGGCTACAGCAACCTTTGCTAAAGTTTGCCCTACAATGCTTAATACTTAGGAACTTTGGATCATTTCTGGATGGAAGGAATCTGGCTAGTTCATTTTTTTTTCTCATGGAGACACAAAGGATTCTTCCCCTGAGGAATTTTCTAGCATAGAAAAGAAATATGAGAGATTAGTTTAGTATTTTCAAGTATAATGGTAGATTGCTGCTGAAAAATTACTGGGCTGGAAGTCTGACCAGAACTTGGTCAGGTTTGGTTTAAACTAGAAAACACTTGATAGCTCCTCTCCAAAAAATACTAGAAAAAAATGTTGATCCCTTCTCCAGCTAGTTTTTGAGTTAAAATAATCTGCACTAACTACATGTGCACTAATCTGAGCTTAAAAATCTGCATTTATTTGGGAACTATATAAAGGTACTAGAATATTTAGGTACTGCAGTCACACAAAATCTCTATGTACTAGACTATGGACTATTTAATTTAGAATTAGATTGACAATCTCAATATTGTACTGCATGACAGCATTAAAGTTTACATCAAGATCTTTAGGCTGTCTCTTGAACCAATTTCTAGTGCATACATTGGTCCACAGACCTGCCAGTAAGTGCCGAGACTGCCTTCTGGACAGAAAAATTATGTCCAAAACCAGGACATAAAACCAGAAAAAAAGGAGGGTAATTGTCATTGGTGATTCCCTTCTGAGGGGGACGGAGGGACCAATTTGCCGGCCAGACCCATCCCACAGGGAAGTCTGCTGCCTCCCTGGGGTCCGGGTTAAGGACATTGCTAGGAAGCTCTCTGGTCTGGTACAGCCCTCCAATTACTGCCCGCTACTGGTTATACAGGCTGGCAGTGAGGAGGTTGCAGGGAGAAGTCCCGAAGCGATCAAAAGGGACTTCAGGGCGCTGGGGCGACTGGTGGGAGGATCGGGAGCACAGGCAGTGTTTTCCTCGATCCCTTCGGTGGCAGGGAGGAATACTGAAGGGAACAGGAAAACTCGTCGGATCAACACGTGGCTTAGGGGCTGGTGCCATCGGTGGAATTTTGGCTTCTTTGACCACGGGGAGGTTTACACGGCACCGGGCCTGCTGGCGACGGACGGAGTTCAGCTGTCTCACAGGGGGAAAAGGATTCTTGCATATGAGTTGGTGGGGCTCATCGAGAGGGCTTTAAACTAGGTTCGAAGGGGGAAGGGGATAAAACCAGGCTCACTAGAGCAGAGCCTAGGGATGGCACGCCAATGTCGGGGGAGAAATCGGCAGCCCAGCTCAAGTGCATCTACACCAATGCACGCAGCATGGGCGGCAAACAGGAGGAGCTGGAAGCCATTGTGCAGCGGGGTAGCTATGACTTAGTCGCCATCACAGAAACATGGTGGGATGAGTCTCACGATTGGAGTGCTGCAATGGACGGCTATAAGCTCTTCAGAAGGGACAGGCGAGGAAGGAGAGGCGGTGGGGTAGCCCTGTATATTAGGGAGTGCTTTGACTGTCTAGAGCTCGATGGTAGTGATGACGAGGTCGAGTGCTTGTGGGTAAGGATGAGGGGGAAGGCCAACGAGGCAGATATCCTGCTGGGAGTCTGTTATAGACCACCTAGCCAGGACGAGGAGGCAGACGAAATATTCTACCAGAGGCTGGCAGAAGTCTCCCAGTCGCTAGCCCTTGTTCTCGTGGGGGACTTCAACTTTCCGGATGTCTGCTGGAAATACCACACGGCAGAGAGGAAACAGTCGAGGAGGTTCCTGGAGTGTGTGGAGGATAACTTCCTGACGCAGCTGGTAAGCGAGCCCACCAGGGGAGATGCCTCGCTTGACCTGCTGTTCACAAACAGAGAAGGACTGATGGGAGATGTGGTGGTCGAGGCTGTCTTGGGCTTAGCGACCATGAAATGATAGAATACTCAATACTTAGTGAAGTAAGGAGCGGAGCCAGCAAAACCGCTACCATGGACTTCCGGCGGGCGGACTTTGGCCTGCTCAGGACACTGGTCGAGAGGGTCCCTTGGGAGACAGTCCTGAAGGGCAAAGGGGTCCAGGAAGGCTGGACGTTCTTCAAGAAGGAAGTCTTAAAGGCGCAGGAGCGGGCTGTCCCCATGTGCCGCAAGAAGAACGGGCGGGGAAGGCGACTGGCCTGGCTGAACGGGGAGCTCTGGCTGGGATTCAGGAAAAAAAGGAGAGTTTATCACCTTTGGAAGAAGGGGCAGGCAACTCAAGAAGAGTACAGGGATCTCGTTAGGTCGTGCAGAGAGGAAATTAGAAAGGCAAAAGCCCAGCTAGAACTCAACCTGGCCACTGTCGTGAGAGACAACAAAAAATGCTTTTATAAGTATGTTAATGACAAAAGGAGAGCCAAGGAGAATCTCCATCCTCTATTGGATGCGGGGGGGAACGTTGCCACCAAGGACAAGGATAAGGCTGAGGTACTCAAGGCCTTCTTTGCCTCAGTCTTTAATAGTCAGAGCAGTTATCCTCAGGCTGCTCAGCCCCCTGAGCTGGAAGACAGGGACGGCGAGCAGGATAAACCCCCCATAATCCAAGAGGAAGAAGTTAACGACCTGCTGTGCCACCTGGACGTTCACAAGTCTATGGGGCCGGATGGGATCCACCCGAGGGTACTGAGGGAGCTGGCGGAGGAGCTTGCCGAGCCACTCTCCATCATTTACCAGCAGTCCTGGTTAACTGGGGAGGTCCCGGACGACTGGAGGCTTGCCAATGTGACGCCCATTGACAAGAAGGGCCGGAAGGAGGATCCAGGGAACTACAGGCCTGTCAGCCTGACCTCGGTGCCAGGGAAGATTATGGAGCGGTTCGTTTTGAGGGCACTCACGAGCCATGTCCGGGACAACCAGGGGATCAGGCCCAGCCAGCACGGGTTCGTGGAAGGCAGGTCCTGCTTGATCAACCTGATCTCCTTCTATGACCAGGTGACCCGCCTAGTGGATGAGGGAAAGGCTGTGGATGTGGTCTACCTGGACTTCAGTAAAGCCTTTGACACTGTCTCCCACAGCATTCTCCTAGAGAAGCTGGCGGCTCACGGCTTAGACAGGTGCACTCTTCGCTGGGTAAAAAACTGGCTGGACGGCCGAGCCCAGAGACTTGTGGTGAATGGAGTTAAATCCAGTTGGCAGCCGGTCACGAGCGGTGTTCCCCAGGGCTCAGTTTTGGGGCCGGTCCTGTTCAATATCTTTATCAATGATCTGGATGAGGGGATCAAGTGCTCCCTCAATAAGTTTGCAGATGACACCAAGCTGGGCGGGAGTGTTGATCTGCTGGAGGGTAGGAAGGCTCTGCAGAGGGACCTGGACAGGCTGGATCGATGGGCTGAGGCCAATTGTATGAGGTTTAACAAGGCCAAGTGCCGGGTCCTGCACTTGGGCCACAACAACCCCATGCAAAGCTACAGGCTTGGGGAAGCGTGGCTGGAAAGCTGCCCAGAGGAAAAGGACCTGGGGGTGTTGGTCAACAGCCGGCTGAACATGAGCTGGCAGTGTGTCCAGGTGGCCAAGAAGGCCAACGGCATCCTGGCCTGTATTAGGAATAGTGTGGCCAGCAGGAGTAGGGAGGTGATCGTGCCCCTGTACTTGGCACTGGTGAGGCCGCACCTCGAATACTGTGTTCAGTTTTGGGCCCCTCACCACAAGAGGGACATGGAGGTGCTGGAGCGTGTCCAGAGAAGGGCAACGAAGCTGGTGAAGGGCCTGGAGCACAAGTCTTATGAGGAGCGGCTGAGGGAACTGGGGTTGTTTAGCCTGGAGAAGAGGAGGCTGAGGGGAGACCTCATCGCGCTCTACAACTACCTGAAAGGAGGTTGTAGCGAGGTGGGTGTTGGCCTCTTCTCCCAAGTAACCAGCGATAGGACAAGAGGAAATGGCCTCAAGTTGCGCTAAAGGAGGTTTAGACTGGACATTAGGAAAAAATTCTTTACTGAAAGAGTGGTCAGGCCTTGGAACAGGCTGCCCAGGGAAGTGGTTGAGTCACTGAGTTCCCCTGGAAGTATTTAAAAGACGTGTAGATGAGGCACTTAGGGACATGGTGTAGTGGGCATGGTGGTGTTGGGTTGATGGTTGGACTCGATGATCTTAGAGGTCTTCTCCAACCTTAATGATTCTATGATTCTACGATTCTATGATATTGTACAGGAAACCTTTCATTTCAGGTAATTGTTTAAATTTGAAAAGAAATTAGAGAACTGGATTATTCATCAAAGCAATTGGGATGACTTCCTTCTTATATAAAAATGTAGGGATCTCTCCCCTGACAAAAGTGACTTACATGGCAGTCTTAGTCCCTTTTGTTGAAGCTGCACAAATAATTAAACAGTAATGGGGGAAGGACTACCAGTCTGGTATCTCCTACATGAGTTAGATGTCCTTGCTCCTGGCTACAGGGTATTTGTAGTGGGGTTTGTCAATCTCTTCTATCAATACTGTTTCATTTACCCTAAAAAAAAAATATGGTCTCGAGACAGCAAGCTAGAAAGATTCCTCAGTACGGTTTTTAGGGCACTCACTATGGAAAGATGGACTGCTGAGTCCTTTCCCCATTCAATGAATGTTTTGTTATGCAGACAGGGTGAGAAAGTTTCAGTAAAAGAGAATGAGTTTGCTTTTCTAGGGGGCACAAAGCACACACCCCTCATCACTTAGTCTAAACAGAAAGCCTGTTCAACTTCAAGCCTAGAGGTCGGCTCAGCTGTGTCCCAAACATATTCTGCTGAAACCTACCTATTCATTTGGGATTTCTTTGAAGTTTAGGTAAAACTATAGAGAAAGTAATGCTGGACTCTCTAAACTGAGCTTCAAATTGGATATAGATTACTAATTAATTGCTACCAAAAGCCATGCACACTTATGTTTCCACGGTCCTGCTCTCAGGGCAGTGTCAACATGAGAAACACATATTTTGGAAGCTGCAGGAATAGCCTCTCTCCAAACCTGGTGAATTGTCTCAGGCTGTTGGGGAGGATGGGAAAGAAGATGCATCTGACAAGACGATTCAGTAGGGTTGCAAGGAGTACAAACGGTAGGCAACTTCACCTATAACATTCTGGAAAATCCTAACTAATCAAAGGAAGAAAATCTAAGACACTAGCAAGACAGGCAGAAATAACAGCCAAAAGACTTGTGATCATGACAGCAGTTGTTAAAAGGCATTGAATTTTAGTTAATGTAACATCTTCTGCATTTTTGCTTGCTGACAAAGCTCTGTGTAAGACAATCAATACTGGGGCTGGTGTACCACGTTACACAGGGAGGCAGTATGTTCAAGGCATCCATTTCACTCGTCAGCTCACCCCCATGGAAGACACTCAATCACATCTATTCTTCCAAGCTAGAAATAAGTCTGGCAATACTTTAAGACATTGCACATGTGAAAACAAGTTGTAGTTTGCCTTGCTAACATCATTCTTGATACACTGGTCTGTGGAGATTCCTACTTATGGGCATGGCAAGACACAGAGCTCCATCCATTTTGTGTGAACACTTGCTTTCCAGGCATTTCGTGCATAGATGTTCTGCTTCTCCCATGTTGAAACAGAACCCTTTCATACACCAGGCAAAATTGTGTGGAATACAGTATTTCTATCTCCTCTCAATGCATCACATTACGAGCAATGAACTCCCATCTGACTGACCCTGAACATGACTTCTCAAACACTTGGATTTAATCTCTCACTTGAAATGCACTGGTGTTAATGCTGAAAAGATTCTTCATGTAGACAGAACTCCAGCGGCTCTTATTGTTTTCCTCTTCACCCTCTTAGTTAAATTAGAAGGAAAATGAATGTGACTAATGTTAAGCATTCTACATAGAAAGATGGTAGACAAACCCAAATTCACTCTGCCCACAGACCATGTTGTCTACAGGCCAGTAAACGTTTAGTTGAGCACATGCTCATAAAACTGTGTAGGTCCTGGACCACAGCACTAAGAAAATGCCTAAACTTCTTTCCATCTGCCCATAGAGATATGTCTCTGGTGATGAAGAGGGGTCAGGATGCAGCTTCTTCCCAGTGCTCTGAATTCATCTGTAAAATTCCCTTCTGCAAGGTGGCTTTCTATGACAGGCTAGGCAGCAAAACTGTGAGTGAGAGGCAGGCCTTATAGCCTGCATTTATTTATTGACAAAAGGATGCAGCTGTAGCCATGGCAAGAGGTCCCTCCACCACACTGGAGAGTCACTGCAAAGCATCTGCTGCTGCCTTCACTACCACAGCCATCTGTCCCCTCCCCACTCCATGGCTCTTGCAGATTTCTCTAGGCACTTACAAACCCTATCACCAACATCCAGCAACCAGAGGAGGCTCCAAAGAAGGGGAAAGGGAGGTCATGACTCGAAGCAGCTGGAAGAGAAGGTGAAGTTCAGGAAAGACAGACACTACCTTCAGCAAGTAATAAAAGCTGTAGAGAGGCAGGGGAAAAGAGTGGGGCAAAACAGAACTGGTGATGGGGGTATATCCTCATCACCCAAGTCTCTCACTGCAGTTCTGGAAGCAAACACTTAAAATCTGTTAAAACCAGCAATGTGAAACAGCAAACGTAACATTTTGGCAGTCAGTTTCACCACCACCTGCAAAAGCTAAGAATATAATAAGAAACAGAGTAAATGAGCAGTTCCCACACATGTATGGGATCTTCAGCCCCTGCATTCTCCTGCCACATGAACTGCTCCCAGAGCCACAGGGCTGGGAAACTCCAGTTCTCCAGTTCTTCAAGATCCAGGCAGATCCACCAAGAACCTCAGAGCTGTCCAGAATTCCCCTCTAAATTCAGCAAAAGTTCATTGAACTGGAGTTGCTCTGAATGAAACACATTCTTCTTTGCAAAGGAAGAATTTTTATTCTTAACCGAACTCCATCTTTAGTAATTTTCCTACATGGTACTGTCTGTTCTCAGACAAACAGTGAGAGTAGTGAGCAATAGTATTTGAGAAACACATGTTGTATTTCATGCTCATTTCTATCCTATTCCACATTCTCAATGAGGTTTTCTCTCAAGAATTGCTTTAAAACTGTTAACACAGATGACAGGTCCTGAAGTCGGCTGAGTGACCTTTTCCATTGTGTTAGCTCAAATAAACTAGGGTAAATTAGTAGAAAATCAGCTGTGCTGATTCCCTAAGTGTGGATCAGCTGGAGATACGGCTTTCTATATTGTAACTTTGGCATTAAAGACTGTTTCGCTATATGAGAAGTATTCTTTGTTGTTGATAGTTTTCCCCACAATTTATATTTTAAACATTATTAAAGCTTAAGGCCATGCAATTACTATTTAATAATTTCGGCTAGTAATAACAGCACATCTGTTTGGTTTGAAAAGGTTGGCTCTGCTTCAGAAAGGCGAGACATCCATTTTATAAGCATCTTTGACACCACGTAAAACATCAGATGACTAAAAAAGAAACCATAAAGTTGCATGATCACAGTTTAGCAGTCTCCCAGCTCACTCTTCATGGCTACCAGGAAGAATGTATGAATGTGAACCAAGCATGCAGGGTGTAAAACACTTCAAAAAAATAAGAAAGCGAGGCAATATTTCTCATTTACAATTGCTTTGATTTTCCAATTCATCAGACAGATTAATGAAGGAGAAGTTTCCCACTTTAGTGATTTTCCTCCTATGAACGCAATAAGGACTTTCTGTTTCTAAGGCATTGGCGAAGCAGTTTAGGAATCCTCTGGGGTTTTGATGCCAGATCCTCTCCTGACATAAAGAGGAACTAATGGCTGCAATCACCTTGCCTCAGTAGCATCAATGTTTTTAAAATACAAGCCTCTGGATATTTAAGGATCAGTGAGATGCTATTTGCAAGGAAGCAACTTATTAACAAGGATGGGGGCCTCAGGAGTGGATTGATCTTTCCCATAACTGAAACATTCTTTGCAGTACATTTCATTTCAAATTCATATTAGTAAAAACAATTACTGACATTCACATGCTAGAACTGATTAATTTTCTGTCCCCTCTGGCTAAAACCTTACATCACAAAAGACTGCATATCAGAACACCACCAACAAGTTAGAATAGTATTTATTTAGTTGCTGGAAAATACAATTTATATACAATCTCAGTGAGGACTGCATCTGTTTCCCTTTTTCCCTTCTGTTCAAAAACTAATGAGTGAACCATTCTTCCTAATTCTCATGTACGATGGGATCTTTACTGGGATCTAGTCTTTCTGCATCACTTTAAGTCTTCAGACTCCTGAAACTGTCAAAGGACAGAGCACTTGCTCAGGCCCTGTGGAAGGACTCTCTGGCCTCAGATCATCCTACCTAACTTTGGTACCTATGATGAGAGTTCAGTTGCCCAAACTCCTTTTGTATTCACTGAAAGAGACAGGCACCTCCAAAAGCCCCTTCAGAGAAGCTCATCGAACCTGCCTATTTCTCATCATTAATTATAAAAGAAACCAAAGGAGTCTACAGCTATGTTCTGTACCACTAACCTAGTCTGTATTACTAGATAAAGGTCTGCTTTCCAGTTTCCAGGGGCTACTTATATGACCTAGTTATCTCACTGTGGGACATGGGCTGATCACACATAGTCCCAATTCTACTCTTCATCTCATACTTTACTTCCCATGTAAAGAAAGCCCAGGCAAAAGGTGGGAAGGAGTGGGGCACCATGCTACATTCCAAGAGGTCCCCAGCACAATCCTTCAGGAGCACTTGCCTTGTTAAAAGAAAGGCCATAAAATAGACTCACTTTCACCCAGCTCCTTTCTTTCTTTTCATTTCCTTTCTGTCATGGCATGACATATTCCTGGTACAGTTTGCTCCTGTACTGGAAAAGAGAGATTGGACTGGCTGTATTCACCTGCTTGAAGACACAAGCACTGCAGCTTTCAGCAAGGGTGGAAGATAGCTTCAGATCTACATCCCAAAGCTTCATTTAAACCCACAACACAAAGCATGCATGGCATTTCATGTGGTCACAGCCGTGACAGCAGCTCCTGGGGACAATCTCGAGTTCTACCCCAGAGAGCTCAGTGAGGTGTGGTCACTATAACATGGAGGTCAGCACAATATTAACTCACAGCCTCCCCCTCTCGGGAGCTTGCAGCCAACACTTGGTGGTATTCTGACAGCACTGGGGCTGCTTAGGTTAATGTTAGCTCAGGTCTGTCTTCACAAACTGCGTACATGATGAAGACTACAGTGTACACAGTTCCTAAGCAGAACAACCTTTATTCTCTCTCTTTGTTCAAAGAGGAAGCAAAACCAGCTAGTTCCTTGAAGCAGACTGCGCTTTAACTCTGCTCCAGTTTGAAGCAAACAAACCAGAGTATTACTCAACTTGTTGATTATGAGTACTGAGATGCTCTTAACAAAACGAGCTCCTTAAAACTGTATAAAAAGTAGGGGAAAAAATGCCCTGAAAAATGGTTAAAGATCATGTCAGCTTCCCATAAGCAGAGCTTTAGGAACACTGAACTGATTTTTTTCAAGCATGGAATCCTTTCCAAGATACTCCGAGGACAGTTCCGGAAAACAATTTTCAAGACAACATATTTAAGTTTAAATGGAGCTCAATTAAACTAAATGGGACTTATATAGATAATGATCTGCACACGCTACTCCAGGGGCTCCAAAGCTAATTTCTAGACTGTTCCCATAAGGAAAAAAAGAATGTATACTCACAGCTATTGAGAAGCATGCTTGCAAATAACACAGAGGGAGGAAAAACTGGCACATGGAAGAAATTTTTTATCCAAAATGCAAAAATGTTTCTCAGTTAACAGGACTGGGTCAGAGGAAGAAGCAACGGGTAGATAAACCATGCAGTTACGGTCAGGGGCAGAGTTATGCAATGATCCTACACACTATTTGGCATTTTCAGTAAACATCAGGGTTTTGGGGTCTTTGCACCTTTTTATCCGCCATCTTAGTTTTAAATCTTTGTTCTCTTGCAATACTGGATTTTTAATGGGTTTGGAAAGCTGTATAATTTATAAATTCCATGGTGGGCAAAAACACAAACATAACTCTTTGTTTTTAAATACAGCCACATAAAATACTTCTCAAAGGATAAAGCCCAAACTATACATCAAGTCAGTCAATCAATATTCTGCAGCACAGCCTGCATAATTACTTTTTTCTGTGCTGTAATAGGGCCACATTGTGCTTTATGGCCATCATTAATTATTAAAATAGTCTCCTGCACTAGCGTGCATCCATACACAGCACCTGCTATCAGTCTTCTCAGGACAGTCTTTCCCACTGACTTGTGTCTGTCTCGTGGCTATCCATCTAGGCCCTCCAGCATTCCCCAGGGATTGCAGTCAAATGCTGTGCAATGTTTCCCTGGCTCACTGTTCAGTCTGTCTCCAAAGTCCTTGAGTCTTTTGCAGTCAAAAACAACCTGTCTACACTTTATTATAAAGAAATACCAGGGAGTTTCAGCCATGTTTATGAATGAATACAGCTTTGCCTTCCTCCAGTTATACAAGGATAGCTGCTGGCACAGAAGTTTTAATACAACAAAACGACAAGATATACACAACTTGTCACCAATGGGACCCCGCTCAAAACAGCCTGTAGCAGTGGCTGCTCCACAAACAGGTATTTATAAGCGTGTTTTAGCTGGTTACCAGGAATATTGCTGAGTGGCCTGAGATCTCTAGTTTCTTGAGTTCTTAACACACAAGATACACAAAAATCAAAGTGGAAAACTCTCCCAAGATGAGCAGTCCTTCCTTTTCAGCACTTACAAAATACCAACTCACTTTCCAAATGATAGTAGAAGTATTTTGGCGTGTAGATTTGCTTAATTTCTAAAATATAAACTCACGTCTTTTGTTCTCCTTTCTTGTAACTGTTACATAAATTATCTTTCTGTTTGATTTTCTCTTTTTAAGTGCTTTCTCTTTTCAGCTGCAGCCTGGCCTCCTCTTATCTACAACAAGAGGAACAGTCTCCATTTTTAACATCTGTTTTTTTCTCTTATCTAGCTGGCTGCTTCTTATTCATATTAACTTGGCCATGATTCTTCATAACAGTAAATGCAAGAGGCGATCTACAGCATTTTTTGTATGGTTAATAAACAGCATCTAGATACTGACTTGTATACAGAAGTTGTAGACACATTTGAAGCATTTCAATTTGTACTTATGATTTTCTCAGTGCTTAATGCTACCTACCTTTAAGTGTCAAACTCATGTGAGAGAGAACTTCTGAAGATTTTGCAATATTTTTTTTAAAAAATGACACTTTTAGCAGGTATTATTTTCGTTATTTCACATGATTATTGTCAGGGGCATCTATGCATATTAGATCCTAACTCTCCTTCTCTGCAGCTGTGTACCTCATTCCAGCTAAAGAAAAAAGACAGGCAGGATATCTTGGTAAGCCATGAATTAGGGAGGGAATGCCCTTTTGAACATACTCATTTAGTATCTAAACCTGCATGACTTGTCCCTATCCCTTTCTGACTCAACAGTTTTTTATCCCAAAGGAAGAATTTCTGAAAAAGTAATAAGCTAGCAAAAGCAGGGCTCATTTTAGAATTACAGTTTTATTAGCCACCACCGCTGTTCCGCAGTTATCACTTCCACAATTCCCCACTGGGATGAAACATAACAAGCACTTAAGAGTACCTAGCAACAGTACACAACAGGTTAGGACAAAGAGTGAAGAACAACAACTGCAAGAGGAATTAAAATAGGTGGTAAATAATCATCTCATTGATATTTGGTCACAATACAGGGTTTAGCACTTCCGCTCATATGCAAAGCTCCACAAAGTCTTTCAGCACCCTAATAAGCCTAATAAGGTTTTACACCCTCTCAACTCTGACTGCCACATCGCTCAGGATGAACCCACTAATCCACTCATGGTTGCCAGGTTTACTTGAGATGTCCCATCACGAAGCAGTTAGGCATGATTCTCCTTCACAAAATCCTGGTTAGATCTCACTGGGAAGAACGTGAAGGAGACTGATCACTTTCCAATGTAATACCGTTGAAAAAATTGCATTAATTCCTTCACTAGGCCCGTCTAAAAGGAAAAATCAAAGCTCCTTTTTCAGCCTAAAGCCCCCATGGGTTTAAAGTTCAGTTGCACTGTGACACTGCAGGACACAACCTGATTCTTCACTGCATAGCCCCTCATGCACAGTGGTTCACAGCTGTGCAAAAGTGAGTGCAGAACATCTGTGCATATTGGTCAATGTGCTTTGGGCACATTTTGTACTCCATAATGGACATCCTGAACTTTGAGAGCTGAAACCACTGCAAATGAGGAGCAAGATGACATAACAACATATTCTTTCTCTCTTTCTCTCTCTCTTCTTCTTTTTTTTTTTTAGTGTTAGTTTTAATTTAATTAGAATTTGTGATTGCTAGGTTTCCATATAGGTTACAACAGCTTCAGCAATTCTAAACTCCCCAAAGCCCCAGTAAATGGGCTGGTTGCTTGAAATAGTTACGGGAAAGACCTCCTAAATATTATCCCTTCCCTCTGGGTATGCTAAAGGCTTGGAAATATCTGCATGGAGGAAATTCTTACATATAGCCAGGTAAATTAAAGAGAGAATATTGAAAAAGATGAACCACTTGTGTAACAATTTAAATAAGAGTGTAGTATGAACCACAACCTGCAGTCAGGCACAGTGCCTGATGGGCACTAAGAAAAATAGAATTTAGTTTACCGTAAGCGTCAGAGATTTTTTTTAACCTACTTATTATTCTAATTATCCTGTTGGTACTAATCAGTTTAGGTTTTCCAACAATATTATCAAGCTTCTAATAAAATTACATAAAGGTACATAAAAAACTCTGTGGAGTATATTTTTAAAATAATTTCTAGTCCCTAGTCAGGAAAAGTCATCACCTGAAAATTCAGTGTAGGTCTGAGATTTTCAGTGCTCAGGAGTGTGCATATTTCAAAAACTCAGCATGTGCATCTTTCAAAAGTTCAGAACAGTCAAAGTCTATGAAATTAAGGGCTGTAATGTAAAACTGATCACCTCAAATCCCATGGCGCTGCAATCAAAGACAGGAGGTATTCATAGGCTCAAATCTCTATAAAAGCTGTAAAACAGCCTTCAGATTACCATCCCTAAATTACAGTGACAAAATTCCTCAAGTAAATGAGTTTAAGGTATGGCAAAGATACTGTATGCTTGCATTATCTTATTTCAGTTGCCATTAATTTGCTTTGAATAATGAACTCAACACGTCAGTTTACAGCTACAGGAAGTACTATTTTATACAGAAATTCGTACTAGGAAAGTTTCTTCCATTCTAAAACATGCTACAGTTTGTAAAATACTCCCCATACTGAAAACAGGGAATATAAACTTCTCAAGCACAGCCATTTATTTTTGTATATAAGCATATTGTGACACTAGTTTCTGTTTCCAGCCGGCAGCTGCTACTGTCTCAGCATGTGAAAGGACAAGAAAATGGCTGGCTTTTTCATCTGCAAACTTGCTGATTATATTATCAGAGAGTAATACAACTGTTTCTCTGGGTCTCAGGTTCTGCTTCCTTGCTGGGTGCCACAGTCTCTCTGTGCAGAGCAATACAACAGCCTGTGCTAAACCAAAGGACCCCAGAGTTGAATTACTCAGACTAAAATACTGGCCACAATTCAGAAGGGAAAATGAGATTCCGGGAAATGCTCCTATTTGTGCTCCATCATTACTGAGTGAGCAGGGTAGTGATGGCAAAAAGTTAGCGCTTTTGACTTCTCTGACTACAGAAACTCTCAGGTGCCCAAAGATGATCTATGCACAGACTGTAATTTGGTGAATACTGTGCATTGGGAAACATTACATTGCAAAATAATAATAATTGCTTCTTTTGCAAAAGGAAGGTTTCTGACAAAACCTGCAAAGTTCTTCCAATCATTCCCAGAGAATTAGAGGGTATGACACTAGTACAGAGTGATCACAAAGCTCAAAACATTAACTTCAGGTATATTAATCCTACCTAATAGGCCACACTCCCATCGTATCCCCAGGTCATTCACAATCTTCGGCGTACTGATCATGACAGTGTCTCTGGGAAAGGGGAAGAATGAGTAACCCTTGTAAACACACTCAGGCAACTTCAACCCAACAAGGCAAGGTCACACTTCTCTTAAAGTGATTATCAATTTTGAATTCCCTTGAGTTTTTTGTTTACCCACTTGAGACATCCAAAAATATTCCAGTTTTGAGAGTGGTAAGCACCATCCCCTTAAAAGCCCAAATCAGCTCATGACTTTAGAAAAAATCTGGCATAAATGAAATTGTCCAAAACAACACAACTCTGTGGGAAAGCAAGTCTCCTATAGCTCAGGTGAGACATCTACCTACCAGATTCTCATTGCCCTCCACCTTGCTCTATGATTTCCTTGGAGTGCCTACGCTGCGTGGAACTGAAGAATACACCTCAATTTATAGGTAAGTGAAAGCATGGATTCTGGAGATGTTTACCGTGCATGTAGCAGTAAATCATATTTGGACATAGTTTCCATAGTCCTTCTTCTCTCTCTTCCTTTCAATCATTTTTACTACCATTTTACTAGCATAAGTCAAGTTAAGGTCACACTGAAATTACAGCTGGTTGCCTAACATTTTCTCTGTGTATAATCCTTATAAATTCCAAATATGCCAACACATAATAGCATGACAGGAATGTATTAATAAATAAAATTAGTCAGAGAAAGGGCATCACCTGTTTTCTTTATTATAAAATGTGATCAGCTCTATGTGCTAAGTCCCCTGTATAAGAGAATTTCTTCAGACATTTAAAGGCCACGTATTACTTACTTTACACAGTTACTACACTGCCCTCACATATTTGGATTTTTTTTAGTAAAAGATTAAGGAAAGAAACAATCTTTCTTCAGTCAGCATCATTCTTTTTTTTAAGATGCTGTAGTTAGCTATGTTTTTTCTGCTGTTCTTACCAAATGAATAGTTATGAGCTACACAGGAGTTGACAAAAGCCAGGTGGCTTATCTAAAGTGCAGCTCTCTGGAGGTGAACTATCACCTAGACTGTGGCTCAAGGATCATGAAACTTCTAGAAGAGGATATTTAGAAGAAGTTCAGTATTCCCTCCTGATCACTGTGTCATCCATTAAGTCACTTGAATGTAATCTCCAGAGACTGACAATGATGTTAAGCATCATTCTGACCTAAAAGCAGTACCGCATAACTACAGGGAAATGCGAATTTGTCATAATTCGAGTTAAAGTGGAAAAAATGAAAAATATAATTTACCTGACTTCTCATGCCACTGATGAATGCTGATGCTTTGAATGAAGTCAATCATCTTCTTCATCTTTTTCAAGGTCTTATTTTGGGTGAAAAATCACAGTGACAGTACTCTGTGAAGCTCTAATCATTGCCATCTAAACTCTGCTTGCATCGTTCAAAGTATGTTTTGAAAGAGTTTGGCTAAAAACTACAGTTATTTTATAAATAAAGATATTTTGCTTTGTCTTAGTTAACACACCTTCACTATATATTTCCTTCTATGGGTGTTACTAGGGCAGCAACACAGCAATCTCTGCTAACGATCTCCACTCTCTGAAACCGACTTCAAATAGATTTCTCAAAGGTCACAGATTACTAGTGTGAAATTCTTATCTTCCTTCTAGCTGGCTGCCACAAACAACTGTGCTGTATAATCTCAGTTGTAAATTAAACAAGTTCCATCTTAAGACAGGGTAAGTCACTGCTACCCTCGGTATCAGTGGCACCTGTTCCTCTGCTCTTTAAAAGGACCTTTGAAAGCACAGAAGGATTCATATGTGTACAGCTGTATAGTCCACTATAATGGACTAAGATACCTGTTGCATTACTTGGGGACATGGCATCTGTATTGTGAAGGAAACAGATTAAAAGATGTAGGGCTGGTTTGGGAGACAATGTTCAAAAATGTCTGGTTTCCTGTTGAGGTTTGCCTCGGTTTTTTAGTGCCACCGTAGAAGGAATCTACCTCGTTCTCCTTGTTCTGCACCACCCTGGACATTAGGTTCTATCCAAATTTAGTAGGAGAGCTCCAAGGCAAGGGACTATTTGCATCAGCCTTGCTTCTCGAAGAAGGCATCTTGGAAGAAAGATTATTGAACAGGTGTTTGATGTGTCGGCTATCAGAGGTAGGGACTTAAACCTAGAGAGAAAGTACAACATTCTTCCTTCTTCCCCTGCAATTTTCCCCATCTCCAGCTAGACAACGGCACTCCCATTAACAATTTAATTGAATCAATGTAGTTCACCGTTTGTGAGTAGCTTTCCCAGGAGATCAATCTGTTGATGAAAAAAAAATTAAGGCATTTGAAGAGATGTTGTGCTTTTAGAGAAGAACGGGTTTGCTTTCTAAGACATGGTAGGAAGTTTCTGAAAAAAAACAGCTTATAAGACAAATTCTTGTGGTTGTCTATAAAAGGTATTTTTGCAACTCATAGACAAGCCCAGCTATTTTGCAAGGGGATTGTGGTGGCTGATGTCCATTAGGAAAAAATATTTCTTTTTAACACAAATGACCTCATCACAGATGAAATAAACATTTAAAAATAGGATAAAGCACATTGTTTTCAACAACGTCAAAGAGTAGAGCACATAGCACCCATGATTCTCCTTCTTACTTCAAAATTTGGGACTATGTAAGGTTTATTCAGGTCTTCTGAAAAAAGGCTGTGACCTGATTAGATAAAAAGTCATCTTTGTAAAACTACAAGATATTTGAAAGACGGTCCTCTCATTTCTGCAATACAAATAACCTCACTCACTTCCCTATCCAGTACTGTTAAAATGAAATACGCACTTGACTAAATCACTTAAGATGTCATAAGAAGGTGAAACTGACTATGTCAAAATGCTTCTATAAAAGTCAGACCATTTTTATTTAAATATATCTCCACTTACATTAAAAATAACTGTGCTTCTCTAAATCATGACATTTAAATTCTGACACCGAAAAGTAATTGGAGAAAACATTTGCTTTTCAAAGATGGACTTTGACAATGTTAACAACTACTTATCATATATTCCTAACATTTTAATCTGAAAATACACAGAGTTACATCACTTCTGTAAATTTTTTTGACAAGTATAAATATAAAAGTTAATACTGGAATCAAATGAAATACAATTATGTTTGACAAGGAACATCAAATTAATAAACCTGATCATAGTTTCAGTCTGTAACATGGAGAAGACAACTGATCCAGCACTAATAAATATAGAAAGCTGGAACAATATTAACTCTTGCCATTAGACTCCACCACTTCACCCATCCCACTGGAAGTCCACTGTCATCATTCCATCTAACACAACAACTCCTGGGTTTCTTAGTTCAGAAAAGAAAAACAATTTCAGCTTCACTTTTGAAATTTCATTTAAAAGGCTATAGACTACTGGGACACTAGCAGAGGGCAGTTCAGAACTCGGGGTATTAAACAAACTGTCATTTCAGCAGAGGCATTTTTTTTAGAAAAATTTTTGCCATTAAGTCAGTCACTTTCCCTTCTCTAGCCTTCTAATGCATATTCAAGTGGGGTTTTAGGACTTCATCTGCCCGTGGCAAACAAAATTTTGCTACTTGAAGTTACTGCAGGACACTGCTCTGCCAGTCTCAAATGCTGAACTGCGGGGACCCGAGGAAGAACCAGGCCCACAAGGCCAACCGTATCCTGGGCTGCATCAGAAGAAGCGTGGCCAGCAGGTCGAGGGAGGTGATTCTGCCCCTCTGCTCTGCTCTGGTGAGACCCCACCTGCAGTCCTGCGTCCAGCTCTGGAGCCCTCAGCACAAGAAAGACATGGGCCTGTTGGAGCGGGTCCAGAGGAGGGCCACAGAAATGATCAGGGGGGTGGAACGCCTCTCCTGTGAAGAAAGGCTGAGAGAGTTGGGGTTGTTCAGCCTGGAGAAGGCTTGTGGGGAGACCTTACTGCAGCCTTTCAGTACTTAAAGGGGGCTTATAAGAAAGACAACGGCAGGGCCTGTTGTGACAGGACAAGGGGGAATGGTTTTAAACTAAAAGAGGGTAGATTCAGACTAGATATAAGGAAGAAATTTTTCACAATGAGGGTGGTGAAACACTGGAACAGGTTGCCCAGAGAGGTGGTAGCTGCCCCATCCCTGGAAACATTCAAGGTCAGGTTGGATGGGGCTCTGAGCACCCTGATCTAGTTGCATGTCCCTGCCCATGGCAGGGGGGTTGGACTAGATGAACTTTAAAGGTCCCTTCCAACCCGAACTATTCTATGATTCTATGTTTGTCGTTCAAGCAACTGAGTACATTCTCCATAGTTCACAGCCTACATATTTTGTTTACATTCCCCAACCTAAATATCAAGTCAGATCTATCAAAAATCAGAGCAATTAACTAGCTAATGCTTAAAAAAATGATTTTAGTAGAACAGGAGAATATGAATCTGTCCCAGGGCTTGTGTTAGATGAGAGACTGACGAAACCAAGAGTCACCATTAAGCAAGACCTCCAGTGACCTACATTGCTACTAAGTACCACTGTCAGTTCAGCAATACAAAAACCACTGAGTGTCACAAATGGAACACAAATGTCCAGGTACACCTTTGAGTATGGGACTCTTTATATTTTAAAGATGAAAAACATGTAGCAAATCAGTCCTATGGTCATGGCACCTTATAGAATCATAGAATCATAGAATCATTAAGGTTGGAAAAGACCTCTAAGATCATTGAGTCCAACCGTCAACCCAACACCACCATGTCCACTAAACCATGTCCCTAAGCGCCTCACCTACACGTCTTTTAAATACTTCCAGGGATGGTAACTCAACCACTTCCCTGGGCAGCCTGTTCCAAGGTCTGACCACTCTTTCAGTAAAGAAATTTTTCCTAAAGTCCAATCTAAACCTCTCTTGGTGCAACTTGAGGCCATTTCCTCTTGTCCTATCGCTGCTTACTTGGGAGGACAGACCAACACCCACCTCACTACAACCTCCTTTCAGGTAGTTGTAGAGCGCGATGAGGTCTCCCCTCAGCCTCCTCTTCTCCAGGCTAAACAACCCCAGTTCCCTCAGCCGCTCCTCATAAGACTTGTGCTCCAGGCCCTTCACCAGCTTCGTTGCCCTTCTCTGGACATGCTCCAGTACCTCAATGTCCTTCTTGTGGTGAGGGGCCCAAAACTGAACACAGTATTCGAGGTGTGGCCTCACCAGTGCCGAGTACAGGGGCACGATCACCTCCCTACTCCTGCTGGCCACACTATTTCTGATACAGGCCAGGATGCCGTTGGCCTTCTTGGCAACCTGGGCACACTGCCGGCTCATGTTCAGCCGGCTGTTGACCAACACCCCCAGGTCCTTTTCCTCTGGGCAGCTTTCCAGCCACGCTTCCCCAAGCCTGTAGCGTTGCATGGGGTTGTTGTGGCCCAAGTGCAGGACCCGGCACTTGGCCTTGTTGAATCTCACACAGTTGGCCTCAGCCCATCGATCCAGCCTGTCCAGGTCCCTCTGCAGAGCCTTCCTACCCTCCAGCAGATCAACACTCCCTCCCAACTTGGTGTCATCTGCAAACTTACTGAGGGAGCACTCGATCCCCTCATCCAGATCATTGATAAAGATATTGAACAGGACCGGCCCCAAAACTGAGCCCTGGGGAACACCGCTCGTGACCGGCCGCCAACTGGATTTAACTCCGTTCACCACAACTCTCTGGGCTTGGCCGTCCAGCCAGTTTTTTACCCAGCGAAGAGTGCACCTGTCTAAGCCGTGAGCCGCCAGCTTCTCTAGGAGCATGCCGTGGGAGACAGTGTCAAAGGCTTTACTGAAGTCCAGGTAGACACATCCACAGCCTTTCCCTCATCCACTAGGCGGGTCACCTGGTCACAGAAGGAGATCAGGTTGGTCAAGCAGGACCTGCCTCCATGAACCCAAGTCTCTGTCCCATGAGAAAAATGTTGTACACGTGGTTTGCAAAGAATATAAAAAGCATGATGTAGCAGTTCTCACAGATCCTAACTTAAGTCTACAACCTTTCCTTTCCCCGTAACTGCTATATAGTGTGGAAGGACATCTGTAAGAACCCTTCGGATGCAAACAGGCTGTGGCAACATTAGGATTTTAATTCATAGAAGTGCTGAGCTGTTAAAGCAAAAGCCATCATCCCCACTTTTTGTGCACTGATGCAAATTTCAAAGTGGCTTGGTGTGTGCAGGCTAGGTACCTGTGGAGGAAATTAAAGCAGATTATTTGGTCCATGTGCATATCATGAACAATTTCCCCTTAGTTAGGACACATAGATCTTAACCTACCACTCTTTGGATCACCACCACAAAATCCTCAAGCATTTACTGAGGCCACATGCTTTAACAGAAAGTTCTCAAAACACCAAGAGTTGTATTCTGAAATACAGATACGCTTGTCATGCTATATAAACACGCAATGACATCTGTACCCTTGTATTTACTGTCAGCCACCAGCCATCAGGTCTTGCTCACTTCTGTACTCATCTACCCTACCCTTCTCCTGCTTTGATAGCCTTTGCATTTCTTACCTGCGGTACTTTTTTATCCCATTTCTAATTTAAAGCCCTCGTTTCTTCCAACAACCTCTTTTACTCCCCCCCTTTTCCACTGCTACCTTTCCCGATGGCAGAACCAACCTTTCCAGCACCCGAGACCCACTGTAGTTCTGCATGGGGTGCAGATGAAATGACACTGGCCATCAGCCTGGACCACAAGAGGCCCAAGAGCTCCTATAGCAGCAGCTAAAGCCAGTGAAATAACAGGAGGTTGCTGCCTCATGGTTGCCACCAGGGATGAGAGATCTATTATCAGCACCATACCAAATTCCAAAAGAATGGAGTCATCTTCCTGAAAACCTATGACAACAATTGCACCCTGGGGCAGCCCACGTTGTCCTAGTACAGAGGTCTTGAAGAGATATCTGTCCACGACTGCTTGAAAGTCGAGACTCTATACTGGGAGCCTTGCAGAAGACATTGTATTTGAGGAATCAGTAATCTTGAACAGGCCATGTCTTCGCTATTGGGCCTTGTTCTTAGGCTTTGAGAAGCCCTTATGTTAGTAATGCAATCTGTAACTTAACAATATCTTTGGGAAAGGTAAACTGTATGTGGCTCAAGGGGTGGAATATAGTGATCCTGACTGGGAGACCACCGTACACCAAGGAGTCAGTGATCCACGAAACAGCTAACCTGAGTAGGCGCAAGCCTGTGCCATGCTGAGCTATGCTGCACGTCCAGCCTGGCCTTCAGGCTGTGCTGTTGTGACCCATACCCCTCTAGCTTGGACCATTCTTCAAACAGAACAGACAGAGCACAGCCTGGAGCAGACTCACCACAAACACCTTTAGCCTTTAAATGCGGGGCAGGCAGGGAGAGAGCTTGACTGCTGAAAGCTTTGAGAGCAGGAAAGGGAAGGCAATCTCTGAGACTCAATTAAGAGCAGGGGCATGGGCCATGAGGCTGAAAAGGCATGGTCACTGAGCAGTGCTTAGGCTTTTGGCTGAAACACAAGACAGATGGATGATTTCTCCTAAGAGTTGGAGTAGGAGATGAGGTGGGAAGCTTTTGACTCTCAGAGGAGAGTGAAAGGACAGTGTGAGAGGCTACCTTTCTTTCCTATAAAGCTTCATCAGCCAGCTCCACCTCACTAAAAAGATACGGTCAATCACTGCTCATCTTTACCAGCTGTGTGCTGAAACCATCCTGAGGGACTGAATCTATAAATACTAGTTCTGAAGAAAGCATAATACACCAGATCAGCAGAAAGCATCTGGGATGGCTGCTTTTCCTATAATGACTGGAGTTTTTGGTAATGTAATTGCAGGGTGAAAAACAAACAGCAAATACAATTGTAATAAAAGAGCGTGAACTTTCTACTCACACATCAGATTTGGGAGGATCTAAAACAATGCTTCCTGGAGGTTCTGCCCTTCTTCTGGATGGATCCACTTACTTCTCCACTGCTCTGGAGCAAGACAAGTACATAAATACCATGAAGATTACTGGCTCCATCGTTCTGTTCTCTTCTCCAACATGAACCCCCAAGTTGTACCTCTGAGCTGTACTCAAGACTTACCCACTCTTCCTTTGCTGCTTTTGGGTCTGAGGAGCCTTGCTCCGATTCTCTGCCTCAAACTCCCCTGGTAAGTCTGGCAGTCTGACAGTCATGCAATATATTATTTAAATTATCATGTGAGGATTGCTGTGTTTCGCTTCTGAACTTTTAGGATTCAGCCGAGTTCAGGCTTACAGTCTTTCTACAATATCTCTAAAAGCTTAGCCACACACTTTCAAAAATATTAAATCTTAGTTTCTTATCTAATCATACGAAGCTGGGAGGTGAGGACTCCTAGAAAATATACCAAGATGTTCTCAGCAAGAGCATAAACACCAGACAGGTCCCATTGTAAAAGGCAACATAGGTCCAGGATAGGTCATGTGGGTAAGTCTTACTTGAAAAGCATTGCTTTCCCTAGCAGGAAACTCCTCATGTAGTGAACTTTTCTAGGGAAACTCCATCTGCATATACAAAGTGAACAGATGAAACTATGAAGTTTAGTGTCCCAACCCTTTAACCCTGCACAATTTTCTCAGAGATAACAGCCAGGTACCATGTGCAATCCACCCATCAGAAGTTGCTACCTGTTTACTTCAGATAAGTCATTAATCAGGTGATAGACAACCTACAATTTTTGAAGAGCCTAAGAGAACGAAAGACTTAGTTGCCCTCAAATTTTAGTGGGATCAATGCATATTTCACCAGTGCACATTCCACCAGCCTCTTTGTAGAACCCCACTGGAGAAATTGTCTCTTTAATATCGGTGCAAAATAGTTTGAGTCTGTTTCTGAAAATCTGAGAAGCTGAAAAAAGTCTTTAAACAGAAGTAAATCTATCAAAATTCACAGACATCTGTTTGCAAGCAGCATTTAGCCTTCTGCATTTTCACCAAAGAAGTAATGTCCTTCTCCAGCCTGACACCTAGAATATTCTTAAGAAATTGTTAATTCATTGCAAAATCTTCTTCAAGATACAACTTCCAATAAAGACTTCTATAAATTCTGTGCAACTGATTTTCAAAGACAGGGCAAAAACTGATTTAAAGGACCATACTGAATGTTTCCTTATTAATAAGAAGGGATTTGATAAAGCTCATAAATATACACCAATCCGTAACAATGCTTACTGTAAGACGAGTAGATCAGAGCTATGCCTAAAGAAATATCCAGAAGAAGTTGGTACATTGCAATAGCTGTAGTCTGTAATTTATTATTATGCCCTTTTTAATTACTTTTGTACCAGATATGAACTCTTTTCCATATCATTTGGCAATCTGGATGGGAAATAATATGTCTGACTAGCCTTGCTTTATATTTATCACAGAAGAATCTAGTATCTAGAAAATTCTCAGCTTGAGGAGCTGTTCTAGTTTTTAAAGCTTTACATACATTTAGTCATGTTTAAATATGGACCATCCAAACCTTTAATTAAGAACGTGCCTGAAGTAAGGTGTATTGATTTACTTAGGTGCAGGCTGTACATAATTAAGGAATAAGCAAGAAGATGATGAAATGGCCCAATAGGTTCTCTCCCACTTGGAGACAGGAGAAAACCAGAAAATGTTTCTACTCCTTTTCTGATGACTACTTTAGTTTACTATTCAGATAGGATTAAATAATGCAGTAATTTTTGTGCTGGTTATGGCACACAGAAAAGCTCTGATTTTATGTAAAATTAGCTTTCTTAGTAATAGAAAATTTAAGTTAAAAGCAGCCTATGTGTGAAGAATTAGTGACAGCCACTATGCAGCCAGTAGCTACTAGTTTGAAGCTCTCTGATGGGAATTTCTTATAAATATGCCAGACTTAAACAATTCCTTACCCATTCAAAGCCTTATTTTAAGATTCATTCCTTATTAAAAGCCAGCTGGTGCACAATCTTAATGAAGATACACAAATAGGAGCAAAAATCTTGGTGCAAATCTGAGAAAAGAACCTGATACATGACACATGAAGCAGTGGGAGAACTCAGCACTGATTTGAATTGCTCTGATAACCCTCAAAGCTTTCTGTACGTGCAACACCAAAATACATACTTCAGCTTATACCTCTCCCAGTCTCTGTGAACTCATTCTCCTCCACCAACATCATTCTCAGATGATATTAGTATCAAGAAAGACAAGTAGAATTGCCAGTCTACCATTGGAGGCTCCATGGCGTCTCCTGCATC
The DNA here is from genome assembly GCF_964195595.1 of Calonectris borealis. NCBI lineage: Eukaryota > Metazoa > Chordata > Aves > Procellariiformes > Procellariidae > Calonectris > Calonectris borealis. The sequence goes on from NC_134312.1 coordinate 133,051,320, forward strand.
TTTGCCTCCTTTGAAGAACAAGACAAAGGGAGTCCTGAGAATGGGCCATGGCTTTGCTTGCCTATGCCTGCAGACAAAACAGAGTCTGTATGCCCTGGAGTCAAGAAGCAACATGACTCCCAGAGTTACCCGTTGATCCCTTCCATGCAAAGCAGCTCCTCACCCTTTTTTGTGCTCCTATCACACAATATAGCTCCATCCATAGGAAATTACCTCTTTGGCATTCACCCTCCAGATACTTTGACTTATTAGGCCATCAGCTACTCCATCTTAACAGCATCTTTTCCCAATATAGAAAATTGTCTTTTGATCATCACCAAGGATGACTGGCTATGAAGGTGCTGTTAATGAATTCTCACTGAGCAGTGACATCTATTATTTATTACCAAAACTGATGTGGACTCTACAGCAGAAACTGACCTAGGCAGTCAATTTGTATTCATCTCTGATTCCTGGAAATGCAAAAGAAAATTTCTTTTGCTCTTCCTCTTATCTGTGTTTTTTTGCAGTGGGTATTTTTTTTTCTATTTGTTTGGTTGTTTTTTGGCTGGTTTTATTGTGTTCTTAATTTAAAAACTGTTATTGGTTTCATTTCAGCATTAACACTAATAGATTTGTTTTTGCAGTACACTGCTTTTTGCACACAAACTAAGCACAGCAGTTGTATATTGGCATGTTACACATACACAACAGTTAAAGTATGTTGCTTTTGTTATATCTTGCTACCTGGCAGGAATTCTTATTGGTATTTTCCTATAGACTGTGGACAGTATCAATATGGATGGAATAAGAGCTAAGGTATATTGGGTTTATGTGGCAAGGTTTTGGTAGCGGGGGGGTTGAAGGGGTGGCTTCTGTGAGAAGACAACAGAAGCTACCCCCATGTCGAACGGAGCCAGTTTCAGCTGGCTCCAAGACAGACCTGCTGCTGGCCAAAGCTGAGCCCATCAGTGATGTTGGTGGTGCCCCTGTGATAATATATTTAAGAAAGGGTAAAAAAGCTGCACAACAGCAGCTGGGAGAGAGGAGTGAGAATATATGAGAGAAACAGCCCTGCAGACACCAAGGTCAGTGAAGAAGGAGGGGGATGAGGTGCTCCAGGTGGCAGAGCAGAGATTCCCCTGCAACCCCTGGAGAAGACTAAGGTGAAGCAGGTTGTCCCCCTGCAGCCCATGGAGGACCATGGTGGAGCAGATATCCACCCTGCAGCCTGTAGAGGACCCCACGCCGGAGCATGTGGATGTTCCCTGAAGGAAGCTGTGACCCATGGAGAGCCCGCACTGGAGCAGGCTCTTGGTGGGAACTGTGGCCCATGGAGAGGAGCCCACACAGGAGCAGGTTTTCTGGCAGGGCCTGTGACCCTGCAGGCAACCTACGCTGGAGCAGTCCATTCCTGAAGGACTGCACCCCACGGAAAGGACGCCACTGGAGCAGTTCTTGAAGAACTGCAGACCGTGGGAAGGACCCACACTGGAGAAGTTCGTGAAGGACTGTATCCCATGGATGGGACCCCACGCTGGAGCAGGGGAAGAGCATGAGGAGGAAGGAGCAACAGAAACAAAGCGTTATGAAGCGACCACACCGCCATTCCCCATCCCCCTGAGCCACTAAGGGAGGAGGAGGTAGAGAAGTCAGGAGTAAAGTTGAGCCTGGAGAGAAGGGGGCTGTGGGGAGAAGGTGGTTTTAGATTTGTTCTTTTTTCTCATTATTCTACTCTGTTACTAATTGGCAATAAATTAAATTAATTTCCCAAAGTCAAATCTGTTTTGCCCATGATGGTAACTGTTGAGTGATCTCCCTGTCCTTATCTAGACCCACGAGCTTTTTGTTGTATTTTCTGCCCCTGTCCTGTTGAGGAGGGGGAGTAATAGAGCAGCTTGGTGGGCACATGGCAGCCAGTCAAGGTCAACCCACCACATAAGGTTAACGACAAGAATAAAAAATGCCATTTTCTGGAGTGTTCCTATGTCCTGTTGTTCAGGTAGATGCCTGGCACAGACATACGACTGAATGCCAGATATACAGGGTAACAGCTGGAGCTGGTCAATGGCTCTTTGAAGGTGAACTTCTCCTCAATCAGTTGCTCTGTTCTTCAGATCAGATGAAGAGAACCTTAGGTATGATATGTGTATCCTATTGTTAAATAGAATGAAGAAAAGGGAAATCTTTGTATTCAGCTCTACCTGCATCAGTTCAAGAAAATGTCAACCAGTTGACAAAAAAATAAAGGAAATGCAGCATGAAGCTTTTCTTTTTCCAAAAACAAATATACCGGGCATGAAATCTCCAATAATCTCCTACTCCCATTCACATGCACTCCAAGTTAAGAGTATTTTTCTTTTCTCTGGATGACATTTTAAGGACAGGCTGCCAAGCCCATCTGTCCCCTCTTTTGCAATTAATTCTTGTTTGCATGAGTTTTTCACATGCTGTTCAATTTTCTGGTAGAGAACAGTTCGTTTTCTTTCTGCAATGGGTTTCCTTTCTGAGAATATGTGCCCTCCCACCACCTGGGGAGCTACAACCTTCACAGAAAATTATGGATGATCAGTATTTCTGAAAAATAACCGAAATGAATACTCAATACACTCAAACACTCAACAACTTGAAAAGTCATGTCTAGCATGTCCATTCAACTGGGCATCTTGAAATAGAAGCACCCGAAGTCAGAGGGCAGTTTTGGCCTATGATATTCCATGACATTATTACTGGAGTTTTGCCAGCTGCCTAATGAATTCCACCACATTTGCAAACAACACCTCCACTACATGTGATCTGAAAACAATGCCTCAATCCCTAAATAGCTATGTAATAGGTATGGCCACTCAAATAGTTCTGATGACACTACCAACCACAAGAGGTGGAGGCCTCAGCCCTCCAAATACTGCCTTGAGTCATGCTGCTGCATAATTGCATCTTTAATAACTTTGTTTTTAAAATCTTCTACTATAACAAAATTAAGATTTTTTTTAACTGCACAAAAACAAAAAATAATGCAGACTACTTTTGTCTTTCCACTATCAGAAGAGCTAAGCCATAGCTTTTTAAGGAAACGAAAGGAGCAAAAAACCAGACATTATCATATTAGAAAGCCACTCTAACACCCATAGAGGAAAATGAATCACTCTCTCTTAGAAATAGGAACAGCTGAAAAACATCCTTTAGAATAACAACTAGAATTAATCTTTGTCATCAGATTTTGTAATATTCCTCATTGTCTTCAGTGCAGTGGAATATGATGCTGTCTTCTTAAGACATGAAATATCATCTAATTATTATAGATTACTAGATTCTCACAATGCATTTCCTTTGATCAGATCTATTAATAATCTATTCTGTACATGAGACAACTCACTGATAGAATTTCAAGAAATAATTCAGATTTATTATTTTCTGTCCCCCTCCTTTTCTTCTTTTATGACTTTTCTTTTCATCCTTTTTTTTTCCCATTTATCTATTGGTATTATACAATAAAAGACGAAGTAGAGTTTTATTATACAAAGATTGTGAATGTCAAGTTTCAACCCAGAAGAAATTCCTATAGGCAAACTATCTGCATATTCAAGCTTTTAATTTCCAGCATGCTTACAATAGGAGTTTTGGAGGGAGATAAAGGTGTCTGAATAACAAGAATGTTTATTAAAATAAAAGGGAATTAGGTTTGGAAAGTAATAAATTGCACTACATAGATCTCACCATAGTAGAATCTGCAGATACTTCACGTTCATGAACTAACATTGACTAATGCACTTGTGGATTAGAGTGTAATTTTCTCCATTATCAGATACATTTCTACTTTACTAATTACCAAAGAACACAGAGTATTCTACCAACTTAATGGCATTCTTTGTAAAGCACACTAGAGATATGTCTTTACAACCTATGCATTTTTGTCTTTGTCCATCTTCAACTTGATATTTTTTTGACAGAACATTCCACATTCTCTTTCTCTGTCTCCCTCTCATCCAGCATTTCATAGTTAATGATGCTGTTTCCTTGTTGGTATACACAAAAGGAGAAATTGCATTGGCTGTTGCATAAGGTTTGCTTGATACTCTGAAAGTTAGTTTAGTAACCGTCAGACTAAGCTGAGACGTTTGCCTTTTGGGAAACAGTTACTTTCAAGTTTGCAGCCTTCAAGCTTTTACACTAAGCACTATAAAACCTAAAATAAATTTCATTTTCTTAACTAGAAACTATTTTCCTTTGTCTTCTTAAAAGATACAAATGACAGGTGCTTTCCCATATCCTAACTAATGAACAGATAGAGAATACTAAGAGGCTTAAATTACATCAAATGAGATTTAGGTTAGACCTCTAGAAGAAAGCTTCTCTAATTCTACGAATAGTGAAACACTGGAAGACACCACTGAGAGAAAATGAAGTTGTTGCCATTAGGTGGTAACAAGCACCTTTAATGGGATTTTCAGGGAGAAGTTATATTTCTTTATTAGAGTGAGTAATATAATTGCAAAAAAATTGACATCTTTTGGGGTGCCTTAGCCCTTCTTTAGATATGACAATAGCACAACAAACATCAAACTACGTGCAGGCTGAGACTAAACTAATTGCCTAGATAAGCTGAGGGAGTAGATTGCATCAACAAAAGAGTGAAGGTGTAACAAAGACAGTATATGAGGAAAATTACACATGATCATGAAAGCAGTATCTCGATTGAGCTTTCAATTTTATTAATCCATATTACAAATTTTAGTCTTCATTTTTTAAGGCTATTTTCTGTAAATCTTCATCAAGGATCAGGACAGAACAGTCAGAGATGGAGAGGCTGTTTGTTGAAAACAAATTCATGCTTAGAGCTACTAATTTCTGTTCTTTACCAATTGCCTGTGCAAATGTATTCTGCTGCAGAGAGGTTGTCCATTTTCACTCACACTTTCCAAGAATGTGGTGAGGGAAATACACCACAAAAAAACACTCTTGTGCATGACTCACACAAGTGCCCTTACAGCAGAAATTTCACTGCAATGGAAGCGTGTTTGTCACTCTTACAAGGTCTGGTTTCATTTAGTGTTTGTTGGTCTACAGGAAGTTCATTTCTGGTTATGTGTTTCACTAGGTTGGGAGGCTGGAAGGTGGGAGGCGGAATCCAGGAAAATGTTTTTTAAGTCTCATTTTCTTCTACATAAATTGCTGTTAGGTTATAATAGAGATTTCAGCATCAGACAGCGTGCAACACTTTCTTGTATGTTTTGCGAGACTTTTCTTCTTTCACCCTAGTGACAGGAAGTTGGCTTATTCAAAAATATGATTTATTTGCCTAAAGGAATGGCTTTGATATAAGTTCTCTTTGAGTTTCTGCAGCAGGTGATAAGATCATTTTTTCATGGGCAGGTGCGATAAACATCCAGACTGTCAGATACAATCAGTGTCTTTGAGGTGTTTTAGAGGGTTTCTGATTTTGTGGAGAACAGTGTTTGGGTCAAGGGGTTTTCTGCATATAGTAGATTCTCAGTTGCAATTTTTATGATGCTTATGTAATTGAAGAAGTTGATGTTGGACTGGTGCTCCTGAGACAGTTTCATATCAGTTGTTATTAATGAGATACTACAGAAACAATGAAAGTTCCCTAGCCCGATAAGCAAGGTGGTGGAGGTGATCTGTGTTAGGTACAGTAGTGGTTTAGTGATTCCAGTATCTAGAAAGTCTTCCTAGCATTATTCCCAAAACATGCTAATTAGTTCATGAACTATCTTGATGTCACTAACTATGCCTAGAACCTAACGAAAATGGTGGCTGTTTAAACTGGACTTAACAGACGAGAGCCTGGACCAGATGATCTGCCAAGGCCTCCTCCCTGAATCATGCTTCATAGTTCAGTGTTTCATACATATAGTAAGAATGTAAAGGGAAATTCTCTACAGCGTCGAGAAATAAGTTTGGATTCACAAGGGGGATAGATAGTCTAGCAATTCACGTGGCAAGCATACAAGAAGAGAGGTGTTACTCTTCACTACTGAGGGGAGTACAGGATGGCTTTTTTCTGAAACTGGGAAAGTGTTTACCCAAATACATCTTTCAAAGTGAAATAAGACGACCAGTAAAATGAGGATACAGTGATAGATAAGATGGTCAAAAACACAACTTGATTGCATTGCCATTTGCATTTTGTTTTGGAAGAGGTATGAATTAAGGACGATTAATAAATTCAGCTTGATATTCTTTCTAAATAAAAAGGGAGTTATTTATATTTGACCTAATTAGAAGAGGAGCTGAACATCTTCAGGTGCTTCAGACTTCAATTAAAGATGAAAATATTCACTATTGTCTACATCCATAAACAGCAGCTGCACCAATATTCTAGCAAATTTACAGAAAATAAAATATCTTTAATCAAATTATCCTTCCTTATAGCACCTCCTTTTTCAATGGAAGACGGATGAGACTATAAAAATGAGACTGAAAATCACAGACCTTGAGGAACAAGTAATCTAAAGCTTATATGATTAGAACTTTTAACAAGATTTTAAAATGCTAAATACCATTAATTGTGTTTTCCAAACCAACAATGCTAACATGGAAAAAGAAATAAGTGTTAATATTGCACAGTATTTCACCTTAGACTCCAGGTAACAATAAAGCTTGTCTATCTCTAAAATAGTTTTACATACTCATCTTTCCTCCTTCATTTTCTGGAGTTTGAATTTGGAGATTATACTTACTATCTCCAAATGAAAACTATTCATCCTTCATTGCACAAAAGGTGACACTTTGTGCTGATGAGGATCAGTGCTTCCTTCACAGATTGGTTTTAGAAATCAAACCTTTTTTTTTTTAACCTTTTTTTTTAAAAAATACATCATTGAATTTCATGACACAGATGCACAGTAAAGAACTTGTCTAGTATTAGGATAAAAGCTCTCTGTTCATACTACAAGATCTGGCTGCTCGGAAGGAAGGAGCACAGCAACTCTCGCTAACAAAAACAACAGTGCTATTCCACACAGAGCGACCAAGTAGCATGGAGGAAGAACAATACACGGTACAGCAGGGTGACAGGAAATTAATCAGGTTTTAGCTATAAGGCTTACAGCTGTTGTCACATGGTTTGTCTATGTGCTGTATGTTGTACAGCCTGAGGTTCAGGGTACATACATCCCCCTTCTAGGGCACAAATGGCATCCATGGAAATGTCTCCTAATTTTGAAAGCACATAATCCTCAGTTAAATAAACATGAAAAACCTCAAGTGGATTCCAGTTCTACTGTGTGAAGTGGACTGGTATCTCATGCTGCGTAACTGGGCCAAACCTATTGTTTACAAGTGAGCCAAATTATCTTCAGCCCATAACATGGGCATAAATCAGTATCAAACATAAAACTATTGGCAAACTAGTAGCTGTTTACAGGAAAGGTGTGGATCCACAGAGACTAGACTGATGTGACAAGGATTAGATGTCTATATCTGAGGGAGTAACCTAATGTCCTTTGGTCCTATAGAGAGAGGAATTTCCAGAACACAATTCACTACAGCCCAGGATGGATAGCTAATGTACATGAACATGAACCCTGCACTCAAACTACCTTTTCATTTGCACTGACTATGAAGAGAGCTCAGAGTTATCTAGCTTGAGGCAGAGTTTAATGTTATGGATGTCCAAGGTTAGGTAAAATGAATCCCACAGCACATGACTTCTGGAAGATGATCTGAAACATGAACTTGTCCTTGTTTATTTATAAAGATACAAAGTCAAAGAAGAAATTCAACCACAAAACTGACGCTCAGGAGAATTTTATTCACCTTAATGAACTCAGATTACATTCCATTTATTATAGTACTTAGGATGCTAAATAATCATAATTTAGTAGAAAACGTGTGCATGGGTCACACTGGCACTTTCTGTGGTAATATGATATAACTATAATTGTATACAAGGCTGATGTCAGCAGAGAAGACCTGTTCAAACTTTATTTGAAAAGATGCCATTCAACAAATTTTTAAAAGCTTTGTATGGAACTTTCTGACTTTCTTAGGCTAAATCTGAGGGCCTGCAACCCAGAAGATGCTATTCTCGGAAAAGTTGCAAACTATTGTAGAGAGTGTGAAAGTCTGTATCACCTTTGATCTCTGTGAGTGCCAGTGATGTCAACAGACACTTCTGTCTGGATTAAGGGTAATACACATGGCTCTGGCAAACAGAGCTACCATTTCAACTTTACTTTTAGCAACACTACAATGCTATTTCTTTTTTTCTTCACAGTAGGGAGCAAAGCAGAGAAAAGACCTCTAACAGCAGCCAGGGATCTTCAGCCAAGCTCTCTCGTTAGCATCAATTCTAATGCATGAGCCTTCAGGGAGCAGCTAACTGATACCTGCTGATTCATTCTGACAGATGCTATAAATTCACTGCACATTTTCAAGGAAAGTGATGCAGGAGTAGCTTTAGGCAAGTGGGAGTCATAAAAAGTCCTATGTTGAATGGAACCAGGATGAGTTGCTTTTTCTTAAGTAATCCATTCTTGAATACTTCCCTCTCATAATTCCCTATCCTAGCCTATATATGTATGTGTACATCCACCCCACCAGACTGTCTTGGCAGGTATTACTCTGCTCTTCATGTGACCCAGTGACACCATCCCAGCATGTGCTGTAGAAAGACAATCGTGCTCTTTGATAATAGGTCAAGTATTGAGTCAACATAACAGTATCACTTCTGTCTAAAGGCTGAAGCACAGGGAATGTCTCTCCAGAGAGAGAAAAGACTCTCTAAGGAAAGTCTGGGGGAACTTGAACCTTTAAGAACAAAACTGGATATAGCTATTAGATTTCAGAAGAAAGCTGTAGCTTTCTTGAATTTTAAGAATAGAAAGACTTTCTCTTAAGACCAGACAGAAAGAAAATGCAACTCCTCTGTCAATGACTGTGGAATGATATAGGTAGCAAAAATTTAATTGCTGCATTCCATACCTTATGGATTAAGCATAAAAAATAAGCATAAATATAAAACTCTGGTTAGTGGTGTGTAAAGAGTTTTAGCCACCACATCTCATTTCCTTCTCATTTCCTCATGGCACTCATTTCCTCCTTTTATTTCCTTGACTGTGGAAGAGAAATATCTGTACCCATAGTCAGGACTGATTCAGAGGTCCTGCTCAATCCCCTGCTTCACAGACAATAATATTGCAAAAAGAACTCACCACAGTTTCTGGAAAATAAACTGAATTCCCAAAAGCTGGGCACAGTGTGGATAAAACTGGTGTGCTCAAAGGATTACAACATACGGAGGAAGGATAACCTAAATGATTCAGGCTAGTTTAGTCAAAGCTTAGTCCAAAACATCAGTTCATAAACCACAGAAATAGACTGTAGCCCCTGCTGCAATAGCCAAGAAATATAGACAGGCCTGGGTAGCTACCTCTTGTACTTAGCTCTACAATAGCTATACAGCAGCATTCCAGCTGTGCCAACACAAGGCACAACCCGGCTCACCTAGCAGCTATCTGGCACGTATCCTCTTCTAAGCTATACTTAGACAGCTACCAGTGCCTGAGCCACTGTGTTCAAAACTAGCACAAGTGTGTTTATACTAGATTTCCACTCACTCACAGCTCTGCCAGCAGTACATCTGTAAGATTACAGCTTTGTCTCACCAAATGAGTGGGGGAATCCTATGACATTTAAACACTGAGCAAAACCATGAAGAATATATAGTAAGTAATAATCCTACACCAGCTGGGGAGATGTTCTCAGGTACGTATTATGATGTGACATCATTTTTTATGGTCCAACGATTTTTATGCCTGATTCAACAAATAATAATTCTGTGATACCCTCTTCCACAATTGAATTACCATTACATGGGTATTCTGTGAAATATGGAAACATACTTTAAACAATTATTTTAATACTTATAAAACTACTGAGATAGTGTAGTCTCCAGTCCAAATATATTATTCTGTAATACAGCCCTGGACCTGCATAGCAGAACGTTGAAGTATTTTCATTGCTAATCTGACAGGTAATATATTTTAACTGAATGATCTACCTATACATATTACAAATTATTAGCTGTCAATTAGATATACTGGTAATACAGATAATTATATGTTTCAAGTAACAGACCTGTACTTTGACATGCATTTACAGACTAATTAGCACTTCTGTCAACTTCTAGAAACAGAGCATTCAAAGTAGCACTAACAAAGTAGTTTTGATCCAGTTCTTCCTCTTACCCTTCTTTTATGCCATGACTTTTTTATTCTCTACACATTTATGTTTCACCTTAATGGGGAGTATTTAGCCTCTCAGAAATACATATATTGTTCCTTCAGAGATTTCTGCAAATAGTTTCTTTTGCATCTTAAGAATAAAGCAAAACAATCCAAAATTTTCTATCATCTCCATGAATTTGTTTTTTCAACATAACAATTCATCCTGTTCCAAGGGCCTGAACTGTAAAGAGCAGAACTATTTGGTGGCCTTGTTGAAAATGAAATGTTTCATAGACATATGGAAGCGTCCTCAGGAAGGGATTTTGAAGCCAATGCTGACCAAGAGCGAGCAACTAGTGGAATGTGAGAAAACTGCCTCCATTAAATGGTCCTGGCTGCAAAACAAAATGCAAAATCATAATTCTGTTTCCAAACAGCACTTGGAAGTTTTTGGTCATGCACTAATAAAAACATGCATTGGAATGAAAACAAAATGCAAAACCTTGAACATCACGAAGAATTAATTCTTGCCCTCTGGACAGCTCTATGGCAAAGATCCGCTTTTTTCTATGAGGCCAGTGACAAAGGACAGAATTTTAACCCATGACTGAGAATGATTTTTTGTCTGTTTTCATAAATTCTAGAGAAAGGCTTTTAGAGGTGTCCATGGAGAGATGAGTAGAAGGAATGCTGTTCTCTGAAATCCTAAATGAAAGAGTTTTTTATGTCTTCTGCTGGTGAAGAAAATCCTAACACTCAATGGTCTCTTAAGACCTACAACAACAGAGAGAACAGAGGAACTGGGGGTTTACGATGCGTGGGAATTTATGGATGTTTGTGGTGTCTAATTTTTTCTACTGTGTAAAGGGGTGGGAATGACTGGAATTTCAAAAAATGAGAAAACCATTACTAAGAAAACACTTCTTACCAATTGCAGCCTCCATCCCTAGAGTGCAGTCTTCACCAACAGCCTCTGGTTTTGAGGTTTATGGATGAAGTTACTTATATAAATCTTAATATAATAATTTATGGTTTCCATATTTAATTTGGCATGACCTATCTACTTGAGGGACTATTAAATCAGTGTTGGAATGAAACATAAACCTTTTCAAAACTACAAAGCTTACTAGCAGAGCTTCAACAACATAAGGCATTGTAACTGTTTAATATTCTATACTCTTTATTAAGATGATACAGAGTTTTACAGTGAGATACAAGATAGATAAAGACTCATAATATACACCCAAGTCACATAAGAGAGGGCGTTTTTCCATCAGAGGACTTTTCTAGCTGGGACATATAGAACTTAAACACGGCTAGCTGTTTTGCGCTCCTTTCTACAATGGATGTCCTTCCGCACTGAAATGCCTTTCAGAAGGATACTGAATTATGCAATTTGAATTAAATAAGGTGTTTGTCACAAAGGCATGCCTAGTGTACCATAGGGGCATCCCCAAACAATCTGATTTCTTATCGTTCACCCTTATCTTATTATGTCCTGAGCCAATATTCCATGAAGGCAAGCCAATAATTTTGCCAAGCAGAAATTGCAAAGGAAATCATAGCACTGTGCAAGTTAAACTTTCTGTAAAAATGTCAGTGTTTGCTAAGTGTTGTGTAGTTTTTGTGATGCCTTTTAGAGGGCTGATAAGGGACAAAACTGGAAAAAAAGATATTTTGGAATTCTCTATGCTTCATACAAAACTCCTTTAGGAATTCAGCTGACTGTTCAAGAACACACTGTAACAGAAAGAGATTCCAGCAGAAATTCCAACTTAAGTTCACTCTTGGGCTTCTTCTGTCATTATCAGCAGCATTATGGCAATGGTGCCTACGATCAAGATGATTGCTGTGCGGTGCACCATATCAATACAGGGTAATAAAAAGAGCCCCACGAAGCTTCCAATTCTAACTTAAAAGTGTCCTTTTAGTGTCAGTTCCCAGAAGACATTTTCTCTTCTGTTTTCAGAATGGGACTGTGGAACATTCCTCACTTACAGCACGCCCTGCATACTTCAAATGAAGCTGCACTTTCACAAGATTACAGACAAGAGCTATTCCAGCGGTACTCAAAAATCGGGAGGTGCCAGAGCACCCAGGTGGATACCCTCTATCCTCTCCTTCGTCACTCACTGAGAGTCAGCGCTCTGGACTCTGATGAGGAGAAAGAATTACATGTCTTTTCCCAAGTAAGAGCAAGTTTCATGTCTAAAATACAGTCAACACAGCAACCTCTCTATGTCAAAAGCTACTATGCATTTGATACTATGTTAGATTCCCTTACATGATATTAAATGGGGATTTTGTGATCCCTTATCTAATATAACGAAACTTCCATTTAAGACCATGCCAAAACAAACCATGACTCCCCATTATATTTATCACCCTTCCCAACAAAATTCAGTTCTCAATTACTCTTCCTTTAGTCTCTAATCCCCTAACTAGGAAGCTCCCAGAGGGAAACCTGCACAATGGATAAGTGAATTTTACAAAATTATTCACTTTTCACATACTTTAATTAACAAACTTGTCAGTCCAGCAAATAATCTGTTACTAATTAGCACAGAAGTGCCTACATCACTAACTAAAACCAGGAAAACTGCACTCCTTTGCAAGTTCATCACTTCATATTACTTTTGTAACATATCATTATCTCCTGTATTTTAATTTGAGAATTCAGGTCTGCCCTTTGTGACCACAGCACATACAATGCAAGTCTTAACATTATTTTTTTTGCAAGGCACTGTAAACATATATGTTCCAGGAAGCTTAAAGTTGTTAAAGTGCAAAAAAATGTTATTTTATACAAGTAAATAACAAATACTGTCCCATGAGTCTACCCTTTCTCAATGCACTGTTCGATGCATCACAAATATGGCATTTCCTAACTGTCTACTGCTAGAGTTTGCAAACTTGATATTCTTTGAGCAGTGTGTGTGCATGTATGTGTGTTTGTTGATTTATCATCTTTGTGGTGTTTGTAGTATACCATTTATGCTGCAATATTCGACTACTTTCTTTAGCTACAAATCTTTTTTGAGAGAAGCAAGAAACAATGAGTTTTAAAACAGAAAATCCCTCTGCTGATCATCGAAGATGAGCTATAAACAGCCATCTTTGAGACCTCTCAAATAAAAGATCGCCCTTATAGTGGGAAACACGAGCTGACCTAAATACAAGGGAGACCGTAAAATTTCCCTCTAATTCATATGGGTAAAACAGAGGCATTAACACACACTTATGAGGGAGTTCTGAAAATCTTGCATAAATGTTCCCCACAATAGAAGTCCATATGTTTTCATAGTCCCTCCCTTTCACCCTCTGCTAGGATACACAACCATGCATGCTAGCTGAGAATGCTGGTCAGACTCGGGGTTACAAAAATTAAGAATCACTGAAATTGCTTAAGAGACAGTTACAGAATTGCACATATGTCCATTCCAAGTCTTGGTCTGCTCCTAATAGCAGGCTGTACCTTAAAGACATAGCCAAACAAGATGATACTCATTTTAACATATGTTACAAACGGAATGGTTAGGAAAATAAAAATATGGTAATACTACACTTAAGGTTTCTCCAACCGACAGCACAGGAGCAGTCTGCTTCCAATCAAACCCTGTTGATTTCAGGAAAGATTCAATCAAGTCACAAAAGAGCAAAACTTTTGCAAAATCAGGCCCTGACATGTTTTATAATTTTGAATGGAATCATGACATTGTGTAAATTTGTGTTTGCTGAGACGTGCTGGCAGCAGGACTTATTGGGAAATGGGAAAGCTAGGACCCCAGTGCCTGCGGGGAAAAAAAAGATTTATTACTTAGGGAAAGGAGAGGTTAAGGATACACAGAACAGGAATTGACAGGCATAATCTTAACTTCAGTAAAGGGTCTTGACTAACTCTACCTGACTACTACATTTACTTAAAGCTTCCCCTGTCACCTGTCCTAGTCTCTAATCATCTCACATCATGAAATTCACATTTAAAATCTTCAATAATTCAGCTGTTCAATTAGTTAGCCAACTAATTATTCAGTTATTGATCTGCCTCACAAGGAAAATAAAACTTTAATGGATGGACAGTTTACCTTTCACAAACAGAAGAATCTGAGTTGCTGATTACAGCTTAGATTTGGTACAGGCACAATTCTCTGGAAAAAAAAAAATTGTCTAAATTTTTTTCCCTTTGCAGTTCTCAGATTAGCCCTGTTATAGTTCCAGAAAATGAGAAACATCTGAAAGTTTCCAACTGTTTGCCACCACAAGTAACATTACAGGTGATGCTTATCTACCTCATTTGCTTCTTGCTTAGGAAATGCTTAGGACTGAAATGATGCTTTGTGCTGGAGGTAATTAAACACTCTCCTCTAAAAGCTATAATGGAATTTTTAAAACTCAGTTGCATTATTTTGCTTCTTGCTTTGCCTGTGCTAGATGTAATTTCTTCATAAGGGAACCTTCCAAAAGGTTTTTCTTTCCTCTTATGAGCTCCTTAATACTGATCTACATCTTTCTTTTTAAACCTGCTACCCACCAGTTCCTCCTCCTGCCTTTTTCAGTGACCATTAGGCTGACAGACCATCTCTTTCAATCTCCTCTCACAAGACCGATGCTGAGCCCTGTAGATTTCTACAAGGACTGTGCTTGCTTTGGAATAGCTCCTACAGTTAGACACTGGTGTCCCAAAGCACTGAGACCCTGTTAAACAACTTGGCCAACGAAGTTCATCCCAGGGCACAGAACTTATTCATGCAGATATTCCAACTTTTGTGCTGCTTAAACGCTGCCACCACCAGTTTCATATCCTCCTGTCAGCACAAAAAGGGAAAGCACAGCCAGCCAGTTACTGACACACCAGCATAGCCTTACCTGGTATTTTTAAAGTCAAACCTGTTTTATAGTATTACGGTCTCTAGCTTTTTATTCTATTCCATTTCTGGAAGGAAGGAAGGAAGGAGGGGAAACCAGAAGTAAAAACAAAGGAGAAAACCTTACACGTGTTCCAGAAATGAAGACAGCCATTTTCAAACCATTTTCTGATGAACCACAAGTATCACAGGGTTGGTATTTTTATGAGAGTAAGACTAGTGAAGAAAAGTGAGAGAAAAGTGGGTCACAGATCAGCCTGAACCAGCAGTCCCCCTGCACAGGGATGGTCATGCCAGTACAGGTGTTAAACTACCCTAAAAGGGGCAAGGTGCCTGGATCTTCTCCTAGAGCTCTCAGCAGCGTTACATGGTTCTTACCATACTTACCAATGCCTGTCAGTTGAGCCCACACAACTTTGACCATTACTGGTTTTGTCATAGGCTGATGAAAGGTCTGAGAAAGACCTCCTTTAGGGAAGGGGGAGGAGGGGAGAGCTCATGCAACACACGTGATGTATAGTACACAAACACATAAACCTGAAGGGATTTTAGCTTCACCGTAAGGTATTTTTCCCAATTGCAGTTATAGGAAACATAGCAGCCATTGCTTTGCATGATTGTAGCAAAGTACTACTTACTCCACAATACAGATATGCTATTAAATGTATCCATCTTGAAAACAAGCTTTCAATGCAGCAAAATATTTCTAATCAATAATTTGTAGCTTGTGAGCATTTTAAATTGCAACAGTGCCTAGCCCTACCGCAAGAATCCAAACAATGGCTCTTAAAACAAAAGAAAAAAGCACAACTTGTCTAATTTTCAGTTTAATGTGTATCAAATTTACGTAAGTTTGTGCAGATAAATATTTTTTTTCTAGTCTATAAGCACAAATATACAGATAATAAATCAACTTCATCAAATTATTGGGAAATATTCACTGAAGAGGAAAAAAAATCGGTAGCTTTACATTAATGCCGATAGAACTTGAATCACAAAACTGTCAAAGATAGCTTATTAGTTACTTTAAATAGGCATTCAATAATTGAAGTATCCTAAGGAATAATTACAGGCTATATTAAGACCACAGGAGTTTAAATTCGTAAAGCTAAGAGTACATACCATAACGTGCCAAAGACACATTGAATGAGTCCCAGTTTCCTTTGCATCTATTCCTACCCTCGCAT
The DNA here is from genome assembly GCF_964195595.1 of Calonectris borealis. Lineage (NCBI taxonomy): Eukaryota > Metazoa > Chordata > Aves > Procellariiformes > Procellariidae > Calonectris > Calonectris borealis. The sequence continues at coordinate 133,067,541 of NC_134312.1, forward strand.
TTGTCCTCCCTCTTATCTATGTACAAAGAATTACCAAATACTTTCAATCTAAATAAATTTTCTTTAGATCTTTGGAAAAACACAAACGCACACACCTGACCTGAGAAAGAAGCATCAGTGAAACCCCCCTGAGAAACACACTACACTTGTACCAATCATCAACTGGGAAGTGCTGTCACCAGAGTGAAACTGCCCAGAAATGCACCTGTGTGGCAAATGGAAAGCAGATGAATTGAAAAAGATGCTCCTTACACAGTCTCTTCTAACATATCAGTAATATCATGCTATTCATGCTAAATTTCTGGAATGTTAGTGTTTCCCACAGCCCATAAAATCTTGCGCACCATCCAGTTTGCCTGGATGTTCCCATGCTGCTTTTCAGCCATGTCTTTGCAGAGAGGTACAGGTCAATACTCCATCAACTGGAAACTGAACAACCTCACATGAGATTTATTGCCATGAGAAAATTGCTTCTGAGGAATATATGAAAATCATAAGCAGAAAACCAAAAGGCAATACATTACCACTGCTATTTAGTGGCAAATCACTAACTCCACAGTTCATTGCTGTTAGAGACCAAAGATCTTTTCTCCCTGCAGTGAATCAGCCCAAATTTTACAGCAGTTACAACTGAAGTATATGATGGCAAACGGGAGAACAGAATGGCAAAAAACCATACGGGAACATAGAAATTATTTTAATTTACATAAAAACTAGCTACCACTTTACATGGCTAAACATTAGCACTAACATATACGAAAATAAAATTATGTAAGCATGTCATGGTTTAACCCAGCAGGCAGCCAAACACCATGCAGCCGTTCGCTCACCACCCTCCCACCCCCCACAGTGGGACGGGGAGAGAATCAGAAAGGTAAGAGTGAGAAAAACTTGTGGGTCGAAATAGAGACAGTTTAAGGGAACATAAAAGGAAGGGAAAATAATAATAATAATAATAATAATAATAATAATAATAATAATAATAATAATAATAATAATAGAATATACAAAATGAGTGATGCACAATACAATTGCTCACCACCCGTGCTGATCGATAACCAAGTAGCGATTGCTACTTCCTGGAACACGCCTACCATTCATATACTGAGCATGACATCACATGGTATGGAATACCCCATTGGCCAGCTGGGCAGCTGTCCCGGCTATGCTCCCTCCTAGCCTCTTGCACACTTGGAGAGCACGGAAGCTGAATGTCCTTGACTAGCAGGGACAACTGAAAACATCAGTGTGTTATCAACATTCTTCTCATACTAAATCCAAAACACAGCACTAGGAAGAAATTTAACTCTATCCCAGCCGAAACCAGAACAAAGCAGAGGCCACTATTCCTGTATTCAGTGTCCTAAACAAGTAGCTTGAATTGCACAAGCAAGGAGTGTCTTCAAGTCCACATAACCTTTACGATAATTTCAGATGACTCTGTAAACCAGATTATTTCTATTTATGTTGTGGTTTAACCCTAGCCAGCAACTAAACACCACACAGCCGCTTGCTCACTTCCCCTGCCTCTGGTGGGATGGGGGAGAGAATCAAGAGGGTAAAAGTGAGAAAACTCATGGGTTGAGATAAAGACTGTTTAATAATTGAAATAAAATAAAGTAAAATAGTAATAATAATAATAATAATAATAATAATAATAATAATAGAATATACAAAGCAAGTGATGCACAATGCAATTGCTCACCAGCCGCCGACCGATGCCCAGCCAGTCCCCAAGCAGCCCCCCGGCCAACTCCCCCAGTTTATATTCTGAGCATGACGTCATGGGTATGGAGTACGCCATTGGCCAGTTCAGGTCAGCTGTCCTGGCTATGCTCCCTCCCAGCTTCTTGTGCACCTGGCAGAGCATGGGAAGCTGAAAAGTCCTTGACTACCTAAGCACTGCTCAGCAACAACTAAAACATCAGTGTGTTACCAACACTATTCTCATACTAAATCCAAAACTAATTCTCATATTAAATCCAAACCACTACTAGCTACTACGAAGAAAATTAACTCTATCCCAGCTGAAACCAGGACAATTTAGGATCTCACACGCATATTTTTAGGCAGAAATGCAAGCCACCCAGACTGAATGTTTTGGCCTATGGATAAATTTGACAGTGAAACGCACCTACAAAGGATCCACTGGATAGGGCAATAGCAGTGTTTTCCAGATCAGTGTGACTGTAGTTGCTTTGATTTATTTGGCTTGAAAAAAGGCAGTGCATCTTTTCAGAGTTATGTATCTTTTTTTCTCTGGCATGGCATTCTTTATTTTATTCTCTCCAAAGATCCATGTTCCAGCTTATGCTGGAAGTTGTGTTCTCAGTCTAATAATTAGTTATATTAATCAGTTTAACAATTAGTTCCCACTGAAGTGAAACTTCTTGTTTACATGCTATTTTCCCTTTGAGATAGAAAAGACAAAGCATAAATACAGCAACTATATTTAAGTAACTACTGGAAAAACATATTTTATCTGATGTGAAATTTGCTTCTTTTCTTAGCTCTTTGCTTTTCTTAGCTTTTTCTTCTTTCCTTGTTCTTTTGAGGAATACCAAGGTTTGCATTTAAAATTAAACATTTCAAGCAAAATCATCATCAGTTCTAAATACTGTATTCAGAGTACACTATATAGCTCAGCAACTACCTGAAATACTATAGATTTTCATCTCTATAACTTCCAAGTGGGGCTGACACATACCTTTATTCAGCCTTATACTTCAGAGACATACTTAGCCTTGAAATACATTGATCTGCAAATAAAGTAAGATTTTTTCTTCAGAAGGTCAACAGACTGACTATATTGTAACCATACTGTGATTATACTGCTAATAATCATAATTTCTCATCCTATAGATAGATCTGTAGTTTGCAAACACTGTTACTAGTTGCAGGGTAGGAAATACTTCAATCAAAAGCCAGTATGTTTGGGTTATTTTTCCCATCACTGAAAAAATAAAACTTTTGCATACAGATTTCTGTATACAGAGTTCTCTAGAAATGGTGATTTCTGTATTTTCATATCACTGTTAAATAGGGGGATTCCTGAGCTTTGATTAATATACATCAGAAAACAGGCTGTGTGGAGAGTGCTTCGGGTCAGAAAAGCCCTCCTTAAGTCGTGTCTGCTTCTGAGAAGTTAGAAACAAGAAAGTTATTTCCTCAAGCCTCCAAGTGAATGAGGCATCAGACAGAGTATTCCCTCCTGGGAAGCTGCTACTAAACCCAGGCATTAGAAGTACATCTGTAACTACTGAATTCAAAAAGCAATGTTCTATGTGTTATCTTTGAAGTTTATCCCAAGGCCCAATGGGTATAAACATTAGCAATCCTTATAACTTTTCCCCCCAAAATTCCACCATACCTACCCCAGGCAACCAACACTTGTGCACACAGGGACTCTCAAAATATTCATGTCTAAGTATACTTGCAAACTGTAAGAAGTATACACTGACAAGCAAAGAAACAGATTAACCCTGCAGATCTTGAGGGGAAAAAAAAGGCTGTTTTCTTTGGATGGAGACTTAAGCCACTGCTTCCTCAGTGAGTTTAGTATTTTCCTCTCACGTCAGGTTTGTTTTTTATTTTAATTCCTTCCTGTGGCACAGTCTGAAGTGCCTTCTACTGTGTGCTTGGCAGCCACTCTTTCACTGTCCAGCTGCTTTCTCTTGCCATTGACGCTGGGATGCCTTTTCTGTCAATGGATAAAATTTACAAGCACATTACAAGCAAAATTACAGGCAGTCTTCCTGCTCGACAGGAACAGTATTGAATTATGATTTCCAGAGGAGTATCTTCCACAAACAATGTATGCAGTTTCTCATTTCCTCTTGGCAATGGTATATCCAATCTCTGCTAATTGCTTCCTGTAGACACACTTCTAAATAATAATTTGCACCAAAAAAAAAAAAAGTTGATTATTTTAGGCAAATCCTTCTCAGTTTAAACTATCCATGGGGAAATAACCTGAGACACAGCATAGCAGTAGAACCTCAATATTATCTCCTTCCATTGAATGCAGCAGGATTTTGCAGATGTTTAATTCATCTCTATATGATGCCAGGCATAGGCAAAAGTGTTCAGAACAATTTCCTGTTAGATCAACTTTGAAAATTACACCTAAGCTATCTTTCAAAAACAGTTCATTTCTTAACCTAGAAGTGAGTAAGTTAAATGTCCTGACAAGACTTAGAGCTGTCCAATGACAGCAATACTAATATGAGAGACTTTTCTGAAGTACATATTTCGGCAATATCCAACTTGGTCTGAAGCTGCAAAATTCAGACTCAGAGTAAACATGAGTAAATGTGCCAGACACTGAAGGACCACAGAAGAAGCTGATAAATCAGTCCATATTAAATGTGTCAATATTACCTAAATAAGTGGCATCTAGTGGATTAGGCACCTGATAAAAGTCAGGATATTTAAGATCTATTCCTGGCTCCAGCTATAACCTGTTAGGTGATACGTGGAGAGTATAGCCTTCTCATGCTTCCTATCCCTCCATCTATATCCCCCAGACATCCTAGAGCGCTTCCAGTGTGAGGTTCTGTCTAAAAATATCATATTTTCACATCTATATCCCACAAACTACCTGTGAAAAACGAAAAATTTACCAGCACAGATTGTAAGTGTGTATAATTGACACAAAGGTTACCCAAGAGACCACCCTTCCTCCTATCTTCCCAATCCTAAATCCCCATAGTCTTCTCTCTCCTACCAATACATCCCCTGTCTCTGTCCCTCATTATCTAAGGGACACATTTCCAAGCACTACTTCTTTGTAAGGGTGCAAACTGAACACATAAAAATACGTGTGATTAACCAAACATTTACCTGCTGCAGTTGTATTTCTGTTTTTCATGAAGACATGAAGAATGGCACATGTAGGGCCAACAGGGTTCTATTCCATTTTAAGTGCAGTAACATATGAAATATGGTCCAAGTGACTAATGCTTCACAACATAGTGTGAGACAAAGAGGTTATCCCAATGGTGCATTCCTGCACAGGGACTGTACACTGCAACATGCCTTCCAGGGCTGCTCCAGCTTAAAACAGTGGTGACACCACTCCAGCTGTTTTATGACTAAGATATATACCTTGCCTTGCCACCTAATTCCCGTAACACAAAGTAGAACAGGAGTAAATTCAGTCCAGCCTCTTCTTTTTTAATGACTGATCTGAATACAAATGTCAAGACTTGGGCAATGTGTGAGCTTGGGTAGTTTTGCCTATACAAATGTACACAGAGTATCAGGCCCAAGCTTAATATTAAATTAAGATTATGTTGGTTGGATAACTAGAAGCTGATGGCATGAGTCAGAAAAATTACTTTTCGATGGGAGGGGTTCTCTTACAAAAAAGATCACTGCAGAAACCTATGTGGTGACAAGCCAAGGTGTCAGAAAACAAGATTAAAAAGTTAGAGAAGATGAAGACAAAAAGAACAGCCAGATAGAAAAAGAGGGCTTTTTTTACACCTGAAAGGCACTGAAACTGAAATATTGTCAATTTAGAGATAACCTCTGGGAGGTTAACTTCTTTAATTCAATTCTGCTTTAGGATGATGAGCCCCAGATAAATGCACTGCTGACTATGTTGGCTGCATAGTGAATTTCACCTCTTGCTTTCTGAGTGCCATTCAGATAGCTCTGGTTTTGATTCCTTAATTCGCTGCTCCTGTGGTGGCAGAAATTTTTTAGTTATTGTTGTTTGTTTTCTTGAATTCATTACTCTTCTATCACTTAGCAACAGGTATACGTTCCATTTCTTTCAGTGGGAAACACCAGTGAGGTTTAGGACATCATTTTTGACAGGCATCTTTTTGAAAACTACTATTCATGAGGAGGTGGGTTGTTACATACCAATTACTTACTTTTATGAAAATAAATTGCACTTATTTTTTGTAAGAGGGAAAAAAAATCACAATTCATTTAATACTTGCAAATCCAATAAATTTGTGTCTGTTTATTAATTTCTACACCCAGTGTATTTTCACAACACTTTGACCTCCAAACTCTTGTAGATGTTTGCTTCATGATGACATATGGGGCTTACAAAACAACATACATCAAGAGTTAAAAAAAAACCATACATAACAATAGCCCAAAATTTCACAGAACTAAAAATGGCAAAAGCCCAAATCTCCTAATTACTTAGCAATACCTTTCTATATTGTTTAACAATGACTGAGGACAATAAGGGTCTAATCTTACTCCCATCAGACACTACAGGAACTTTGGCACTTATTTTAGTGAAATTACAAGCAAGTCTTTAATTATTTCTATATTTAGATTCTTATGTTGCAAGCCAGTGGATATAACGAAATGCCATGTTCAGTGACTTCAGCTCCATTTGATGTCCATATACTTGAAAAGCCCTCTAAGATCTCTATCTTTTTTTTCCTTTATGACCTCACTCAAATGCAGCAATCGCTAAGAATCTGAAGGGACAGACCACACACTACACATTAATCAAGGTGCTGTAAACAGAAACAACCCTCATTCTAAAAGATCTATGGTTAACACCATCTAAAGCACTCCAAACACTCAGCTTTTACGAATTCATTTAATAGGAGTGTCACTGCAATACACAGAGTGGGCTACCTCTGATTCATTCTAATCACATGAAAGTCACGCACTTTGCTCTTGCATATGGTTAGCAGCCTACAGTAATTGTTCCAACCCTCAATGATTAGTTTATTTTATACTTTATTTTGCATAGGAATACATAAATCCATTAGAGCAATTCCAGACCACCAAATTTTGGAATCTTATCAAACCACACGGCTGATGATCTGAGGCAGGATGTGATCAAGCAAACACAGCAAACATTCAAAAACTGACAATTAGGGAAACAGTCACCTGGAAGGGTAATATCATTTTGTCTTGCCTTTTTCTGCTTTACATTCCCAGTCTTCTCAGTGTCCAACTATCTTCAAACACCAGCATAAAACATGAACTCTCACCCTGCACAGTCTTTCAGTACATACCAACAAGTTTTGCAGATAGGGAAATATATTACAGATGTTTGTACCTCCAGTTTTGGGAAAGCATAGACTTAGATGATTATCTGCATAAGTCTCTAGCTGTCCTTTTTAAAAAAAGACAGCATTATTTAATTAAAAAAGTAGTGTTTTCTTGTTGGGAAGAAGCAGGGTGGTGTTTTCTGGTTTTACATTGATGCAAGCATCTCCTGACTGTCCCAAGTTACTGAAGATATTAGAGAGCAATTAAAATAATTAACATTTTTAAAGTCAGTGAGATTAGATACATGACAGTTAAAAAATTTGAGGAAAAATGGCTGGGGCACTGTCTCAGAGAAGATTCTCCAATAGAACAAACCACAAACTAAGAGGGAACCAGTACAGACCACATCTTTGGATTCCAGAGTTCACAGAATCACAGACCGGCTGAGGCTGGAGGTTACCTCTGGAGAGCATCCAGTCCAACCCTCTGCTCAAAGCAGGGTCAGCTACAGCAGATTGTTCAGGCCTGTGTCCAGTCAGGTTTTGAGTACCTTCAAGAATGGAGACTCTACAATCTCTCTGGACAACCTGTGCCTGTGTTTGACCACCCTCTTAGTAAAAAGATTTTTTTCTTATGTTTACATGCAATTCCATGTATTTCAATTTGTATCGATTGCCTCTCACTCTGCTATCAGGAAGAGTCTGGCTCCACCCTCTTTACTCATCCCCATCAGGTATTTAGATACATTGATGACGTTCACCCTGAGCCTTCTCTTCACCAGGCTGAACAGGCCCAGCTCTCTCAGCCTCTCCTCGTATGACAGATGCTCCAATTCCTTACTCATCTTTGTGGCCTTTTGCTGGACTTGCTCCAATATGTGCATGCCTCTCTTGTACTGGGGAGCTAATACAGCCCCGGACTGATACAGCTCCGTACCAATACAGCCCAGCACGCTACTGACCTTCTTTGCTTCAAGGGCACACTGCTGTCTCATGTTCAACTTCTTAACTACCTGGACTATGAGACAGTTGTCCTCCAGCCTTTATTGCCATATGGGGTTATACTTTCCAAGACACGAGACTGCATTTCTTTTTCTTGACCTTCATGAAGTTCCTATCAGTCTATTTCTCTAGCCTGTCCTGGTCCATGTGAATAGCCGCCCTGCCCTCAGTGTATTTGCCACTCCCCCCAAATTGGTGTCACTAGCAAACTGCTGAGAGTGCTTCTGTTCTGTCATCCAGGTCATCAATGGATATATTAAACAGGATGGGTCCCAGTAACAGATCCTTGAGGGAAACTATCAGTTAGTGTCCACCAGCTGGACTTTGCATCACTAAACAGGACTCTTTGAGCCCAGCAGTCCAGTCAATTTCTACCCACCTTACTACCCACTTATCCAGCCCATATCTCATTAATCTGATGATAAACAGACTGTGTCAAAGGTCTTGTTAAGGTCAAACTATACAAAATCCACTGCCCTCCCCTACACTGTAGGGACAGTCACTTCATCATTGAAAGCAATCAAGTTGATCAGACGTGATTTGCTCTTTGTAAGTCCATGTTGGCTGTTCCCAATCACCTTCCTGTCCTTGCTCCATAACCTTCCCAGGGGCTGAGGCAAGACTGACCTGGATCTTCTTCCATGCCCTTTTTTAAAATGGGTGTGATGTTTGCTTTTCCAGTCATCTGGATTCTCCCCCAACTGCCATGACCTTTCCAAGAACAGCAGCCTTTCCTTCAGCATCCTGAACAACCATTAGAATACACTTTTTTTTTTTTTTGGCAAAAGGCCTTTGAGGACATTAGCAAAAATGTTTCCCACACTTGAAATATGTTCTCACTGGCCAATGAAGTCAGTGCCAGCTGCTGTTCTCCCTGGCAGTGGGTCTTGCTGTCCTCAGGCTGTCCCATTTGAAGCCAGCTCCCTTCTTGCACCTCACTGCTTGTCTCACGCAGGCACAAAAAAGCCCCGTATATGTCTCTCTTTTGCACAGAAACCAACTATTTAATCACCTCTTCCCCTCTTCCAGTCCCTATCAATACTCTGTCTTTTCCAGTTATCAAGTACAAGTTCTCTTGTGTGTTTTAACAGATATACATTAACTAAAATGCAAACCATTTTCTCTGAATTTCTACTTCATTTTAGAGTTTGTTGTTTCTGTTTCAGAGCTGGAACAACCAGTTTTTCCATGCATGTTAGTTGATCTGATAAAAGGTAATACCTTTACCTTGCCTATGGAATTAACATGGTAATTTCCACTCCATTGTTCACTCCCTGCACTACCCTTTGCTTCCACTTAGAAAGTAAACCATTTAGGACAAGGGATCTGTGCTATTTCATGTTTCTTCACTGCCTGGCACAACTGGCATCTTTTATTGTTCTTTATGTATCACACTAAAAATAATTTGTAATAAAAATAGTAATTATTAGAGATTATTCAAATTATTGGGAAAAAAGCTAGAGGTGGGCTAGCAATATAAAAATGATAAAGACAACGACCTGGGTAACTCTATGACAATTAGTCTTTATCATCACAGGCAAAGCAGTAAAGAGACTGATTCAGAATACAGCCACAATATAATGATAACCACTGTTTTATGGAAAATAGGTCTTAAATTTTGATGGGACTATGTATTTGGTTAATTTCTGTTTCAGTTAATGGTAAGTATGCTAATAAAACTTCTCAGAAACATTGTGATAAACTATTCAGTTGTGTCACATGACAAAGGAATAATAGCACAATGCATAACTGTACTAAACAGAGTGAGGACTGGTTGATGGTTGGGTCTCAACAATAACTATAAATGTCAGACCACTGTGCTGTGAGAATCTTTTTGCAAAGACTGACAGGGATTACTTCTGAACTGACCATAAGTCCTCATGCAAACCCATGTCTTTATGAATAACCCAGAAGAAAAGGTCCAACACTTGCAGATGACAAAAGGGCAACAGAGTGCAAATGAATTGTGGCGACAGATCAGATTGATCTGAATGGCTTTGGTGAAATAGGTTCATTTAAGTAACATCAATTTTAATACAGCCAAATACAAATCTAGTTAAAAAGAACATATGCCAAAGCACATAATAGATGGAGGACTTTAATCTCAAATTTAGAAGGATGCTGGGGATCATGGTAGATTACTGACTGAAATGAAGTTCCAAATGCAATGCTGTGACAAATGTAGGTGTCCACACTGCAAGTGAAGAATTGGACGTGACTTAGGAAAAACTGCAAGAAAGACACAAGTTCAGAAAATATGTGACTATGACTATGTGACTTAATCTATCCAAGAGAATGTTTAATTAGCCCCCTTGATCAGAGTAGAGAAGCACCACTGTCAGGAAGACTCTTCGGATAAAAATCTCAGCATAATGAATATGAGAGAGAAATTTGGACTAAAAACAAGGCATACCATTGCAACTGTAAGGGCAAATAACTTCTGAGGAGAGCTTACTAGAAATGCATGCTACTATCCACTCTATGTAAATCAAGACAAGATATTTTTCTATACAATATGTCATGGAAAAAAAAAAAATTACAGGCTTGATGCAGGATTTGAGTGCGGTTTTGCATCCTGGATCATAGAGGCGGCCCAGGTATATGATCCCTTCTGCCCTTAAAAGTCTGTGAATCTAAAGTCACACTTGAGGTCTGTGGCAGAATGAGCATTTTACCACAGTCCAAAAATTTATCCCCAGATCAATCTTTCTTCTGAGTCAAGAAGCTGTGTGATGTTTTCTGTTCACAGGAGGTGAATTTTTTTGACAGAAGTCATGTTTTCACGTTTGTTTCCTTCTGTTTAATATTTAGCCAACACTGAAACATCTGAGAGCAGGTTCAGCACTGTCATTAACCTTGCATGCACCCTGATTTTGCCTGGCTGCTGTAAGCAGTTCAGATCAGTCATACTCGGGTGTGACTCTGGCATTAGTATAATTGCCTTTAGATTCAGACACTTGATACTATACTTATCTCAGCTCTTGGTCTATTTTACTTTTTTCTAAAGTGACACCTAACTGTGAAACATAAACAGTCCATAGAGTTTTAATCAGTCAATGACATTTCCAGTTCTAGCCCTCTCTAGCCTTATTACTGAAAACAGATTCTAATGTGTATGTTGAGGGCCAATACTCCAGCCAGCTTCTTGCTTATAATTGGCAATGCCAGGTACCCATAACAATTCTGCTGGTACTGATACAAATCACTTGTTATATATTCTTTCAGCAGCGCAATTATTTTCCTTTTGCATCCATAAGTATCATTAATATCTTGCATCCATAAGTATCATGAGTATAATGATATGTCAGGCAGTCATTTCTCATGTGCTCTGTGGAAATTGTGGAATTTTGCAGTTCCACAATGCACAACCATTATTCTGCTATAAAAGTATATCTCCTTGGGATTCCTGATTAATATTTTCTGTATGAAAGCAGAGTGGTTGCACAGCCATCAATTTGAAAGAATCTTTATAATGACAAGTGTAGCCCCCATCTCCTTGCTTTATTGTCTAGTCTGTTCACTGGTAGATTAGGACAGCTGAGGTTGACTAGCAACCAACATCATTTTTGTTCAAACAATTTTTTAAATTTTACATCGGAAACTGCCGGTTATGATGTGCAATTGGAACCACTGGGCTGTATCCTTCTACTTTATCCTGATGTTTTCTTCCTGTCTCAATTCACATGCACTGAATTACCTACCTTACCCTAATACCCTAACATCATGTCTTAATATTTGTTGTTCACCCTGTGTTCTGTGCCAAGTGTTGGAACAGGAACCAAGTCTGGAAGCTACATGTAACACCATTAAGTTCTTTGAACACAGACAAGTCAGGAAATTATTGTCCAATAGCACTTTGCATCAAGAAAGTGATCATAGAATCATAGAATCATAGAATCATTAAGGTTGGAAAAGACCTCTAAGATCATCGAGTCCAACCGTCAACCCAACACTACCATGCCCACTACACCATGTCCCTAAGCACCTCATCTACACGTCTTTTAAATACTTCCAGGGATGGTCACTCAACCACTTCCCCGGGCAGCCTGTTCCAAGGCCTGCCCACTCTTTCAGTAAAGAAATTTCTCCTAATGTCCAATCTAAACCTCCCTTGGTGCAACTTAAGGCCATTTCCTCTCGTTCTATCGCTGGTTACTTGGGAGAAGAGACCAACACCCACCTCACTACAACCTCCTTCCAGGTAGTTGTAGAGAGCGATGAGGTCTCCCCTCAGCCTCCTCTGCTCCAGACTAAACAGTCCCAGTTCCCTCAGCCGCTCCTCACAAGACTTGTGCTCCAGGCCCTTCACCAGCTTCATTGCCCTCCTCTGGACATGCTCCAGCACCTCAATGTCCTTCTTGTAGTGAGGGGCCCAAAACTGAACACAGTATTCGAGGTGCGGCCTCACCAGTGCCGAGTGCAGGGGCACGATCACCTCCCTACTCCTGCTGGCCACACTATTTCTGATACAGGCCAGGATGCCATTGGCCTTCTTGGCCACCTGGGCACACTGCCGGCTCGTGTTCAGCCAGTTGTCAATCAGCACCCCCAGGTCCTTTTGCTCTGGGCAGCTTTCCAGCCACTCTTCCCCAAGCCTGTAGCGTTGCCTGGGGTTGTTGTGGCCAAAGTGCAGGACCCGGCACTTGGCCTTGTTGAATCTCATACAATTGGCCTCGGCCCATCGATCCAGCCTGTCCAAGTCACTCTGCAGAGCCTTCCTACCCTCCAGCAGATCAACACTCCCGCCCAGCTTGGTGTCATCTGCAAACTTACTGAGGGAGCACTCGATTCCCTCATCCAGATCATTGATGAAGATATTGAACAGGATCGGTCCCAGTACTGAGCCCTGGGGAACACCGCTCGTGACCGGCCGCCAACTGGATTTAACTCCGTTCACCACAACTCTCTGGGCTCGGCCGTCCAGCCAGTTTTTTACCCAGCGAAGAGTGCACCTGTCCAAGCCGTGAGCCTCCAGCTTCTCTAGGAGAATGCTGTGGGAGACAGCGTCAAACACTTTACTGAAGTCCAGGTAGACCAGATCTGGAGTCTCGTTTATTCCCATGATAGATAGACTTTCAGCCGCAGGGCTGAGACTGTCTTTTACTGTTTGTTTCAGTCACTTTATAGGGGATAGATGTTTTATAGTTGATCGTTCAACTAGAAATCAAGACAGCATTGTCTTTGTGTAGCATATGACCCATCAATTAAGACCCAAATATATGCTCAGTTCTGTACCAATGGAGGACAAATCCTTGTCTCTGATATAACTGTAAGAAATTGTGAGCAGTTTGGGAACAAGATAATTCCAGGCATAAGAATTAAATAGTTCTTAAACTGACTGAATCTGGGAAATTCCAGGCGAATAACTGGAGAGCAGTATGATGAACACGTCATCTCATGTTAAGCTTCTATGTACTGCCAATGTAAAAATAATCATTCTAGACTTACTTCTCACACCAAGCCTATTTTAGGCAGCTCTATGAAAAGTCATCTACCACCAAAATCCCTCCCAGTAAGTCCAGTTTCAATGCAACCAGGGCAAATTTGAGCAACCAGATTTGCTTCCGTAGCAGAAATTTTATATATCCATAGCATGAGTAAGTGCAAACCTCTATTAAAATGCTTCCCATCATCCACAGTTATGTCCTTGAGTCACAGAACTGCAAGTACAGTACATTCTGCTGTTTCTTTTGCTGCATCCATGCTGTTGATTCTCCCACCAGAAAAGTTTTCAAGAGCACCAAGCTGTTGTTATGACTCATAGTAAACACCAACGCAAAGCAAGCAGCCCAATGTTCTTCTTCCCTCATTTCACTCACACACGTTCAGTTAGAAGGGAGAAGAAAAAAAGAGAAAGGAGAAAATAACAAAGATTCAGTTCTTATAAGCTTGTAAGAGAGAATGGTGAGAAAGGAAAAGGCTGGAGAGGACTAGACAAGAGACAAACAAAAATACCATAGCAATTCAACACATGGTGAGGAGGTGGAGTGGGATAACACTACAGAATGAATGCTTATGACTCTCGCATCATCGCCCCCAAAATAATCAGCCAAGAGAGAAAATTACCAGGTTTAGCTTAAATATATATACATGTATATGTAGAAAGAACAGAATGAAAGGAGCTGATCAAAACCTCCAGCTCAAATGAGACATGGGTTCAATCTATTACTTAGTAGCCAAACATAAGCTCTAGGTGAGATCAAACTCTAAATTTGAGTCACAAGATTTCTGACAGCAGTGTCTGTCTTAACATGAATTGAGCAGGTTATGGCACAGTGATAAGACCAAAGCCCACAACTCTAAAATGGTTTATAAAAATCCTCCAATAGCACTTCTGAATGTAAAGGTTTAAGAAGTTCATCGAAATCCAAGCTTCACCCAATTTATGAGCTTTACATACCGGTAAGAGAGAGCCACAACCCTGGAACCAAGGGTTTTAGTTGGAGAATGCTGATGGGTTCTACCTGAGAAATGAGGACAAAGACCCAGGGCTCTTCACAGGGCCAATCCATACCTGCTACTGCAGCTACTCCTTCATGTCAACCATATGGATGACTAAATCTGTGGCAATAGCAGGTGCTCATCATCTTTGACAGTCAGACTACCTTTATTTCTGAATCCATATTTAGGAACGTAATTTGAGATTCCTGTATTTGGCCTGAACTTTGAACCATTTTGTGAAACTGAACACTTTTGCATTTTCAACATGCAAGCAAGTGAAAAATAAAATGCAAAATAAATTAAATAGCCTTTCTACATATAAAAACTATTCCGCTTGTTTTCTGATTTAATATCATAAGCTGTTTTGAAAAAAAGACAGAGATATAGCTAAAGGAAGGCTGGCAAATGTACTCTGTAAACAAAACAAAAAAAAATGCCCTCAAAAGGTTTATCTATTTCAGAGTGATCATTGCTAATTTTAAATAAAGCAATGAGAGGATACAGCTATCCAAACACTATGATTTGTTATATATGAAAGAATTTCTAAGCCATTATTCTCTCTATTGTTCAGCTAAAGATCAACATTCAGGTAATGCTGAAATATTCATCATCACATTTGTCCTTAAGCAAATTCAACTTGGAGATTATTTTTAGAATGAAAGTTGCCTTACGAAATGTGAAAGAAAATGTGGGTCACTTTTGTTTTTTGAATTAAATACAGAAGCCCATATCATGGTCTGCTTTTATAATAAGTTTTCAATTGGGCATTTTTTAAAAAATGACTGTTATTCAAATTAAAACTTGCTCTTAAATCTCCAAGTTGACATGATGATTCACTCCATGAGTGGGCCGCCACCCTTTACAAAGCCAACAAGATCCCCAAGTGTATCAATTCCAGGATGGCTTTCAGATAGGTCAACCATCTCTTCTCTGTGAGGAATGGGAAAATAAGAAGCAATCTTGCTTACACTGGCACAAAAATGCTGAGGTGCTGAATAAAGAATTCACCTGCAAGTCCAGTCAGGCAAGTACTGATCAGCTGGTAAATTTCCGTTCTGGTTTTCTATTGCTCAAATTCAACCTCAGTATTCCCTTTCTAGAATAGAAATTTTAATTTGGGAGAATTCAGAAACCATATTTGGCAATGCAAATTATTCCTCCAAAGAACAAGATACAAGATTGAATTCACTGCCCGGAAGTGCATTTGAAAACTTCTGTGTTCAGAATATCAAGATTAAAGAATAAATTATATTTCATTGTGTTTACAATGAAATATTTGAAATGCATACCCTTTCTGTAAAGAATTTTGGTTTTACCATTTTCTTCTCTGGAAAAAGCCATTAAAAAAAAGCCCCATTGCAAATGTTCCCATCAGCAATAAGTTCCTTCTCAGAATAGTTGCAATCAATACCAAGGCTTTTCTGCACACTCAGCAACAGAGTTAAGGACTCAAAACAGCAGTAGGTGGGCAACATGCAACTACTAAAAATGTCGTTTTAAGTTAATGTTTGATAGCAAGCATTGAACTACACAGCAGGAATAACTATAACCACAGAGGACAATGGAAAAATGATTGACAACTTCCTCTAGCTTAAGGAAAGCATCAGGAAAAGCTTCAAACGGAGAGGAAATGAGAATAGAAGAATCATAAAGATGACTCATAAAATAGTCCTACTCAGAAAGACTAAGGTTAAAAAAAATCTTGCAATGGGGCTTAGGGGAGCCATCCACCACAGATTTTGGGATCATGGCCTGGAAGAATGCTAAGAGTTTCTGTGTAGAACGAAGAAGATTTAATGTAGCCATGGGAGCTATCACCAGTCAAGAATGACCTCATTTCATTTCAGAGTGGGTGTTCTTGTAGAATTTAGACAATTTTGATCCAGGATTAATCAGTTTTAATGTATCTCCACTTATTACCTTGTCTGTGCTATTACCTTGTCACCTAACTGCAAGTGAGAGAAAGTTCCAGAGTCTACAAGGTGCTACAAGAAGAGAAGGGGCTCAACAAAGAAATGGGTGCCTGCAGCCCAAGCAAAGAGACTGTTGGGAGAAGTAGGGAGCTGACGCTCCAGACTCTGAAGTAATAGAAAAGAAACTTTCCACAGATTGGAAAGGACTTTGCAGAATTTGCTGCAGCCCAAGAAGCTACTGAACTGTCTGAAACCAGAAGTAAACAAGAATCCAACTGCAATGACACAGTGGCAGAAGGAGATTTAATTATGGACCTTTATTCCATCTCTAGTCACCTTCAGCTTTCATTATTTAAGGAAAAAAACTGCTAACTATTCTAATTTATATTGTCATAAAACCTGATGTGGTTTTTTTTAAATCTTGTGTCTTTGAGAGTTCACTGTAAGGAAAAGTTTTAAGCAAATCCACCTCAAAGTTCTGGAGAACTGGTCAACTTCTCCAGTTACACCAGACATGGCATTACCAAAAGGCTAGGAGAATTTTAGTTCCTTCGCTAGCACTGGCTATTGTGCTGCACAACCACATGGGTGTATCACCTGCTCTACCAGCCACTCAGATCAGGATGGAGCCTGGTTAAACACCAGTCTGGAAATATGAGTGGGAGGACACAACTTACAGTAACTGTACAGGATTTCTATCAGGGCAAAATGTCCTAGGCAGATATTCTTTCCTGTCATACCATTCCAACTAAGAAAAAAACCACTATTTCTGTCACTTTCACAGTCAGCAATGCTATGAGTAGCTGTAGCAGCATCTTCTGGAAGGAAGGAAATTAGATAAAAGGGAGCCAGCAAGAAGAAAAGTTTAGAATCATACAGTGGTTAACTTGATTTAACCGATTGCCTTACCAGGCTAAGAAAGAGATCTGGCATGTGGCCTGCGCTGCAGAGACTGCAGTGGCATGCATCCAATTATATATATCTGGCATCTAAATTTTTCTCCTCTCTGTCCCCCATCCTGCAGCTAAATTTGTAATAGAGGATGATCCCTCTCTTTCTCATCTCATATACAAGTACAAGTGAGGGATGGGCTCTATCACAGAGTTGAATGAGCTGGTACTGCTTTGAGAGTGCAGGAGGGCATGCCTTTTGAAAATATTTGGCTGTTAGCCAAAGGTTAACATCTCTCTGCAGCTAAAGTCATTACAAGCCAGTGGTATTTCAGAGAAGAAAATGTAAATAAACATCGCCACATACTCTTCCCTTTTAACAAATAAATTATGACCCAAGAGAAAGAAAAAGGTAAAAAAAAAAAGTGAGGAATCTGAAAAGAAAACAGATGTAACTGGTGCCAACTATGAAAATTAACTCCCGTGCCTGTAAAATAGGTAGAAACCAAACACGCTGATGGTCTCACATTACCCTCAGCTTTTCTCAATGCCTTCTTCTGTTACTATTTCAGCAGCTTTTGATATACACACATATTAGTGCTTAGCTAAAAGAAGGCACAGAAGGGCGTTATGCTCTAATTGCTGACTCCTTAGATGGCTGTGTCATTTGCTCTTCACACATGAAACAGTTTGACAAAGCCCCGCATGCAATCAAGTCCCACATAGTTGTCTCTACTCAGTGTCACAAATGTGCAGGCCTAGCATCAGCTCTGGCTGTCTTCTGGCAGTGCCTACACAAAGCAGCACATGAATGCTATTAAAAGACACGTGTTATTCAGTGGGACACTGCCCAAACTTCACCCACTAAATTGAGAAAAAGGAGTGCAGAAAATGCACAGGTCAGGCAAGAGCATTCTTATGGGTATTCATGTACAGAGAGAACCAAGCACTGCAGTTTATCATTTAAATAACCTTGTACATAAACTGAGAAAGAGACCATGTAATATACCATGCACTTATGATACTTCTGTAATCCGGTGGCCCACTTAAAAAGGGTCCTATAAACTGTCTGATCTTTCACTCTTATTTTTTAACTCTCAAACAGCTATTTTTTACTTTCTTTCTCTGAGCCTTAGAGTGACAGCTAAAGGGTGTGGATACCCATTTTCAGTAAATGGCCCTGCAAATATCAGCTGGGGGCTTTCAGTGTCCTCTTACAGCACAGCACATAACGGTGCCAAGAGAAGAAAACGACCCTTCTCTGCCAAAGGCTTCTACCCCGTATTACCCCAAGGGAGCCCTCTGAGCAGGCTCTCACCATGCTTTGCAGTGGAGAGCTGAGTAGAGCTGAGTAGAGCACAGACTGTCCTCTACACTGGCAGCTGTGCCGGCCACAACATGGAGTAAGCAACATCCTGCGGGAACATCCGGCTGCGCTCTCCTCCTCAACCTCAGTTTTAGTATTTCAGTTTGCTGTGAGCTTGAGCTATTTCACAAGTTTTGAAGCTAACATCCTTCACAAGTCAGATGTTGGGGACTGCTAATCTATAGGGCCCGACAAGGAATCTGGAAAGGAAAAGGGCATAGAAACTAGCCAGTCCTGTGCCTGAAGTAGGAATCACAAACCTCACCTTGGCACTCCACCTCACTCAGCAAATAATTAACCCATACTGCTTTCCAAGAAAATCAGTGCTTGTGCACAAACAGTCACTTCCAAAAATTTCTTGCATATGTAGCATATATTCTTAAACTACCCAAATATATGTAAAATTATTAGCTTCATCTTTTTCCTGAACGCCAGACTACTCAAAAATACATTTGGTTAAAAGCGGTTTGCAAGGTGATTTTCAAAGCATAGGTCTGTGCAGTTCCCCACAGTCCTTTGATCCATGCCTTCTTCAGTCTCAATCTGTTGAACTCAGCATTAGCACTCATAAACATTGTTCTCAATCAATATATATTTTCCTCATCTATTTGCTTTCTTTGACACTGCTGAGTGTTGGCTATCAGCCGTCTATTATAATCTCACTGTATTCAGAACAAAACCAGTGAAATTGTTTCATTATTATTCCCTGAAGCTGTTGCTTTTGCTTCTGGTCTTCTACACGCTTAGTTATATTAACACTGTGTTATGAAAGACACCAGATGGACAGTGCTGGAAAAACCATATCTTTGTTTTCAGCAACACATGCCTTAGGTCATCACCTCTCTTCCTCCCTGTGTCAGGAAATATTACATTTCTTAGAAAAAGTCTAAGAGGTGTAGCATGTGGAATTTTCCCCATATTCTTTAAGCAGACAATTACATCGCAGCACAAAATGATTTCCAAAATAAAGGTGTTTCATACTGCAAGCTAATACCAGTGAGATGAAGAAGTCTGCTATAAGTGTGTCAAAGCTCTAGGTTTCTTCAGACTTGTACTCAGTAGCTCTCATTCCACACCTGTTTAGACAGACATCTCTTGTGTTTATTATTTGTCATAAGTTGAATGTTGCTGTTTTTCTCCATAGAAAGGCATAAGTTTCAAGATGAAACTGTGAAAGCCTCTTGCTAATTTTCTCTGGATCTTGAAATGAAGAATAAGAATAGGGACTGAAGCAAGAAATTAGTAACATTAACAAATAAAATGAGAGCGCCATCTACATATTCATGGAGGAAATTCCCTTTGCCCTGTATTCTGCCCACTCTATGCCTTTTGGCACCAGTCTTTTTTCAGGCTGATGTGCTATAGTTTAAATGCATGAAACAGTGAAATAGGTCTGATATTTGGCTGACATGATTCCAGTCGGTTTTCCCAGTGGAGAAGAGTAAGGGTAGTAACGTGACAGTACAGGTTAAAAAAAAAAAGTCGAGTTAAAATCAGTTGCTGAAAGCTGAATTTCTCTCAGGGTTTCTTGCAACGGAGAACAGGGGATGTCTCTTTCCTCATCTGCGAGCTAAAATATAGTATTTTTTTTGTTTAATGGTGCCCTCTAGCGAAAGAAAAAGAATTTTCAAACGGGAGAGGTGAACATTTTTCAACAGGTTAAAAATGAGGTGGAAGAATGTCTTGAAACAATTTGAGTCTATTTGTTAATAGTCTTATTGCCACCAAGGGACTTTAGTGTTAATGTATGCCTCTGCTACGTTGCAGGCAAAAAGCAGCTTTATAGTGGCAGCTGCTCCTGAAATCCTAGCTGAAAATTGCAATTTGAGTCTAGGGCATAGCATTGTACGGCAGGTTCACCTGAATGAGATGAAAGGAGCATCCTGCAACTGCATACAGTTGCTGAAGTCTAAGACTACTATCTCTACCATGGTAATGAAGTGTTTCTGATTCTGTCAGAGAAGTTAAGGACTGATATTGCATTGTACCCTAAATTCCTGAATCTTTCCTCAGGCAGTCTTTAGGCCTACAGAAAGGTGGGCATCCTCTACACTCCGTGGTCAATACTGTAACTTACAATAAACACTGTCAGCTGAGACGTCTAAAATAATCTTATAAAATCTAATTTTAAGTAACCATATTAATAATTTTATAATGTAGCCATAACAGCTAACTTTTTTTTGTTAATATTTTTTGAACTGTTATGAGAGGAATAAGCTAAAACACCAAAAAGTAATGCAGATTATCATGTGGAGTTTTTTATATACAGCTGAAGACATAATTCATTAATCTGGCTTTGCTGAATTCTATATTGGTAAGTCTGGCCATCGTTTTTCATCTCGTGTTGTGTCCTTTTACGCATATAATTCAAGCATGTGGAATACTGCATAGAAGTGAAACACGTAACTCATTTTAAAGCAGCTATTTTCTAGACAGTTTTATACAAAACAGAGGAGACTGTAGCAATTAGAGCTCATTAAAATGTGACCCTTGTTTAAATTCCCTCCCTCCTGATACTTTGGGCTGCTCTGAAAGACACATTTCTCACTGCTAATTCACTTTCAGCTGTGACATAGAAAAAAACTTTATTCTGAAGTTTATTCCTTAAAGTGAGAAGTCTCACCCTCCTTACAAAGCTGGCTGACATTTTAAAGATTTTTAATACTAAAACAGTAAAAGATAATTCCCATTTCTCTCTCTTTTAACTAACCCAACTAGCCAACTACCCAGGTCTGCTGAAAAACTAGGGGAAACCAGTAGAAATGTCACTAACACTATTATAAAAACTCAGCGTTCTTTGACAAGGACAACCTGGCTGCACTCCACCACTCGGAAGACAGACAGACGTACAGACAGACATCAGCAGGGTGCCTGCTGCAAAGCCTCAAGGTCGTGACATCAATTCCTTGCCAGTTTCTCCAGGCAGGGCCCGTGGCATCCCAACTGCAGTACCATCGGTGGCAGAACTCACCTCTCTGGGACAAGCTTCTACCTGAGGTCTCAAAATGACAGTGCAAATACATACCAAGTCCCATTTGGCACACAGCTAGTGCCAGCTGGAAAAATCAACATCAGGCACCTGCAAGCCCAGTTGCAGCAAAACATACATTAAGCATCTCCAGCTGAACCAAATCCCTACTGAGGCGGACTGCTCTGCCAGCGATCCTTCCACAGGCTCACCCCCATATTGAATCCACTACATTTTTATGTGAGTACCCAGGCCAATGTGCAAGAACCGTTTTCCGCTTCCTTGGCATTACCAATGCGTATTCCCGACTGAAACCAGTTTTGACAAGCAGAAATACCCAAAGATGACAAGAAGTCGGGGGGGGGAGGGCGGATTTTCTTAATGCTGTCATCATTTCCACCCTGCATGCTTTAATTTCCTCAAACTGGTGCAGAGGCTTTTTGTTTTCCCCACCTTTTGACTCACCTTTGCATGTTGTGAGGAAAGAAAACGGGTGGTTCGCTTTTGGTTTATAGAGAAGAATAAAAGTCAGTGCTTAGTATCTGTATAAAAAACCACCAGACTTTTAACTCGGCACCGATCATCACCCCCCGACAGCGAGAGCAGCCCAGGTGTGGGTTGCTTGCAAAGTTTCCTGCTACAAAGCCAGAAGAGGAATTTTTCTGGTTTAGTCTGATTCGCTGTCAGCAGTCTGAAACCTTTTCCGGCCGAAAACACAGCCGCGCCTGTGCTCTGCACCAGGACGCCCTCCCGGCCCCGAGCAAATGGCGGCCCCGGCAGCGACCGTTACCCCGCCCGCCGCCAGGGGCCTGCGGCGCGAGCCGCGGCAGCGCCACCCGCCACCGCCCACAGGCGCCGCCGCCCAACCGCCGCGGCCCGGCGGTGAGGGCGGGACGGCGGCGCCGGGGCGGTGCTGAGAGCGGGCAGCCTTGGGAGGGGCCCGCCGGCGGCCCGGCGCTGCTTCCGAGGAAACGTGCCCGCGGGGGCGCGGATGGCACAGGAAAGCGCCCAGCCGGGGAGATCGGTGGTGGGCTCAGCGGCGCGGCGCTGCTCAGGGCGGCCCGGGAGGAGGGCCCGGGCTGAGTACCCCGGCGGCAGCCGGCGCCCAAGGCCGGGGAGCGGGGCTGCGGTGGAGGTGACCGACTGAGAGCGCTGCACGGCAGATTGAGCGGGCACAGCCTCGCCCAGTCCCCCGCCGTGGGTCAGATCCTGCGCCGCCGAACCAAGCCGAGGCAGATGCGTGTGTCCTGAACGCCAAACCTCGTCATTATTCGCAGCGCCGCGACCCCCCCGAGCGCCCTGCCCGCCGCCCAAGGGCTGCCGCAGGCACAGAGCGGGCCCGGGCAGCAGCCGGCGGTGGCAGGCTGCCCGTCCTGCGGAGCGCTCTGCTGCGCTCGCCAGGGCTTCGCAGCCGCCGCCTCTCCAGCACCAGCAGGCAGCAGGGCGCCTTTCCTTTGCAGTGCAGCCGCTGCAGCAGGAGACAGCCCTTATCTCCTGGGCCAGCTTCTGACGCTGTGGCTGCTCTACACCTTTCCCTCTCTTTTGGGTTTTTTTTTCCTCCCCTGGCGGTGGTCAGAACGTGCAGGAAGATGAGCAGGGAATGATGTGGAGAGTCAGGGGGGTAAAAGTGAGCAGCTGTAGTGACAGCTGGGATGGGGAGGGCACAAGAGACCGTGTGTGCAAGGGGAGTGTGACAGCAGCAGGCAGAGATTGTCAACCTGACAGGGAAGACTGAGAGAGGAGACAGGGAAGAGAAAACCACACAGACAGTCCTCTTCTATGTCCTGTTTCCTTCCATAGATGAAATCCAAACCTTCATCAACCTGAATCTGAAACCCTTCTAAATCCAAATAGTTCATCTCTACCATCCTAATCCCCAAATCTCATTTTAGAGAGAATCTCCTCCTTCTAGAGATTGTTATCCTTCCACTACAACACTGAACTGAATTTCTAGAGCCTCAATTCAGTCCCCCACAGTTCCCCCATACATTTTCCATCAGAAACCAGCCTGCCTGGGGCAGCTTTTCACTCCTTGACCGACTTCTTCAGACAACAGCACAGACACAGACAACGTTGCACGAAGGCTAGGAACACAATCTTGGCAAAGTATTTTCTAAACCAAAGTGACTTTCAATTTGCCAGTGCTGTCTTTAAGGATTCACAGTTTAATCGTTCTGAGGCGGGAGCTCTTGTACCTTTTGGCCTGATCTCTCCATTTCTGCAAGTCAAAGTTATGATGTGTTCTCTGCCTCTTATTTCATATGTATCATCTTATACATGTCTACAGATAGCTTCCCCTGCTCAAAGCAGTCATACAACTCAGCCTTTGATCCAGTTTTGCTATGTGCTTGTCATACCTGAGATGGATTGATCCTATGGGGTGTTTTCATGACTTCAACATTGTTCCCAAGTAATACAGGGTCTAGTATTGAACTGGCCCTGTCCAGGTCATGCTGGGTTGTGGGTTTTTTCAGCAGCCCTATTTGCAACAACAGACAGGAGACAATGGAAGAATAGCTAAAAAAAAAAAAACCTGAAGTTATGAAAGAAAATGAAGTTCACCATTTGGTACTGACATACCATGTTTTGTTACCTATGGATTCACTAAATTCCCAAGGAGCCTGTTGATGCTGTGTATATCACAGTACCTGTTTATCCCACATTTCTCCTTGCCGCACACGTTTCATACAGTCAGGCTGAATTTTACCATAACTCATTCAACTTCTTCTATTTATGCACTAACCATAGCCTCCCATGCAAATGAGGCTCATTTGAATAACAGAAAAGTCAGAGGATCTGGAAGGAGTCAAGCAGAAGTCCCCTTCATCTCCAAGAAGGAAATCCGGCAATTGCCACACAGAGCAGACTGTTAACAGCGTAATGTCTCACTGCTCTGCTAGGTAGGCATGCGCTCAGCAGCATGTACAAAAGGGGACACCTTTCCCTATTCTACCCATCTGCATCTACTCAATGCAAGTGAGCACTAGACACTCATTCTTGCTTGGTTTTTCTTTGCATTAATAACAGTGGCTACATATGGTGCAAAGATGAGATTCAGAATGTCTAGGATTTGCTGCTATTTCCATTTAAAATGCAGTTACACAATAAAGGGTTCAAGATTAATCTGCTTGAAATGCTAGAGATGTTAAGTGACAAGAAGCTGGGAACAGTGATTTAGAAATGGCAGCTCAATTATGCAGCTTGGAGAAAAACAGAGACTGAACTTGAAACTGAAATGCTTGTAATTCATCCTATTTTGAATCAAAATTTGGATAACATTCACTTACTGGTGAACATCCAGACTCAACTGCAAATAGTGCTGTCTAAAGAGGAGTCTGAAGGCAGTTAACAAAGCAGATGAGTACAGACTTACTGTGCTTCAGAGGCTTCAAGACAGTTGCAGGAGGGAGACCGGAAAGGAAGAACACTCTCCTTGAGAGGTTTTCCACATAGCTTTGGCCAAATGAGCAAGTCCAAAGGCTCCCACAAAGCAGGGGTTAACTGATACTTTCTTTCTGTTTGTACAGGAAAGAGGCCGACCTAACAGCCACAGACTATGAATAGTCATGATGAATGGCCATGTCAGATCAGCTCCCTGTACACACTTGAGAGGACTAGGCTAAGTTCATAGGGTATTTTCCGAGTTTGTTTGCCCACCCTTCAAGGATAAGCCTGAACAGCATCGACTTTTTGAGCTTTGCCAAGACTGCCCTCAAGACCAGACTCGTGGTCCACACAGGCAGTAAGCAGCCGAGTGCACGCCACTGATGTAACCTGCTCATACTTTGGTAGCACAGCGTGGTACGCTTTCCCCTAAGGAGCGATACACCCATGCACCGATGGGATTGTGCCACCACACACCCCATGTCTTACCGCCACCACCTAAGCTGTGAGTGGAGGCTGCCCCAAATTCTGAACATGTTCTAAAATGGTTTTTGTAAACAAGAAAAACATAATATTACAGACTTGTTTTCTTTATAGTTATAATTATTGACAGCAAGTATTCAAAAATCTTGGGGGCTGTTGAGTTTTTTTCTACCTGTTTCAGTTTAACCGTATGCTTTTCAGTCTGTGTGTCTGGCTGGAGGGCGAATTGCTTACTGGGAAAAAGGAGACTGAGATTTTTAAATCCACACCAGAGATTTCTCTTCAGTTATCAGGGGCTACAACATTTTTAAATTTTCATTAATGGAATTTCTTATACATTGATGTGGCCGTAAGAGACACACTTCATTTATGTATAACTTTTATTATTTTGCGATATGGCTATGGCCAACACCCATTAAGCCTGAAGGATAGAGTGTCTGAGAGATTTCCCCTCCAACCAGTAATTTCTTGCAACAGTTAAGATGGAAAAGAGTTGGTCTGGGAAGTTTCCCTGACAGGGCAGGAATATGTGAAGCTACAACTGTGCTCCTGTCTTTGAAGGCTAATAGTATCCTATCCTGGGCTGCATTAGGAGGAGCGTTGCCAGCAGGTTGAGGGAGGTGATCCTTTCCCTCTACTCAGCACTGGTGAGGCCACACTGGAGTGCTGGGTCCAGCCCTGGGCTCCCCAGTACAAAAGAAGCACAGACATACTGGAGAGAGTCCAGCAAAGCACCACTGAGATGATTAAGAGACTGGAACATCCTTTCCTACGAGCACAGGCTGAGAGAGCTGGGACTGTGCAGTCTGGAGAAGAGAAGGCTCAGGGGGATCTCATCAATGTATATAAATACCTGAAGGGAGGGTGCAAAGAGGACGGAGCCAGGCTCTTTTCAGTGGTGCCCAGTGACGGGACCAGAAGCAATGGGCACAAATTGAAACACAGGAAGTTCCATCTGAACACCAGGAAACACTTTTTCACTGTGAGGGTGATGGAGCCGTGGCACAGGTTGCCCAGGGAGGTTGTGGAGTCTCCATCCTTGGAGATATTCAAAAGCTGTCTGGAGATGGTTCTAGGTAGCCCTGCTTGAGCTAGGACAAGACAACCTTGAGCTAGGTTGGACAAGATGACCTGCAGAACTCCCTTCCAACCTCAACCAGTGTGTGATTCAGTGAAGGACTGTCTTAATCTATACCTCATGAGCAAATCCAGTGGCCTATTTGTCCATTACCTTTATAATTCTCATAAGTTACTGAAAGCAGTATCAAGAGCATGCACACACACACAAAAAGAAAAACCACAACAACCACCAAATTCCAGTATTTGTAACATTTTACATCTGCTCTTTCTGATGTAAATCGCTAGCCCAAGATATTCTAAACCTTGCATATTTTATCCCATTTACAAACAAGCCATCCACCTTCTCCCCAGGAAAAGTTTACCTCTCAAAATGTTAGATAGGAAGGTATTTTCCCCTTCTTTCAAGATAGCCTAGAATAGCAGCAGTATTCGAACACACCAAATTACCGTGCTTCAGAGCATTGAGAAGTAATACCTCGGTGGTTTGATTTAAGGAGCTGCCTACAAATGGGAACATAGCAATGACTCGTTGAGGTATTTCTAATACATCTATTACCTCGACACAACAGCAAATATAGATGTTCCTCATTTCACAGATGGAGAAACTGAAGCACAGAAAAACCCATTAGTGACGTGTGATCAATGAGTCAGAGTAAAGAAAAGGAAAGGAAGGATTTCAGGAAAATCTATATGGCTGAAAAGGGTGAGAGAACAAAGAGCTGTGAAAAATTTGGCTGAAAGGCTTATAGTGATCTTAATGTGTACTTACCCATTTAAATGCACAGAAATGGCATGCTTAGAACTGAAAAGTTTGGTACCTGCATTTTTAACTGACTAGAGACGAGTGATTCTATTTTCCTTGAGTCACTCATAAATTACTCTGTTTGGATATAAGGAACAAAAAGAAGAAAAAACAGCTTGAAAACACACAGAATATAAGTATCTTGATATAGCATAGCATCTACAAAAACAGCTGTGCATGGTTCTCAGGTAAATTCACTGAGAATGGTCCTGATTTTTGTTCGTCTTTTCTGTTCCTTCCTAAATAATATAACTTGCTATAACTGCAGTCAGATTTTAACCCTTGGAGTTCTACATGTGCTCCAGCAGTAACACAGGTCTAAGCCCTCTGTTTATACCGTGCTTGCTGCACTTCAGATAAAGTGCACAAAATCAATATCAGATCAGAATTCCCCATCTGCAGGTACCGGTGACAATATCTAGCCATCATTTTACACAGAATGAAATGAGCCATAGAAAGGCACAGTGACACGTACCACACTCAACAAGAAACAAATCAAAAGTATGAACCAGGAGGCCAAGAGCAGGGAGGAAACCAAACTGATACCTTTTGGAGTCTTTTTTGAAATGAGGAAGGTATAGGACTTCTGATGAAGCAGCACAGGAAAATAATGAAAATACTTTTGCACATATAGGAGGTAGACTGTGGAGCTAAAAAAAAAATGGTCAGGAGTCAGACACAATCAGTAAAGCTGCATGAAAAATAGTGTTCCCCTCCTGTGAAAATTTCTAAGATTTTGCAGTTTCCCTTGCTAAATCACTAGTCAAAATCTCAAAAGCATTCACAAATGAAGCATATGCAAAAATACATGACTAGACAGAGAGGTCACACTACACCTTTTCTGTCTGAATCATTTTGAATGTCATGTTTTTAGAAGTGGCTTGATTTTCTAAGGGAAAAATTAGTTGGCAAAAAGAAACTGGATTTGTTTATTTTTCAGAAGACTGAAGCAAGATGTCAAAATTCACATAAAAAAATGAGACTAAGCCTTTCTCACAAACAGGCTTCTTCTGCAAAAACAGATTTTTGAATGAGAAAAACAGCCACTGAATATTCTGAGGCAGCCATAGTAATCTAATATCCTCTTCCACACCTCAGACCCTATAGTAAGGAGCCGTTTTGAAACAGTAGAGGTTATCTTTTTTCCTATGAGTGTTCTCTCTTTTCCCTTTTAATCACAACACATTTATTGTGTAGTAGGTGGCATAAGGACATTCATGGACATTCATGCACATGAAAGAGAGGAAAGAAGAGGTGGAATTTACTCTTTTTTTTCTTTCCAAATCTGGCATCAATGAAACAATGTCTAATAAAAAGCCATTGTAACTCCAGTAACAACTACAACTTAGATTGCTATAGACTAGTGATTATGGTGCCAAGAAAAGCTAGAACCAAAGTTCAACTGGTCAACTGGCACCATCTAGTACTTGAGAGACACAGACCCTTTAACTGCCAGTTATCTCTATCCGTACTATTTTCAATATGTGAACCATGAATCCCTGTCATTACCCTACAGCTTGAATATATTCCATGTGTGGATAATAGTCTTGTAAAACAGTTCCATCAGCATCATGATGTCTTTGTTCTGGTGTACCCAAAATAAATAGTGTTTAGAAGAAAACATTGGACTACTCTCAATCTATGTCATACCATAATAATGCAATTCCTACAAGAAAAACATATTTATCTTCATTGAAAGTATGCATCAGTGAGGAGCAGAAAATAGCTGAAATGCAATTTACAATAAAAGAATCAAAGTGGTTAATCAGGGTATACATCAACCCTTTAGTGGAATTAATAAAAAACACACAGAGCAATCTAATAACAAATTTGTAGGTTGATTCATATAACTCCTTGTTAAATTTTAAAGCTGTACAAGAAAGATGGGGAACTGTAATCAAAATTGTATTAACAATTCAAACTCCAGTTACAACTAGAGCTCAGCTGTCTACAAGAGGCAGGAAGGATTTCAGTTTGCATTGTGTGATTTTATGCAGAGGATAGAATAGCATGAAGCGTGACCTTTCTTGGGATCATCAGAAATGGTCAACAATTTAACAGATTGGTTATTCTGATCCTTATGAGCAGCAAGCAATCTGAGAATGTAGTAGCAAGATGGCAATTCAAAGCCAGCAGGGTAGGGAATAAATTACTCAGGATGACAGAAATGGAATAAAACATCTCATCTATATCTTGCCTATTTATGGTCTAAAGCTAAATTGGTGATTTACTTAATTTGTAACTTCCTTAGCATTTCTAACCCAAGTATTTAGGGACAAGGACTAATAAAATATTACTCTATAGGATCATATGACAAAAAGTAACACTATTTAGGTGTGTTAGCTCAGAGCCCTTCAATTGTAGCACATGATGTAATGAGCATTTACTGAAGGCAGCCCACAGATCTACCTGTTCCGCCCAACATGTCACGAGCTGAAGGCAGTAGCAGAAGATCAAAAGTCAGCTGCAACATGTCACAAGAAGAAAAGAGGCAAGCACTTTCAGATGAAATTCCCAGGTTACCTTAGGATGTAAGTAACCCCCTCCTGTTACCCAGGAAAACATAAACCATATTCAACAATCCCTGACCTTCTGACCTGAGGAAAACTTCCTCCTGCCTTCAGATCTAGGCATTAATTTAATCCTGACTCTGTAAATGCAGTACGTCAGCCAGACACTTCCCAACATCCTGCCTTGTAACCACATCAGAAAGCTGAGTTATGTTTCCAGGGAAAAGGAGGGGAACCGTCTCCGTGCCCTGTCAGCAGTGCCCTGATGTACCGGATCGCTGCGGTACGAGTTGAATGCAAACAAAGAGCAACGCCGCGTCCTCCCAGAACATCTGAAAAATGCACTTCACCTGCTGCATCCTATAATTACATTAGCCTTTTTTGCAGCTACCTCATACTGGTGACTCAGTGCTATTGTATGCTCAGGCAAGACATTCAGGTGTCTTTTTGCCACCTCTTACAATTAGAGTCTTTAGTTCACTGCAGAAGTTCCCATTATAAGTCCCTAAGAGCACGGCTTTGAACATTGCACTATCCCATTTCTATCCCTCTTCATAACATTATGCTGTCTCTATTTTTATTATTCCAGAGGAGAAGGGCATCAGTTTCTTTCTCACTACTGATGGAGCCATCTTTTGACTCGCAGGAGCAATCAGCTTTAGCCTCTGTGACATTTGCAAGTACAGACCTGTCCCTTACTGCAGAGATGCTAGTGGATATTGTGTCCCCTGGCACTTCCGCTCATTCAAACCAATAGCTCCCTGCACACAACAAACAGCAGTAACTGGAGAGAAACCACAGAGAAGTGAAAAGAAATGAGAAACAATATGTTTATAGCAGCAGTGGGATTAGTTGGGTTTTTTTTAAATAATTACTTTCTGTCTATACCTCATTAAGTTTCCCAACGCTAAAAAGGCAGTGCATTTCAGCCATGCGTGGAGGGGTTAAAATCAGACAAAATGTAGTCATTTTCTTTCACAGCATGGTGTATTGCCATCTTGTGGCTGTTTTACCTATACTGTGCTGAAAGTGTAAATAAAATAAGTGCACTTTTCTTTTTTTAATCTTTTGTAAGCATAACCATTTAAGAAATGTGAGAGAGGTCGATCACAAGTGGATGATGTTTATCTGAGCTTTTCTGAAACTTCACTCTGACTTAGTACCATTCCATCAAACCATTTCTCCTTTTTGAGTGCAGGCTGCTTTTCTGAACTGTAACCTGTATATTGATTGCCTCACTGATGTCATTCTTTCTTATTTTTTTCTTTTATGTTTAGTGAAATGCAATTCAGTGACATTTTTTCTTACAGCATCTTGTTTTTACTTTTTAATATATTTTGCATTTGATTCTGAAAAGAAAAACTCCTCCTCTAACCAGAATCTGTGAAATCATTGAAGTAAATTTAGCAGGAACTTTCATGTGACCAACGAATAAAATAATTAGCTAAAAAAGCACCAAGAAAATGTGAAGATAAAAGCTATATTGCAGCAGAAGTGTCTTAGTTATACGTTTATATGTCCTGCTCAATAGAACAATTTTTTTCCTAGGTATATCTCCAGGGTACACACACATAGTAAATGTCTGCACAGAAAATTAATTACAGTGATGTGTTCTTTGGATTATCATTAACACCACTTAGTGTCCTACAATATCACCCATATAGAATGAAATTTATTTCAGATCACCTTAATTCAGGAAGGGATCTCTACTCACTAAGGTACATGAGCTCAAGACACATTTTGCTGAACAGGAGTAGACTTGGGCTAGCACTTTGATGCTTTCCTGGATTAATGCCTATAAAGAGATCTGTGTTGATTATGAAACTGTTCTACTTTGGTGACAGTGAGAAGAATAAATCATGAAGTGACTCTTAGTGATTTCATCATTGCTTTGATCTCCTTCTCTTTCATAAAGATGTAAATCAGGTATAACAAAATCAAGAGAAAAATCAGTGGAAGCAAATGAAGTTACATTGGTAGGAGATAAACATAAAGACAAGAAAATCACTCTCGGTTACTACCTAACAATATCTCCCTTAGAAAATCTTCTGGATTTTGAAGCCTTTCACACTCATTCTTATGTTGCCTGGGTTTGAATGTTCAATATTTAAGAAACCTGAAGTTTCTTCAGTCTGTAGAAAGTTTTTGCTGTTGCCTAGGGCAGACAATGGCAATGGGATATAGCCTGTTATATTGTGCTTGGATTATAAGGGAACAGAAACAAGCCTTTTGGCTACTGGGCTTTCCTTAGTCTAGAAAAATGAATGGAGGAATTTACCTGACCAAACATTATTCCATTCACCCTTGCCAATGAGGGAATAAGGACTAGCACTGAAAAAAAACAGGCTTTTCTGAGCTTGCCAACTGCCAAATGAAGGCTGTTTTCAGCTTGTTTGTGACACCCTCACCTGGCCTCCTGCTTCTGAAGATGGCTGAAGCAGCTTCCCTGCAAGACAGTTGTGTACAATTGCATCCTTTCAGTGTTTGTGTGGGGATTTCTGGAAAATAGAAAAATTGGCAGCTCTCCCTTTCCTGTAGTCGTCTCCATGGTTGTGGTCAATTGTGTTACTCCTTCCCTAGCAGGGACAAGAAGGACCAATGTTCACAGGCTTCCAGATGGGAAAGATGAACACTCCATGTGCCAGAACATGACCCTGGCATCATCAACTACTGGTTCCCATTGCTAACTGTTGATACCAGTACATACTTCCTAGAGCAGCTCTTCGGCAGTCTCTCAGCTGCAGCACACACAAAGCTCATGGTAAGCAAAAATCATCCAGGAAAACACTGCTGATCTTCACCGGAAGCAGAGATGAATCACTTCCTTTTTACATCCTCTGTCCCCCATTTTGCTTTTATGTGAGATTGGAGTAGAGCAATAATCACAACTTTCATTTGCTGGGAAGTAGAGAAAAACTGTGGAACAGATTTCAAGCTATGGTTTCTCATTCAGCTGTGTTACTTGTAGCAGTTTAAACAATGCCAGGCCACCTTCCTCACTCCCTCTTCTCCATCTCTGTTGTGCAAATGCAAGTGTTTGTGCCCCAAACTCAAACAGACAACTGATCTGTCTGAAAATTAACCTGGCAAAATGAATTGGCTATTTTCAGTCATACCAGCCTGATGCAATTCACTGCTCATCTGCCTGAGCAGTAGAAGAGAGAGAAGAGGTAATGCTGGAGCGAGCAGCCATGGGAAAAGTGAGTGGGTAGCAGACAGAACCTGTTTTCTTTCATGCAGGAGTACCTGAAATGTACATCAAATTTCAGCTGTAGAGTCCTCCTTCCATTTTCAGAAAGCATCAGTCATTCAGAAAGCTGTATCTTGGAGAGCTCAGGACAATTAGGACCATGTTTGTAGTGCAATCTGGGCAATACAGAGATAGATTTACAGAAATAGGGATTTCAAAAGTGCCTTGGCACTTGTCTCCAATGGATTTGAACATCTGTTCTGAAGCGTAACTCTACTTGTGTAACAATTCCCAGGGTACTAACTTTGTTGCTAGAACAGAGCAAATCCAGGTCTTTCTGTGCTAAAAGCACGAGTCCCACAGGGTTGCCAGCTTTCCCTAGATAAGCAATTAATTCAGCAGGTAGCAGTAGCAGACACTTATGTGCCCACACAGGGCGCTGTGTTATACATAACCAACCATGAAATTTCACTTTCAGCGCTTTAGATGGTGAGAAGGGGAGGTGAAGCAGTTTGCTGGACTGAATGAACTACCCTGTATTCCAGGTGCACCTGTGATTGCTGGTGTCAATAAAACATGCGGCAGAAGGTGGCCCTGAAATCCTAACTTCGCTTAGTTGTTGATAGTCTGCAAATAGAAGGCCCTGATCTAGGCATGAAGAAGATGCAGCAGTCTCAAAAATGAGGAGTTGAACTGTGCTTCATATTTTTTTAATTACGCTGTGACATCTGAACCAATTGGCAAGCTGGATCAGCCATTGAAGTTGAACAGAGTGTGGCTGAGAGCCTGCAGTTACGTTCAGCTTAGCTAAGAGTTGTGTTGGGGGGCATTATGTATTTAAGGTCCGAGTACAAGATGATGATGCCTGGTATTTCCTAGAAGCTGATAGCCATGGGTAGTAGCAGAGGAACTGGCTATGATACGGCAGTAGTGTCAGTACTGCCATTCTTAATATGGGTTGACTGCAAGTGCCCAGAGGTTTGTTCTTGTTCAGTTTCTGCATTTCTGCTTAGGTTAGCGCAAACACTCTTCCCTAGATAACTGCAGGTGGGATGTCTCCCGGCTTTCCCCAGGAGCTGCAGGAAGCCCAAGTAGAAGTGTCTTGGGACATGTAGGAACTGTCATCAATGACAGAAGGTAGTATTCAAAGGAAAATATGAATTTGAAGTACATTTCCTTTGAAGATGACACATTGGATTGAATATGTCTTCATCTGGAGTTACTGATTTCTGTCCAGAGAGTCAAACGTTACATACTATGTCTGGAAAACATGAATGCATTTTTTGATAAATTAAACCCTTGAGCATTGTTTTTGTTGGTGGGTTTTTTGGTTTGGTTTTTTGTTGGTTTTTTTTTACTTTAAGCCATATTAAAGGAAAAGAGGGTATTAATTGGATCTGGCAGGTGGTAAAGCAATTTATCCAGGCTGCAATTTCTTCAAGTCCAGCCAGTTTCAGCTTTCCTGTTTTAAAAGTGTTAACCATTTGCTCTGAGCCTGGCAGTCAGGAAGAGACAAACATGGAATGCAATGAAATTACTTTACTTCTTGGGAGGCAGGTGGAAGGAGACGAGGGTTTAAGTCATGACTTCAAAGTCGTTACTGAGTCCTCTCTGATGCATATATGAAGTAAAGTACCCTGGAAAATGCTGTACCTACCCTCTGTAGAAGACGGTGTTGAAAGTGTCTCTAGAAAATTATCCACGCTGAAATCACACCTGAACCACAT
This sequence comes from Calonectris borealis, assembly GCF_964195595.1. Lineage (NCBI taxonomy): Eukaryota > Metazoa > Chordata > Aves > Procellariiformes > Procellariidae > Calonectris > Calonectris borealis. The sequence continues at coordinate 133,102,271 of NC_134312.1, forward strand.
GGACTAGGAGATTAAATACGTAAGGAAAATAGCAGAAAAAGCACCTAAATATATAAGAGGCTTAATTAAAAATCATTCTTGAATGGTAAAGCTACTGGAAAACAAGGAAGGGGATCATAGATTGCAATCTCTAGATTTTCATTAAAACCAAAGTAGAGACCATGGAACACATTCTTTTGGAATTGGTATTAACAGAGAATCTGTGTTAGCAGTACTGTTAAAACCAGAAAGGTGAAAATAATTTAGAATTATGGACATTTGTAACATTGTACTTATCTATAGCATTTTGTAGAAACACAGAAACTGATTTTAGGTGCATTAACTGGAGTATCTGAAGCACCCTTGCAGTGACAGCACTGAATTCAGTGGGGGTTCTGAGCTTACTGAAATATTAGTCCAGCCATGACAAGAAGAAAATCCTAAAAGCAGCAGGAGATTTTATATAAAAGATTGTTGAATCATGAAGAGCAGACGAGAGGCATCAAAGCGGTTGGAGGTTTGCTCTGGAGTTTTGGCCTTAAGTCAGAACATAGGTGAGACAACAGAAATTCACTTTCTCAAGATCAAGTCTGGCAAGGCAACTGTAAAACTCTGTGTTACTTCTAACGAAGTTCTCTGGAATCCCCAAGGAAAAATTCTTACTTTGTCAACATTTTCTTGACGTGTGCTCTGTGCCAAAGCTATATTGATAAAATGGTTTCATAACCAATGCAAATTTGCTTATGGTACACTGGAAGGCAAGAACTGACGACATGCTAATCCCCACAAAGATTTTGCACCAAAATGTTGATGTGTGTCACTTCCATTCACTTTATATTCCGTGTTCTTCATCCCACCAGTCCTGCCTAGATGATGGATGGGACTCGGTTCCTGCTCCGCTGATGTGTGTGATGGCTCTAGCTGCAGTGTAGAAGTAAGACTCCATAAGCACCTGCCACTTTTCTTAGGTTAGGGTTGCAAAAGAAAAGGTGTAACCTTACCACTGAACAAGGCAAAACTACCCTGTTACATGGCCTTGACTGTCATTCACAGGGAGCAGAACGCTCTTAAAACGACACTGCGAAATAAAAGGGTAACTTTAAAGTATTTGTCTGCTTCATGAAATGACACTTACTGCTGCTGGAATTCCATGTTTATCACATCCCACAGGCTGCCAAGCCAAATCTGCCCTACTTTGAAATAAATTATAAATTCAAATTGTTTTAATCCAGTCCTGAAAACCTCACCAGGATTCTAAAAGTCCAGGTGGCTGGCTGCATCGTCAGGAAGAGAGGTTTTGAAAGGTTTGGAATAGGAATTGAGTGAACGGGGCCATAGGCACCAGGTAGTGTGGAAAGACACCCATCCTTCCTCTGCCAAATGTCAATGGAGGGAGGGAGGGATGTGAAGGACACCAGGTTGTTGTGGAAGGATGGTAATCACTGGAGACTGCAGATGTGATTCTGAACAGATAAATGGATTTTGATTAAGTATCAGGATGCCTTTTTCTCTTTTTTTTTTTTTCACATTTTACTTTTCAACATAGAATGACCCTTTGGGTCCAATCCCAAACCCAAATTGAAGACTGCCATCAATTCAGTAGACTCAGTATGATACTTTTTAAATTACTTTATTCCCTTCAGAATAACGCAGCCAGTAAGAATACCTTTTGACACCTTGGTAATGTCATGACTATTACTGGTCACACTCGAATGCAGCTGCCTGAAACCATACGTTCATTTTGTTTTAGCAAAACAAATTGATTTCCTGAATGCAGTAAGAAGAGGTTAAGGTTTAGATCCAACTCTGCATGCTAATACCAGGCAAAGAAAAATCCATGACTGGGCAGACAAAAATGTAAACAAAAGAAGAATTAAGATGTTTCAATTAATCACATCGTTAAGCTGTCCTAATTATATCATTAAGATGTAAACAACGTTTGTGGAATAAACAACTCGGGACACAGTCAGATCTGCTGCCGTTCCACTGCCTCCCTCCACAATTAGGGAGAAAAGTTAGTTACAACTTAACTCCTCTTAAGCCACAATGGATCCACATCCTTGGTATCCTATTAAAAATCTGCATTGCTGTCCTCAGATTTCTAGTGTTTCTTACATTATTTTTTAACAGACCAAACGTCTAGGAAAGGAGTATGTCTGAGTCTGCTGTATTTACTTCAGCCTTTAAATGTCCAGAGCTATAGATAGTGCCTGTGGGAGGGAAGAGAGGAAAGTCCGTCTTGCATTTCTAGGGACGCAATCCTCCAGTTGCGTTGCATTACACCACCAGCAGTCCATGTTGCTCAGAGCTCTTGGTGCTCAAAGTACAGCCCATTTCAACCAAGTCCATTGTTTTCAATGTGATACTTAAGCAGGGCCACCTTACCCAGAACATACCTCAAATAAACCAAAGATCTCTTCCTTCACAGTAATGCTGAACTAAAATGAACAATAGATTACACCTGTTGTCTCAAATCTAACAGGTTTTCCCAGAACAGAAATTTGTGTTATTATGTCTTGGTGGCCTCTCAGGGTAGGCCTCTGCCATCCATTATGCCAGGCTTCTATCCAAGGGTGTCAATGATGGTCCCCTGCTCAGCTCAGATTTCTTCTTCCATGGTGTAGAGCTCCTCTGAGGTGTCAGCTCGGACTTATTCCACGGTGTAGACCTCCTCCAAAGTGTTTTTCTCTGGCTATTTCTCAGACTCTTTTCACACACAAACTGCCACACTGCATCAGGTTAAATGCCAGTTTAGCCCAGAACACGGACTCAAGAGCCCTCACTAGCCAGTATTTCAGGAAAGTGTGTAAGAAATGCAAGTATACCGTTATATAACAGAAGTGTGCAGTGATAAATAAATGCTGTTTTGCAGTAGTTTGCTGGTTCAGGAGCTGATTTTTCAGGAATTTGTACTGGACCACAGTGTTTAATACATACACTTTAATACACATGATACACCACTCCCAGGTGGCCAAGAAGGCCAATAGCATCCTGGCCTGTATCAGAAATAGTGTGGCCAGCAGAAGTAGGGAGGTGATGGTGCCCCTGTACTCGGCACTGGTGAGGCCGCACCTCGAATACTGTGTTCAGTTTTGGGCCCCTCACTACAAGAAGGACATTGAGGTGCTGGAGCGTGTCCAGAGGAGGGCAACGAAGCTGGTGAAGGGTCTGGAGCACAAGTCTTGTGAGGAGCGGCTGAGGGAACTGGGACTGTTTAGCCTGGAGAAAAGGAGGGTGAGGGGAGACCTCATCACGCTCTATAACTACCTGAAAGGAGGTTGTAGCGAGGTGGGCGTTGGTCTCTTCTCCCAAGTCACAGCCGATAGAACGAGAGGAAATGGCCTCAAGTTGCGCCAGGGGAGCTTTAGATTGGACATTAGGAAAACTGTCTTCACCGAAAGGGTTATCAAGCATTGGAACAGGGAAGTGGTGGAGTCACCATCCCTGGAGGTATTTAAAAGACGTGTAGATGTCGCTCTTAGGGACATGGTTTAGTGGTGGACTTGGCAGTGCTAGGTTAATGGTTGGACTCGATGATCTTAAAGGTCTTTTTCCAACCTAAACAATTCTATGATTCTATTCTATGATTCTATAACTGGATAAATTTGATTTCACCTAATACCTATTTTTTTATCCATTTGGCCTTCTTTTGCAAGGACTGCTATGATTCAATTTTGAATACTGTGAAAAAGTGCTTCCTTTTGTTTTTCTTTAAATCCACTGTTGATGACTTCATTGGATCTTCCCTCAACCTCAAGGATGATAAATTGCATGTAATCATTCCCTATTCACCTTCACTAAACCATTTATAGTTTTATAGGCTTTTACCATATTACCTTCTCATCCATCTCTTTTCCAGATTGGAGAGCTGAAGTCTGTCTTGCTGTTGTATATCTTTGAACACCTTGCAGCCCTTCTCTATCTCATCTCTAGCTTTCTTATACCTGCCTTGAGGCTAGCAGGGAAGAACTGTACACTTATTCAAGCTGTGGGAGCACCGTGAATTTATGCAGTGACATAAGAACATTTTCTGGTTTTACTCCATCCCTTTCTCAGTAATTCCTAATGTTTCACGTATTCTTTTGACCTTCCCCGAGCACTGAGCTGATGCTTCCAGAAATCTATCCACAGTCACTCCAAAATGTGTTTCCTGAATGGTAATAGCTAATTTAGAGCCTGTTATTATGTATGAATAGTTTGAGTTATTTTTATTCCATTTGCATTACTTTGCACTTATGAGCATTAATTTTCATTTGTCATTTTATTATCCAGTTACTCAGTATTATGAGATTCTGCTACAGCTCTTTGCACTCAGCTTCAGATTAGACTGTTCTGAATAATTTGTTCTCAGATCGTCTCAATGCAGTATTTATCCCCTTTTCCAGCTCTTTCCAGCTTCATATTTTCCATTCTCTGTCCCTTACATAAATTTCTCTAGAACATGGCCGTCACCCCTTTCCCAGTCCTTTTCTAGGCTTTCTCCTCAGAACACCATGAAAAAAAGATATGCCTGAATCTCTCATTCAGTTAGCATCTCTACAACAGGCTGGCTGTGTGGGATTCGTTTTACCTAACTTTAGATGGTGACATCTATTTCCGAGCCAAGTTCTCTCTATAATCAAATAGAGAGGAAATAGGCAGTGCTACAGTGGAAGTGATCCAACTCTAATGTAAATGTCTAAAACGCATCGGATGATTCATGTCCTAAAGGTAAAGGTGTTTATTCCTCCTTATTGACTCAAAGGGAGTCTGTCTACAGTGAGTGGAGCAGATGCAGATTATCTACGTCAGCGGCAGAGCCATCATAAATTAGGTGAGAAGAATCCTGCTTTTCCTCTGCAGATCTCACTGGGCTGTGACCACATAATTATCCTGGTGACCTAAAAATCCAAGAACCACATTCTTCAAAGACCTCAAACCTGGAGTGGGGAAGGACTGGGCTTAGCAGAAGTCTGCAGGGTAACATCTTTGCTATTTCCCACACGGGGAAAATGCAGCTTCCTTTGCACTGTATGCCATACAGCAAGTGGCCCAAGTGTAGCCAGCCTGTTGTAGAGATGCTAACTGAATGGGAGATTCAGGCGTATCTTTTTTTCATGGTCCAACTGGATGCAGGCTTCCTAGAACAGAGTGGGCATAACTGTGCACAGACAATATTTCACATGCCCTGTCCCTCATTCCTGCATTACTCTAGCTCCAGAATACTGTAATGCCACCGCAGTTACTATCAGAAAGTTTTGACAGGACTGGTCGTCCCTTTGAAAGATTTATTTGCACTTGAAATATCTTCCCATTTCCTTGCATCGTTCCTTCCTACAGCATCACGTCTTCCACAGAAAGAACAAGCTTATAATGGATATACATCCTTCAGCTTCTCTTTCCTATCTTACTCACCCTCCTTTCCATCCCAGATCACCCTTCACAGCAATCAAGAGTCATGCCTGGCAGGGGATCATTCCCTTGGAGCTTTTAGACTGTTCCCTCCACAAGTTAATGATAAAAGCTACATTTCTAAAAAAGCAATGTTCTCACAACAGTCCACTGAGGTAGCTAATATAATCTTGAGACACTTGGCAGCAAAGTTACCTCTGAGATCTGTTTTACAGCCAATAATATATAGTGAAAGTGCTGCATTCAGGACGTACAAAAAGTCTTCTAAAAATCTAATTCATTGTCCTTTATGCAATATTCACCATGGCACAAATATCCAGGGAGCAGCTTGTTCTAAAGCTTCAAAATGTTACTGCAAGTTAATGTGCACTGGTTAGTACCCTTAAGCAACTGAACTACTCTGAAAACATAGCTTATAGAAATACTTTTTCCTTCTCAAGGAAATATTCAGAAAACACAGCCTATAAAAAGTCTTAAAAAAAAAAAAAAATTTCTTTTATCTTCAGTTAGTCTTCAAAGCAATCTTCTGACCCTAGCTTGGATCAAATACCATCTGAGATAAGAGTAATGAAGCAATAAGATATATAAAGTATAGTATATAGAGAGTATTACTGCTTACCTTAGGAGAAATGACAGTTTATTGGAGATGGTAACAACACAAGCTTTTATTCCAGACTAACCCTCTTCAGTACAGCTTCACGTGGAAGACCCAAGTCCTCTCCAGAGAGAAACCACCTGGATGTGGTGTTTGGCTTGGAACTCTTGGCCAGGGACTGGTGGGTAATGCCAGCCCAGAAATGGCAAAGGAGTGCAGCTATTCTCCCAAAAGAAAGCTTGAACCAAGAGAGAAGACATCAAAGGATTTTTTAAGAATATTCAGTGATGAAAAGGACAGAACATCATTAATCTAATTATCTAATTGTTAATTGTTAATCCAGCACTTCACACAAACATCCTATACATTTTCCCACCCGAATAATGGAAGAGACTTAGTCATGTCCCTTATATACTCCCAGGAGCTATCAGTGCCGTGAGATAAAAAGCTCTAGAATTCAGTGTAAAGCCCTGCCAATTGCCTGATAACTAAAACCATAAGAAATTGTCACATGGGGATGGAGGCTAACCTAATGTAATGAGGTATATAAAGAAAAATCAGGTGATTGCAATAATGAACTCTTACAGTATGAAGGTGAGATTCGTCTGTGCCCAGCGGTACAATGTGGGTGCCCCCAGCTGAGTGCTCACCTCCGGCCCCTTCTACAATCAGTGGAGAAAAAACAGATATTTCTGGGGTATAATTCACCTCGTCTTAAATTAGACCCTTAAATTAGGACACAGCTGTGGAAACCCCACCTCCAGAATGCTGTCTTCTGAGCAGGCTCCCATCCCTGGGTTCCTACTGCCCATTTTTACTAAGGAATTTTCTAGTTATTACTGAATGCAAATGATGTGTCTCAAGAGCCCTATTACTTATCTACCCATTCAGAAAATCTCATTGAGCTGTATTCTTGTGGAACTGCTTAGGACCTGCACAAATATTAATGGAGTACTCTTATGATTGTCTGAAAATGTGGTATGTAGAGAAGTTGTTCAGAGGGCTTCTTCTTCCCCCATAATTATTTTTTATCTTAGGAAGTTAACTGACTTGTAGTTATAAACTTGAATTTTGGCATTGTGTATATGTTATGTATCATATGTAGTATATAATACGTACGATAAATAATTTCTCTCATTAGATGGCAGTTTCAACAGTATGGGGTTTAGCCCTTTCGGTAGATCATGCATGCCATAAGCCATAGGGGCCAGCCTGTGTGTTACAAATGGCTTCGTGCCAACAGCAAAGCATGGCAATTGGTGGTGATGCTCAACTTTCAGACAGTGCCGCAGCACAACTCCCTGCATCAGGGAAGCTGCCGTAGCAGCGTTGTTGTCCTCTCCCAGCAGCCAGCACGTGTACCAAGCTCGGAAACAGAAGTGTGAGACATCGACCAGATTGCAGGTGGCAATGGGACACAGGGGGAAACCCTGGGCTGGATGCAGCTACAGTCTATGGGGAGTGGTCGTCCCGGTTTTGCTGCTGCTATACAGCTCACAATCCTGAACGTGCTCTGAATCGCACTCAGATCAAGAGATGCTAATTGGAGTGAGAGGCAGCTTTCTGCCTTCGGAGTCGACCTTGGAAATCTCACCCAGAGGGCTGAGCATTTCTCTTGAAAACCATCACTTCTGGGTAGATGCAGTATGTAAAAAGGAAGTAGGTAACAGTTAATCCACGTAAATTCATGCGAAAAATCACATTCAGAGTTTTCGTTGTGTGAACATGCCTCAAGCCAATACAGAGTTATAGAGGACACAAGCACAGAGCTTGCAGAATTTACCTTTGGTTCCTAATTCAGTATTCTCCCCTTTCATTTATGTAAATACCAAAAAAGAAAAAAAGTAATTTTACAACTTGCATTTTGTTTCAAAGGAGGTAACTGAAATCTAAATGAAAGTAAAGGCATATAAAACAAGTTTTAGGAAACCTTATTTTGAGTTTTTGGAGATTTCACTAATAGTGCAAAAGGAAATCTTTTTTTCTTAATCACCCAGATGCTACTTTTCACAGATCGTAATACATTTTACAGAAGTGGCTAAATGTTTTCTCCATTTCGCTCACCAGGTAATGCATTCGTCTCGTTTTTAGCACTTAATTCCTGAGTGCTCGGAATTAGCTACATCAGATGAAATCTTGGAAAAATTCCCTTTAAATACAGCCGGTCCAAGATTTCACCACAGGCTAGATTTTCAGAACTGCTGCTGGCTCCTAGCTCTGAGAGACATCAATGGAAACTTCAAGCGCTCAGAGAAATAAAAAATCTGGGTCTAGATAGAGGAATCTCAGGTTGAGCAAAAGCAAAGGCATCTCAGTTCAGACTCTGCTTTTGAAAATTTGCCTGCATGTACAGGAATTTATTGCTTTCAATGTCTGTGTCCATGATCTACCCACTGGGCTATGGAGCCTAACCCGTGGGATTTTTATCATAACTATAGCTAAGGTAAAAAGCCAAAAGTGGCTTTTTTATCAATATGGCTCTTCTTGTAATTCGAGTGCCTTGGATTGCTCAGTGGAACTTCACCTCATGCAGACTAGACATAGAGGAAGGGAGAGGATTTTGACAGAAATCAATAGCGTAGTTTAGACAAGGCATTATGGGGAGCGTCTGTCTGCTTTGGTATCTCCCTCTAGTTTACCGGTGAGGATAATGGGCTTTGACATCTTGCCAGCTCTGCCATCCGAGAGGAAAGGTCATTGCTAGTTCAACTCTGAGTGCCTCTTGCTAATCCACTGTTAACCACAGCACTCTTAGGCAATTATGTCTGGCTGGCATTTTCATCACCAAAAGGATATTCAGGTTACCTTACGATGCACAAACCAGTTTTCTTACCTGCACAGCTTTTTATTATCTCCCAGGAAATAATTCTCGCATTTTTCCCTGTGCATGGGACAAACAAGTAGGAAGCTTTCTACCTGGAAGTGAACTCATACCAAAACCCCAAGGAGAGCAAGCAAAGATCACAAGCTCAGAAAATTGAGCAGGAGTGGAATATGTGTAAGAGAGTTACAACTTTCAAGGAGAGATGACTGATGTAAAGCAGCTAAAATTGCTTTATGAAGAGAAATTCTATTTATTCTGAGTATGACGAATATTTTTATTTGGCTTACTCCAAATACCTGGTTTTATTTTATTTTTACTTCTCTTGACTGTTATATATTAAGCAGCAGTCTTCTGAGACAGCTACTTCCTGGCAAACGGAAATCAGAATCCATTGAATAAATACTAGATGAAACAAAATGTTGTATTTTCTGTATTGTCTCTTGAAAATGGTTTTCAGTGAGCTTGACAGCAAAATATTATTGATAAAATTAACAATAGATGAAGGAAAAATTAAGTGGTGGGGTAAAGAACTGTGAGAGAATTTTTCACGTGAGGTTTGCAGACAGCAAATTAAGCAGGAAAAAGGAAAATCAGGAAGACTGCCGTATCTCACAGCGTGTGCAGAATGAAAACGCTCTTGCAACAGTACTTTAAAGGCGATGGGAAGGAAGAGAATGAAGGCAAGTCCCACAAGAACAGAAAAAGTAAATGAAGAAAAGCATGGTCAGGTTTGGGCAGCTGGGTCCAGATGCCCAACTAGACTGGAAGATACCACGTTATCAGTGACATGCTATGCGATATCCTTATTTTCTCTCCCCTCTGCAGTACCCTTCACGCCCATGTCTTACGACTGTAATAATCCCCACATCTTCACGACCTCGTTGTCCTGCTGTGCCATTTTGTTTGTTCCTGGAAGCCCTGGGCAGAGGAAATGCCCACCCCAGGCAGGCCCGCTGCCGCACCGGCAAGACCCACACACTACCTGCAGCAGCAGCTCCCCCGTCAGCCCATTTCTTCCATGCTCTGCCCCATGCTCAGACCATCCTGTACAAGATGATGTGCTGCTCTGCTCAGTCACGTTTTTCCGCATTGATCCACTTTTCTTTAAAGCCCTCAAGAAAATTGCCAGAAAAAAAAAAAAGAATCCTGCTTTTACAGTTTTCCTGAAAATCTTTTTCTTCCCTCTGTCCCCTGCTATGCAAGGCCTTTGCTAAGTCACTAGATGTTCTGCTGAAGATGGCTTTATGCCTCCTCAGTACACGTGTAACTTTGTCAAAATTAATGTGTGCTTCCTCCAAAATCTCCTTGTTCTATTCTGGTTTGTTACCCAACCTCCTTCATGGCATTGCAAATGAAGTGAGTTATTTGGGGCAGGGATACTGTGTTTTCATTTCTATTACGGAATGCTTACAATGCTCTCTGTGACAATAAAATAATAATTATCCCAGCATTTATTGTTAGGGCAATGTTAGGGGACTCCAGAGAGGCTGGTCACTTTAACTCCCGTAAGCCCTGCTTCTGAATGTTGTCATTCCACAAAACATTTCTTCAAAGGAGAGTTTTTGTGGCTGGATGCCAGAGAATTATGCAATGTCTTTAAAATGTGAGGCACAGGATGGATTAGTACTTTGTGAGCTGAAAATTCAGGCTATTTTCATGTACTGGGATAAAGGTGGTTCAAAGAAATTTTGAAGCTGCCACAAACATTCTGTTACCATTTGCCTGTTATGAGCTAATGCTGAAATAGCTGCAGCAATGTCGTTGCTACCCCATCGCTGTGTAGGCAAAGGATCGTTGCAGGAGACACGAAAGTGGGACACACGATGCTGTAATACCGCAAGCCTACTGCAGCCCACTTAAACCAAGGAAGTTGTGCAATTAGTTTAATTCAAAGTGATAATTGACCCAGCTCATGACTATGCCTGGGATAAAAAGAGAGGGAAAGATGGTTTGGTGCTAGCTCTGTCTCAGCCACTTCAGGCTTTTTGGGTGTCTTCTTTATATATTTAATTAAGTACATTTGAAGGACAAATCTATAGGGTAATGAGCTTTTACAACTCCCACTGAAATTAAAAGCAGCTGCACATGATCATCTCCTGAGGTTTTGAAAGAAATATATTCATCCCATAAAAAATAGATTAGATGACCATTAAAGTTCTGAAACATGACAATAAAAGCAAATACATTTATAACTAGGGCTGCCCCTCATTCATTAGACGCAGGCTGGCGTCTCCTTCACTACTCAATCAATGCTTTGCTCTTACTGTGTACTCTCTTATTTTTGCCTTCACATTTGTGTTCAGGGTTCTTCTGGATGAAAAGTACTATAGATAAGCAAGCTGCTATTACTGCTGACCACAGCCCACTGCCTACTCCTGAAGGCTTCTGTTTTCCTGGGTGTCACACTGATTTGAAAGGAACTGCTTACATGAGTGAGGAGCGCTTGTCCTCATCCTAGCAAGTTTCTCTAAAATAAATAGAGGGATTTGAGCCAGAGATTTCATCCTGTCTATTTGGGAACTCGCAATTGCAAAACTATTTCATGCCAAAGGCACAGAGTTATGATGCCAGATGATGGGACAAAACCCAGTGGTGCATGACTGATCGCTTTGGGAGACAGGGCTTTTATTTATATCGAATGGTAGCTTATAAAAAGTGCTGGCAGTTCACACCTGAATATACACTCCATTTCATGTGACTTGAATTCCAGTAAAATGTGTCATATTAAGGGAATTAAAAGATGATGATTAGATTGATAGGGGCACACAAATTAGATAAATATATTATTTCAGTGGGCACAAAGATTCATCATCTTGCAGACCTAGAAAAAGTACATAAAATCAGTGTTGGCAATATAAGTATTTCCGTATAAATAGTGGTAAATAATGCTGGAACATAGCAGTTACACAAACTAATGTCTCTCTGCAGACCTTGAATAGACTGGTAGGATAAACTTGTTTGAACAAGCATATGTTTTAACGCAGTCATAAACATTGAGCATGGAATCTGAGACATGCTCATAGGACGGAGAATGAGGTCTTGGAAAGCATGGACACTATAAATATTGTAGAGGTCCTGACATGTAATGAGCTAAATATGTGTTTCCTTGTATCAGCAAACAGGAACCTCTATTACTATAGCTAACAGCGTGAATATAATCATTGTTTAAGATCAAGGAAATTTCAGACGCTTGTATCTGCACATCAAAGAGACATTGACAGATGGGATAGAGCTCAAACGAAAGATTCAGGATGCGGAAAATGTATTTTCTTGTCTCTCCCAGTGTAAGTTCTATGTTCCAGTTTTGCTTGTTGTGGACGGATTAAGAAGTGTCATCAAGGAACTGGAGACTGAAGGAAATCATCGCTCTATAGGATTCCCTGATTTCCCATCACAGGCATTTAAGTACTGTGCTTCCTGTTGAAAACAGTGATGCAGGAGCATAACCAAGAGGGCAGATTATTCAGAAGTGGTTTCAGACTGCATGACTCTTTTGTCAGTATTTAATCAGTGTTTTAGTCAGCTACCACAGTGCTGGCACTGAGCTGCACATGAGTTATCACCTCCTTGAATAAAGAATGAGGAGGCATCAAAACTACAACACTTGGGCAGCTCTCAGTAAAAAGCATCGTTGCACCCAGTGGAGAAAAAGGAGGACGTGAAGGTGCATTCACAACAGCATCCTTCCAGCCTTCCCTCCTTGCATTGAAAAGCTTCCAACAGAGACGAAGGAGTAGAAGACAGAAAGAGAGGGAAGACTGTGGAGTCATACATCAAGGACAGAAAGGCGTTAGGGAAAGAAGGAGGGGGGAAGAACAGAGAAGTGAAATCATGAAGGATGCAAAGGGCAGGAATAAGAGGAAAGAAAATAAGAAGAAAGAGGCTTAATCGAAAAAATATCATGAAGGATACCTCATATTGTAGAAGAGTTGCACTGTTATAGTGTTATTAGCATAGGAAGAAGAGAAAAATTGCTTAAGCAGTTAGAAGTGTGTGACTTCGATGGAGTTCATCATACTTTCCTGTCTTCAGCCCCTGTCAGTTGTAATAAGGGTCGGGAAGCAATGAGGGGCTGAGGATCTTAGCAAGAGAGCGGATGTTCTTGGCTACCCTCACGCTTCCTCTCCTCTCCTGGTCTCAGTTAAGTCTTGCATTTCCTCTGCAAGTCTGGGACCTCGACTTGGTGTCTCGTACATGTTACAGCGTTACACGAGTCACCCATCTGGAAGCAGCCTGTTGTGCAGGCAAGGAAGAGATGATGCTGCTTTGTAATTTAGATACATGTAAAAAAAGAGCAACTCAGACACTGCGGCTGTGAAAAATTGGCTGGTTTGATTATTTTTACACATGCTTCCCCCTCCATTTCCTTGAAGAGAGCTATGGAATATTTATACTCTTATGTACTCTTACACCGTTACAGTTACTCTGTAGGAGTGGTTTTAGCTCTGTCTTTCATGGAGTTTGATCTTTTTGACTGATTTTTTTCCCTGTCTCCTTCTACAGTAATGAGGTTGTATTTGCAATACATAGCAACATGTTTACTGTATTTATATGCATGGCAGTACAAGTAAGACGTGGCTGAGAACACATTTTCTACTTTTGTTTACTGTGTCTTTTCTGTTTGTTTCTTCTGGCCCTCAAATTTGGTGCTACACAATCATTTCCTTTAAGTGAGAGATGTGGTAAATTCTGCCCTCTTACATGACACTCATGAGCAGGACACCGATTTCCTTAGCTCATATTCCTTTATCTTCTGTCTTCCCAGCTTTCCTTCCGTCCTAAACCAAGCCCTGCATGGACACAATCATTTATCCCTCCAGCTGACTCCCAGTCCGGGATTGTTAAGGGAAGCAAGCAGTTACCCAACAACAAATACAGTATCGTCTCTTTCATTTTCACCGCTTCTGCTCATTTCATATGTAAAGCACTTGAGGAAAGACAAGGTGCCGGGAGTGGCTGCAAAGGAGTTTTTCTTCTGGAAGGAAGAGCTACAGCTTTCTCGCGTCCTGCAGTCAACAGCCCTGAAGGAAAGTTAATAAGCAAAGGCACAGGCGACGGTTGGGAGAGAGAAGCCAGTGCTGGGGGAGAGGACTGAATTGATTCTCACTACCTACATGGAGAGGTTACCTACTCTCCTCATCCAAGTACTTCAGGTTCAGTTTCTCGAATTTCTCACATATATCATAATTAATATCATAATAATGATATTATCGGAAATATCATTATTCTTGGAAACGGTGTTAGTGTCTCAGATTGTCGAGGGCTGTGCCATTACTTTGATCTGAATGTCTACACACTGAGATTGGCATTTCTGGCTTTGAAATTAAATCACTCTCTCATATTTGGCACAGAGCTTGGAGAAACATTTCCAAATGATGGCTACACAACGCAGCTGCCTGTCAGTGAGAAGGTACTATCCTAGGGGAATTTCACATCCCAACAAGCTGAGGATTCAGCTGGCTTTCTTCTGGCTTTTTAGTGTGTTTCAAAAGTTGACTACTATTAAAAAAGGACCTGTCTCCTTGGCATACCACTTTTGTGGTCACAACATAGTAGTCAAGGTAAGGCATAAACACTATCAAGATTATAAAATACAAAAACATTCACAGTAAAGTTCAGTTTGGGTAACAATGCATTAATGAATAGTTCTTGAGGGATCACTTATCAACTCAAAGAAAAATCAAAATATTTAGAATTTAGAATACTTCTTTCACACTGTGTCATCAGTATAAGTCAGATGATCAGGGGAACTCAGAATTCTTTCTAGTTGTATTGGTAGGCTAGTAAAACCTAAATTTTAAGAGTCTGACAGCTGATTTCAAGACAATTCCCCTGGAGACTTCCCCTCAGTTCAGGAATTCAGTTCTCTGTTGGATGTCACTAAGGCAAAGCGTGGTGACCCTTCAGAGTCTGTGCATGCTCTGTCCATTTTTCAAAATACTGTTTCAGAAAATGTTTGGACAAAATAACTCCAGTGTATTCCGGGAGAAACATCTTTTTTTTGCAAAACTATGCAATATTTTACACTCTGTCATGTGCAAGATCTGTGGATAATGCTCAGAAAAGATCATTGAAAATTTAATACATTATGTCAGACACTTTGATCGATGGCTTTTCTCCATTGGTCAGAGGAAAATTTTCATTTAAAGCTTTCAAACGTATTACCAAGGCTAATGTGATTTCAGAACCAGGGATAATTTCTTTCCAGCTCTACTTCTCCAACATTCAAATACCAAAACCAGGGACAATACCAAAACTGAGTATGGACAGTGGTGTTCTTGTCTGAAAATAAGTGCTTACAAAGAACATTACCAGAGTGGGTGATGGTTCTTCGCTTCACTTTTATATGGGCTTGCTTAATTAGATAGCAGTCTTCCATCAGTATGTGGTTTCTGCCTACATTGTAGACTACAGTTTGAGGAAGGTGTGTGCCTCTACTCACATCCATTCAATCCAACCTGTTTTCTTTTTCAGTTCAGTAATCTTCCGTCCTGTAACCAGCTGGTTAATGCTTCTCTTCCTCCTTTGTAAATACACATTTTACGATGAGAGTTCCTGTGTTTGGCACCAAATACTAACTGACAAATACTACCCTGCTGCTGAATTATTCAATATTCTTCGGTATTGATTTCTTCTTTATTCTTACTCCAGCATACACACGCCAATTATTTTTCTACCAAATCTACATCATCATCAAGATTGGGAGACAATCCTTAGTTTTGTGTGTTGGCTGACAGTTGCTTTCCATGGACCTTAACAGTCTAATAGAGAAGACGGTGCTCTTATCGGTCAGTGTAGGTAGTAACAGTAACTGATTCATTTGCACTGAAAAGTGAAATGTGCTGTTCTATAGATTCAAAAATATTCATATGCTCTCTATTAAAATTCTGGCTTCAGTTTTTACTTCAGATAACAGATGCAGCACAATCATACTGTGTTTTTTCCAAATAGATTCAGTATCTGATCTTCATTAATACTAAAGCTCCTTGCAAGCTTCTGTCTGAAATAAAGAAGCACCAGTGAGAAGGAAAATGTACAATATGTCAAAAAAATGCTGGATACTCCAGCATGCCAGCAAGCAGTCTATTTATCATTTTGAAACTAGCTTGTTGACTCTTCTTCTCCTTTCAGCCATTGCTCCTTTCAAGCCGTTCAAAATATGAAAGCAACAAAAGCAAGTCTCCCGAGACTGAATGTCTGCCATGAAAGACAAAGTGTAGTAAAGGAAGCAGTACAGGAATACGTGCATATATGATGTGATGGATGCCGTCTTTGGTGAGATGGGCAGAGGTGAAGTGAAACGGGAGGAAGAAGAATTTAAAAGGCATCAGAAGCAGTGCACCTGGAATACAAATGCTTCACTGGAATATATGAGCTGTACAGTAAGGAATCCATAGCCCAAAAGACTGTTCAGATTTATAAGCATACAATTTGTAAAACATATATCTCTCACATGTTCTCTCGAATGAGGAAATTACAACTGTAATCAGAGATGCACTATGACAGGTCTCTGATTTCTTGCATGTGTATATTATCTTAACAGTCTACTACACTGAGCAATTTAAGAGCTTCTAAGAGCATGCTTACCCATAAATGAATTCCTAGACTAATGAACTCTCCCTTCACTTGATTAATGTTTTTGCTGGAAGTGGTAAGAGTGGAAGAAAAAAAAGTAAAATGATGAGAAGCAAGCCACTGTGTCTTTGAGACAGAGATGTCTAGTGATAAACATGCTCTGAGCTTGAGAAACCCACATAACAGGATAGTCAGAGAGTATCTTTCAAAACCTATTGCCAAATGTAGGCAATGATAGTGACTGTTTCCAGAAGATGAAACATACTTTTCAGGTGGTTCGTTCGGGCAGGAAAGCTGTAATGTGCCTCATGCAATGTTAGTAGTTGCTAAAGCAATGTACATTTAAATGCATGCCCTCAGCGAATACTGAGCAAAGGGGGCTGGAAGCCACACGAGCTTCTAATATAGTGGCATTTTCAATTAAAATGTCACTCTGCTCTTTCAGAGCAGCTGTGTTTTTCTTTAATGACCGATAGTATCTATCTGCAGAGACTTGAGCTATGTCCAGGAATCTTTCCTAGTAATCTCCAGCTTACTAAGGAATTTCAGTACTACAACAAACATTTTTAAGGATATTTCCACAGAAATATTTTTTTCTGTTTCAATGTACAATTTCTGCCAGCGTCAGCTTTTTTATATCATTATAATCTGACACGGATTTAAGTTAAGTTTTGTCTTAAATTAAGACAAAAGATTTCTGGTCATTTTCTGACCTGTTATCCATTGACTGAGACCATTTCTCACATTATCCTCCCAAATACTGATGTCACAGTTTAACCACATGTTTATAGCAAACAAATTATTTCTGCCCCTTTAAAGCAGTGCATTTGTCAGTGACCTTCTCCATATGAAGGTTTGTCTTCAAGCCAGAAAGAATAAAGACATCGGAGCTGCAGTAAGAGGACACTGGGGCTTAAATTTACAGCCCATGCAGTCACTCAAACTCGGTCATCATCACTGAGCAAAAAGCAGTGACCAAGTCCCTCTGGGAACTGGCTACCAGACTCCTGTGCAAAGTCACTGGCACCACTTAAGTGTCTTCCGCACTCTACTTAATGTTATCAAACATTAAAGAAAATATTGAAAGAGGGAGAAATGACCAATACCCTGGTTAATGTCGGAGCCAGCCCACTTCCCACCGCCAGCGCTTCAGCGGAGCTTCTGCCTGGAGACAGGTTTCACTCCACACACACTGCATGGAGCATTAGTTTACGCTTACTGTATGAAGCTCCCTGTGTCCCAGAGTCCAAAAGAAGATTGCAGCAGTATAAACCCTATGCTAAATGTTATAAAAAGACCCCTCAGGAAGGCTGTCAGCCCCCTGCACCTGCCTCCTGAAAGGGATGTGTAAGAAAACAGCCCCAGTGGGATGGCAAGCTTTACTCCGGGCGGCAGAGAAGTGCGTGCCCCGTGGGATGGCAGAGCACCGACAACTCCCAGCAGCTGCCTCGGGGCCAGGAGGGAGCGCGAGGGTGCGGGGAGAGGCCGTGGGCCGGTGCCATGGAGGGCGGCCAAGGACCGCCGTCACCGAGGTCATGGGTGGAGGAGTGGACGCCGGCATCTGGGGAAGCCAGGGCTCGAGGCCCCTGAGGGTTCCCAGGGAAAGGGCGTGAGGGGATGCACAGGCATCAATAGCATCTCTCTCCAATGTTTTTTGCTCTGTGCACTCAAATATCTACCTTACTACATAGCAAAAAATACAATTAGGAGAATCTGTTTAACCTCGCTCTCACAGTCGTGAGTTTTTGTTGGTTTGGTTTTTTTTCCAGCAAGATGATTTCACAACAAGAAAATTGAAACTCCGGAGTGAGAAATACAAGAAATGTTACTGAAGCCAGATGAAGTATTTGAGTTCAGTTCAATTACCCGGGTATCTATAACCTCTACTCTTTTTACTGAATGGATTAGGAGGTCCACAGAGAGTGTACAATTTTCAGTGAGTCAGAAGGTAATTGGAATATTCAAGTGCTTCATCCGACTTCAGTTACCAGCATTGTTCTCCTACAAAATGTAATATCCTGCATAAAAAACGAGAAAGTTTTAAACTTTGATCTCCAGATTGTTCAGATAATCCAGAAAATTACTCGGCAGTGTGGTAGAGTGCCCACTATACTGAAATACCAATTGCATCTATGTTCGCTGATGCCTGTTATTCAAAGCATTTTCTGAAAAAGCAAGCTGCTGTCAGTTACTAGTGCATGGCCAGCTTAAAGAACAGCAGCCTTAAAACAAAAATTTCTGTCTGTAGAGATTGAGCAGCTGTTGTAAAAGAAAGTAGGTTTGGCAAAGGGTAAATGGGAAGGGGCATGCCACTAGGAAAAAATGGAGAGAGAAAACAGAATTATCATCTCTTGCTTAGTATTAGTTTTGAGCAAGACAAAATGCTCTGCTGCAGTGGACGGTAATTACTGTTAATAACAACAACAGTGGTTTGAAAAGCCAACAAAAAGCAAACAAACAAAAAAAACCCCACCAAAAAAAACCCAAAACTTCCAGAAAATAAATGTTTTGGAATAAAACACGGGAGGATGGAAATAACTGAAGCAAAATCAACTCTTGCTGTAATATTTGCATTGCGATGTCACTTTTTGAACATTACAGTGAAGGAATGAGGTTTTACTCTGGCCCAATCAAGTTCTTTTGGAGCTTCCTTCCCCCGTCTCCAGCACTATACTCAAGAGTGACACCCTATGATCCACCCACTTGGAGCTGGAAAACCAAAGCATCACACCCATTTACCAGATGTGTCATCTCCACCGTGTCCAAATGGACTCAACCCTCCTACGAGCAAGGCTTCTGGAGACTGTGCTCAGTATGATGCTGCAGTGACTACAGGGAAGCCTCTTCAGAACATATGATGTATTTGTCCCTGGCAACATAGCACAGAGAAAAAAGATTGAAATAATAAAAGCTCTGTGCTTATTATGCTACCCAACTCCAGATTTTCCTCTAATTCTGACTAACTGGGTATTTAAAATTACATTTTAAGATTTGCATCCCTCTCCATCAGAAGTTTGGGAGAGACAGACTATGCCATTTTCAAGACAGGCTGAACATCAGATCTTTTATTCATGTCAGGATTTCTTTGTTCCCACCTGGATATCATCTGTGGTAAGAACCTGCCTTACTGCATGTGATGAAGTTAATTTGTGTGTATTGACATTGTAATTACACAGCATATGTTACCAATATTCTTCATGAAACATCAAGCAATTGAATTAGAGTTGTTGCCAGATTTCTGGATACTCAGTAAGAGCTCCAGGAAGAGTTAACTCTGCAGTTCCACAATGATCACCAAGTCCATGACCACCTAGAAGGTATCTAAAAGGTCACACTTGTCAATTAATATCTATCTGTAAAAGTAGTATTAGTAGAGTATTATTATGAGTAGAAATCTCCAGGGTTTTTGTATTTATATGTGATAATGTTCCAGGAAAAAAAAAAAACCAATTTGTTACCCTAATATCATGTTTAAAGTAATAGATAATGTCATGATTATTTTGTAGCGCTCTCCTCTTTCCTGCCCCCTTCTGCTCACATATGCTTATATAGAAAAAGATTTTCCTTCCTCTAACACTTTCTCTTTGTTTTGTGGATTTTGGCGATATCTCAGGAGTTTCGTATAGTTTACTCAAACTTCCTCCTGCAATTTTACGTCTTACATAGCAGATAATATGGTAGGTCCACGAGGAGAATCTACCCAGTAGATTTCGCACGTAGAGTAGACTTTTCACCACAAGGCCCCAATATTTCAAGCAGTCGCAACACCTACAGGTCAGCTACTGACCTCGATTTAACAGTAGCATGTATTATCACTAAAATGTGTGCCTCAAGATGCATCAGATCGACAGCCTAAGCAAACCAATTAGTTCCAGACATACAAGTCATTTTTTGCTCTGTCGTCTTCCACACATGACTTACAGGAAGATTTTGGCAAAGGCCAAAAATGCACATGTGACTTCTAACTCCTAAATTATGCTGAATTCCTTGATGAGCTTTTGTTCACTGAGAATGGGAACTCCTGCACTTTCAGCAGACTACATAAAGAATTAGCTATTTGGTTCCCTGTGATGATTAATTGTTTATCAGAACTCCTAAACTTTTTTTTTCTCTTTTTCTAGATAATTTTTTAGAAGTTGGCTGAAGATGTAATCCTGGTGTGTTGAGGGGGTTTCATTCTGACATAAAAGCAAAAGAGGAATCATCCTCATTACTGTGGAAGAAGGTTCACCAGGAGACTGAAGAAATGGAAAGAGGTAAGAAATGAAGGTGCTATCAAGTCAATACACATGTACCAAAGAATGAGTGGGCATTACTCACATAGGTATGAATAACACATTTTGATGTCTGTGCCATTTCGCATTAGCTCAGGATGTTTCATATGCACTTATGATTATGGAAATAGAAACAGATTGTGAGTCAGAGAAAAAGTTGAGTCAGAATGAATATGTGAAGTGAGTAGAAAGGAATGATCACAGCCATTAACTTTGCCTGTGAAAGGTAGTAAGGCAAGACCAGTCAAAGGACCGAAGCAAAAGGGGCACTCAAAGAGCAACTGGGTAAAATTGCCAAGATGTGTTGACAGCTAAAATGACAGGTATTTCTATTATCCATAGCAGTTACATCTGCATGTTACAGAAGCTCAAATGACAGTTTATGTAAATCTTTTCGGCACTTTTTGTTGACATTATTTCCCTCTGCCCTTGTGTCCATTATCTAAGACATGTTTGTACCTTGACTGAACAAGGTAAAATATAAATGTTTCCCCATGACAATGTAGGAAGTCAATAGGAGTGCTCTCACAGACTGTGTACATGAAGGAGACATAGATACTTGACTTCTTGATATCTGCTTTATTTCACAGAGCTTGAAAGAGCTAGAATGCTGTGGTTGTAAATGCAACAGGGGAAATGTGCCAGAGAAACTCTCTGTAGGAAAATGGGACCAAAGAAAATCAGATTTCTTTATAAGGTATTCATAGTTTTCTGTTTTGGCTAGTTCACAGATAGCATGAAACTAGAGTATATAGAGTATTGTAGTGCTGCAGCCCTGATTTACTGAAGGTTGTGTTAAGGGACAGAGAAATGTTAACAAGATGTCAGTTTTATCAAATCGTGCTTCATTTATTGTCTTGGTTTTGGGTCAATAATTCTGTTAACAAAGAAGTTTGCTTTTCAACATGAACTTAACATCTTGAAACAGAAATCTAACTGACCAAAATAATTTACAAGTCTTAAAGTCAGAGAAGGCGTATTGTGCACACATACTTCTGAGCTTCAATAATTCAGCATGATAGGAAAAAATCACCCTATAATGATCCTATAAAATTCACTCTAGAATTTTTTGTGTTACATATATGTAAGTTTGGAATACATTATAAAATTCAGAGCAGTTCAGATGAATTGGTTAAACATGCTGTCTTGCTGGAAAGACACCATTTGCAAAGACAGGCAATCTCTTTATTAGGTCAATTTACATCATTGAGAAAACAAACAAGCTTTCAGGCACACAAATACTTGTTCAGGTCTGAAATAGCAGAAACATTTTGCAAAGCTAAACACAAATAGAGAACAAGACTTTGAGTTTAACTTGACTGTTGAACCTGAGAGAAAAAGTTGCGGGCAGCAAAGGAGCGATGGTAGGACATGATCATAGAGAGACATGGTGATTATCTCCTGTGGGTCAGAAAGTAAAGAAGGTAATCATAATCTGATGAATATGTTTAGCTCATCATGACTATTACTACTTTAGAACAGAAGGCATTGGCTTTTTTCTGATATTTCCATCATTACGAAGAAGAAAATGCCATCAATCTTGAACAGAAAGCCTAGGTTCAGCCAGGTTTTTCTGACCCAGGAAAGATGATTAACTGCATTTTTTATTGCTTTTTGAACTTGACCCCTCCAAGGAACGTATTTTTTCAGCTTACTAGTGAAGTCAGTCCCAGCACCCACCTATGTGTTATTCCATAGTTATGACAATACAGAATAAGGTCTTGACCTTGCGGACGTGAGTATCTCTAAGCATAAGAATAGTCCTATTGATATCACTGGATGAATTATATGTCTAGCATGTGTTGTAGTATTGCAAATTTTGAAGACTGTGTACAAATCTAGAGCATTTTTTATTTTAACAAGCACAGGAAATTTTAAGAGTTAATTTTAAATAAAAGCACATGAGAACCTAAAAGGCCATGACTGTCACCAAAATTGTAATCAAAAATTATCTTTTGACATCACAGGCCCCCTCCACCTCAATTGACACTAATTGAAAAGCTTGTTGACAACACCAACAGAAAAGCCATGGACCGCATCGACAAGAACTTGCTGTCTGATCTTAAAACGGCTCTTTCAGTTGATTTATTGAAGGCAAGAATGGCGGTGTGTGGACAAATCCAAACACTCTCCAGTCAATATACAGCAATTTCAGACTGGGAATCCTTCTGTGATTTCTACCGCAGGAAATCCAGCAGCCACTCCAAGCCAGGGAGCCTGGCAGAGGTCTGCTCCGCAAGTGTTTTGGGTCTAGCTGCTCTGCACTACTGAACGTATACTGCTCCACACAGTAATCAGTCCCAGCTGGCTCCCGGAAGAGGCTCTCAAACAGCTCCCCAGCCAAAAACAACAACAATAATCAAACTATATTAAAATTTTTCCAAATGCCAGCCCATGCCTCAGTTTTTATGTTTGCCATAGCATATGAAGCTCCATATGTTGTTTTTTTGTAATGTCAACTTTGAATTCATCACTTCTTCCTGCACCAACTCTCTTTTCTTCTGTGTTTTGAATTTTGTAGTATCAAACACATCTGAGATTTTCTGCATCTGCTCCCTCTCTTCTGAACAGTGCTGTGCAACATGAACCTTTGCTCAACACAATCCAGGGCTTTAACCGTCTTCTCTGAGATCCTTGTAAATGTACGATGACTATCACCAGTAAGTCTTGCTCTGGACCAGGTACATTCTTTTGAAGGGTAATTTATAACATTTATACCTATCAGTAGTTTTCTGTCATATGCTTTGCTCTCAATGCTGACCAAATTTCCCATTAGAGAACTTTTTACCATCTGGTGCAAACACAATTTGGAGCCCCCAACCCAACTGCAGATTGGCTTATCAGCTGCAAAATCAGTCATTCCTGGAATCAATAAGAACACCAAATACACCAGGACCACCTATCATCAGAAACAATGCTACTTTTTTATCTTCTGATAGCCCTTCTGGACCATTTCTCCTTTCAGATTGCTTTCTTTTCTTTTCTTTTTTCTGATCCCAAGTATTCTTCAGAGAGTCTAAGCAACCAGAGTTTTACTTCTTTTTCTAATAGCACAGCCACCTGTGGTATGAGAACAAAGCTAATACCATATGACTTTTCTAAGAGCATCTTCAAGGTAACTCATCCAAAAACTTGCTCTAAAAAAGGTGTCTTCAGTCTCTTCGTAAGTTGGCGGTTTTTTCCCTCTCTGGGTCTTACAAAATCTAGTCATGAAATTATCCTGCCAAACTTACGTGAGTTTTTGTCATATTCTAAAATCCAGGAGGGAAGAAGCCATTAAGCAGGAAATGAAGCTTTTCTTTTTCATCAAAAAAGCAAAAATCTGAAAGTTTTTTGTGCATTATTATCAAGCAAAATGCAAAGCCTAAAACCAAATTTAACTAAAGAACTTCCCAAAATTATTTAGAAGTGGGATGCTCCTTTGTCATCAGCATCCCTAGAGTCTTTGTGAGATTATCAGCTAATTCTGCATATGGTATGTTGTAAATAAAGTATCACACGAACGCTTTTCTTCCTGTAGCAGAACCAAGTGATTAATGCAACTCTGCTGTGCTCTTCGCCCTTCACTTTAATGAGTCACGCAGGCTGGATAATGGTGGCCTCGCATCCTTTTCACTTAGGGTTTATTTGAATACTTGTTAATTTTTCAGGGCCACTATAATCAGGATGTTACGTATTAAAGGAGGCGTGCAAGATTACAGCTTTTGATACTGTCCCATCTTAAAAATAAATTTAGCAATTATGATAAGATGAAATCATCTCCTGTTTTTCTGAGAAACAGGGAAAAGCTTTGGTTTTTAAAAAAATAAAGAATAACTGGTCTCACACTTACTCTATTAGGAGTTTTGGGACTGAGTAACCAACAGAAGGATTCCTCATTCAAATGCTAATCTTCTCAGCCCATGAGCCAAATGCTCTGGATCTCTGTCTGGGGCAAGAAGGAGCGTGCACTGGCAAGCAGGCAACCACTATTGTACCCTGAGTGCCAAGGCAGCTCCTTGAAAGAAAGGTGTCTTTCCACACCTACAATGGAGAGCTGATACATACAACAGCATGTGTCACCCTTCCCCTGCGCCCTGCCTGTAGCCAGGCATTTGCAAGGGCAACCTCCCCTCAGACTTGACTCATACGGATACTTGACTGGACTCAGTACTAAGGGCGAGAGGGCTGATAAAGACATTTGACACTTCACAGTCCTAGAAAAAAAAAGGAAACAGAAAACAAAAACTAATCCGCCACGCCAGCCCTTATGCACTTCTGCAAATCCTATCAATTGCTAAGCCGTGGCGGTAGCCTGGGGCATAGCAGGGAGCTGGCAGCATCTGTAGCCCTCATCCCAACCCTTTGTTGAAATTCAGACCCTGGGAGCATCAAGCATCATTCATCATTTTCTTTTGTGATCTGTGTACTTAATTTGATTAATATCCGACACCCTTCAAGTACAGATCTAACCACTTACGACAAGTAGAATGTACCTTCTCCTGCATAGACCCTCCTCCCACTTCATGCCAGTAGCGAAAACAGGACCAAACAAAGTCTTTCCGTGGCTTTGGTTTCCATGGTTGCCAAGGTTGGTACTGATCTCATCAAATGCAGATGTCTACATCTGCACAGCCCTGGGTGCTTCTAGAGCACGATCTTTTTCACCCTGTGAAATGTGAATCACACAGAGTGTCTACTGCTTCAAAAGAGCCTTGGTAAGATGTACTTGTCTGAACTACGGATATCTAATGTTTGAATCTCACTCAAACTGTCCTCTCCTTAAATTACTCCGGGTTTCCACATGGCCCTCTGTTCAAAAATTAGGCTGCTTAGTTGGACAGATCAGTGACAGTCAGTCATAGCATAGCCATCAACAGGCAAACTTAAGAAGTTATCCAAATATACTTCAAGCAGAGCACTGGTAGAAATTGTGAATTTCAAATTAACAAGTATTCAAATAAACCCTAAGTGAAAAGGATGCGAGGCCACCATTATCCAGCCTGCGTGACTCATTAAAGTGAAGGGCGAAGAGCACAGCAGAGTTGCATTAATCACTTGGTTCTGCTACAGGAAGAAAAGCGTTCGTGTGATACTTTATTTACAACATACCATATGCAGAATTAGCTGATAATCTCACAAAGACTCTAGGGATGCTGATGACAAAGGAGCATCCCACTTCTAAATAATTTTGGGAAGTTCTTTAGTTAAATTTGGTTTTAGGCTTTGCATTTTGCTTGATAATAATGCACAAAAAACTTTCAGATTTTTGCTTTTTTGATGAAAAAGAAAAGCTTCATTTCCTGCTTGAATTGAAACAGGTTTTTTGGTACAAATATTTGAGATGATCAGGTGTCAGAGGTCTTACTTGTAAGGAAACTCTTTTTATAGAATGAGACAGGATTTTATTTCTTACAGTATTTAGAATCATAGAATCATAGAATCATTAAGGTTGGAAAAGACCTCTAAGATCATCGAGTCCAACCGTCAACCCAACACACCATGCCCACTACACCATGTCCCTAAGCGCCTCATCTACACGTCTTTTAAATACCTCCAGGGATGGTGACTCCACCACTTCCCTGGGCAGCCTGTGCCAATGCTTGACAACCCTTTCGGTGAAGACAGTTTTCCTAATGTCCAATCTAAAGCTCCCCTGGCGCAACTTGAGGCCATTTCCTCTCGTTCTATCGGCTGTGACTTGGGAGAAGAGACCAACACCCACCTCACTACAACCTCCTTTCAGGTAGTTGTAGAGCGCAATGAGGTCTCCCCTCAGAGACCTTTCTCCATTGAGAAGGAGACAGGTTTGCTTTTTCATGTCTGCTGAAATGTTAGTTTATACCACTGCAGAATATGTTTCTGAAATCTATTGCTATTAATTGTTCCTTGAGAGAAATGTAGAATCAATGTTTGTAAAGAGGCTGTACAGACTTGTAAAAAGATCATTATCTTGTTTTCTCTGTCTT
This sequence comes from Calonectris borealis, assembly GCF_964195595.1. Lineage (NCBI taxonomy): Eukaryota > Metazoa > Chordata > Aves > Procellariiformes > Procellariidae > Calonectris > Calonectris borealis. The sequence continues at coordinate 133,128,857 of NC_134312.1, forward strand.
GTCTGTCCAATTTAGAAAGAGGCTTGGGCCATGGACTGACTATGTGGTTTTGACTGTATATTCAGCTGTTTTGAACAGACCTCAGCAGAGATATTTTTCACTACACAGGTGAGGAGGTTTTGGCAAACATTTGATCTAGCTGCAAAGGTGGTCAACACAGATGCACACTGGGTAACTGGAACATCAATGGGCTGGTTCAGTTTAGTGCAAGGATTTTGAGAAGCAAGCAACTGAAAACCTGAAGATATGCCTAGAAAAACTGCGAAGAGTCCATAGCAGAAGACTGCATGGGCTGCTCAACAGAAAGTCCCTACCCTGCCTATTTATGGCTTTCTTTTATCCTGAATTCTGACTTTCAGCTAAAATGTGAAACTGCTAAAATTCACCAGGAGACAGGCATGGGTGGTTTTAATGAATGCTATCAGAGATACATACACAAAAAAAAAAAAAAAAGAGAGGATATGTCTACGTGCTGTAATAAAGCATAACAGACAGATTTAGCCCAAATTAACATAAGCAGAGCTAGCTTAACTCTTGTCCTTGCCACTGGAAACCTTCAGGTGATTAAGCAACATGCTGTATTTGGGGCCAGAACCTCCAGGAAGGACTGGCCCGTCTGAAAAATAGTGGTTGCGAAGACAAGGTGCACTTCACCTCTCCCCATACACACACATAAATTAGCCGAAGTGCCTCTGAAGCTGTTGTACACAGCTTCGCATTTTCTAATAACTTTTTATGGCTTTTATAATTTGAAAACAGAAATCCCATTTCATAAAATAAATCTCTCACAAAGCACATTCTTTACAAGTACTTCACACTACTTCCAAAATCTCCTTCTCTGCTTTTGGATCATGGTTTTGCCTTCCTGTCCAAGTGTAGCTACTCCTGCCTGCTGGAAATGGTGGACAAATGGCTACATCTGACAATCTTAGAAGGAATTCAACTTTGCCATTAACTGCCTTCAGAGCTAATGGAGAAGAGACAATACCAATTTTCACAGACCACATTCAGTGGATTCATCGTAGTCCAGATTGTGCTTACATGACGCCCTGTGTCTAGTACCGTTCCAAAGGAGTGTTTCTCTGGCCTTCCCCTTCTCTAATTCTTGCAATCTACCTGCACGGGAAGAAGGGAGCAGATCAAGCACAGAACATGTGTTTCTTTCCTTTAGTCTGCACTAAATGTGCAGAGATTTCACAGAGAGTTGGAGGAAATGTCAAGTTCTCCTTTTGCCTAGTCAACAGCATGGGAGGAGCAGCGTGAGGTGATTCTGATGTTCACAAGTGAACCGTGCCAGGAAGACGGAGGTAGCACAAGGGGTGCAGTGCCAAGCGAGGGACCCTGCAGACAGGCAGAGTGAACACACGTCCAGCTTCCTGCTTCCTAGAAAACAGAGAACAAAATGGTTGACATGACCAAGGCAAGACAGGACACAGACTCTCGGGACATGGGAAGCTGGAAACTCATGACTTCAGTCACCAGGAGGAAGGCTTCATTCCCACATCCACTTGCAACAGAAGAGAAACAAGTCCTGCTGGGGGGAGACTCAGGGCTGGACATCTGTCTCTTCAGATTAGGACCAACACTATCAGAATAATTTTTCAAGTGTTAGTGACCAGTCACCCCCTTCCGTAGGAAGGAGAAACACCCCTTTGCTAGCCAAGCATATCATCCCAGCAGATTTGGTGCTGGAGCAGCTTTGCCTGGAGCACAGATCCATGATACCGTAGAGAGATTGCCAAGGCCCAGGCAGATGCCTGACTGCACCTCTTTGTGGCTCATCCACATGGGTACCAGTGACACAGCCACAGAAAACCCTGAGCAGATTAAAGGTGACCATAACTGGTGTTCGCCAGGCTCAGTATTGGGCCCAGTTCTGTTTAATATTTTTATCGATGATCTGGACGAGAGGATCGAATGCATCCTCAGTAAGTTTGCAGATGACACCAAGTTGGCTGGAAGTGTTGATCTGCTTGAGGGTAGGAAGGCTCTGCAGAGGGACCTGGACAGGCTGGATCGATGGGCTGAGGCCAACTGTATGAGGTTCAACAAGGCCAAGTGCCGGGTCCTGCACTTCGGCCACAACAACCCCATGCAACGCTACAGGCTTGGGGAAGAGTGGCTGGAAAGCTGCCCAGAGGAAAAGGACCTGGGGGTGCTGGTTGATAGCCGGCTGAACATGGGCCGGCAGTGTGCCCAGGTGGCCAAGAAGGCCAATAGCATCCTGGCCTGTATCAGGAATAGTGTGGCCAGCAGGAGCAGGGAGGTGATGGTGCCCACGTACTCGGCACTGGTGAGGCCGCACCTCAAATACTGTGTTCAGTTTTGGGCCCCTCACTACAAGAAGGACATTGAGGTGCTGGAGCGTGTCCAAAGAAGGGCAATGAAGGTGCCCTGGTGAAGGATCTGGAGCACAAGCCTTATGAGGAGCGCCTGAGGGAACTGGGGTTGTTTAGTCTGGAGAAGAGGAGGCTGAGGGGAGACCTCATCGTGCTCTACAACTACCTGAAAGGAGGTTGTAGCGAGGTGGGTGTTGGTCTCTTCTGCCAAGTAACTAGCGATAGGACGAGAGGAAATGGCCTCAAGTTGCGCCACGGGAGGTTTAGATTGGACATTAGGAGAAATTTCTTTACTGAAAGAGTGATCAGGCCTTGGAACAGGCTGCCCAGGGAAGTGGTGGAGTCACCATCCCTGGAAGTATTTAAAAGACGTGTAGATGAGACCCTTAGGGACATGGTTTAGTGGGCATGGTGTGTTGGGTTGACGGTTGGACACGATGATCTTAGAGGTCTTTTCCAACCTGTATGATTCTACGATTCTATGATTAAAAGAAGCTGCAAACAGAGGAGATGTGCAAGGGAGAAGGCCCCCAGAGGGATTTTTGCATTCCTGCTCAGAGGGGAAATTCATTCAGAGGCTTTCTTCTACTGCTTGTACAGAGCTCATGTGCAAAGCCTGGACAACTGAAGGACCCACAAGTCCAGGCGCAGTGGCAGGGCTACAATAGGACTGGGATGGTGGTAACATGGTGGGATGCTGCACCCACAATTGGAGCATGGTTCTGGATGAGCACAGGCTGATCAGGAAAGACAGGCAGGTAAGAAGAGGGGAAGCAGTCACACTCTGTGCTAAGGAGCTCTTTCACTGTGTAGATCTCCAATATGAAACTGGAAGTGAGCCTCTAGCTCAGGGAAAGGAACACTTGGGATGCTGAAGTGGGATCTGTTGCCATTTCCTTTAGAAACCAGACAGCTGTCCTGGGCACCCTTCTCCTTCATGGCAGCTCCCTGGGGGATCATGCCTGGTGATCCCACAGAGCCTGAAGTCCCAACTCTGCTGCTCACCTTCCAGCCTTCCTCTGGACTCCGACCTCCAACGTCTCATGGTTGTTGCCAGAGAGGCTGCCCCGGGTGACCAGCGCTGCCACCAGCTCTTCCCTTCTTGTGAGCAGCAACTCAGGCTGGCAAAGAGAAGGCTAAGGGACACTGTAATGACAGCCTACTTGGAGGTCAGTTACAGAGATGATGACCAAATCCCTCTTAGTATTGTGAGACAGATAATATGACCAAGGGCAATAGGCACAATTTGCTGGTCAGAACAATCAAATTGGGCGTTAGGAAAAACTTAATGGAAAGATAGTGCAGTACTGGGTCAGGCTGTCCAAAGAGGTGGTGATATTTCTGGCCTTCTGGACTAAGCTGGACAAAATCATAACAGAGCTGATCTGGCACTGCTCTGAGCAGGAGGCTGGGCTAGGTGGCCGCAAAGGCTTCTTTCCATCCAACATTTCTGTGGCTCTGCAATTCCTCTCCCCTTATTTGTTTTCCTGTCTGGGAAGCTAACCTGCTAGGTCAAGATCTAGCCTTTAGGGTGCCTGAGAGAGGTTTTGCCAAAAAGTCACCAGGCCAGATCTGTCAGGGGAGGATAGGTTGTCATTGTCAGTGTTCTTGGAGAAGAGGGACAAATAATGATGCATTTATTTTTCTATTTAAGTATCCACCTGCCTAGCATTAACTTGCATATTACGCATTTGTACAGAGAGTGAGAAGTGTGCTTTAGGAAGTAGCAAACAGACTGTTTGACAACCCTAATGCATTCTGGCTTTCTCAGGACCGTTGATTCTTAGGCTTCAGCAACACGTTAAATGTTGCTGTGTTGTGGTCTCTGGATGGGTTGATCGACAAGGTTGTTCAACAAGGCCAGCTGCAAGGTCCTGCACCTGGGTCAGGGCAATCCCCAATATCAATACAGACTGGGGAATGAAGGGATTGAGAGCAGCCCTGCTGAGAAGGACTTGGGGGCACTGGTGGATGAAAAATTAGACATGAGCCAGCAGTGTGCGATTGTAGCCCAGAAAGCCAACCGTATCCTGGGCTGCATCAAAAGAAGCGTGGCCAGCAGGTCGAGGGAGGTGATTCTGCCCCTCTACTCAGCTCTGGTGAGACCCCACCTGCAGTGCTGCGTCCAGCTCTGGAGCCCTCAGCACAGGAAAGACATGGACTTGTTAGAGTGGGTCCAGAGGAGGGCCACAAAAATGATCCAAGGGCTAGAACACCTCTCCTATGAGAAAAGGCTGAAAGAGTTGGGGTTGTCCAGCCTGGAGAAAAGAAGGCTCCGGAAAAACCTTATTGCGACCCTTCCATATATAAAGGTGAGCTTATAAGAAAGATGGTGAGAGACTTTTTTCCAAGGCCTGTAGTGACAGGACAAGGGGTAATGGTTTTAAAATGAAAGAGGGTAGGTTTAGATTAGACATGAGGAAGAAATTTTTTGCAATGAGGATGGTGAGCCACTGGAACAGATTGCCCAGTGAAGTTGTGGATGCCCCATCATTGGAAGTGTTCAAGGTCTGGTTGGACTGGGCTCTCAGCAACCTGATCTAGTTGAAGATGTCCCTGCCCATGGCAGGGGGGTTGGACTAGATGATCTGTAATGGTCCCTTCCAACCCAAGCCATTCTGTGATTCTATGAGTCTATGATTTCACAAGTGAGATCACAGCCTTTTAGTAAGGGAGCTATGTTTTTCAATTGAACACGTTTACAGCATAGGAATAAATGAGAGGTAAATAAACAAAGCAACTACCTTTTTGCTTTGATCAAGAAAAAAAATTCCATCTACCATGACAGAAATAATAATCTTGAGCCAACAAAAAGGGGATTTCTGTCATGGAAAAAATAATATTTTTTTTCTTTCAAACTAAATTGAGCTCTAAAGCCAGCAGTTATCACAAAAGATTCCCTCCTTAAAAAAATTACTTTGAATTACTCCAAATTTTCAGCTCAATAAACACCATTTTGAACCTCTTTTTTGTAGGAAAACGAAGTGTATTTTGAAGTGATAATTTTTTCACTCCAAAAACTTTTTTCTCCAAAAATAACTCCAAACAGCAATCCACTGAAATCTGTATCAATTTAAGAAATACATTTCACTAGCGCACTCTTCTTTCTAGAGACAGCTGTTCAACAAATGTTTTTCAACAGCTCTCATGGAATCTAGATGGGAAGTTATGAGGAAATATGTTTCGTCTTTATGTTACAATCAGGACAGTTTAATTGTTAGAAAGCTTTAGCTACAACATGTATCTCCATCAGGAGACAGAAGTTGAGGTACCCTACCCTCCCTGTTTTATGTGGTCACTAAAACAAGATAAAAGTGGCCAAATTCAATTAGAGACAGATCTTATGCAATATGATAAAGCTTATGCACAGAGCTCTTCTTTCTTCCCCAAATGTACTCAGAAGCTACACCCTAATCTTTTAAAATATATAAATATATGGCTATTAAATGCAGTGCTAACTACTTGCAAGAGTAAATCTGCTTCTTTAACGCTCATCTTCCCCTTTTGTGTCAATATGGGAGAGTAAGAGTGGAGTGCATGTCTTCTCAAGGAGAGGAATCTTTTTAAATAAAGTTCACCAAGACTTTTACAAGGCTATAATTAAAACATATTTTAAAAGAATATTTATTTTGCACCTTCTGTTCATGATCTGTTAGTGCTGTTCTGCACTCTGAGATTAAAATGCAACATAAGCAGAAAGATTTACCACAGTCCTTTCCACCTCAGTGAAAGATGTCTGTCTCTCTCTTTTATTTCCCAGCCATTACCATTTCAGCAGAGTGCCTTTATGGGATAATCAAAAGAAAACATCCCGGAAATTTCTGACATAACTTCACTTTTTTTTTTCCCCTCCATCTCAAACAAGGGCCAGATGCACACTCTGAGACTGAGTCATAGTGAGGGGCTTTTGGGTTATTTAATTACAGTTTTTAATTAATGTGAGAAAGCTTAACTGATCCTAAATAGTGGTAGCAGTTGACAACTTACAAGAGCACTCCATGCCCACAGAAAAGCTAACGCTGCGAGGAAAGCACAGGCAATCAACACTAGTTTGTATTTAGTTACATTTCAAAGAAATAGTTTTTCCAAGTGTCTTTGTATATGGGGGATTACAATCATCTTTGAAGTTTAAATCATTTTTAAGATCTGGCTAGGGGCAAATTAGATAAGAAGGTGGCTGTGCAATTAAATTAGTACCTTGGAAAGCTCATATGGTTATAAGATCCAAATACTTATCCTGATAAAATGCTGTCAACACCTTAAAGAGGTGTACCGATTTATTTTTTACCTATAAATTTTGTTGCTGACAGATTTGGTAGGTGCATGATTCAGTGCTGAACACTGGTAACATGATTCATCCAGCTTTCCGAGCAGTTGTCCGAGATGAAGGCTCCAGTGAAGACTCCAGCACTGCGAATCGACTTCCACAGGACTTGGCCACGCTCACAGTACAGCTTGGAGAGCCTTGCTGAGCCGAGGCTTGGTGCTGTTTTCCAGCTCAGCCCACTGAAACAGGGACCAAGAACATCTGCCTGAGGTGGTGCCGGACCCTCCGAGCCCCACACGTGATCACAAGGCTCATTCCTGCCCTCCCCTTCGCACCCACCGGCCAGGGCCTCTGAGCAGCTGCGCCGGCACCTGGCTTCCCCGGGCAGGGGGGCTGCCCCGCAGCCGGGGACGGGCCCCACTCGGAGACAGATGCTCTAGCAGCAGCCTCGCCCACGGCACACGGTTTCCCCGTGCCGTCTTCGTCACGTTGTCTGGCACGCTCATCACACGCCTTCATCACCTGGTTAAATGCCTGCCCCCATCACTGAGCCCGGTGCAGGATTCCTGCGCAGGACTTCGCTAGCTCCAGGGGTCTGTTGTGACGGACTGTCAGATCCTGTCTCTGCATCTCCTTTTAGATTACGTGGGTTTGGACTGTCAATCACTCTCACTGACAAAGAAATCAATTCTCTCCACAGAGCCAAGCGGTTTTTTACGATGCGTTCTGAATCATATCAACCAGATGCCTTTATAAAGCTGCTTTTGTGACCAAGACTTGGTAAAAGAAAGGGAGTTGCAAACTAAAGTGTATCTTAATCTTTAAACCTCTTGAAAAGTCAGCTAACTGTATGGAGCAATGGTAGGCAACGGAAAAGGGGGTGTTATTTCAGCCTGTGTATATAAATCTTCATTTCAGTGAGAAACTCCAACAAAAGTAGTCTCATTTTTTAAGGAAAAAAAAAGTCTCATCTGCGTTTGCAAGAAGAAAGAGCCAAAGACTCCTTTCACACAGCCTTCGGGAGCTGAGCCCCATTTGAGCAGCAAGTGTTCAAAGTGATTCACTGTGATTCACTCCAAGAGAAGTTAGATGCCTGTGTTCTTTTGAAAACCCGATTGTGTGATAGTTTGCCTCTTTGGATGCCTGAGCATTATTAGAAGTCTGCCCTGGTTTGCCTGTCGTGTACAGGAGGTTAAGGTGAGGAATTACCACCATTTTCTAGACCTGGAAATGGAGATGCACAGAAGTTGAATTGTTTACTCAGGGAAGCACACAGGAACAGTCCCGCTGGGTTACAGCAAAGATCCACTCCACCCAGGAGACTGTCTTGAACAGTGTCAGCAATGGAGACTTAGGACAAGGCTGTCAGTAATGTGTCTTGAGTCGGATTTCCCCTGTTTTGCCTTCACAGCTCCTAGCAACTCTTAGCGTAGGGCCTTTTCGGGACAGTTGCATCCAGTGGGCCGTGTTCAACAGCCGTCAGCAGAGAAGTGAGCTATTGGCTGAGAACGGAGCAGATCAAAATTTTTAGCCTCCTGCCTTGTAGGCTGGATCCTTGTAAAGGATGTCTAAAGCCTGGAATCAAGTTCACCTTAAGATTGAAATCTCCTGAAGGTGAAAGCGTGAAACAGTTGTCCCCTGAGAAGTTGGAGACAGAACTCAGCCTGGCTTCAGGGACACAAGGTTTTCACATGGACTCTCTCAGAGAATTTAAATTTTCCTTCTGGAACCTGGATCTATCGAGGTGAACAGAAGTATTACAAAACCCCACAGAGCCAGCTGTGCAGTTAAGTTTGTTATCTATGAGACAGAGCAATGTGAATCACTTATCACCATCATTACATTCAACATGCTCCATAAGAGGAATCACTGAGAGCTTTCAAGAGCACTTCAAGGTTTGCTTTGCTGCAGTATTTATTGCAGAGGACTGCATTTTCCATTGTAATGTACTACTTTAGAATGAATCCCTACAAGGTAAAAATTTCTTAAACTATTGTGGTATTACAATTTTAATAAATATTTTCCTTGTTGGTCACAAATTTCCCTAGTACTCTGTGCAAGCGAAGCAAGGAAGGAGTGGCTGCAAGCAATGTCAACTGACAACTAACAAGTGAAAGAATCAATGAATTCACCTGCCAGGCATCACTCACTCATCAGGTTGGCTTTCATTTACCTAAAACACCCACTAGTGATTAACAGTACTTCACTTGCCCACTAAAAAGAAAAAGCACACTTCTGAGAAATTAGCTGTATTACATCTTGCAGGATGTTTGTGGTGGAGGGAGGGGTAGGTTTTGCAGCTCGTTGCAAGAAAACCAATGCCTTCGCTTAAAGAAAAAAGTCAGAAAAGCACAGGGTGAGAAACAGAGGACAAGTGGGAATGACACTGCAGCAGCACAGCTCCTTGGAAGCTGGACAAGGCTACAGGAGCATCTCTGGTTTAGCAAGTCAATGCTGCAATGCTGGAGTTAGTGGACGCCCAAAATCCTGAAGGAGGAGAAATATTTCTAAACTAAAAACTCTTTTACTCAGCTTTTTCTTTTTGCTGAAGCAAAAAATCACTGAGTTGAAAATCAGTGAAAAGCTGATCCAACAGCTTATGCAAGTGAGTTTCTTGCCAAAAGAAGGAATGCTGGAACAAATGAATAACTTAAGGAAAAATAGGAATACAGTGGTAACATCTAAAATGATTTAACAATGTGTCTGAGCCCATTAAAAATATGGTATTTTTTCCTAGACTAGAGAACTGAAACATGTATTTATATTTCAAAATAAAAAGGAAAACCTAAATGTCATCTTGGCAATTATTAAGCAGTTACATTTATTTCAAAAGAAACAAAAAAAAAAATTAAAGGGTATGTTTATACAGTACCATGTAGAGATGCCCAGACTAGCCCTTAACACTGGATGTTGGAGAAGAGTATTGCCAAGCGAGCAAGGAGACTGTCGATGCAAATATAACCTGCTGCTGCTTAGGAAGGGTAGTGAACCAAGGCAGGGTCATGCTGTGATGACCAGGTCCCTTCTAGAATCAGAATTAGCTTGTAGAGAACTGGTGTGAAAATTTCTGGGTGACACCGCCCTTTGTTCTGTAACCCCAAAGGATGCTGTGTTCGCCTAGACATTTTATCTAAACCTCTTTCTGGTTTATAGAGGTTTTCAAGCAGTCTTCTAGACCTTGTGTTTGGTTTTCCCTCTTTGCCGTTACATTCCTCCTTTATTCAACCTTGAAGGGGGACAAGCTCATAAAATGCAACTGATGCCTGTGCAAGCTAAAAAACTTTGGCTATTTCAAAAACAAGCAAATAGAAAAAGTAGCAAGTGAATGTTTTTAGGCTCTTGTGACAATCCACACCGCTCATAAACTGCGTGTCTGCAGTTCCTGTGGGAGTACTGGCCAGGAAGCCAACTCCATTTTGGTTATGCAGACCTTCACCTTGACAGATGTCCTTTCATCTCCGTCTTCAACGTAAATTCCCAAGGGCTGCTAGAACAAACCTAAAAATAGAGACTCACTAAGTGAACTGGCTCCTTCATAAAAATATAAACATCTTGGACAACACAACAGGAGGGGATTGATTTGACTGATCACTTTGCAGCTCTCCTTGGCAACGAAGCTACCTGGCCGGGGTCTCCATCCCTTGGGGAGTCTGATCAGGGTGTCGCGTGCCAGTCACACTGTGCTGAGATCTGCTGGAAGACGCTTGGGTGCAAAAGAAGGTTTTGACAGAGAAAAGACTGTTGAAGTGAAGCTGCTTTAGACAAGGGACAATACAAGAGGTAGAAACAGGTGGATGAGCTAAGGGAGAACAACGAAAAGCTAAATTTGACACACATGTGCATACAATTTTTATAATATCTCTGTGAAAGACAGCCATCATTTTTCAATGCACTCCATGACTAGTCTTTGCACAGAGATTTGCCCTTTCTTGCTCTTTCTTTTCGTTCTGAGATCCCAACAAGCAAAAACACTGTTTGCTATAATCTCATCTCTATCCCCCGTATGACTCCACTTGTCTTAGCGCCAAAAACTAAAGTCCCAAGATACCTTGGTTAGAGGCTGGAGGAGGAGCAACGATCATGGTAAGACTCAAGGCTAATTCTGCTGATTAGACCAATGTATTTCCCCTCCTGCTGGTCCTGAGGTCCTCTGAAAGCCACCAGCAGATGTAGAAAACCTCACCAACAACCTCCCTGTGCAGCAGCCCTTCCTCCTTTTCTCAAGCATAACCACAGGCAAATAGCTAACATCTAGCCACAAATTTTTGCTCACATCCAACTTCAAGATATTTGAAAAACAGAGAAAAGTGATTTAGATAGATCTGATTTCTACAATAAAGAAAAAAAAAATCATTTATTTAGATGTACAGGACTTACCTCATTCACTCTGACCAAAAGCCACCTTGTTCACTGTCTCCAAAGCATAAGGATGTATTTCCTTTTGGAAGCGTTGTAGAAATACTGCTCAGGCATATCTCCAGCTTCTTCCTTGTCTCGCTTTTCACAGTTAACTTCATTCATAACTGGCAATACTAGTTTCCCCTTTGGAGGTGGCAGTTAGTGTAATTGCTGGAAAAAATAAAAACAGCCCTGGAAAGTACGGCCCGAGGAGCCAACAACATTGGAAGTCACAGACGTTGTAGAAAGGCAGGCAGGTCATGCTTTTAGGAGGAAAGTCAAAAAACAGTGGGTTTTCATGAACTGTGGAAAACATACCTACCAGCTCAGGACATGTTGTATGGTAGGGAGTAATCAATAACGTGCCGGATGTGTTTGTCCTCCAAGTCATATTTCCTTTTGAGCACTTTCCTTCTGTTTGTGGCAGTGTGTAGACTGCTGCAGGCTATTTGAATGTTTCCTTCTTGCGTCTTCCTATTTCCACAAGATCATTTCAGCAGAGGCATTTCCACTCACAGCAAAAGCAAACTGTTCCTGTTTGTATCAGGCGAACCAGATGGAGAAAACAAAGCATTAATTTATCCCTTAGAAGATATGTTTTTGTGACAGGACTTTGTAACACACTACACTTCTTTTTTAATTTATTTTTTCATGACATTTACGAGCAGATAGGAAAATAAAATTAGAAATAGGAGATTCCTCACAGTGGCAGCGTGCCGTCCTCAATCCTCAGGCTGCAATTACAGATGCTTTTTTGCCAGTAGCAGCCACAGGTGAAGCTGTTCCTGCTCCCCCATACTCTCAGCACCCTGACACTGGTGGGTGCAAGGGATCAGGGCTGCCTGGCGGGGAAGGAGGGGCAGGGATGGGCATGTGGGGACAGCAACACCTTTACTCAGCTGATCAGCAGCAGAGCCGTGTGCCTGACCGCAGCCTTGGCCAGCAGGGATCTGTCCGCTCCAGAAATCCCATCTCTTCTTTGGTTCAGGATGGTATCGGACAGCAGGTGACCTTTCCTTCCCCGTGCTGCTCTGCCAGCCTCGACGGAGGAGAGGCACTAGTTTTATCAGCGTGACATAAACATGCCTGACTGTTTCCAGCGTTTGGCAACGCTTGGGAAGGGAGCCAGGATTTTCACCCTCCTGGGCACCGGTCATGTTTTGTGCTTCGCACGGATACACCCGCGGTGTCCTGCACACGAGTGTTGCACCCTCTTGCTAGCAGGGGTCTGCCAGCAAGTATTTGGGGTGACTGCCAAGCACCCTGGGCTGTGGGAGGGGTCCCATTAGCCTGCGACAGCTCCGCAGGCGTAGGATCGCTCCCTCACAAAAAGCCCAGGATCTTACACTTGCGAGATTTCCCAACGGCCAGGGGAGGAGAGGCCTGATGAGAAATATTGCTTGTCATGCTTTAACAAGGCAGAGAGCCTCTCCATCTCCGCTGTTGAATAATTCCTATATCAAAAGAAAGCGTGTGCTCTCTTTCTCTGCTCCCAAAACTCCTCTAATAGCTTCACGGAGCAAATGATTTGTGTATCTCCAAGTGCTTTGGATAGCCCTTCTTGGTTTTTTTATGGACCTCTGTGCATCATGGTTATTAATCACCCAATTCATTGATAATGCTGACACAGAGACAAGGTTATGAAAGTATGCACACTTTGGAAACTGGATCTGATTATTGGTTTTGTTTGTAAAACTGCTCAGATTGTGGGAACAGTGACAGGCAGTAAGAGGGCAATTTAATTTTTTTAAGTCAGATGAAGTGGCTGCTGCTTTGAGTTAATTGCCAACTCTATTTTTCAGCACTAAATAGAAAACAAATTCTATTCTATTCCCCGTAATGAGCCCATTCCAATTAGGGTAATTACCATGGGATAATTGTAGACTACCTATGGTTAATTAGGCTCCACTGTGTGTTTACAACACTCCAGGGGTGTAAATATTTTATGATAACCACCACTTCATACGTTGTTACCACTTAATTTAATATATTACATCATTGTTATTGGGAGGGTGGGAGAGAAAAAGAGGCAAAACCTTGAAACACGATGGCAAAAGCTGTGACGGGCTCTTCCCCCAGGAGTCAACCACCCTGCCAGAAAATGTCATTACGCTGAAAGATTCCCTTTTTTAGGCCATCTTATGTTCACTCAGCAGGAAAAACAAGTGCACCGTCATCAGCGCTGGGCTTTGAACTTCTGGGCTTGGTGACGAGAAGAAAAGCAAAGGGAGCCGGGAGCCGGTGCTGGGCCCAAGCCTCCCGGCGCAGCCCCGTCTCTCTGGGGCACCGTGCTGGTGGGACAGCGGGCACCCGCCTCCTCGCTCCGCTGAGAAATGCTTCGTGAAACGCAGATAATCTTATCAGGGTGAAACAGAGAAAGAATGATAAATATCTCCAAGTTTTACTTGGTATGAAATGTTGTTGGCTGGTCTCCTTGGAAATGTGAGTATTTTTCATTTAGTCATTATTTCATCGAAAATGTGACATCACGAGCAGGAAGAGAGAGCGAAAGCGAGCGTTCGACTTCTGGAGAAAGGCACAGGAAATTCCACCTACAATCAGAACTGAGATTGGGAATATAAAACCCACAGAAAGCCCTCGGTTTGCTAATTGGCCCCTCAAAAAATTGTCCTATGTGCAGAAATTAGCATTTAATAGAACAAAGAAGGTTCCCCAAAGCATGTCCATGTGTGGGGTGTGACCAAGTGATTTAGTTTGCCAGTTGTGTAGTGTAACTCTTGATCTGTTAAAGCCTTTCCCTAAACATATGGAAGTTCAGAATCCCCATCCCAGACAACAGGGAAATTTTAAAAAATCAGTTCCTTCCTCTTCACTATACAAGAAAATACCCATGTCTAATATGGTTTTGGTGTGAGCGTTCATTGAGTTTCCAGCTTTATCAGTACTTTATGATAAAATAATCTCATTCATCTGTAAAGAAAAAAGTTTAGTCAAAAACTTAGTGTATAACCTTTCTCACAAAACAGCCCTAACCACAGCAGCTGAGTTAATAACTCTCATTGCCAGTCTCCGTCAAGAAAACCTCCTATTCAAGAGACAACCAAGACAACCACTGATTTTCTTCTCCACTTAAATTCTTCTATTCTCTGAATAATACTACAACTAATTTGGAAAAGTTCTGCTCAAGTAGCTCTGGTATTCTTCAGAAGGGAAAACTAGGTTTGCAGCACAACTGGTGAAAGCTTCTTTGTATGCCAATACTAAGGGGCATTTTTGCTGCTGATCGTCTTCCATTGACTTCCAGCCAGGACAATAAATCAGACATGTATTATTATTAAATTCCTGAGTATAACTCAGCGGTTAGATGAAATGATGAGAATTATAGACATCCATGAGAACAATAATGTTTTTTTCACGCTATGCATCTAGCTGCTGGACTGGGGACAAACTGGGGAACTAAATGTGCTTCATCTGCCCCATTTTCTGTGGAAGCAGGAAAAGGGTGGGAGCGCTGTGAGGAATTCGTATCTGCTCTGGAGATGGCCCCAGTACACTTCTTGACCCATAAGTATGGCAGTGATTCCAGGTCCCCTATTTAGACATAGCCTCTGGGTCTATCCCAAACGTGAATCACTGTTGGTGACAAAAGCACAAGTCTGTGTGCATTCCCTGGCTTGTTACCGCTCTCTTATCCCTCGTGAAGGATTATTTCAGAATTATTTCACAATCCCTAAATATAGTATAATCGTGCTTACAATTTCGATGGTTATGAAGAAATCTTCAACAGCACGGAACCTTTTAAAGTGGTACCGAACTGGCTGCCTGCATCTGCAGGCAGCCTGAAACAGCACTACTGAGAGCTTTGTGGTGCCCAGTTCATCTTGGAAACACCAAATGATGACAATTTATATGACAACTTTTTGTTACCTCTGAGTTATTGACGTTAACAAACTTTGAACTGATTTGGGGCTTTGCTCATTTTCAAAAAACCTCCTGTATCAGACATTTTAGATGCTTTCTAGCCAGCTTCCAAAACCTACAGCTCACCTTTGGCAACTTCACCAACTGAGTTAGGACTGTCTTCAAGAGAATTTAAGAGACGCTGAAGAAATTGTGGGACAGCATTAAAAACTTTAAATCATGGACTGTACTGTATTTTTAAATTACTGTATGCATTCAGTATTCAAACCATGACAGAGTATCCACTGTGCAAGTTGTATTCCTCTGTTTTCTATTTAATTTAAAGAAAAAAACCTTTTCAAAAAGTCAGTTAATGTTGCTGCCAGCTTTCTATTGCACTTAATCCAGAGATCTCGCAGGTAATTACAACCTCGTTTGCTTCCAAGACTTGACCGAAGGCCAGCTGAGACACTGGCGTTCTTGACTGCTTGCATATTGGGAAGAGGCAAGGGCAAAGAAATTGCAGTTGTTTAAGAAGCTTTGCCAAAGGTGGACAGGAGCGGAGTTAACCAGGGTTAAACGGCCGTCCTTTGTGGAAAGAACATACTGCAGGAGAGGCGTGCTGCGGGAAGGCAGAGGTCAGGCAGAAGGGATCACGGCTGAGGCATCTCCGAAACTGGCTAGTAAGTGAGACGGAGCCCCTGCGAGCAGATCCCTGCCGTCGCCCCTCGCCTTCCCTGAGCGTCACCAAGGCCTGCCGCCTTTTCGGGAACGTGCTGGTCTTCCGTGAAGTCCGGCAGCTCAGGAAACAGCCTGCGCATTTCTTTCTGTTTCCTTGTGGGTTCACACCTTGCACAAAATGTGGCTCTAAACTTCGGCTTCTGACGGTATTTTATTAGATTGGCTGCAAACTGTAGCAACTGAGCGAAATGTGTTTTCTTTTCAGTGCCAACGAAAATGAACAGCTGCGTTAAACACTTCCAGCTCCATCTTGAATAAGATTAACTAAAGTTACCTGACAGTCATGTTTTTCATTTCCACTCCTCATTAAAACTTCAACATTAGTTGTTTGCCAAAAGTAAAGTCTTATTTAAATATGCAAGTGATAAGTGATTTATTTCAAAGCTAAAACTAACAGTTCTTACAAGAAAGCTGGAAGCTCATAGAGTAAAGATAAAATCCACCTGATCTAATCACATTTCCCTTTCTTGAACTCATCCTACTTTTTAATCGCTTTAATCACCTCTGAAGGAGAAAAATAATCAATCCACACACGTCTTTGGAGCAAAGCAGAATTATTTTTAGGCTGCCCTTTGTGGCTAAAGCTATAACATATTGTTCTGCTCTGAGAAAGCACTCCATAAACGTGGCATCACACAGGTCTGCTTCAGCGAATTTATTGCTGTTCATTTCTGAACGAGCAGGAATAATCACAATGAATTAAACTTTTGAAGAGTATACTTCCTTTAAAAATTATTTTATGGCTATACCAAAGATAAAGGCCAGTAAACAGTTGAGAAGTTAGTTATAATCTCAGGAGAATAACTGTTGTACACAGCCAATCCTCTTAAAAAATCAGGAGGAGGTAGATAATGGAATAACTGCCTTATGGTTACACTTGTGAAGGACTACAAAAAATACAGCAAAACAAATCTCAGGAAGGAAATCTTTATACATAGTACAGAAATGCTGCACAAAAGATTTGGAAAACAGTCAGCTGTCATCACTAAGAAGCTATCAGATCTTAAGCCTAGGCAAATTCCTCTATAAAAGTGGGTCAGACCACACTTATTTGGGACATATAAAGGAGCAAGGGAGACAAGGAGAGCAAAAGGATGAGCCTGATCCTGTTGTATTTCATCTCTGTGCTCAGAGCAATACTAGAATATAAATGCAGGGGGCAATATGGCTTTAAGGTAGCTTCTAGTTCTATTTAAAGGCGACTTTGAAAATAATAGAAAATGACAGATGCAGAGAAAACAGAAACTCAGCAAAAAGCAAGCCCCATACTCTGTGCCCTCCTGGTCCGTGTAAGCCAAGCAGGCGGCTGTACCAATCCATCGGCACCGTGCGCTAACTATTCACTCTTTCCCAAAAACCACCCTGGTCAGGCTGTGGTTCTTCTGGATGTGCCCAGGAGTAGCCAGTTCTTCACAATAAGTTTCCATTTCATATCTGACTCTCTTTAGCACCATTTTCAACCACCTTTGACAGCCATGCCCTGGAGGCTTTAAACCTCCTCCAATCTCTTCTCTTAAGAGAAGCCAAGTCCGTAAAATATAAGCCTTTCACCCCCAGAAAAAGCTGTGTGAGAAAAGCCTTGAGCATAGCAGGGCAAGGCAATTATAGATAAAGTTGAAAATCTGGCCTGTAGTGGACTTTATATACAAGCTGTGTTGACCCATTTTAATGAAAATGGGAGATAGTTGATGAATTATATAATCTCTATACCTCCTACTGCCGGCATGGCTTAACTTGCCAAGTTAACTTGCCAACTTGGAGCTGTTGAGCTATTGTTTTCAGAAGAAAGGGTGTGGGTGAGTTTTATACTCCTTCATGCAGAGTGAAACATTCCCCTCACTCTCCCCTTCAAGTCGTAATGTGCTCTGTCTATATTGTCAGATGGAGTGCATATTTTTTGTCTTCCAAGGATCTTCCTATTTATGTGTCTTTCTAAACTCTGCAAATGCTCTATTGCATTTCAGAGCAGATGCCAGCGTGGACCTCTACAAGCATCACTTCATTATTTCTCAATTACACAAACCATATTTCTGAAATTGCTTGGTTAACTTTATTATATCCATGATTTTTTTAAAAGGGCTTTTAATTATATCCCCTGCTGTCTTAGGTATCCAGCCTTTTAATAGGAAGCAAATTTATAAAATTAATTTCACAACAGGCTACAGCAGCAGTTGTATTTCTCAAAAGACCAAAAAGAATGGGATGTTTTTGTCTATACCGTAACACAGCTTCAAAAGAGAAATGTGAGACATCAACATGTCAAACTGTGACCATGGTAAGCATTGCAATCATTCTTTTATTTTAAGAGAGAGAAACATTTAAAATAGCTTTTTAAAAAAATCAGTTTAGTTCCTTGGTATTTTGATGACAGTTCTATACAGTCCAAAGACAGAAGAAAGATTGGCCATGTGAACACTAGTGTAACTCAAATCAAGAAGTACACTCATATAGTCTAAACATTTAGTGGAGAAGAAAGGTTTCTCTGAGGCAAAGACTCAAGAAGACGCAATTTCCATGAAATGTAATCACATTAAGGAGCTGCAGTAGAGCCACATAAACTTTATAATGAACAACCTCACTTACTTAGACTGACTTTATAAAAAAAAGACAAAACAAAATAAACGAAATGCCTCTTCTATCATATAGATCATTGTCGGTGCAGCAGTACATAATACACCTTAAAAGTTAAAGATGAAGTGATTTCAAATCTGTTATGCCTGTAGCAAAATATGAGTTTTGTTGATTATTTGTCACTGATCTACTTTTCCTGAGCTAAAGATCCCATTTTGCTCGTCATGATGGAATGGTCACTGGGAACTTTTCTGCAGAGAAAAGATCTAAATAAAACCAGGCAGATCATAAAGAGAGTGCATGATCCATTTGCACAAGGCAAAATAGCAAGAGGAGTGATTTGTACTTGGGCCTTGCTGAAGATATATGCTATGGAAAAGAATTATTATAGTCTAATGCAACTATAGGTCATATGGATCTGTTTATGAAGCCACTAAACTCTAACTCCGAAAGTGGGGAATATTGTGTAGCTACAGATGCTAGACTGCGTCATGACAAATGTGTGAACTATTTTCACCCTGTTATGCAGCACGATGCAGTCAGGAACCAAAGCATCATACCCTGAGCAGTGCTCCAAGATGATGGAGTCATGTAAACCCATCTGATAAAAACGTGGCGCTCGGCACTTAGCTAGACGCATTGCACCTTCAGAGGAGAATCTTTCCAGACATTTAAGAGTCTTGGACCTAGAATATGACAACTGGATCTTTTCACAACGTATATCGTGTATTTTCACTTGTATATCATGTCAGCTTCGTAGTCTTGTGCCATTTTCCTTTCTTTGAGAAATTTTGTTTTGAAGTTCCTTCCATATGTCATTCCATTACAAAACAACCCTTACGTCAGTCTATGACTTGAATATTTTTATTACTTGCTACTAGCAATGCAGTGCTGGAAACCATAATCTATATGTGGAGTGATTTGGGGAAACTATCTATGTTCAGATGAAATTATACTGTTGTTAGCTTTAAAACTGAAGTATTGTGGAAAATTGCTCAGTGAATATATATTTATTTTTGCGGTTTGTAAATGTTAGTGCTTTTTTTAGGGGTGGAAACATCCTATGACAAGGGTTTAAGTGAAGCCAGCAAAACCAATTTTCTCCTTCCAGACAAAAAGAGAATGTAGTCTAGAACAGAGGAAGAAAATCAATACCCAAAGAAAAAAGCCAAGTATTGGAAAGGGAGGTTCACAAAACTTCATTAAAACCTTGTACACTGTATGTATTCTGCAGCATCGGGGACCGTCTATTCTAAAGAATTTATTAACGTATTGAAATTCTTACTGAATTTACAGCTTCTAATGTAATCAGACAATATTTTCTTTGTAACACTGATTGCTTTTTACCGTCTAAGCACAGGTATGTATCTGTCTATTTTTATAGACCATTCAGTACTATATATGACCGACTCAATTCATATCATTTCCAATAGCTTGTCCATAAAAAACAAATAATAAAAGTAAGAGGGAAATCCTGTTTCCATTAAAGTTGATGAATACTTTGCTATTGTTTCCAGCACAGGCGAGATTTCCCCATAAAAGAGAACACTTACATAAACTCAGTTTGATTACTTGGCAGAGTCACACAATATTATGAGTATCTTTGCCCATAGTTTTAAGGGAAAGAGAGATCTTCTTCCAGTCATTTTTTTTAAAATTTTAACTCTATATGATGCCATTATGAAAGTTTTAGGTATTTTCCAAGTAGCTGGGATATTTTAGAAAGGGAAGAAATCAGTGAAGCAGCCAACTGAGATATATTAGACAATCTTGTTTTATTGCATTTCGTCTTTGATAATCCAGTGATATATGTATCTACTGTCATTACTATAAAAAGATTTCAACACTATCAATTTGCTTCAAATCCCCTGTCGGAGTGTTGTTTTTATTGCCAACACACCCAGCTGATTGATCAGCTGACAGCTAACAGCTGACAAATTCGGGTTTCATCAAATGGGGGGATAGAAGGCAAATCATGGGATTAGCTTTAAATGATTCTTCTGGTGTTCCTATATATCTCAGTATTTGTCAAGTGTATATTTGTGCTGCTGAGAATGAGTCACATAAATCAAATTCATCTTCCACTGTTGTTTCCGTATTCCTGCAAGGACAAGCGCAGACCTCTGCTCCGACATGAAATATGTAAGAAAAACTCCCTCATCTCAGTAGTGGAGGGCATGAGATTGACAGAAAGGAGTGAGCTCAACCACCTGAGCTCTAGTGTAATGCCCGGGGGGGTCAGTAATGAACTGGACAGTCTAGCTGAAGGTAATCTGGTGTGGACTTCAATTATGCTCTTCAATTGGTGCGGACTTCGATTATTCACCTCTTCTGTAGCTCCTAACTCCCCCGCTGCGAAGCAGCAGGATAAACTAGAAGACACAACTAGATTAGATGCAACTTGATCTTATCTATAGCTGTACAGCTGAAATTGCTGTAGCAGCAGTGCAGCTTAGGATGTCCCACTGAGCCCTGGCCTCAAAAACCAGAATAAAATTTGAGACTCTAACTCCCAGCATTAAAAGGCATCAATAATAGAAGCGCCTGATGTCTGTTAGCAAAAGGGATAAAATGTCTGGGAGTGCAAAACCTGAAAGCAGTAAAACGGACAAACATACTCTCCGTGTTACTCTCCAGGTAGGCAACAGCAACTCTACAGGTCTCGTCAAACTATCCTGTAAAATGGTATTGAATTTTAGGTACCTTGTTGCACAGATTAGCAGAATTAATATGATGAAAGACAGACGTGTAGACAGACTGACAGTCAAACAGAGGAAAAATAAGCAATAAAAATAAACTACACTCCAGAGAGGGAACATAGGTATGCTAAATAGTACATAGAAATATGCTTAAAATGATAGTACTATAACATGGAAAAGAATATTCAGATTTAAAATTAGTCTAGCTTCTAACAGTCAATTCTGTCATTCTTATAAATCATTGTCCAAAAACAATGCTAAAGACATTTTTCAAAACTTATTGAACAAGACATATTTTGGTGACCCTGAAAAAATGTTTGGAGTAGAGTTTCATTAACATGCAGGTAAAAATGATGACCCAACAGGATCAGTCATTGCTAATTCATCCAGTTCTGCTGTATAACCCTGAAGTAATATATAACATCCCTTACATTTTATACAAGTCTGACATCATGTGATAAATACTACTGGAAACAAAATGTATGGATCAATTAGCCATCCATAGCTCCTTATTATCTGTGTGCATTTTCAGCTTTTTATGACAACATGAAAGCCATAAAAATGACAAGGTCCATCTTATAGATATTTATGGGTGGATGGTCCATCTAGAGAAAGAACTGCTCCCTGCTGTCTGGGATAACATGGCTTACATTTAGCAAAACCTAGAGTTTACACTTTTCAATATTCATGGAAATACTATGCACATAGCGTGCATCATCAACAGTAAGGAGTTTTTTTGATAGATGTAATAGCTTTATAAATAAAGTAAATATTTTATACATCTTTTTTATATATAAGAGTATATATATGAGCACCTGAATTAAGTACTATTACAAATTTCATTTGATTTCTACTGGAGACAGGAACCATTTACGGTGTCCGAGACAGAATTGAGCCATATCAGACTATTTCTGTGCTTCTTGTAAAATTTATTTCTTAATGGTTAAATAAATAAATTATCCTCTAATCTGACTGAGTCATTATTTAAACAACACTTCACTGTGGACAGTTGATTTGTTCTCTTTTCTTTATTGTTGTGAATTTGATTGATTAGAGACTGGGGGGACAAGGGGAATGCGGCGGGGGGAGAGCTAGGGAACGGTAATCGTGTGTTGATCCCAACCGAGCTGCACTAATTCTGGGTTCCTCACTCACACCGGGTTGCTGATGCCTGAAAACCAGCAAGCAAAAGGTAAGTTGTTTCATCTGTATTCTAGAATTTGAGGGACTTTCATAAAAATTAATAGAAGATCCAAACAAGGAAAATTAGCTGTTAAAATGCAGCGGGAAAGGGGTTGAGTAGGCAAGTCTCCTTCAGACAGACTGCAGGACAATCCTCAGTGGTTACTGACTCAATCTACAGCAAGAAAAGTAGCTTCTTGGCCAGGAAGAATAGTCCTTTTGCCATCTTTAATTGCATTTACAGATCAAAACACAGCCCAAGCGTTCAGCTGAGCAGCTTTAGTTTGGTCCATTATGTCTCCCAATTCAAATAAGAATCCATTAATGATTAGTATAACTCTCAGTTAGACTCTCCTATATATGTTCTTACCATACACAAGGCATCGGAGAGAACAGTTGAAGAGCCAAGAGGAAAACTGACTGAAGAAGTCACCAAATAAATATTAATAGAATGTAAAACTACAGCAGCATCTGCCTCCTTGAGCTGTCTCCCATTTTCTGTTAGAGGTGTACCTGAGCAATCCCAAGGGCTTAAATAGGTGGAGCTGGCTCCTCTGGCTTCCCTGACAGCTGATTATTTTGCAGTCATTGCAACAGCTGATGTTTTTAAAACTGGCATGTTGCCTTAAAAAGCAGATGGGTATTTTATGCCCAAAGTTTGCTTTCACGACAGTGCAACTCACTGTATTATTTTCCAAACTGGAAATGATGATTGATTACGGCCGGGGAAAGGGAGGAGTTGGGAGGGTCTCGGAACTGCCGTGGGTTCAGCAGCAAGAAGCAACGAGCAGTTTAAAAAGCTAATAGACAGAAATGCCCAATAAATATCTCTCAGAGGAACCCTGATAAGGAAAACTGCTTAGAAAACACTTTGAAATCTTCCAGTGGTAGCACAAACTGTTATTACTATTATAATTTCCCTCCCTCCCGCAAGTTGGATGGCTTAGTCACTGGAAGTCAAAATGACTCACCGAACGGGCATGTGTTTGTGCCTGATCACAGGCACGGAGAAACCTCGGAAGATCCCTGGCTTCAGCGGGGAAACTGAGGAAGGGATTGGCATGCCGGTGCTGCTGTGCTCGCAGCCCCCCTCGCAGACCCCTGGAGCAAAGCACGGGGGCTCAAAAACTCTCCGGCAAAGCTCAGTGTTTTTGTTTCGACCATTGCATGCCCCTGAGGGCTGAACCAAAGCACCCAGGAGAGAGGAAACCCAGAGCAGGGCCTCTCCCAGGACAGGTCCTCGAGCACTTGGGCCAGGCTGAGCCACTCAGACCCAAACGGTCTCATTTTGGACGCGGGCATTGGACTCAGCCTAGAGAACCCTCAGAGGATGGCTCAGCCAACTTGTGACAAAGGCACATTAGAAATAGGCTCAAATAATCCTTCCCCTGGCTCTCCCAACCCTCGCACTGTCATTTTTCCTGTGTAACAGGCAGCCTGCACTGGTGTGCATGCGCTGCCGTCCCCCTGCCAGCTTGGGCACAATCCTCGTTCAAAGGCAGCATCGCTCCCGCTGGGAAAAGCAGGATGGGATGCGCTAGCTAAAGGCCAGGTACAGAGGGTGACCTGGAGGAATTAAATGACTGGGAGATATTTTGGGCGACAATGAGGGACCTTGTGCTGAGAGGGAATTCAGGTCCAACGTCTGTACCCAGGCAGGCAAACAAATGAGACTTTCTTTGGCATTCGCAAGTGTAACCCTTGGCAGCTGTTAGACAGAGCTGGCCAATACCCTGTGTGAATGCATTAATAAAATATGCCCCGGTATTGCTAGCAACGATGTCAGCAAGTTATTGTTCTTAAAATGCTGCAATAACATTCATGCGTGAGGAGCACAACACTGAACGGAGGTTTCACCCTTGGCCAAGCTTATCCTTGCTCTGACTTCCCTGATAAAAGAGAACATACAGCAGGCGTTGCTTCTTGGTATGTCCAAGTGCTTTGGACATGAACGCAATTGCTTTCTTTGACGGGAGGAGGAATGTGACTTACGTAAGAACAAGAAAACGACATACCCTCTTGCAAACTAATAAGTACATTGTGTGCCGAGACAAAGGCTGCAGGAAGAGGAGGCGGCGGGCATAGCTGGGATCTTCAAACAGTGTCCTTGGCCATGCTTCTTACATGTCCTTGACCATGCTTTTACATGCCTGTAGAAGCTAAACACATCTGAAGAAATCTGCAGCTGCAAGGATGAGTGAAGCACAACAACGCCGGAGGAGCAGAGCGCAGCCCTGACAGGGGTGTCCCGAGGGCACCCTGCGGGTGCTTTGGACGAGCCCGTGTCCTGCCTCATTCTGTGGACCATCTGGGTGTGTGGAGCACACGGGAGTTTGAGCTCACCTTCAGCAGCGCATAGGGTGTACTCACAGGCCAGCTCTGCTCCCATCCCCATAAGCAGATAGAGATTGGGAGGGAAAGCAAACATTAAAACTCCTCTGCGGGGGAGGAAGGGAGGATGCACAGTCCCATGGGTGCAAATGGGCTTTTCTGCAGGATTCTCACATCTTCTCATAGACTCATAAAAGCGACCATCATCTGCAATTTTTTCGCATGAGAGCATTAATCCGGACAAGAGAATAAGCAAAGGACACCTTACTTTGCATTTTTCAAAGTAGGAATGACATGCCAAGAATATGCACAAGAAAAAATACAGGAAGCTTTGCCAAGTGCTACGCATCAGGAAGCACTTTAATCCACATGACCAAAAAGCATTGCATTCATCAGTGCTTTCATGATAACAGGCTTTCCTATGCTTGAGCAGCTAAAATACATTGTTACATCTACAAAAGGATTGGTGACAGTTGTTTTGCACTGTATTTCCTACACTTTGTCTGACAGATTGTTTCTCACAAAGGTGCTTGAGCTGATCCAGGCATTTATACATACATATGAGATGATAGTAATTCAATATTGCAAAGTGAATTCTGCCTCCCTTGATTACCTATCTCGTTTGAAAATTAAATGGTTTTGAGGATGAGGAATGTAACTCACATTGCATTATGGTTCGTCAAACACAAAGCTGATGTAAATCTTCATCAACTTTCCTTTAAGCAACAGAAGAACATAAAACTGCCACCCAGAAGCAGTGCCTGTCTTTTTCCTCACTTGACTGGCGAGCTGTTGAAAGAAAATAAAATTCACCAGAAATTAAAATATTAAAGCTTTAAAAAGTTGAAAGGAGAGAAGGATATGAAAAAAAATCCTTGCAGATACCTCTCAAAAGCAAACGCACATTTGGTGTCTTGTGTGGGGTAACATGTTTTGAATGAAGTTTGCAACGTAATTTACTTCTAGGTCACATCTGTACCAACCAAAAGGGTTAACCAAAAGTCTTTCTGATCTAAAAAGCCATGTGTTTGGGACATCAGTGTTCTCATGAAGAAGAGAGGACGTCCTGAGGAAGGACTCATGAAGAGGACTACCTGACAGAAACCTCTCCCCAGGTTTGGTCACCCTCAGGCTTCGCAAGCAAGAGAAGCAGGGAGCAACGCGGCAGCCGTGACCGCTGCCCTGTTCCTGCCAAGCCCAGGAAATGGTGGCGGCGGGGTGGGTTCACGTGTGGTGTCACTGGCCATGCAGGGCCTCTGCCACCCAGGTGGGATGCGCACGGTGCTGTTTCCTTTTTGATTACCAGAGGCAGGGAGACCTCAGGGAGGGTCCATATGTCACCATGGGGACCCCGGTGACTTTAAAGTACATTTCCGGCAAATGCCATCACCGCCATTGCCAACGTGGTGACACCTGCAGAAGAGACCTGGGAGACCTTCCCTGGTGAAGAGGAGCCTTGGAAGAGACCTGCGGTGGGTCTGGTGAGACCTGAGAGAAGCAGTTGTCCATTTGTCACTCTTCTGAAACTTCCTTACCAGAGGAATTAAGGGAAAACAGCTTTAAAATTTTCATCACAGACCATCAGAAGGTTGCACAGGCATATCTACACTGGTATGGGAAGGGTAAATATAAGCAACAGTGACTTTCTTCCTCTTTCAGCCTTTGCCATCATAATGAAACTACAGAAAAATACCTGTCCTACTGAACAGCTTCTTACGTAGGGTGATTTACTGTTATTGCATAAGGCACCTGGAGATAGTAATTAAAGCCCAAATGCTGCTATACAACCTATATGCCCTCTTCAAGGCTGTAATTAACCAAATCAACCAAATCCTGATTTGGGGGAAGGCAGGGAGGCTTTTCATGACACTGCCGTGACTTCGCAGTGAGGGTGGTGGTCCCCAGCAGCATCCCCAGCTGCAGTTTATTGGCTTCACCATCAGACGCCATGGGGGGCGAAGAAGAACTGCCAGCAATGAACGACGGGAAGCTCGATTCCTGTCACTTGCCAAATTTCCCAATTCTGAATGCAGGCCTGCCCGCGCAGGGGCACTCCGCCGGGGCTAGAAAAGCACGCAGAAGAAGAGAGGCAGAGCGGGAGGGCGGCAGGAATTAGTACAATAAGAAGCGAAGTGTCCCGTCCCCCCAGGGTGCTGGCAGGGGGACAGCCCTGCCGAGGGCACGGGGCCGGGGCGCGCTTCCCTGGGCTCGGGGAGGGGGTCACGCCGGCCCCGGACGGGCGGCTCTATGGGCTGCCCCTGCCTGCCCTGCGCCCGGGAGGCTTCGCTGGGGACTAGCAAAAATGCCACTTTTCTGCTGTGTTTGTTCTGCTGAGGAGGAAGAGAGTGTGTGTGGTCTCCTGGCTTATGAAACGCTCAGCGTTTTATTGCTCCTTAGCTTCAGCGTAACTGAATTGCAGCAGTTTGTCTGCCACCCGGGCCAAGCGTGCCTCAACTCGCATAAAAGGAAATTAACACTGAGGGTTTTGAGCTAGGACCATCTCTATACTAGGGTAAAACTGAAGCGTTTTGTCACATTCAGCTAATTTGTGCTGTAATCTAAACAGTGGGAAAGAACTCCCTCATGTTAACCCACAAGCAGCTAACATCCACTACAACTACAATTTCTTCCTTCATAGAAAGGACTGAATCCTCTCTCATTAAAATTTTGCCACTGGCACCAAGAGGCCAGTAATCCCCGAGGATTTCAGCACACGTTCATTCATACTCATGAAACATCATCTTTCCCTAGTGGGGACAGGCCCTCAGCTAGGCTGAAGCATTCATGAACAGTAAGTCTGGAGGGAACACAAAGAGCTTTGCGTTGATAAACCACTGCAGCTGGACTGCCTGAGCTGCGCTGAGCATTCATCGGCTTTATTTAATTTATTTCTTTATTTTAGGAAGGGCTAATGAAGTTCACCTATGGTAAAAACTATAGCAGTGAGCTCTCTTCACTAAGCAAATCCATTAAGCATTCAGAAGGGTTTAAATGTATGAAACTATAACATCACTGACAGAATATAATCCAAAGGGCAGGCTGCGTTTTCATCTTTAAGGTATTGATTGTGGCTGTTACTGTTCTTAGAAAAACAGTCAAATGCCAGTAAGAAGCCAAACTGTATTACAGTTTTACAACTAAATTATCAAAATTATTCTAAAAAAATGATCTTCTTATTTACCAATAAAACACCAGTAGTTAAAAGTAATAATAAGCTAATTATTTTGTGACAATGCCACATACAAATCTAAACCTACCCATTTCAGGGAACCACATTTGAACAGCGAGGGAAAGGTCATGCAATTACACGCAATCTGTTCCTGTGGAAATTTATACTAGCTGTAAAAGAAACTACAATCATACCTCACTACGTGGGATGGGGAAAAACTCTCTCTTCAGCTGCCCCATGAAGGGTGAATAAGCCTGTGCTTTCTGTACACCTTTGAGGTCCATCTTAAGTACAGTACTAGCATGACTGTAAATTTTCTGTGAAGGATGTCTACGTCTATCTTGTGGCTCCTGAGGGTTTCAGCTGCAAGTCAGAAGCTCACGCTGCCAGTGCTCTTCTGGGAAAGAGGTGTTTAAACTACAGAGGGAGAGTGAAGAGTTAGAGCCCGGATCCTGTGGCCAGCTCACGGAGATGGTGAGCTCCTGCACACAGAGGGGCCTATCTCCTGACAAGTAGCTTAATGGCACCGTTACAGGTACAGAGCTAAAGTTTCCTGAGGAATCCAGCAGCTTTGTCCAACAATTACAATCTGCTCACTGATCAGCGAGGTCTTGCAGCCAGACAAGTGTCACACAAACTTTTAGCAGTGGGGTTTGTGGTAAGATCCCCACAGCATTCAGGCTATGATTGACTACTAGAAAGAAATATTGAGTGCTTAGAGAAAAGTAATTATTTCTACTAACCAACAGAGATGTCACCGTGGTGGGTTAGGGTCTGCCTGAAGCTGCAAAGTGTCTTTCAAATACCCACTCCTCGCTGCGTCAAAATTCCTTCCCAGCCGATCAGTGCTGGTGTTTTGACATCTAGCTCCACTAAACACATCTCTGGGTGCAAGTGCGTGCTGGCTGATTTGGCTTTACTGCCTCCGTAAAAAGAGTACAAACCAAAGCTACTGGCTTTACTCTGGACTCGCCTCTTTGCAGGTGACAATAGAAGGAGCTACTCTGGAAGAGCCAAAGGTTGATGTCTTCGTTGCAAAACTGGAGACGAGGTCCCTGGAGGCAGAGCGGAGCAGTGAAGCCTGGTTCTAGCCTGGCTCAGTCTGCTCGCCTACAGATTGCTTCAAGTCTACTTTTGTGTCCTTCATCTACAATCCCTAAGTCAGGCCTCGGTCAGTAAAAGTGCAGCATCAATTACTCCAGCAGCACCCCAAGTGCTGAATGCCGACCTCTCCTAGCTTTATCAATAGAGCTCTTTCAGTTTTCCTTCCTCAGTACCAATGAGGTATGCAGGCTTTACCTGGAAATGGATGCCTTTAACGCTCAAGGTTGCTTTTGATACTGATCTTCTTTGAGCTACTGGCTCCTTCTACCACTTCCCTAATTCAGATGGGAAATTACTCACACATATCATGATCAGCTCCTAGAGATCTGTCCAGATACAGGTGAAGTATTCATGGCTTATCTTGGGTTGAGGGGTTATCTCAACTATTCAAAGCACTTCCTTGTTGTTACAACATTCGTAAGTCTGATCCTGTAGGCTGCTAATTACATTTTCGTTGTACATACTCTTACTATGTGTCATTAAACAATCATCTCTACCATTACTTTGGCTTTTCATAGAGATTACACATGATACATAGATATTATAGGTGATGGACATTGTAAAAGGGCTTTTAGTCCAAGTAGCTTCCACTCCACCCCACCAAAGCACAGGACACTATGGTGCCATGCTGACTGCTTCAGAGATGAGGAGATGATACCCATGAGAGCCACAAGTCTGACGTCTGCAAACACTGATCTTCTGCTTTGATAACTGGTCTGTGGTTGCTGAGACTGGTGTTGCCTGAATGAATTCAAAACAGAAAGGAATTACTTCTTCTTTTAAAAGTTACAAGAAAACTCAGCTCACAACAGATTTTCAGCAGAATCAAATGCTAATCATAAATAGAGGCCTGAGAACACGAGCCTAATTATTGTACAGGGCTGTTTCTCCAAGATTATGAAGTGCAAAAAGCCATCATGCTGCTTGGCTCCAATTCTAAGCTAGACTACTCCAGCAAATACTGCTTCATGATCCTGAATCTGCCGACATATTTATATTGCTTACTGTGTGATTTCCTATGTCCTTTTTAAGCAAGTTGAGAAAACTGACAGACACACAGCTGGAACTAAAAAGACTTTTATAGTTTACATTTAAAATGCGAGGATACTGAGAAGGTAAAGAGGAGTTTAAGTTTGTGCGACATTTTATTATCGGGTTACTTTCAAAAGTTTATCTGTGAAACCTTGGCTTCCTGAAGTGAAACTGTTCGAGGCTGCTGGGAAGGCACGAGGGACAGGGAGGGCATCCTGGAACCAGAGGAAGGAAGAGGGCTGTGCTGCTCGACTGTACTGCTGCATCCCAAGCAGCACGACCACTCTGCACCCCATGCTAACCCGAATGCCAGCGTTGGGTCCCTTTAGTCACGCTTGACCAGAAGGTGTAGCTTGTGTCAAGTGACTTCCTTTGGCATTTTAGGCCATCTCCATGACGGCTGGAGACCAAGACTAGCTTTAGGGCAGGTGCAGCCAGCAGGCATGTGCCAGGGCACCAAACCCACCAGCACCCGGCTGCCAGCCCCACTCCAGTCTCTGCCCCTCCACAGGCCATGGGCACAACTTATGCAGAGTTATATCTGTTATGCCTTTAACACTAACAGCGATGGCAATATGCACTATCTTTGGGGTGTGAGAGGTGCAAGGAGCATCGGTCTTGGTAGGCCATAGGCTAGGATGCCACTTCTTCACTGGTCTTGTAATATCTCTATTAATATTTACTCTGTTTGACATCTGCAGCTATGTATGGGTGGTTCATAAAATCTGCTGGTGACCATATATTTTGTGAACTCAGTCCAAAACTAAACTCTTGCTTTACTTGCCATTTATTTTTATCATTCTCATTTCCTTTTTTTATGTATGTGACTATAGCATGTCCGTGGGGGTTAATACTTTCAAAAAGCTGTGGTATATATCGTAGGAGCTCCGACAAGCGGAGCTGCATTGATTTGATGCGTATTCAGGAGGCGAATGCGTAAGAGGAAGAAGTATTTGGCTCCTGAAGACCCCAGCTTTTCAGGTATTGCAAGAAGTGATCTTCCCACCTGGCAGGCCCGGCTGGCAGGCAGAGCGGTCGGGGCATTTGTGTGACATAGTCATAAGCCAGAGCTGTTAGGCAGAGCTGCAGTACTTTCAGCAGCGTAGCCACAAAAAAAGATAACCCCCTCCCAAGAAAAAGGAACAAACACAGTTTATTTGTCTGCAGCTTCATCTACTAGTAACTATGCAGTGCTATCACATAAATCTGTTTCCAGTTTTAAAACTTACTTATTAAATAACTTTCACAGTCTGTAAAATTTTCAGCACTTCAGAAAGACCCTGGGTTGTGCCATCTTCATTTTGATCATCTTCAGGAGCTGGCTGAGTCACTGAGATGGCAATCTGAAGGGAAACTGCCGTTTCTCTGAGCCACTGCCTCCAATGCAAGTGTGTGAATGTGACTTTTTGAGGGCTCTCGGAAGGAAAAAGGACAAGGATGATGTTCCAGATATAAAAAAATCAGGGAGCCTCTCTAAAGTACTTCAAGCACATGCAAAGAAGGAAAGGACTGTTAAAGCCCAGGTCAAGAAAATGCTGGCGTTGTGGTGAAAAAGCAAAATAAACAGAGATAAAATCTAGAAGCCAGAAGAAGACAGACAAAAAACTGCTTGCACACATTAAAAAAAGGAAAAGAAAAAAAAAAAGCAGACACTTGAGATCAACACTATAGTCAAAACTGTTTGAAGATCGTGAGATTTGCTGCCTACTGGCACTGGCCCTTTTATGAATCATCAGTTGCAAAAGTTGAGAATTATTTTTAAAACAAGCTGCAAACCTTTTTTTTTTTCCCTCCCCACTTTCCTGCCGGGACACTTGCTTGTTTTTCAACATGATACTGCAACAGGTAAGCTGAAAACCTCCCTTACACAGTGACTGCTTTTGGTATGTATTAGTTACTCTAAAACTATTCTCCTGTCAGCTCAAGAATTGTGTGTGCAGGTTACAAAATGAAATTCATTCATGAAATGTCCCTGTCACTCACTGATCTGGGGTTTCTCAAAGACATTACCCATGAAAACATAAAGAATGTAGATCTGTGCCAAGTTACTGTTTATTTCCATAGCAACTATGTGCCAAAAAAAAGGTAAGTATTGTCAATGCGAAACACTTTTCTTCTTAAAAAGTCAGAGTCATCATGAAGGGACAACGGAAGCAGCAACATTGCTTGTTATCGTAGCCAAAGTCTCCTAATGAGATGTTTCCTACTTCATAGGATCCCTGTACTGATCATAAGAATAGTCATTCAGAACTGGACCAAAGCCATCTAGTCAAGTATCTGATGGTGAACAACAGCAGATATAAGAAAGCTTATAAAAGCAGGACAAGCACAGGAAGATACTCTCCCAGAATACTCACCCATCCCAGGCAATGCACTAGACAATTATTTCCTGAGCCAGAGGTGCACGTTTAATCTCAGCATTAAATAGGCTTTGGTGTTTTGTTGTGTTTTTTTTTTTATTTTGAATCACATTTTGAATCAATGTAAATTCTTAGTACCTAGAATATCCCCAGGCCTGGGTTCTACAGCTGAGCTCCTGCCTGGTGATATGCTTGGATGTTCCCTCTTATTTTAGAAGAGCAAAATGATCCTTCCTTATTGATCTCCATCCCATACGTGATTTATAGCTCTCTTTCATATCCCCTTTGAGTCAATTTTTTTCATAGCTAGAGTCCTTGTATGTTTGGTTTTTTTGTATTGAGCCTATTTCATACATATGATTGTCCTTGTCACTCTACCATGCTCCTTTTTTGGTCCCATTTGTTATATATACATAGTGATATGAGGGATAAAAAGGTCCACAGCATTCAAGATATTGTAGTTTAATATTGTTTTATGGGTTGTTCTCTCTTCCTTCCCTAGTAATTTTCTTCACATTGACTGCCATTCAGCACCGTGCTGACGTTCCTACAGAACTTGCTTTTATAACTTCAGAATCTTTGTACTAGTTGATAATAGCTTTTTCAGAGTCTGTAATTGCATATATTAAATTAGGATTTCTTTTTTGAACTCTTTTTATATTTTCATACATTCTCTTCCCCCACCCTACCAGTATCACAAGACATTTTAGCAACTCTTCACACTTTGCTAGCTTTTGCTTTTTCCACCAGGAAGAGTTCAGAACAGTCACTGAACTTTGTCGCTTCATTTTTCACCCCTTTTCCATTCATTTGTGAATGTGATGAAGAGCAGGGCTCCTCAGATAAGTCCCTGTGGGACCACAGTGGTAAGCTCCCTCTGGTGAGAAAAGTAACTACTTATTCTTTTAATCAGTTGCATATCCATGTCAGCACTGTCCGTCTCATCCCAGTCTTAATTTCTTTAAGACCCTTTGGTGAATGACCTTGCCAAGCGCCTTTCAGGAATCCGAGGAGACCATATCAGCTGCATCTCCTGTATCAACATGCTTGTTCATTCCTTCAGAGAACTCTCGTAGGTTTATGAGGAATGAATTCCCTTTACAAAACCATGAAGAATCTTGCCCAATGTATCATACTTGCCTACATATCCAATAATTCTGCTATTTTATTAATGTCCAACACCAGTCTGTAATCTCCTAAAACCCCTGCAACTCCTTTCAACAACAGGCATCATCATTTGCTGCGTTTCCATTCCTCTGGTATCCAGGTTATTGCTTGTAGGTGAGAGATAAGTGGCTGTACACTATAACTAGTAGTTCAGCTATTTCACATTTGCATCTCTTTAGAGCTCTCAGGTGAAAAATGTAGTCCTGCTGGTAACTCTCTCTTAACTCTCCATGTGGTGGCCACTTAGGGCAACCTGTCTTTTCATAGGTTCGCCATTGCCAAGGCTCAGTCCTCCAAAACTGCTTCAGGTTCGGGACGTTCTGAAGTAATTCTTTATTCCTATGAAAGTAACTGAAATGAGAGTTGTAAAAAGGCCAGGAGAGGAAAAAACATAACAACCTGTCACTGGAAGACCATGTCAGAATGCTCCTTTCAAAGGCTGGACATTTAAAACCTCCTTATTTAACTTCCCATGGCATTCCTTGAAAAGCTCTCTGGATCAGCAGAAGAGAAAAGCAAGAGCCTGTGTTCATAACAGACTCTTTTCCTGTTCAGTTGTGTTTCTTTTTCTGTCTACACTCTCCTGGTTCAAAAAGAACGAACAAACAAAAGATCACGGTGCATAGGCATAAGTAGGATGAGCCTTCACGAAATAAAAGTTTCTGTAATAAAGGCTTTTAGACACTGGGGCTTTTTATACATTGCTCACATATAATTTAGTAATGAGTAGTTGCCGATGTAGTTAGGCAGTGGTGGACCCAATTATCCAATTACTGCAACTGACTGCACAAACAGAGTAATTGTACAGCGAATGCGCTCACGTACTTTGCATTCATGCTGTTGTAAGCCTGGCGTTACCCTTTCAGTGCTATGCCACACTGGGGACAGTTCACCTTGTTTACTATCGCCTCTGTCCTTGAGGAAGTTTTAGCGCATATTTTGGGGAGAAAACATTCTGGGTTTTCACAGAATCTATCTGTGATCTATCACAAGATATCTGGCAAGTAGGAACATTAATTCTCTCAAATTCAGATGACAGTGAAGTTAAATTTGCTGGTTTTTCTGAGCTTCCTATGCTCAAAGTTCTCTTTTGTGATAAGATAATTCTATTCCTTATAGATGCTGAAAAGTTATAGCAGCCTCATCATCCAGAAATTTGCATGCAACTGAAATAAATCCACAGTGAAAACTGGATTTTCTCCTTTGTCTTAATGGAATAGTAGTTTAGTGCATGCCACAAAACATGCCAGATCTAACTCACAACAAATTTCAGCATTCTTCATGTTATTCCTCCTGACACTTGGGTTTGGCTTGAGAAGAGGGAGGTGCATCTGTCACGTCTGTGCCTGTGCAACAGCAGTGTAAAGAATTAGGCACATTTTTCTTCAAGACTCAAGTTCATGTGCAAAGCTAAATAATAAGAGTAGATTGTATGGGCAGTTGCAAATAAATCAGATCAAAATTTCATGCCAAGCGGGAGTGGGGTACATATTCTTCCACAAACTGAAGCAATGTGTTTCCCTTCACACTTACATTTCTGACTGTGAATTGTTGTGTAGGAAGTATAATGGCTTGGGACAATTACTGAATAAAATGGCACTGCAGGAAAGGAGATATTCTTTGTGACATGTAGCAAAGGTAAAATCACAGATTGTTCTAAACTGCTGGTATAGAACATACCTTACAAGCATAAAATACATAAGAGTATTTTTGCCTTGATATAGCCATATTCTTACAGTGTTAGTCTTTTTCCTGTTAATCTCCCGGATTCCCACAGTGCAGAGCTCTCTTCCATTTGTCCCTTATGCTAAAAAGTAGTTGATCAAACTCCAGGACCATGTTTATCTTGCTGGAGGCAATTAGTTAGGACCAGCTGTCAAAGCCACAGCCGGTTCCTAGCACACGTGCGTGTAGCTTGTCAGCGTGCACAAGTAACAGCATATGCCTTCCAGAAGATAATGATACTGATCTTAAACTGGAATCGGGTTTTGTTTGGTAGGATAACACATGGAGAACCAGATTACACCATAACCAAATACTATGATATTTCAATAAATGATTCAACTTCAGGCCTATTTTTGGTTTTGTAGACTGTTAGCACAGCAGCTGCTTTTAATATAAGCTCCAGTGTTTCTACGCCCTCCCAGTACTCAGAGGTTTGAATACTCCTTTTGAATTTAGTCCCATCTCTATTTTTAAAAGCTCATTTATCAGATAAGCGCAACTGAAAGACCAAGAAACCTCTAGGCTTTGAATGGATGGATTAGATTAAAGTGTTGGGCATAAGAAGTGAAGATTTTATTCAATTATACAACTTCCCCTGCACATCAGTGTTTTCAACACTTTGTCATATTTAGAATCTGTTTAGCTGCAATATTATTAGAAACACTAGTTAAGTGTTACTTATGAAAGAAAAACAAAATAATGTTACCAATTTGTGAGCCAGAAGTGTCTACCTCCTACTGAATGAGAACTGTCAAATAATAAAGAGCTCTTTGAAATCTATAAAAAGACTCCTGTAGCTAAGTATGTTCTACATCAAACCTCTGTAATTCCCAACAAATTTGAAATGTAAAATCGATAAAGAACAAATGAAGATT
Source organism: Calonectris borealis (assembly GCF_964195595.1). Classification (NCBI taxonomy): domain Eukaryota; kingdom Metazoa; phylum Chordata; class Aves; order Procellariiformes; family Procellariidae; genus Calonectris; species Calonectris borealis. The sequence goes on from NC_134312.1 coordinate 133,164,678, forward strand.
AAACTCACAGCAATTGCTAAGTACAGGTCAGAGATGGGAATATTTCATTTCAGGAGTGGCTTATCAGGATGGAGAAACTCTGTACTTGGGTCGAGAGACATTTCTAAGGATGAGCTTTATTCCCTTGCACTCGCAAACACGCTGCCTCCCCCGAGAGCCTGCGACGGCCCCAGAAGGGAACTGCAAAGGCCAGAGGCTTTTCTGCGCAAGTGCCTTTAGGAAGAGAAAGTGTTATCAAGCCTGACAAGGCTGGAGTAGCTTATTGGGAAACTGAGACAACCATCTGCAGGAAGGGAAGTTCAAACCCAATGCGGTGATCCCTTCTGAAACGGGGAAGTAGAAAAAGAGCAGCAACAAACTGCTGAAGCCTGAGCCACTGGTAACTGCACTGCCTTTCAATAAACAGGGAGCTTATTAAAAGCAGATGAGTTAATGTCTTGGAAAGAAGCAAGACGAAGAAGGCGGCTTTCCCTTTTCCGAAGCATAGGTGTCTCAAGCTGGATTTGGACGTGTGGATGTGCTTTCTGCCTGTGCATAATTTTGACTGTTAACTTTGACATTTAAGTCAATGCACAACTCCTGAGCAGCAGCAGAGTTCGGATTTTTTTACTTGCTTTTGAATTGCTGAGTTCTAGACTATGGAGGTGATCGCCTCCTTAATAAAGGGTGTGCCTTTCTTTAGAGAAGGGAAATGGAGCTGGAAGCTCACAAAAAGGGTAATTTTGAAACTCACTATCTCCACAGTAAATCTTCAAAACTATTACAGGAAGAGAGGCAAGATCGTAGCAACCTCTCTCCTTTTTGGATAGCACTCTGTGAAGTGCAAGCCAGAGAAGAGATATGGACAAAAGAAGAAATGGGAGATGGGAAAGGAAAATGTTGAGCAGATTTTGAAAATTATCCAAGTAATGTCTGAAATGAAAGTAATCCATGACTATTAATGCAGAGGCTGCAAGTAGATGGGCCTTTTGGGTAGAGAATTCTTCTTACTAATCAAAAAGAGAAACTCTGTGCAAGCAATCTAAAAGAATAATGGTATTAGTCACTCCTCATGCTCTGAGATTAACTCCTTTCAAAACACTGATTACAGCTCTAAGTACAGCCCAAAACGGGAATTTACAAATCAAATGAGAAAGTGGGATTTTAGCAGTTCAGTTTCAGATCCTAGCCATTCTCTTTCTACATAACCAACAGCAGCTTTTATAAGCTCATGAAATTCCACTGTATGTAGTTATTCATCCTATATAGTGAATTTTCGCTGTAAATCACATTATGCTTCAGCCATTTTGACAGCTTACTGCCTAGGACTGAAAGTTGTGCAGTGCATGGCAGCCCAGCGAACAGCCCCAACTACTGCAGACCTCTGTGAAATGTCTCTGTTTGGCTTTTAAATCTCATCAGGCGTCTGCATAGAGAGGTCAGGCTGAAAACATCATTTTGAGCGTGGGTCTCTTTTGCCTTCTCTGCTGTGTTTGGCCTCCCAGTTGACACAAAACCCATGGGAGGAGACAAGGAGAGTTCTTGCATCGAGCACAGGGTGCACGGGAACAACGAAGCCTGACCGGCCCCTTTCATGTGTCACTCTTGGACACCCTTGGCTATTGTCCAGGGCACGCCAGTTTTCAGCTCTGAATACCTGAAGTCAGTGATAACTAAGCAATAAATTATATGTTGTGAGAAGATGCGGAGCCCCTGGCAAAGACACCTGGAGAGAATAACACTGAAGACCCATTCTGGGAAGAAGACAGGAGAAAGAAAGAAGCAAGAGCAAAGAAGGTTGTCAGGCAGCAGACACCCTTCTGTAAGAGGATGCCTAGTCTGATTTTTTTTAAATTACAGCCTGTGAATTTAAGCACAATAACCCTGAAGTAGAAAACTTCCATGGATTCTTATTTAACAAGCCTGGGTGTTCTCGAGCTCCTCAAGGAGTTAAGTTGCAGAGTTGGTTCCTGCCTGGTTTTCACCTCCAAACATCTGGAGGTTGCACACTGCAGGTGCCCGGAGCCATTTGCAGGCTCCTAGAAAGATGAGTTTGTCTCAGAAAAGCTTTTCCCCTTCTCTCTTTGCCTTTTCTCCCTTGTGCCTGAATATGCATGGTGAATCACGGCATCCCTGGGCACGACTTGGAGAAGGGGCATGTTTGTCCAGCAGAATTCATGTAACTTTAAACATATGCTTAAGTTCTTGCCCAAATGAAAGCTTTGACCGCTGCTGAGCTCATACCCTGCCAAATGAAGTCCATAAGGACTAATAACACCAGTGCTCAATGATTATGAAACTGTGTGGTCAGACTAACAAAGCAAGCGCTCATCCTGTGCTGAGGCTGAGGGAAGCAGGTTGAAAGTTTGTTAACATGGATGATGTTACTAGAAAAGATCCTAATATAGTTTTAGGCTTAAAAAATTAGGAGACCAAAACTCTCTAATAACTACATTTCATTCTAGGCATTCAGAATGTACAGCTGGTAACCCAGGTGAAAGTGAATTGATCTCAGTATATACATTGACACTGTATCACCTGTATACTCATTAAAAGCACATAGATTTAAGGAACATGTAAATTGCCTAAGCACAGCGAGACGGAAAATAATAATGCTGAGGTTATGCGTTCAGTCTTAAATGAGTCCCTTTCATGGTTTCTTAACTGGCAATATAACATTTCTCTCTATTTCTCTATTTCTTCCAGTGTATCAAGACATTTATTTTATATCCTCACCTAGCCCCCAAGCATGTCGTTTTGCCTTTAATTGTTCCTCAAAGCAGTTATTAGTGTGTCAATAGATGTCCAAATATTAATATCAAACAGAAATTTTTAAAAAGGAACAAGCATCATTGCTTCTTTTATAATGTCTCCTTCTTCCTCTATTTAAATTATAACTTCACTATTCACCTCCTAAGTTAAATGTGTTTCTTTGAAATATTCATAGTTGAGTTAGGGTCCAGTTCAGTTCCTATTCAAACTAATTAGCAGAATTCCCAATGACACAAACGAAAGGGAAAATGAGACTCAGTTGTATCTCTCACCGCCAGCCTTAGCTTCCTTTTTTCTCTTCCTTCTTAGATTCACTACATGGTTAGCTTGGTTTCTGAATGAGATGGGGCTTATCTGACCACATTGTCTGTCTGCCCACTTTCACTTTTGAACCCTCTGGCTAAATCTAGTTTAACTTGAGAGAGCTACTGATCTCCAAGAGACTATATTCCTACACGTTCTGGGAAAATAGCAGAGAAGAGACAGCCAAATCTGTTGCCCCTCTAGGAGAAAGGTGACAGTGTGAGATGGGTAGTTACTCCCCCTGTTTTGCCAGCCTGCGCTCCCTCTTGCTAAGGCGGTACCTGGGAAGCACGGGCAGCAAGGTTGGTAGCTGGGTATTAAAGCAGACAGAGAAAGATGAGCTGGGCTGAGTGTGATAGGAGTCTGAGGCAGATCGGATGCCAGACTGCGGAAATTAAGATTCACAAGTGACAACTCACAAACTGAATGGTCTGTAATTTTGGGGGAGGCGGGATGGGGGGGGCAGTTTGATCGTGACTTGCAGTCCTTGTGCAGTTCTAAGTTCTGAAGAGAAATCCAACCGAGTCGAATGAGCATTTGGCTGAGCTAGAACTAAGCAGAAACTCTGCGACTCAGCCCACTGGTGGTAAGAGCTCACTTCCTCACAGCATTTCCTCCCCAGATGTCAAATGAGTATTTCACCAGAGTACCAGCTTATCTCACCCAGGGCAGCTGTGAAAGCTCGTATCAAGTCCAGCTTCTAAAAGTACCATTTCACGTGGTGTTGGATTTTTCCCTCTTCCCTCAGTGATAAATTCAGCAAAACTCTAATTTTTGTTTCAGAAACAGGATACACCAAATCCCAGATCTTAAAAATGAAGGCTGCTGTATGTAATGTCTTATGAACATAAAAGTAGGACAAGAAATATGAAAATCAAATCCCACGGCCCACTCAGTTGTGGGAATTTCTTTCATTATAATAGCCAATGCAGCTAATGTAGCTAATGTAGCTCAGCTACAGCTAAAATTGTTCACATGCATGTTCCATTTTCTTCTTCACAGCTCCCTTGCTATTTAAAAAAGCTTAATTTAAAAATGTTTTCCCGACATACTGATCCCACAATCACATTGGCCAGCTCCTCCAGCATCTTCAGGTAAATCCTACCCAACCCCATGGTTTTGAGAACATCCAACTTCTTTCAAGTCTCTAACTTGTTGTCCCCTTCCCACTGAGGGAGGGCTGCCCCTCTCCATCCCAAATCATGCCAGTACCAGAGCAGCTTTCGATTGTGAAGACTGAGGCAAAAAATGTCATTGCATACTTAAGCCTTTTTTGCTCCATTGTAACTAGGGTTTCTCCCCACCCGTCGATGGGCCTGTGCTTTTCCTGAACTTACTTTGAAATTAGCATTCCCACAGCGTTTGTCTGGTTCCCATCAGCGCACCTCGGCAGTCTCAGCTCCAGCTGGGCTTTGGCCTTCCTCATTTTGACACTAAGTACCTAACATTGCTTTATACTGCCTGTCCTTGTTTCTACCTCTTCTCCACTCCCTTCTTCTGTCCTAGTTCAACGAGAAGCTCCCCATCTAGCCATGCAGACCTTCTTCTGAAATTCCCAGTCTTCCCACATGACAACATGGTTCATTCCTGAGCTCTCAGTGAGTTGCCTCTGGAAACCAGCCAGCTCTCCTGGGCACCCTTCCCCTTCTCGGCAGCTCCCCAGGGGATCATGCCAGGCAATCCCTGAACAAGCCTCTGTTTGCTCCCCCGAAGCCCAGGGTCCCCTGCTCACCTCACAGCCTTCCTCTGGACCCCAACCTCCAGCATCTTGTGGTTGCTGCAGCCAGGGCTGCCTTGTGTGACCAGAGCTGCCACCAGCTCTTCGCTGCTTGTGAGCAGCAGGTTGAGTCAATCCTTGACCCTGCTCAGCTCGTCTGGCATTTCCATGAGGACCCGTCACCAGGAGCCAGAGCAGGAGCCTCCTGGGTTTCCTGCCAGATGCCATGTTGCCCTCCCAGCAGGCATCTGGGTGGTTGAACCTGCACCCCGAGGAGGAGAGCCTGCAAGCAGAAGCCCGCTGCTAGTCAGGAGCTTGTGCCAGTTCCCGGGGAGGAAGCACCTTTCTGCCGTGGGTACGCTCCGTACCGCCAGGCATTGCCAGCCATGTTGTCAGGGACATAAGACTCCATTACCACCATGCTGAAAACTCTTCCCTGCCCCACAATGCATTCAAATGGATCTTAGCTTTTACTAAACAGTGGTTTCATAATCACAGATTGAACAAAGTGTAGCTGAGCTTAACAGAAGTGTTAAGCTTCATTAAACTTCATAAGACTTTCCATAATAGTTTGCCATTGAAGGGGCTAGCTGGTCTTCTATTTTTAGATCAGTGAGAGCCTTTCTATCAATTACAGTGAGACTTAATGCAATAAAAATGATACTTCTTTAAAAATCTGGACCTTTGAAATCTTTTCCGAAAATAACAGGAGCATCAGCCCAAATTACTGCTTATCAAATGCTGATGCAACTGTTTACATGCAACACAGCTTTCCAGTTTGTTTTCATTTTTAATTCTTTTCTGGCATGACACCCATATGTCTTACCCTACTCCAGTCAAAGACTTCTTTTTTTAATTTTAACACAGCATCTGGGTCTTGGGCGGGAATGCTGGTGGTTAAAAAAAAAATAAATAGTATTGTTCAGAGATTTTTTTTTTTTTGAGAGTTAAATAAGAAAATGACCATGTCTGTACTATGACACTTCTGTTAAGCTCAGCTACACTTTGTTCAATCTGTGATTATGAAACCACTGTTTAGTAAAAGCTAAGATCCATTTGAATGCATTGTGGGGGCAGGGAAGAGTTTTCAGCATCGTAGTAATGGAGTTTTATGTCCCTGACAACAATAGCATGTCTGAGAAATCTCACTCTGGGATAAAAATGGTATAATTATGGGGGAAAAAAGATATATTGCCTTGGCACTGGCAGCAGTTTGTCAGGCTGGGTGGCTAAACCAGTACGGTCTGCGTTAGCGAGACATGGCCTTAATACTATGTTGCACTACATTAATGTTCTTTTAGCATCTGGAATATTCAGTGCTGAAATTCAGATCCAAATATGTACAACCTGATGAAGAAGTGGTTACCTTTGAGAATCTTCTCATCTGAAAGACTTTAAGACTCCTTTTTCCACAGGAAAATAAAAGACATCCCTGTACTAAGCCTACAGAGCTGCTGAGTGTGGTACACATATGTTTTAAGTAGTTTTAGTCTGTGGGGTCAAAAAATAAACCTGGAGAGTGTTGGTTTTAATGTTAACATCTATATTCCTCCCTTTCTATACTATTCTTTTTGATCCCTAAGGATCACACTCTGCAGATTTTCACTACCAGAAATGCTAATTTTAGCATCAGAGATCCTAAAATGAGATCCCTGTTCCTGGGCATGAATAATACACTGAAATGAAGATGGTATAGAAATGCCATTAGTTCTCAGAAATAACTATCAAAGAAATTTAGAAATGGACAACCTTGGCCCATCTATTCCAATATATATCCTATTCCAGTCATGGGGATCAGCTACCAGTAAGGTTTTCTTTCAGAGCTCAGAAGTTGTGTGCTGCTTTGCTATCTTGGTTGCAATAGAGTGGAAGTCTGTAGTCCTTGAGTATTTTGAGTTTTAAGGACCATGTAGAAATGAAAAGACTTTTTCCCTAATGTCTTACTCCTTTGCTTTCAAGGCTCTAGGTGAATGGTGTTTGCCATGCCACCTCTGTAATGTAATCTCTGTTTACAAGGCATTATTTTTTATTACCTACATTACCCTAGCTGTCTTTATCTAATCAGGTTTGTACGTTGCCTAAATATATGAATGCTGCCGGTAGGAACTTGATTCTGATATCTACAGGGGCATATTATCTTCTAAATAATTACCCACCCTCTCACAGCAAGCCACTAAAATTTCAATTTTAGTTTAGTTTTAGTTTCATCTGTTATTGACACTGGCTATGTCTGCCCAAGTAGAAAGGTTAGAGACTGACCTAGGAGCAATGGGCTGGATGGAATTTCCCGGTGTATCAAGTTCTACGTATCTGCTATTACAGGCAAACAACCTGCATCTTCCTTTTTATAAACTGGCCAAATTCTGTTTTAAAACTACATAGTTCTGTCCTCTCTTATTTCCATTGTCTTAAAACAACCAAAACTTAATTGCTCTGATGGTTATAAACCATCCTAGCCTTCAATCTACATGTATGCATGGCCAATTTATACTCATTCATTCCTGTGCCAGTAATGTTCTTCAGCATAAGTGGCTCCCTCCCTTCCAGGTGTTTTACCCGTTTTGCATTCACAGAGAGTAACCATGACCTCTTTCAGCCTTTGCTTTTCTAAGCTGAGCAAGCTCTCTTCTCTAAAACACTTTTCATTACCGTCATCACTTCTCTGCACCTGTTCCAGTCTGAATTCCCTCTCCCTCACTCACTGATGCTCAGAAGTGCATACAATACTCCAGATAAGGTTTTGGCAGAGTCACACACACCTGCATGAATATGTCTCATTTTTTCCAAAATTGCCTCAATTGACACATCTAAGCACTGCGCTTCAAGGAAGCTTCTCATTAGTAGCTCATAGTCAGATTCTGATGAGTTAATATACCCCAAAGCACTTTATCCCCTCCATTATTCCCACCTGGCTACTCCCAGAACACTTTCCCCAGGATATTTCTGCAGGGAATGGTTTCATTCATACAATTTTAGCCATCTAAATGTTAGTGGCCAGGCTCATCAACTTTAAAGAAGCTGTCCAAGGCGATTTAGGGAGATAAATCCCACTCTGTGATCTCCAATAAATCTCTAGTACTAACTTGATGTCTAAAACCAAAGGTCACGCAGACTCTGGGACACGTATGGGCCATATCCCCGTGTAAATATCCAGCCCTTGCATAGGACCTTGGTGCTATTTGTCTGTCTTATGCTAGCCCTGTAAGTCCCATTTCTGCCCACTGTCTCCCCAGTTCTCTCTGAGCTTACATCATCCCCGGCCAACCCAAACAGGTGAAACCCAAAGCTCCCACGCTGTCAATGAGGCTCACCCACTCGATGTAAACACTGACCCCCTCGGCCTTGAATTACCCAACACCGAAGAGACATACGAGATGTGTTTTCACAGAAACCATTTAGACTAAGTTACTCCAGATGTTAAGCTGGGATAGAAAAGGATGAACTCGAAGACAGCAACAGGGCTTGGAAGGGATATTAGGAAGAAGGTAAGGACTAGACTACTGTTCACTTTCCTGGTCCTGGGACAAATGGATGGACAAACCTAAACCTGAGACAGCTCTGGGGAATCCTTGAGAGCACGGACTATGGGACAGCTCAGGCCATGGCTGCAGGAGGGGTAAGGGGAGCTGCTGAGGAAAACACTTTCTCCAGGATATCAAAGAAACAATAAATATTCACTACCATGGTTTTCTCACTCCAAAACTGTAAAGAGGAAAAGGTTTATTGGCATTTCTGTATGATCTGAGCACAAGCTTCTTCTACCAGGATCATTTCTCAGATGGTTCCTGAGCATAGGCATGGGAAGGCCAAGCAGGGCTAGAGCAATGCTGGGGAAACGGCCTTTGACTACACCTCTGTGCTCTTTTGCATTGTTTAAAATGGGCAAAGCCAGGACAGATGTGGGACAAGCCCACACTATCTATGGAAAAGCTGTTGTCACTATCTAAAAGAAAATCATGGTTAAAAGTTAATTCACTGTTTTCCTGCATGAAAATCCTAGGCTTAGGACCCTAGCAGTCATGTCTGCTTTGACAAGGCGAGTGAACAAGGTAGGTCTAGGTCTGTCCATCCGTTCCAGGACCAGGAAGGCAGATACTATGACTTTCTCTGAACCTGCTTATCTGAGCACCTTCCTCGTTGTTGTAGTTTGCCCAGCTGGCCCTCCTCCGAGTTTTGGTCTCAAGCCCACTCCCAGCCTTTGCCCTGACCACAACCCTCCTGCTCTTATCACTGCAGGTATTTTGGCACTTTGAAGCACTGGCAGTCACTCTTCTTGGTTTGTTTGGTTTGGGGGTTGTTTGTTTTTTCAGCATTTCAGCCCAAGGAGTAAAGGTTCACCAGCAGACTGGTGACTGCCCACCACTGTCAGCCAGCATGCAGAAGCTTCCCATGCAATGGTCTGAAAGATGCACCGTATTTAGCTGCAGTCACCTCTCTGCTTCTTCCTGTGAGGGTCTGCTCTCACCTGGTTTGGTCAGACCCCTCTTGCACCCCTCAGCTTTGAGGCTGGGTGAAGTTTGTCCAGACACCCAAGGCTGTCTCTAAGATGTGCTGGGGTGGAGGGCAGGTAGGTATCTCCTGCCATGCCATCCGATGCATGGTTGAGGGCGGAAAGGAGGGGCACTCTTGCTTTCTGGGCAAGAAGTGTTCAAAATTAGGGGCAGAGCACCGAGCCGAAGGATTCCCACCAGGTCCTTAAAATGACTGGATAATTGTTTTGTACTACACTGATCTAATGCAAGAGAAGAGACTTCTGCCAGCTACAGAAGTCACATCTGTATTCCCCTAGAGACAGGGAATTTAGGGTGGTGAAAAAGGTCTGTGTGTGTGAGTAGCAGCCTGAGACACGGGCCCTGCCAGTGGCTCCCCAGGGGGTTGAGAAGCTTGGTAGAGGCTTGCCCACGAGAAACGCGGCCATTTGTTGTCCCACTTGGGAAAGTACTGTCTGAGTGCAGAAAGCCTCTTCCAGATACAACGCTAAGCTTGATTTCAAATGACTAACTTTTTTTCCTCACATTTTCAAATTCATCTTCAGGCAGTGACCCAATATACAACCACACATAAGCTACATGTATATCCATTTTTCTATTGTTTGCAAGTTTCAAAGACCATTAAAAGTTAACAGCACATATTTCAATACAACAAAATTGTCAATGATAATTGCCACATTCTACTTTACAATTTTCAGACAGTGATGTTTAGCTGCACTACCATCAAAATGTGCTAAAGTCATGCTAGAAAAAACAACACTTTCAACCTTAATTAACCCTGCCTCTCCATCCTAGAGAAAGTTTTTTGAAAGTATGTTGTCCGAATGCCTCTGAAAAAAAGGGCATTAGGTATCTTTTACAAAACAATACAAACTCATAAAGCTGGGATAGCTCTGTATTTTTCATTCTGTCATAGTCCATGCATCCACCTGGCACTTATTACATCATAAGTGCTATAATAAGCATGTCGATGCGGGCATCTATTTAATTTTGGCAAGTCCTTGATTGCAGCCTTTTGTATGGAGACAGTTCCTGGTGCTTAAGAATTGCAGCTAGGAATTGTGATAGACAGTAAATCTAACTGATTTTGAATTGGGAACAATAGCTGTAATGAAGATTTGCATTTTTATAGGCATGTAATTAACAGCAGTATTAGCTTCTTCCTCCAGCTAAAAAGTCAAGCTGAATTACCTTTTGCTGAACTTGTGTTGGGTTTTATCGCAGAATCATAGAATAGTTTGGGTTGGAAGGGACCTTTAAAGGTCATCTAGTCCAACCCCCCTGCTGTGGGCAGGGACATCTTCAACTAGATCAGGTTGCTCAGAGCCCCATCCAACCTGACCTTGAATGTTCCCAGGGATGGGGCATCTACCACCTCTCTAGGCAACCTGTGGCAGTGTTACACCACCCTCACTGTAAAAAATTTCTTCTTATATCTAGTTTGAATCTACCCTCTTTTAGTTTAAAATCATTCCCCCTTGTCTGTCACAACAGGCCCTGCTAAAAAGTCTGTCCCCATCTTTCTCATAAGCCCCCTTTAAGTGCTGAAAGGCCGCAATAAGGTCTCCCCGAGGCCTTCTCTTCTCCAGGCTGAACAACCCCAACTCTCTCAGCCTTTCTTCACAGGAGAGGCGTTCCACTCCCCGATCATTTCTGTGGCCCTCCTCTGGACCCGCTCCAACAGGTCCCTGTCTTTCTAGAGCTGAAGGCTCCAGAGCTGGACGCAGCACTGCAGGTGGGGTCTCACCAGAGCAGAGCAGAGGGGCAGAATCACCTCCCTCGACCTGCTGGCCACGCTTCGTTTGATGCAGCCCAGGATGCGGTTGGCCTCCTGGGCTGCGAGCGCACATTGCTGGCTCATGTCCAGCTTTTTGTCCACCAGTGCCCCCAAGTCCTTCTCGGCAGGGCTGCTCTCAATCCCTTCTTGCCTCAGCCTGTATTGATACCAGGGGTTGCTCTGACCCAGGTGCAGGACCTTGCAGTTGGCTTTGTTGAACCTCATGAGGTTCACATGGGCCCACTTCTCGAGCTTGTCCAGGTCCCTCTGGATGGCATCCTGTCCTTCAGTCGTGTTGACTGCACCACTCAGCTTGGTGTCACCTGCAAACTCGCTGAGGGTGCACTCAGTCCCACTGTCTATGTCACTGATGAAGATATTAAACAGTACTGGTCCCAATATGGATTCTGAGGGACACCACTTGTCACCAATCTCCATGCAGACATTGAGCCATTGGCCACTACTCTCTGGATGTGACCATCCAGCCAATTCCTTATCCACCAAATAGTCCATCCATCAAATCCATATCTCTCCAATTTAGAGAGAAAAATATTGTGGAGGACCATGTCAAAGGCCTTACAGAAGTCCAGATAGATGACATCCATAGCTCTTCCCTTGTCCACTGATGTGGACCCTTGTCCATCATAGAAGGCGACTAGGCTGGTCAGGCAAGACTTGCCCTTGATGAAGCCATGCTGGCTGTCTGGAATCACCTCCCTGTCCTCCTGTTATGTGCCTAACATAGCTTCTAGGAGGATCTGTTCCATGATCTTCCCAGGCACAGAGGTGAGGCTGACAGGTTGGTAGTTCCCAGGGTCCTTCTTTCTACCCTTTTTAAAAATGGGTGCAATGTTTCCCTTTTTCTAGTCACCAGGGACTTCACCTGACTGCCATGATTTTTAAAATATCATGGAGAGTGGCTTGGCAACTACATCAGCCAGTTCCCTCAGGACTCTAGGATGCATCTCATCAGGTCCCATAGACTTAGGTATGTTCAGGTTCCTCAGGTGGTCTCAAACCTGATCTTCTCTTACAGTGGGAGGGACTTTGCTCCCCCAGTCCCTGTCTTGCAGTCCATCCACTCGAGAGGTGTGGGAAGAGAGACTGCTAGTGAAGACTGAGGCAAAATATTGTTGAGTACCTCAGCCTACTCCTCATCCGTTGTTACCAGTTTGCCAGTCGTGTTCATCAGAGGGCGGTACACTTTCTTTGACCCTCCTTTTCTGGCTGACATACCTATAGAAGCCCTTCTTATTATTCTTTCTGTCCCTTGCCCTGTGCCTTGGCCTTCCTGACCCCAACCCTACACAACTGGGCAGCATCCCTGTACTCTTCCCAGGATACCTGTCCCTGCTTCCACTGCCTGTGCATTTCCTTCTTGCCCTTTAGTTTGACCAGCAGGTCTTGACTCATCCATGCCGGTCTCTTGCCTTTCTTTCCTGATTTCTTACACCTGAGGATCAAGAGCTCTTGCGCTCTATGGAAATTATATTTCTTCTGCTTTGCTGACAAGTATAAAGCATGCAGGTCAGCTGCCCAGGTACTATTTTGAATAATGCTCCTACAAATGGTTAGCCCATGAGAGAGAAGCAGCAGGACGAATCAGTAGATGTGCCAGGAACCAATGGATGAAACAAATACATAGCTTATTTCAGGGCCAGAGCTGAGACATTCCTATTAGAAAACTTGAGCCTTACTCTGTTTTGTAAGGCAAAATTACACAATGCCTAAGGCAAGAAGAATTTTCTTTCCATAGTTTCTTCATTTTTGTTGTATTTTGTATGCATGTTTAGCTAATGCACACAGTATCAAACATGGAAATGGCTTAGGTATCCTTTATGCTCCTCCAGCCTTTAGATGTAGAAATTCAGTGAGTTTGAGCACACCCATGAAGGTGTGAGACTCAATCCAGTTATTACAATTTTTTTAACATCACCAAATACAAAATAGAACAATGTTATGGTTGGCAAAGTAGTAACAATTATGGTTTTGAACAACTTAAAAACCATCTATCCCTCAAGAAGGCTGAGTTCCTAATTCTTGTAATGCTGTTTACTTATTACTTCTATCATTTTTTATTTCCCAGATATTGTTTCTTTAGCTGAAATCTCCTTCAGCTTGTTTACTAAGCTCAGTAATTGCCAGTAGTAACAGTGAAGAATGATTTACTTGAGCTTTCTTTGGGCCAAATCCTGAGGTTTCTACTTAAAGTTTATTTGGTTCTTCGTCAGACAAAACTTCCATGAGCTTTCAATTATCTTTGCCTTTCGAAAGCCACGAGTATAAGCCGTTTTATAGGATGCAGAGCAGTTTATGCGAAGAGTTCACCAAATTGTATGCAGAGTTAAAAAGCAAGGCTGAGCATGAACCTTTTAGATGCCACTGTGGGATGGAAGATGAAATCTCTTCCAGTCTTGTTTATGATACAGAACCCTGAAGCACGGAAATTTTGGTTCTCTATGTTAAAGTCCTTTACCAGTCCATGAGTAAAAGGAAGTATTCATTAATCTTCATTAATCATTGCAGGCTGGAAAAGAAATACTTGGATGTTTTCACAGAAACCGTGTGTATTGTTGTAGTCCATTTAAGCCAGAGATATAAACATCTAAGCTAGTCATTGCAAACTTTCTTCACCCTGCATTCATCCTATCCTGAACCTAGGGGGATACTTAAAGCAGGATTAAATTAGACTACCATGGTCTGCAGCATTAGGATGACAGTCATCTCCACACCATCTTAAAAATGCCCACAGAGCCAGCATCTGATGCTGAGTACATAGACAATATCTTTTAAATGCATGGTGTTACACCAGAAAGCTGTTTTGACAGCTCCTAAGTTGAAGGATGCTATGCAGTGATTCTCTATGGATGATCTTTGCCATTATAAAATGAAAGTAAAAAAAGTTAGATTGAGTTTTGCTCCTGTATGTATTTACTTGAATTATGCCTATGGTTTCAATGGGAAAAGAATTGTATTCATTGTTTTAATGTACTGGTACGTTACCTTCCCATGTACCTTGTATTTAAATGATACGTTTGACATTAGTTTTCACAGTTTGTTTATACGAAGATACATTCTACAATTGAAATTAATGCCAGGGGGAAGAGTTATAAAAGAGTATTGTTAAAGTTGTTGTCACACCAATTTCTAGAATTCCTTGTTTTTTCCTACAGAAATACAGAGTTCTATCATTAAAATGCATGCACATGATTAAAAGTGTGACAAATAAAAAAATTATTCATTGAGTCCATGAGAATTTAGAAATATGGCAGCATGTTTTCCTCCTGCATCCTAACAAAAGGGTAAAAAATCAGCAAGGAGTAGCTCCCAATCAAAACTCTAGAAGGAGGAACTAAAAACAAACAAGCTAAAGGCAGAAAATAAGATTAGATCTGATATTTAGTAACTTCTAAGGATTACAGAAAAATTGAAACTAAGGCAACGCTTCTTAAACATCCTGAGGAAAACCACACGACTGAAACAATCTGTATCTTTTTTCTTATTATTATTTCTTGTGTGTGTTCTTCCTTGCTCTAAATATTTAGAGCCATTCATTGCATTCAAATATGCCTTATCTTTCGATTATGGACACAACTCCACTTTGCTTAGGCGAGTCAGCAGTAGTCAAAGCTTTAAATCCCCAGAAGATGCAAAGGGGTTAAAAAAGCTAGAGCCCTTCTCATCTTCTGCCAGCAGAGGATCTGGCCCCCGGGTACTTAAATAAAGAAGGAGAGCCAAAAAAAAGTATGCTGTCAGGAAAAGTCTCCATTTGCTGCTACTTTGCCAGTCCAAACTAAACGGCAACCTTTTTTTTTTTTCCAAAATGTGCACAAAATATGTCATGTGGACATCAAAAGTATTCTTTGTGGGCAAGAGAAATTCTGCCCAACCTCACAGGTACATGGAAAACAAAGAATAATGAAATGGACGAAAGACGGTCCATTTGCACACTGATTTTCCACAAAACTTCTTCAGTTCAGCTTGCAGAGACATTAGGGGGCAGGCCAAGAAAGAAAAATAAAAGCATATGAACAATGGATCTGCAGCCAAACCATCGCTTGCTGACACCACCGGTACTGCGTCATCTGCTGAGGCTGAGGTTAAGGTAACGACTCAACCATCCCAGACAACCGACAGCTAGACCACCGCTGTGGCCTAGTATGAAAGAAGAAAACTATTCAGTAGGGCAACTCTGCAAAAATCCTACATATTCCTGCTTTAGACCACATCTTCTCTACGATAACAAAGTGCATAGTTATTTCAGACTCTTCATTTCCTTTTTCCTTCGTGAATAGGAGTACTTTACCTGCTACAAAGGGGATATTTAAAGCCCCAAACTCATGTCCAAATAGATGAAATAAACATAACTACTTTACTTCAGACCTAACAAGTGAGTCAGCAGTCAGATTCTATTTCCCCTGCTGAAGTCAGAAAACAAATTAAGCTGACAGCGTGCCTCTAATGGTGATGACATCACTCAGAGTGGAGTTATTTTCAGCCTCCACAGCACTGGTGAAGGAAAAGCATAAAAGAGAGAAAGGAAGCTTAACTTTTTCTCATGCCTACTCCTAATACGTTTGCTTTGCACCCACTCCCTCAAATTAGGTATTTTTGCAATTGTCATTCCGTGCTTAAAAGTGTATATGCATTTTTCAAAGGCTTGTAACTGAAGAAAACTTCTTTTCTTTCTTTCCTTAGGAAGCACAAATACCTAAGGTTTACAGCAATTTTAGCCTTGTATTAAGTGGGATCAAGTCCTCCAAATACTTTAGAATTGCACCTAAATAAAACAGAGAAGAGTTTAAACCATTTGCCAAAATGTTTAAAAGTGACCTTATATAGAGTCTGTCAGTCTTTAGATGCCCAACCTGTGAGCCCCAGAGGACAGTAGAGAATGTGGCTCTACATCTGCAAAAATATCTCTCTCTCAAGTGCACTCCTTACTTTTAAAGTGGAGGTGGAAAAGCTTCTGCTTTTTGACAGTACAAAAGCTGCGCTTTGAAGAGTTTTCCAACTGGCAAAAACCACACTTTCTGGGACAGCGGCTGAGAGACACCATTGAGGTGGATACAAGAAGACTCGAGGGGATTTGGGGAAGAGCAGGGCTTTCTATGTGAGAAGCCTGAAGCACAAAGTGACATAAAAAATGCATAAGGCTGAGAAACAGTAGGAAAGAAGATGCAGAAGGATACAGAACTATGAACAAGGTAAAGTATAAAACAAGAAAAGTGAAATAAGCTGGGACAGAGTTCTGCTGAGCCATGAACCTGAGTAAGAACCAGAGAGAAGTGAAGGCGCAGAAATGTCAGGAAAGCTGGGAGCAGTCTGGCTTTGTCAGGGAGCGATAAGACGCGAGGTGATGAGAACGCTGCAGCAAGAGGACTGCAACTCCTGGCAGTGGCAACGAGAGGAAATGCTGAATTGCAGATACGGAGCTCCCGAAGGTACACGATTTGATGAGAAGCTGATGACTTGACAAGGAGGATTAGAGAGGTTTCTTGTACGGCAAGTGGGAAGGTATTAAGAGAAAGGGTTTATATGTGAAAAGGGGAAGCAAAGTTTTGGATGTGCCGCATGCAATGCGGAGATAGGTAAAAATAAAGATGACCGGGCAGGAAAAAGGAGATGTGGTGAGGAAATAGATGTACACAAGGTGGGTGAGCACCTCAGATCCGCTCAAGGTATTGCAGGGAGAGCAGGCGTCCTGCTTCTTCTGCCAAGTGCCAGCTTGGAGCTGTGCAAGAAGGATGAAGAATACCTTGAAAGAAACACAAGAACGAAGTTAAGAGAACCAGGTCTGTCTTCAGAAGATAAAACGGAGAAGAAATGTACAGAGGATTAAGAGGACTGAGAAAAGGCAGTCAGAGCTGGCTGGAAGGAAATTAGTGACAGATTTCCTGCTTGTCTCCAAGGAAAAATAAACCCAGTGTGGAATGTAACCCGTTAAACAAGAGCATTGATGTGTCACTAATGTAAAAGGGGTTTCTGTGGACTAAAGTGGACAAATTTTGTCATATAGATGAGTGGTGCTTTAAGGAGCTCATAAAGGATCTCTTTGTCCTGGGAAACTATTAAACCAAAAAAAATCTGCAGCAATGAAATTAATAATTAAAGAATCCTTGCAACAGACCGATTCAGCACTCTCTGGAGATGGCCATCTTATTGCAATTTACACTCTCTCTTAACCAATGTCATTAGTAGTGGTTCTAGAAAGCACAAAGGAATGAGACACTGAAATACTGCAGGAACACTGTCAACACTGATCAAAGCCCTCATCGTAGCTTTTGTTCAACTAGGGCAAGCAGCTCGTTTGTGCGCAGCAGAGGAGCATTCATTCTGGTGAAGCAGGCAAAATAACGTCATTCCTTCCTGAAAATTGTGATTTTTAAAATAGCTTCTTTGAAGTCAGACAAAGTTTCAGTTTTGCTGAAAGTGAATCAGTAGAAGAGGAATACAATCCTGACAACTCGTTTAATCCTTTCTACTGTCTGTGGTGATGTAATACCAAAGACTCTATTAACTTGTAGGCCCACTCATGAGCTGAAAATCTGCTTCTTACTGCAAACATTTAGCTGAAGCCATTGGAAATTTTATCTGGTTGTAATGGATTTAATGAGACACTGAATGGTTGTTTGTTTCATTAATCTTGTATCAAGTGACTCTAAAAAATAAAACCTTGGCGGATTTCTACAATTGCTTAGAGCATCACTATGGCTTATCGTTGTTAACACACCAGCCTTTCCAATTTCCTGTGAATCACTAAATATTGACACAAAAATTCTTATATAGTATCAACTGGCTATTCATTTCCAAAACACAACTGCTCCTCATATGCTCTTTAGAATTGTTCTGCTTTTTTCCTCTTCCCTGTTTAAAGAGCCATCTCCTATTCTCAGCCTCCCCCTTCTGTTTCCTCCTACATCTTACGTTACCCTCCTTTTCACTTATTGGAGAATGAACAAGCCAAAAATCTTCCACAACCTCCCCTCCTCCACCCACAGTATCTTACCTGATCTAGCAGTAGGTCAAGTCCGTACCACTTATTAGCTTAAGCACACCACAGCCCAGAACCTTTTACAGCTCAGACGGCACAGACTTTAGAGTTTCTGACTCACCTGTCGCATACATACCCTTTTGCAACACCAAAGCTCCAAATAAGGGACCATGTCTTAACACAGCCTTCAGCTGCTCTGCAATACTGGATAAATGTTGCTGCCTCCTCATCTTGCTATTCCTTTTGGCAAGGTTGTGACTCTGGAACAAGGCCTTGAGGATGTCTTTGCTCCATCAAATAGGACAAAGTGGGTCAACACAGCAGGGACAGAGTGCGGTACCCGTGACAGGGACAAGGTTGTTTCAGCTAAGACGTTTCTCTTCACTCCTTCCAGATAATGAGCTGGCTTCCACCACATTCATGCCTCCCTTCAGTAAGTGCTGACTTTGGGTGATGGAAATGAGCACTCACTGTGGAACTGTGTCATTGCATGGTCCTGGAATGATTGCTGGGGATCTGAAATATCCATATTCGGAGCAGGCACCTTTTCACCAGTAAATCACCCATGGGAACACAAGGGAACGTGCCAGTATGCTTTGGAGTTTGCCAACCCCCAGCTCATACTGAGTGGTAAAGAAACACTTCAGTGTAAGTCAACCATCAGTAAAGTTCCTTTTTCACAGAAGTCATATATCAACAATACATGGGAGTGTGAATCTGTCACATACCTGAACTACGAGGGGACCAGGGCTCACAGCAGGAACTCCCCAGCTGCATTGGAACAGCAGACATCATACAGGGAGATAGGGAAAATACTACATACATGCAGCCTGTTGTAGCACATGCACAATTACGATCCCTTGTGATTTGCATTTAATGATGCAAGCAATTTTGTTGATCACTGGAGAACACTTATGGGCATGGTCACAACCCTGGGCCCCCCTCTGAATGGCACTGCTTGGTTCTCCAGGGGAAAAGGCAAGGCACAAATGCGAGATGCTGGTGGAAGAGCGAGTGAACTGTCTTGAGAGAACACATGGATCTTTCAAACTAGTAGAGACCTGTGTTTTTAGGTCTGATCACTTCAACAGCAGGTAGTTCAGAAAAGATTAGCAGACTGCTGGGAATGAGGATCAGGCACTGTCAAGCAGGATAAAGGACAGCTGTTAGCTCAGTCAGGAGAATGCTGTTGAGTGTAATTAAGGGTCAGGAAAGAGAAAGTAAAGCTTTCTAGATTTAAAAGGGATTCTTGGCCAAGAGACACTGGATAATCTACAAAAGGAAGTGAAGAGTAAGACTGTTAGAGTAGGTGATTTGGTGGGTAGCTTTCAAAGAGACCAAGGGATGGGGGAGGACATTAGAACGATTTAATTGGGAGAACATAAAATCAGGAAATTGAGGTAGTAAGGTTAGATCCCAAAAAAGCTAGATAAACTGGGCTTTGCTTGTGCGTAGAGTCTTTAAATCAGACCTAATTTGATAACAATAATAGAAAGGTATGTGACCCTTACACTCCTAGGTCTGGGGGAGGAGACAGGTAGGGTAGTACACATAATGCTGTGGCCTCCTCTAGGCCTGCTGTGTTTTATAGCAGTGACTTGTGAAGCTGACAAGTTTGTTATTGCTATACTATCTTGTATAATATAATACAGTATCATAATCTACCTCTATCACCTTTGTATCTTTTTTTTTTCTTTTTTTGTGAACAGCTAGCTTCTGTCCTATTTAACCCAGGAGAATCCCGACCCTCGGAGACTGGTCCTTGTTCATACTCTGCTGTTTCCTTTTTGTCTCAAAATACCACAATCTGAAATTCTGATCTGCTTCCCAATGTTCCACTGTAACGGGGTGACAACTTGTATTCAGTATTCGATAGCAGGTTTCCATGTCAGATTTCAAAGCTCAGCAAAAGGTTTCTCATACTCTGCGGTGAACAGGATAAGCTTTGTCATTCAGAAGATAAATCTGAGCTATCTGTATGTACAGAAACACTAAAATGAGAACATATGTTGGAGACAGGTATGCTGTAATGAGACCATGTTTTATTGAATTCCAGATTTCCACTCAGGATGTAGAAACCACAGGCACAATATTTCCTGCTAGTATGGTGACCACAGATAAAACTCGGAGCAGTAATGCCATCGAGCCTGATCCATTATGCTTTACTCTTTCAGTGCAATTTTATGTAAACATACATTCATCCAGAAAAGCTAGAGTTTTAAGCGGTGAGTCAGAGACATTATATCTCTAATATACGTAGGATTTAGAAGTATTCTTATTGTCATTATCGCGTCTTCTACTACACTTGCAGGATCAGAACTTCAAAGAAGAGCCGGCTAGAGGAAATTGTAGAAAATGTTTGCATTCCTTTACAATTCCATCATCCAGGGGCCTGTGATGGTGAAAGCACCCTTCAGCAGATGTTGTCTGAAAGGTCATGTTAAGTCTTAATACACGATAGACATTCATTTAAGTTCTTCCCTTTTTAATTACTGATTATAACTCTCTTTAACCCTGGTTCATATAGCAAATCCTTCTCGCGTCTCTGCTATAACATCTCACACCAGCTGGAAACTTTTTGCAGCACTTTGTCTCTCTGCTTGGTCTTTGTCAGCTTTCCAAATATCAGTGAAACCATCCTTTCAATATTCCAATGAGGTTAAGATGTTCTTTATATTTGCAACTAAAGCACAGAGCAACCAGTTCTAATTAGCACTAAGGTTTCCTTAGTCTATTTTGGCAGGATGTATTTACACTTCTCCAATCAAGGCCTCTTCACACTTTTGAAAACATCATTAAGAAAGACTAAGCCTCCTTCATTGAATCTCATCTATATTAAGTGGCTTACTAAATTACACAATTGTCCTTTGTGATCTGCTAGGAATTGAATCCAGGTGTCTTGAGAATAAGAGACTCTCTGCGTCTACTATAATAAAACAAATTATAGTCTACAAATAAATTGTACTGATTTTTTTTTAACTCCTTGGAGGTTTTTCCCATGTAAATTTGGACAGTAACTTCTGTATATTTTCTTGTGCATTAAGTTCAAATTATACACCTCAGTACTATGGTTGTAATACTTGAAACTGAATTTCACGCTTTTGGAATGCATTTACTTTTTCATATTCTATTCATTTTAATCCAGAAGATACTGCATTATAATCCACACCTAATACACTACTACACCTTCTAGATGAGTGTCAGATTGTGGTTTTTGTTGCCATAAATAGTTTGTTTGTTTTTTCCCCCCTTTTATTTGTATTTTTAAAATGCCAGTTCAAGCTTCCAAATATTATTCTGATAGTAATATTAGCAAACTAATCCTGTTTTATACTTACTAACTTATTTTTTGGGTATGACTATGGTGATTTACTAACTCTGCCATGAATTCTGCCTTAATTGCAAAGAGTAAGTAGGTACTACTTCAAAGCTAGGCAAAGTATTAGATACTACCGACCATAAGCAAGCTTCCCCAATTTCTGCTACTCACACATCAAGATGCCTTCTGTGGGGAAAGACAGGTAAGTCCTATTAAGCTGATGTCTCCCTTTCAATAGGGTCACATTTTAGTGAGATCAAAAAATGGTGCAGCTTGTGAAGCCCACCTAATTCATATGATGACAGGTTATCAGGATTTTATACAGCACTGTCATTTCAGTGCCATATGCTACCCTTTTTCTAACGAACGAGATCAAATTTTCCAGTGCAATGCATGTAAAACATCTGTGTGGATGCAATGCATTTGCAACCATTTATGCAAAGGTGAAATCAACCCCCACAACCGACTCTGGTGACAAACACTTATTAGTGGTGACTACAGTCAAGTAGTGATGGCTGTGCCTAGAGGGAAAGAGGATAAAAGGAAAGGTCTGCTGCCACAGGTGAAAGCATGATCTTGCTTTGGCCTGAGACAAAAGGAATGAAAAATAGGAGCTGCTGTCTTGAGGCAAAATATCTTCAGCATCTTACCTTCACTGGGAGAATGATCCAGCTCTGAGCTTAGCAGGATCTGAAAGTCAGAATCCCCCACATCTCCCAGAGATTAACTGATATGTTTCTCTTCCTTGTGGAGACGATTTCCAGATGATTTTCTTGCCCTGAAGTCTGTTCTTGCATAGTAGCTCCTATTAAAATCCTGATGCAGCTTTCTCCTTTTATAAAATTTAAATGTGTGGTGTGATAATACTCAAACCCCTGAACAATGAAATGGCATACTTCTGCCTACCCTCTGTACTTCAGTGCCTGAGAAAAGGTCAGATTTCTATTGTTTGCAGCCCTCTTTATATGCTAGTGCCTAAGATCTTTGCCCTTGTTTTTTCTGGATTTGTAGGACACATACAGGGAATGACAAAAGATGACCAACATGCAAAATTTAGAGAAGCTAACTGAAATGTGACACCCACTCTCCTTCTAAAAAGAGTTTTTAATTCAAACAAGTAATTTGGAATAGGTACTTATGGCAGGAAAGGACTAGACAACTATGAAAGGAAAAGAAGAGATAATGAAATTTTTTATTTAGAGGAAGGAAGTCTATCATATAAAGAGGGATTGCTTGAACTATGTTAAATGCAAGCTTAGGTTTAGCTTTTTTTCCTGTTGTGGTTGCCACCTTTCAGCTGCTCAGGTTCTTCTCCCTAATGGCACATCTCAGATGTATGCACCTGACTGTGTAGTTGATGGAGGTACAAATGCATGAGCTTTGACAACGTAAAGCCAATTATCTCTGTGAGGAAATAGAAACTGATGTTTCCAGAGGGATGGAAGGAAACATTTTTTCATCACTGATTTTCACATGAACTCAAGGATTTTTTAAAAAGTCCTGATTTGTGTGTCAAACACATAATGTACAACTGCTGTGAATCTGAGTTTTCTATTCAACATTCCAGCAGCCAGTTTGAGACTGAAGTAACCTGGTGCTGATCAGACTACAAAAAATTATTCCATGCTATTAAGCATAAAGGCTGCCAAGCACTACTGAATTATCTGTTTTCTATTACCTTGTTCTAAATTTCATACCAATAACTGGCCAGAGTTTTGCACATTGCCCCTGTTTTTGAAGGAAGCAGTCCTGACCTCTCTTCAACCTTTAATGCAAACTTTGATAGGGTTGGTTGGTGGAGGTTTTTTTGAGGACAATAGAAGGTAAAAAGGGTAGGGTTAGATTTGACGCAGTGCTATTCCCCACTCCAACTCACCACGTGGCAGCACAAGCAATTGCACCACTTCAAAAGAGGCTGATGCAAGGGTCAGACTGAACAGCAGTGAGCAAGGCGAGGGCACAGCTGCTTCTCCTGGCAGTGGTGATGGCTTCAAGTGATCATTCAACTACGACCTTTTACTCCAGATATGGAAGTCTCCGTAGTACCAGCTGAAGTCTGATTCATTATCAGCAACTGCCTATCCACTCCTTTGTACCTCCTTGTAGATAAGTATTTATGCTTACATGAATACAAAGTGGAATCAAAAATGCTACCAAGCAGAAACAAAGTAGCCTGCGTTCATCACAGTAGTGTGTGCATGCATGGACACACACCCCCATTTTTAATTACTAGCACTCTTGCCATTCCTCCCACCCCAAAAAAAACTCCAAATATTTAAAGAATGTTAACTTTTATCAAGGATGGAACAGAGCACGTGACCTGTCAAAATCTGGAAATGCTTCAAGACAGTGGGAGCTGTTGAAAAAGAAGTGGCCTTCCCAAACACAGTTCTGAAAAATTTGGCTTCAACAGCAAGATGTCTGACACCAGTACCCATCTTCAGTTGCTGGTCTAATGTTTCAAGGACTCTTCTGCATCAGCCAAGCCATCTGACGTTGCAAAAGGACTGGTGTTTATTATAGTGCTTAACATTTTAAGAGAACCATGTAAGACCGCATACATTCGTGGATCTCAGTATATGTTTAGGTCAGCTGTTTGTGTACTAGCTAACAGCTGACGATAAGAAGTAAAATAAGGGCTGTTTTCAGAACCTGTGGGGTTTTTTTGACAGCTTTATTTTCATGACACTTGGCCTGCAGAAGTATGACTTTCCCGCTTCGAGGCAACTCTTACTCATGCAGTCCAACCACTACTTAAATGGTATTGCTATAAAAACAAATTCCTGCATCTTAATGCCTTTCCCTCTTTGCCTAATGATATTCTGCACAACACTACGTCTTCCTCCCCGTCCTCACTCGCCTCCCAACTTCTCCATCCGCTCTTCTGTTTATGCAAACAAACTTTTCCACTCTCCCACTCCCCCCAGCTCACCTGCTTGAGCGGTGGCAGCCCCGGGCCCCGGCCGGGCTTCCCAAGGCGTTTCTAACAGCCCTTTCCGTTGGGGCCGGCCCGACTGAACCTCGCAGCGGCAGCGCCCAGGGTGAAACCCCAGACGGGCGCTTCGTATAAAGAACCGCGCCACGGCCCCTGCCACCCTTCACCCCCGCGGGC
Organism: Calonectris borealis; assembly: GCF_964195595.1. Taxonomy (NCBI): domain Eukaryota; kingdom Metazoa; phylum Chordata; class Aves; order Procellariiformes; family Procellariidae; genus Calonectris; species Calonectris borealis. The sequence goes on from NC_134312.1 coordinate 133,189,141, forward strand.
CTGCGCGCCGCTGCCCTGCACGACGCTGGGCAAAACCGACCGAAGGCGGATAGCGGCGAAGTACAGACGGGCCTCGTCCCCGGGAGCCCCGGCCCCGCACGGCACCGGCGGCCCGCGGCCACCGACCGCTTCCCCCGCCCGCCGGCCAGGGGCGGCAGCATGGCCGCGCCCGCGACTGACCCGCTCCTGCTCGGGCCTCCCGCAGCGCCGCGCTCCAGCCTCTCGCCCGCGGCTAAGCTCGGCTCGGCTCCGCCGTGTGCGGCCGCTGTCTCCCGCTAAGCCGGGCGCACCTCGCTGCCCCCATCCCCCGCGGCCCGGCCCCACACCTGCGGGCGGCGAGGGCCGAGCCGGGACGGTGGCGGACCCGCCCGACGGTGGCGCGCGCAGGCGCCGTTGGCCGGGCAGGTACGGCCCGGGCGCCATGTTGTGAGCGGAAGCCGGGCCCGGGGGGAGGGCGGAAGCGCGGCTCCGCCTGGCAGCGGGGAGGGGGCGGTGGGAGGGACGGACGGACGGACGGCGGCAGCGGCGGGCAGCAGTCGCCGCAGGAGCCGCCGCTAGAGCCAGCTGGGGTGTCCCGCGCCCCTCCGGAAGGCTCGTTGGCTGCCTTGCCGCCCCCGCCTCGCCGCTGCCGTCGCCGGGGTGCGGGAGAGCGGAGCGCGGAGGCTGCGGGTAACCGGGCGGGGAAGATGCCCCTGGCGCAGCTGGCGGACCCTTGGCAGAAGATGGCTGTGGAGAGCACAGCCGAGAGCGGCACCGAGGTACAGGGCGGGCGGGGGGGCGTTGTGGGGAAAGTTGTGAGGAGGAGACGGGACGGGACGGGACCTGGGCTCCCGCCGCCGCTCAAGGGACGGGCAGAGTTTCCTCTCGCGGGCGCTCGGGACGGGCAGCGCCGCGACTGCGGGCGGGGGGCCGGGAGGGGGGCAGCGGCCCGGCGGGGGGACGGAGCGCTGCGGGGCGCCGAGCCCCCGGGCCGCTCGGGCGGGCAGCGGGGGGTGAGCATTGGCGCTTGCCGCCCGGCCGGCCCCGGCGCGCCGCTTCCTCTCCGGGGCACTGACTCACGCCCGGGACCGGCTGGGACTCCCCCGCGCCGGGGCTCGGGGCGTGTTTCACGGGACCGGGCTGCTCCCGGCTCGCTCCCTCCCCTTCCGCCCCCTTCCCCGGGAGGGAGTAACCTGCTTCGGCGGCGGCGGCCGACGCGGGCGCTTTTGTTCCAGCGCGGTGTCTGGTTACTGTCACGGAGAGTTTCCCTTGCCGGGGCGGCCGCGCCGCCTCCGCAAACGCGGCCCGGGGTGGGGTGGGGGGGACCAGGAGGGCCGGGGCCTCCCTCACCTTGCCCGGTGCCGTCGCCTTGTCGCTGCTCCCCCTGCGGCGGCCAAGGGCCGTCCCCGCCCGGGTGCCACTGCCCCCCTTATCTAAGCAGGATGGGGTTGCCTCTGCAGTTTCGCAAGCGTTTGGGAAACCGCAGGGACGTTTCGCATGGGTGAAGCTTTGTGCTTGGCGGCGTTTATGGGAACATCCCTGAGATGCAGCGCAGTGTGGTTTCCCGCTGTTGGTAGAGGGGAGTTCGTGTTGTGCCCTGTCCTTGTTAGTCAGGACGCGTGTCAGCTTTCGTAGGCTGAGATAACGAGAGTGGCTGGAAATTAGATTCACTTGCATCCGAGGCCATAGATGCCCTCAGCTACTTTCATTTTTTCCTACAGTGTACTACTGTGTTGGTTTGGATCTTTGTAAACACTACACCTACACAGTCAGTTGTACTTGCTCTGTGATTCCCACAATGCATGCGCTAGTTTGCGACCAGACCCCCATCTGAAAAGAAATAGCTTCCTCTGACAGTGCAGCTTCTACCTGAATCTGCTCCAGCTGATATGCAGCCAGGCTGCTTCAAGTGATGCTGCTCTTGAACGGTATGGACTCAGGCCAGCTCACAACAATGAGGCGCAAGGTTAGGACTTAGTCCTTAGTGAGTGGAGCAAGGAGAGGAAGACCAATGCAAAGTTTCTGCAGTATCAGAAGTATTTGTCCTTTTGATGTTTGTCTTGTCTTCCCTCTGCTTCAAGTGACTGCATTTCTAGGGGTCAGAATAATCTGCAGTTCTGATCTGACAAGCAGAACTGTCTTTTAAATTCTTGCCAATTACTGTAGTTACTTTTAAATTCTTGCCAGTTATTCACTGACTTCTAAAGTGGTGATCTTAGATGATTTATTTTTTTTTAATGGGGAATAACTACAATAGTGGTGTGATGCTTAGGGGCGGGCAAGAAGGTGGTAGGGGAGATGTTTCTGCAAGACCACTTAGACTAACAATTTAGAGAAAAGATCTTAACTGTTACTTTAGTCTCACTGCATGTAGTCTATGTAACTTCAGTAATGGTATATATGCTGGAAAGGTAGCAAAATAGATTATGTTATTTGAAATGTGTGTATGCGCATGATTAATTATACTTTGTTACTTGTTTTAGTGTATTTCAGACATGATTTGTTTTTAAATTGCTGTCATAAACTTCTTGAAACAAGTGTATTTTACTTCTTCCTAAAAAAAAAAGTTTCAAAAAACTATGAAAACAAAAAACTCAAACAAAACACTTACATTGACATGAGTCTATAGCAGTTTAGCACCAAAAATTTTTCTAGGACCACTAACAAAACATGAAACAGCAATGAACTGACAGGTTTGCACTCTAGGGCCCTAGTCTAGAATAAACACTCAGTTCTTGAAAAGACCAGAAAGCTTTTCAGATGACCGTCAAAAGGAAAAAGATAGACTTAGAAAGGTTGTTTACCTGAAGTGAGTCTTTAAGAAAAGATATTTTAGTGAAAATAGATAAGTTTAAGTCAAATACATAAACACATGACCTAAATACATAACTTAAATTTTCCATTTGCATGAGTTGTGTTTATCTGTAGCATAGCAATATCCTAATTACAGACCCTATCCTGCAGGAGTATCCTTGGGCAAAAATGTTTTTTACATCCACCTGGAAACTCATTGTGATTTCAGTCATAGTTTGATAGTGATAATGTCTTTAGCTGTAATACTGAGTGAGGTGAAGAGTTTCCGCTAACCTCTCAGATTTGCTGACACAGTTCTTGTAACACTGTGTTATCCACATGGAGTTACAAATTATTGAGCTTTAAAACTCAGCTCAGACACTTTCCTTGTCTTAACAACTCTGTGAGTTTTTATATTGTATTAATTTTTTTATTTGTTTCCTGGTGCAGTCCTGTATTTGGTTTTATACTGGTACCACTGAGGAGATGATTTGCTGTGATACGTGAGCAAATTTAGTAGGAGGAATAGAACACCTTTAACTAGCATTACTTTGGAAGGCAGTATAGTTAACCATCAACAGCTGCTGTAACTTAGGTGTACAGGACAGCAGATCTGTAGAACATGGTCCTTCTTAAGAAATAATGCGAACAATATTTTCCAGATAAAATATGGATTTATAGTTTTCAGAGATCAGTTGCAGGACTTTTGTTTCTACAGGTACAAATAGGTCAGTGATCCACAAGGCATCTCTGACAGGTTTTTCAATGTGTAAAGTTGTTAAACAAATTAGTGTTTAAAATAGTGTATATAGTATAATGTGGTTTTGTTTTGTTTTTAAAGTTTCATGTTTTAAATCACAACACCTTTAAAGCCTGTGGAATGATGCTGTCTTTTATTTTCTCAAGGTCTACTCAATATTTATAACAAGCATAGGTTTGTTTTTCATGGTGAGAATGTGTCTGTTATTTCAAGTCATCTGCTTTTAAGGAAATTAAGTATTGATAATTTGAGTTTGTATTTGAATGCCTGAATAACTAGCCTGACCCTTTGATCTGTACATCCAGCTATGCATATTAGTGTCAACTGGAGGAGAATGAATACAGTTATGGCAGCCAAATTTTGGACACCAGGATGTTGAAAGAGCTGGCCATCATAAGGAGATGCGTTTGCTAGACTTTCTGGGAAGCATTTGTGCCATCTTTCTTTATGAGTTTTAATTTAGGTGCACTAAATTGGCTGTGGAGAAAGTTCATTTTTTTCCGCTGCTCTTGACAGGGGATTTATGATCACCTATTTAGGTGTCTAAATAGATGGTGTGAATACCCTTTCGCAGAATTCCTTGTTTCATCTTCTGATCCATAATTATTTGAACCTTGCATGAGACAAGGGATGCTAGCATTTAACGGTCATGTTGATTCTTTAAAGAATCTGGTATAATGTAATTTTTCCTTTGTAATTCCACCATGATGTCAATGTGACATTCTCTATGTCAATGTGTACTTCTGGCCTGGAATCTGAAATCTATCAGATGTCTGGCCACCTGTAGCCATGAGGCTGTGGTTGTGATTGTCTCTTTACATTCTGTACTAGTCTGTGTAATCAGTGTTGTACTTACATTCCACAGGAACAAAGGCTATATTTACAGTCATTTCTGCTATAGCCAACACAGGTAAACAGTTCAAAGCCAAAGTGGAATCACCTAAATGGACTGGTCCATGTGGATTTTGAAGACTATCCGGTGTCTCTCCATTATAGGCAGAATTCTCTGCAGCACTCAGCTATTGCTTCTCATACATACCTGCTGTCAATACAGTGCATTCTGAAGTCTGGGTTTTTTTGCAGATTTGTGGAGTGACATTTTCTTACACTGGGTTAAAAGTGGCAATTGGCAATTTAATTCTCATCTAAATAAGTAGCATACTCTGTATTCCACAAACTACTGTGATAGAGAGACAGATAACAGATGTTATATATATGTAAATACTGTCTTGAGAAACATGTCATCTGCATGAAAGATGTTTAGGTGTGTGCGTTCTTTTTCTTCAGCTTTTTCAGACCCTTAGTGGTACAATTTTACCTGCTCTGCTTTTTAGTTAACACATTCCTACTATGTGACATAATACTGATGTCCTGCTGTCAGCTGGGTGGGGTAGGAGGGGGCAGGTGCTTCACTCTGCTAAATTCAGTACCTTCATGCAGTATTATGTGCGCTCCACAGCTCTTGGTTTCCTCGTAGAAGGTGTTGAATTTGACTTCTTGAATCGTTCCATTAGGCTTTTTTATGACATTGGCAGTTCTTAGCTTGTAATTGTTTTGTTCATTGTAGGGTACATAATATTTCTCACCACAGCTGGGACATCTAACACAAGGTAGATGTAAGTAGAATGACATGTTTAAAGGCATGTCTGTTGTCTTTGAATTGATTGTGATCTGTCACACTAACTGTGGTTGTTTGTCATTTGAAATGCTTGACTTAGATTCACAATACATAGACTAAGGTGGGTGTTTAATTATTTCTGCACGTCAAAAATATTAGCTTTATGAGTTGATTGATCTTGGCAGTTGGCAGATCTATCAACTATAAGAACTCGTTCAAGACATTGGTTTTGGAGTTGTGGGGGTTTTTGTGGTTTTTGGTTCGGGTTTGGGGTTTTTTTTTTGTTTTGTGTTGTTTTGTTGGTTCCCCCCTCCCCCCCCCCCCAGTATAATTCATAGCAGTATTCCAATAATGAAACTTTTAAGCAGTTTTTCAGGCAAGAGTAAAACCTTGTAATTGTTTTTTCAATCTTGGTGACTTTCAAGAGGGAAATAATTTAATCAGTAAAACTGGATAATTTCAGTTCGTCTGAATTTTTAAGTTCAGACGAACTAAAGTGGTTGATTACTGCAAGTATTGTGCTATATGCGTGCATACATGATACTGTGCTACTTATTCTCTCCTTATTCTCTGAAATAAGATTAAATGCCTCACTCCTTGGAAATAGAGGGGAGGGGGGAATCCTGTATAACAGATGGGGAAATGAGGCTCAACAGCTTAGTGACTCTGTCTAGCATAATTCGTGGGGTCTGTTCTAGAGGTAGGAGATGAACTCTGATTTCCAGGGACCTACTCCAGTGGCTCAACCACAAAGTTACTGCTAGCTCATTCTTATCAGTAACCGTTACCATATGTTCCCTTTGATGCAAGGAACCCCCTGTGGTGTATGCTTAATGCTCCACTTAACTCTTTTTGGAGGAGATGTGCTGCTTTTTATTTATTTATTTATTGAGTGAAGCAATTCAATTGTGTAAAAAGTAGCACGTGTCTTCTGAATACATTATTATTGTCTAGGTCTGTTTTCTGACACAATTTCTAAGGTTCCATTTAATTTAATTAATTAATTAAATTTCTATTTAATGTTTAATTTCAAGCATTAATTTATCGGAACATGCTTAAGTATATACAGAAGATGTGAAGAAATGGTATGTTGTGGTGATTTTAAATGTCCAGCGAAACATAGCTTTGAAAAATAAAATCTTCTTTGTCTTGCAGGCTCAAAAGGTGGTGGTTTCAGGATGTAATCAGACCACGACGAATATTATTTGTATTATTCCTTACATAACATGATTGCCAAAATTAGTTACTGTTAGAACTTAGACTTGCATGTTAAACAATTTTTTTCACTTAAGGGGCAGTCTTTCTCCTCCTGTCTTCCAGCAGTTGACATTCGTTGTATAGTCACCTTGGAAATCCTGAATTTTAGGAAATAGTGAGGTTGCTCCATAGCTTAGTCTCTCTTCTTAGTAGAATTTATTAAAATAGCTAAATGACAAAATGAGCATAAACAAGTAATGCTTTAGCTGTCTTCAATATTAAATTTCAGCCTTTGTCATCTATCATGCAAAGAGATTCTAAGAAACCGACTTGTGTCTGAAAACCTGTGTCTGCATTGGAAGGAATTGCAGCACGCAACCTTGCTGTGCCCGTTGGCTGCCCCTGACTCATGGGGGAAGGACCTGGCACATACTCCCATGTGTGTGCCCCAGTCCCCTTTGGAAGAAGCCCAGGCAGCACAGGGCATTTTGGTGAGCCTGGGACGCAGGAGGCACTGAAGGTGAAGCATACCTGCCTTTGTGTGCAAATACAGTCTTGGTAATAAAATTTGTATATTATCAAGTGCTAGAGTCACTCTTAGGATAATGTGTGCAAGCAGAGAAGGAATTTCTTTTATTTTGTATGTGCAGCAATGATTGGATATATTGAAGTGATTTCTGCGTATGTATTTCTTCTTCCTCTGGAGCAGATGAACAGAGAATAGGTGGTGTGTTTTTTGGTTGTTTTTGGGGGGGGGTTGTTTGTTTGTTTTTTCTTTTTTACTAAGGCTGCTGGATTGATGTGTCAAGTGTAATAGTTTACCACCCATATAAGTAGGGAACTGAATGAAAATTTCACTTCCCTGTTTTTTGGGGGGTTTTGTTTCCCCCCAAAGGTTTAGGGTTTTTCCTGAACAAATGAACATACATGGTTTGGAGCTTGTTTTAGCTACAGAAAGTGGTTGGCCTGGACAAAGATTTTATGATACTATATGTCTGGCATCTTGGATAATGCCATGGCACTTGTCTGACCTCAAGCTGAGTTAATTCAGAGAATTAAACTCACCGAGAGCTGCAAACATTTTTTTTTTAGTTTCCTTTTCTGACCTGACTTCGCACAGGGCTGGACAAATGCCTGTGCCAAGGAAAGCATCGCAGTGGAGGAAAGGGAACTGCTTTTCTGTATTGTTAAACTATATTCTTGAGTCATACTAGATAAGAAGAAGGTAGCAGTGTAAAGTAGATAGGGTTTACGAAATCACATAGTTAAAGTTGTCCAAGTAGCCCAACTTAAGGAAGTTTGGCTTTGTACCTAAATGATCTGCATGTTAATGGCTTATATCTGAGGTTGATTGTCTACAGAGAGGCAAGTTTCAACGTCCTGCTGTTTCTTTTAATACTCAGCAAAGGAAGAAGTCAGTCACCTTAGTCAATAAAGTTTAGAATAAATTGCGTGGAATTAATGGAACTTGAAGTAACAAAGTTTTATATAAAAGAAATACTTGCAGTATTTTTATGTTTCATAAAAATAAAGACTCATCTTTATTTTTTTGTTTGACTTTTTAAAAAAATTTAAGGAGTTTTTAATACTTGTGTGTACTGTTTTTGACATAGTATATGCAAAATATATTGAATATATGCTATGAGAGAACAGCTAATGAAGTCTTAAGATGATAGCTCACTTCTACTTACATATAATAATTTTAATCAGGTCAGGATTTAGGTAAGTGCTTTGGATCTGTGTGGCTTCACAGCTCAGGAGTTAGGATTTGAATTAATGACTTGTTCCCTACTGAAGCCTTATATTTTAGTTAAACACTGGAATAGATTGTGAAAACGCCATTACTGAAGATTTAAGAAGGGGTTAGACATAAATGTCTTGTGAGCAACATTGTAGGAATAGCTGATCATGCCTTGGTGCACTGAGATAGATTGGATGACCTCTCAAGGTCCTCTCAGTCTATTTTCAACTATTTTTCTGCGGACCTACGAATTTTTTCTCAGGGTAGCTCATAGCTGCTTAGAATAGCAAATTTGAGCGTGTACAGTTCGAAAGGCTTTTGCTGAATGTAGTTCCACGCAGTGCCTTGTGTTGCTAAAAGTAAATTTGTTATGAATGTTTCAGTGGGAATACTACATTCTGTGCTGCTTTGAAACAAGCCAGAAGCATTGTTACAGCTTTACTCAATTCAAGGATCGCATGGTTCTTGAGCTTTATCTGTCAGTTGAGAGTCCCTTGAAAACACCAGAGTGTAAGTGCTCAGATCTATACATGGCCAGTGTTTTAATGACTAAATAATAAGTAGTACCAAAAGTTCTTGAGTGTTTTGAAATATTTATTTTTGGTATCCTAAACTTTATTTCAGAAGGCTTAAAGGGGAAAAAAAAGTTTTTTATTAAATCCTATAACTGTGGTTAAAAGTTGTTGGGTGAGTCTGGAAGTTTTGGTAGCTGAAAACTAGGAATTACCTGGGATAAATTTCAGACTTATCCAGGTAATTTATTTAAATTATAATTCCAAATCATAGCTAAATCATGGCTTATGTTACTCATTGGCATGTTAAAGCTTCTAGATAATGATTTTTAAATGGTGTGATTCAGATGTCTTATCTCGTCTGCTTATTTGTATACTCAAAACATCATCGTGCACTGATATACAGTTCATAATTCTTGATTTGTCCAATTGTTAAGTCTAAGAATATAACACTTTTTTTATTATATCTTAATTGAGGGGTATGGTTCTGCTAAAAGGCAGCAAGTACGGAAAAGTCAATAGTTATATAATACACTGAACTTCGTTAATAATATAAAACTGGTTACTAACTTATATGCTCAAGCCCAATATTAATAATTAGGAAATGTTGAGGTTAATGGCAGAAGAATTATACCAAAAGCTATAACTGGTATTAATTTCATGAGGGGTTTTAAAATAACTGACAAACGTAGTCGGGTAAAAAAGTTTAAATATTTGGCAGAGAGGCTACTTAAACATCCCAAAATAGTCTAGCAATAGTCTAAACAAAAAACAGAGATGTTTTGGGGGAGGAAGAAGATATATGGTGATGTCTAATATTGAAGAAGATTTGCAGACAAACTTACGTCCTTCAGAAAAAAATTCTATAAAGTTCAGCAAGGTATGTCCAAATTAGCAGAACTTTGTTTGCAAACAGAACGTGAAAATAGAGATACTAAACTAAATCTAAAAACTTCAAGTGTATACTATCAGTAATATTATTGATGAAACTAATGGGAAAAAAAGGAAAAAATGAGTACTACAGGAAACATAATGATTTATCCACTTAATATTTCAATGAATATGGTTTAGATACCTGTAAAAAAACTGTGTGATGGGAACAATGGGTGCTGGACATTATTATTAAAATAAGATATTCTGCACCAAATTGGTAAGTTCAAATTGCTGTTATGGATGCTAGGTGGTGTATTTTACATACAAGATTACCCATATGGGTCCAGAGCTAATCAGAAGGATAGATAGGAATAGCATTAGGTTTATTGTGCAGGTGCCCAAAATAGTACAATTTTGCCAGACTTCTGAGATGAGTTAGATCTCTTGCAGTAAATGTTGGAACCATAATTTTAAAAAAAAAAAATTTACAGGGGACATGAAGACTGTAGATCAATATATAATTGTAGTGTGTAGAGTGCAGGATATTTCCTGCTTCACAAAAAGTGGTTAATTGATTGTGGGTGGGATGTGGACTACATTTCTTGATGTACTCTTTTCTTACAAAAGATTTAGTATGATTAAATTTTCTCAATACCAATACCCTAACGTATGCCATTACTTGCTACCTCTTGGTCCCTTCCAGTACAGTTACTTATGGGTGTGCATTACTGGTCAAGAAGTGAAATAATCTGAATGTAAAAAAAAAAAAAAAAAAGCCTTCTTTGAACTGTCTTTTTGCCAGGAAAATCAAGTACTTGATTATATCCTAAGAGTTCAGTGGGTTTAAACCTGTAATTTTTGCTTGCTAGGAATATTGATGGTTGATTTCCTGTTTTGTAGTTGATTGACTTTTGTGTCAGAGGTTCTGTAAGTTCATATGGGAGACATTCATGTACCAGCTGCCTGATGCAGATTCCCTGATGTTTGTCTGCTTTATGCTTAGTTAGGGAACCTGTAGGATGTCTTTTGTGTTCCTGTCCATGTGCCTTCAGGAAAACTGCAGGAACCCAACTGTGTTTAAGTATTCATTTCTACCAATTTAGTCAAATGTGGCAACAGGTTTAAAAGCTTTTGGGAGTGAAATTTGTAGCTAACTTAACATGACTGCTTCCACTGGAAAACAGAATAGGAAATGGAATTTGAGTGGATTGGAAGAGCATTTTGTAGGTTACCTTTATAAGGGACGTGCACCCTCCTTTCGTGGAGTAAATTGATTGCTGATGTGTTTAGGTGCAAGTGGGAACTTTCTGTGGACCTTTTCTGTTATTTTTCTTATAGTTCTCTTGTGCTGTCATCTGAAATATGTTCTACTTTTGGAGCCAGAGTACTAGAAATAACCAGATCTTTGATCCATTCTGCTTGCTTAGTATCCCACTACAGGAGGAGTGCAGCTGAAGAAAAATCAAGCTCTAGAGTCTCTGTCTTTTGAATTAGACCAAACTGTACATGTGAAAGATATGTTCAGCCTTCTCTTAGTCTGTGTTCATCAGACTATTATATCTAGTCCCAATCTGTTATGTCACTGAGACATACCCCTGGTTTTAGTTAAACACTAGAGCGAACCTACGCCCAGTAAAATGGAACCTATTTCATTCGCTCACCTCTTAAGCATGCTGCTGACCTCCTCGCTCCACAGTGGTTTAAATATTGCCACTTCCAATAGGAACCTTTTGGCTTTACATTTTAACTCATAAGGAAGGCAGTACGCTTTGTAGACTTTCTGAATACACAGCTGCTTTCCATTTAATAGTATCATATACCAGCAAACCATAAATCATATATACATATTCTTCTTTACCTTACATGGCTCAGACTGTTCTGAGAAAAACTGGTTCTACCATCCAGTGATTCCTTTAGCATAATCATTGCTTGGGTAGACCTATTTAAAAAGATCTTGCTAATCCAGTGATTTGGCTCAGACATGACTGCATGGCGCACATGCTGATTTCTTGAGTTTGTTCCTAGTTCCAATAAGTGTGCTTGGAATGCATTGCTTGAATTCAACTGAAAAATAACTGAAAGCAATGCAGGATTAAACAGGAAAACCAGATTGTACAAAACAATTAATTTGTGTTGCAAAAGCTTGCTGTGTTTTTTCTGGTAGACTGATAAAGTGTTGAAAAAGTCAATGAGGTTAAAGATTAGAGCCTTTTTAAAAACAGAGGTTGATCTTGCCTTTTTGTCTTCAAAGAGAGGCTTGTCTCAAGTTTCTGATGGTGTGTTCCACTTTCAACTATGTTTCAGTTGCCTTAAAATAGTAAGCATGAAATCTTAAATCTTACTGTATAGTAAAATCTTAACCTGCAGTTAATGTACAGTATTATTCAGTGGAATGATTGTTGTAGCAGGAATCACTATTTCTGAAAATCTGCATGTGGAGTGACTTTAGAGACATGGCTTTGATACACAAATTGCCCTATTTTAGGCCCTAGAGTTTAGCCATCATTAGTTGTTAGGACGTTATAGACTCCTCCTTTCCGGCTAAAGTCAATTGTCTTATTTGTTCTACTGTTTTTCATCTCATTTTTTCCTATTGACGAGATACTTTGGAAGCTATCTTGTAGCATGAACAGAATATAGAGATGTGTAGCTAAAATACAAATGTTAATTTAATTTAAATATATGCCATAGATTTGAGAAAAGGGAAAGTATGTGACTTGTGGCCTTGATGGTAGTGATATATGTATACACAATATGCTTCCTTGTAAATAGGCTTTATTAAAAACACTCATTTCTGTTATTTAGGTAAGCTGGTATTTTTATAGTCTTCTATGTGATAATTTCAACTTTTTATGTATCTTAAGGAAGGATAATACAATATTCACTGCTAGTACACTATAAGTAAAAGATGCTACAGTGAGGGGAATTTAGGCTTTTTGGACCATCATCTTACCAAATTAGCCTTAGCTGTGCAACTAGAAGGTGTAATGCTGACTGCCTTTAACTGAGACAGCTTATAAAGATTATATTCAACTTTATAGTAACCTATAACATGTGAAGCTGACTTCTTACTAGTCCTCCCTCATGGAAAGATGACTTCTAGAGTAGACTAGAGTCTCTAGTATCTTCCTAACGCCAGTTAAGATGAGAAAATGGCAGTTCTACCATGTGCCAGAACTCTGCACTGAAGACACAATCAGAAGCCCTCCCCATCCCCTTAAAAAAAAAAAAAAAAAAAAAAAGCCTGTCTCATATTTGGGCAATCCATAATTCTCATACTTTAGCTTTATCTAGCTGCATTTTTTAGCAAAAAAACGCTCAGGTGAAAACTTGGTAGAGAGCTAGTAATCATCTGAGATTGAACATTCAATGTATTTGCAATATTTGAAAACTAGAATTCATAAGTTGTTAGGATTTAATCTGTCACTTCGTCTAAAAGATTCTACCCCAGTCATGTGGAAGCTGAAAGACTATATCGGAAGTTGTTACAGAAAAATGTTAGGAAGGTTCCACACAAGAAGTCTGCTGAAAAACTGAACTGTGGGAAGGAAGATGTAGAATGAAGCTAAAATCTCTGAGCAGCTTTTATTACCTTTCCAACATCTAGAAAATATGTATCCATATGTGCATGTAACTTTATTTTAAGTAAATTAAGTTCTGAAAAAATAGATTAATTAGGCCTTATGTTCTCTAGGGAAACAATGCACAAATGAACTTAAATTCCGTGTCCAGTGTTAATGGAAAATGTAACCATTTTTAATAGTTTTTCATTTCTTTCCAAAATCATACTGAATTGCTGTTAAACTTTAGGAGCAAACTAAGAATTAATGCCCCAGGTGGTATCTTGTACCATAACTTAGGAAATACATGTTTTTCCTTACAACTTGCTAATATTCATCCTTGTTGTGTAAGCAAGGTCATTCTAAGTTTTTCTGGGAAAAATGTTTCTTAGAGATTCTCCAAGTATAGTGTCACTGACAAGAAAAAGAAAGCGTTTGTTGACCAACAAGGTATTTAAGCTTTTTTAAAATCTATATAGCTAAATTTCAAATTCAAAAGCCTATTCCTGTATGGCTTTTTAGAATGGTCCTTAGAAAAGTACAGAAAGTAATAAATGCTGGCTAATAAAATTAGCGGTGTGTTCATAATTTTAATAAAGCTATACTGTAGTTATAAATGTTTTTGAAGTAGTCATGGTAGAGTAAGGACTGATTGTTGCTACCTAAGGTTTTGCTTTTAGAAAGAACCTGTTTATCTGTTCTTTGTTATGGCTTTTTGCAGTTCAGTCTTCATCAGTTTTAACTCTTCTGCAGAAGTTGTAGTAGTGGAAATAATGTCTAGCTGTGTAGTAGTAAGGCTTCAAAGGCCAGATTGTTTTATATATTTCTTACTGTGACTTCATCCAGTTTGATAACACATGAGGATCAAAGCGAGAGTGGCATTGCGTGCCAGCAATATGCAGTCTTCCGTATTTACTTTCAATGATTTTTTTTTTAATAGAATATGGAGAAAAGAACACTTGATCCTGTAGAGTAGCATGCCATAAAAGCACATCTGCAATATATTTATTTCTGTACTTGGATTCAGCATTTCTAGTAACTTGCTGTGTCTGTTTTTTACAGAATGGACAGCAAATTGTGGATGAACCTATGGGAGAAGATGATATCAACCCACAAACTGTGAGTAAAAGATGGTTGTTATAAAGATAGATAGGTACAATATTGTAGCACACTGATATTATTTAATTTACAGGCAGTTTGCCACTAATGTTCTGTTGTTTAGGTTTACTTGATATGAAGTGCAATCTAGGATCCTGATATTTTTGAGAGAGGTTCTTTCTCACTGACTCTCTTGTCTGGTTTGGTATCCTACTGTTTGTTCTGATGAACTTTTATGCTTTCCCTAGTATTGTTGTATGATATAGGCTCTCCCTAGTATTTTTAATATGAGGTAGGCTTTCCTGTGGAAAGCACAAAGCTGAATATGGTAGAAATTATAATTGGGTTGGGGAGTGAGAAGGTTTGATAGCAAGATGTGGTTAGTTAGAGCATTCCTGAATAGGAAGGGAGATTGAGCTCCTCTTTTCTTATCGTAGCAAACCTTAAAAACATGTAGTTCTTTTTTACTGTCCACTTTTCCTAGAGCCAGCAAGCAAAGCACTTCCACTGGCCTCTGTTAGTCTCATCAGTGCATAGGTGAAAATATTTTAATCTATGAGTTCCAGAGCATGCTTTATTAATAGTTAAGGTTTCAGTTGTGGTCATGTCACAGCAAAGGATTCTCTCATGGTTAAATTCCACACGGAGTCCATTGCAGACATATGTGCACTTACTATGAAATACGATTCTTTCAGAGTGGCAGTGCACACCATAGCTTTTCTCCTTCTAGTTTGATATGCAAGGTGTAACAGCAGCTATCACCTTTGTTTTTCCATACTGTCGTAAAATTTCTTGGCAGTATCTATCTGTGCCCTTTTGTTGTTAGCATTAGTCATTTCATATCTTCCTTACTGACCTGTGTAAAACTAGATTATTTGTGTAATAAATCTTCATTAGCCCAGAAGATTATTTTTATTCCCTTTCTCTATAGAACCAAGAAACCAAGATACAAAGTTTTAGGTCTTCTTCCTGGGCTTCCCGTTGAAAAGTTTAGAAGTGTCATATTGAAGTGCATTCAAGAATAGCAAAGCTAGTCCATTGAGGCCCAAGCATTTCCTAAGTCTTTTCTCTGTTGATGTGGATTCCAGCTTTCCTCTTGTGTTGCTGGTTTGGCTAAGTTGGAGTGGAAGAGAACTTCTGTTCATTGGTTTGGAGCTGACAAAGCTAAGGGCTCCAGAAACATTTGCATGGAGATACACGAAGGTGATAGGTGTAGGTATCAATTTAGATGGTGACTTAAGACCCTTCCCTGCCTCAGATAAGACGCTAAATGCTGAAACATGCTTAGCAAAATTTTCATGGGGATGGAATAGCGAAAGGCAGAGGCTGAACTATTAATGTAGATCTTGAGTGTTTGCTGTAAATCAGATCTGGACAGTAAGCATTAGAGAGCTCTGAACTAATGCCTTGTGAAGCACACATAGGCGTAGAGTGGTCACTCTGAGCTTGAACTAGCAAGTGAACACAAAAAACCAGGTATCTATGCGTTTTTTCTTCCTTCCCAATAACTTTTTTTTTTTATTTCAGCTGTCTGTAAATTCTAGAAGCCCATACCTCATGTTCCTTTCTGCTTTCAGCTTCAATAGTCTTTAAGGGGAAGATCAAGGGTGAGGAAGGACTGTGAAACTGTAGTTCCATTGCTTTTGTAACTGAGGGGCATTAATCAAAGGAATTCTTAACCCAGGCTTCTTGAAAATAGAGGTTGCTGCTAAAGAGAAGATAACAGTCAGGAAGGTTCATTGATAATTTAAGTTGCTTCTCATCATTGATAATTTAAGTTACTTATCTTCATGTCAGACTTGCAGTTTACAAAATTTCATAATGTGAAAATACCAGTGAGTTCAGTTTTCTTACTGCAATGCCTGTGACTTTTTCTCAGACATGAAGGCAACTTTAGTGTTTACCTGTAGTTTTGTGTTAGAAGGTCCTAGCTGACTGTTAGGCCTGGTGATAAATGGCCTTACCAATGAGACATAGTTTTTGGAACTCCACATTTGGTTGCAGTTCAGGGTTCATATGCTGGTATATTGTGCAGACTTCAGTTTGTGATTAGATGGTCAAAGCTGTTTCCATCTATGCAGCATGGATATAATTACAACGCCATAGCAGTTTCTCTTTCTGCTGAGGTTGTGGACAGAGCCAGTTTAGATAATGAGTGGAGTTGCCTTTTCCATGCTTGTCTTCAAATATACCAATAATAGATGTAGCTTTTAAGCTGATGTGAAAATTAGGAGATTAAAAGCCTGCACTATATAACTGCATTGGATTCCTCCGCATACCATGCGAGGCTCTGCTGTCTTTAACACAGGGTGAAGAAACAAGGCAAGTGCTGACAGATTACTCTAAAGTAGTGCAGTGTTAAAGAGTAAGAAAGGAACAATATTTTTGTGGTTAGAAGGCAACATCAGGAGATCATTTGTTCTAATATTCTGCGTAACATAGATTACAGTGCTTACTTGAATTCTTTTTGAACTAGAACATTTGGTTTTGGGACAGTGTTCAGTTTTGGTTTGGTTTGTTAATTTATTCTGACTAGTGCCATCTCTTGATGAGAATTTCCTTGTTTTGAGTCTAACTTCACATTCTTCCTATGAGCTTTTTTGTTTTGTGTTTATCTGCTAAAATTATATTCTTTCTCTATTGTATTGGGTTTACATGACAAGGTTTTGGTAGCGGGGGGGTGGGCCACCATGCAGGACAGGGACAGTTCTTGCTGGCTCCAAAATGGACCCGCCACTGGCCAAAGCAGAGCCCGTCAACAAGGAGAGGCAGTGAGAAAGTGGCTGGGTGGGTGTCTGGCAGCCAGCCAAGGTCAACCTACCACAACTATCAAATTTCTCTTTCAAGATTTGCTAACTGCAGGATTACTTACAAGTGGTTTCCTGTACTTTCTTCAGACATTTCCAAACTGCTGCTTTTTTGGGGAGCAACCTATTTTAACACAATATCATAGAATCATTTAGGTTGGAAAAGACCTTTAAGACCATTAAGTCCAACTATAAGCCTAACACTGCCAACTAAACACTAAATCATGTCCCTAAGTGCCACATTTACACATCTTTTAAATACCTCCAGGGATGGTGACTCCACCGCTTCCCTGGGCAGCCTGTTCCAGCGCTTGACAACCCTTTTGCTGAAGAAATTTTTCCTCATATCCAATCTAAACCTCCCCTGGCGCAACTTGAGGCCATTTTCTCTCCTATCGCTAGTTACTTGGGAGAAGAGACCAACACCCACCTCATTACAACCTCCTTTCAGGTAGTTGTAGAGCGTGATAAGGTCTTCCCTCAGCCTCCTCCAGGCTAAACAACCCCAGTTCCCTCAGCCGCTCCTTATAGGACTTGTGCTCTAGACCTTTCACCAGCTTCGTTGCCCTTCTTTGGACATGCTCCAGCACCTCAATGTCTTGTAGTGAGGGGCTCCAAACTGAACACGGTATTCTATCCCGGTTTCGACTGGGATAGAGTTAATTTTCTTCATAGTAGCTGGTATAGTGCTGTGTTTTGGATTTAGGATGAGAATAATGTTGATAACACACTGATGTTTTAGTTGTTGCTAAGTAGCGCTTACGCTAATCGAGGACTTTTCAGCTTCCCATGCTCTGCCAGGTGCACAAGAAGCTGGGAGGGAGCAGAGCCAGGATAGCTGACCTGAACTGGCCAATGGGATATTCCATACCACATGACATCATGCTCAGTATTTAAGCTGGGGGGAGTTGGCTGGGGAGGAGTGACCGCTGCTTGGGAACTGGCTGGGCATCGGTCGGCAGGTGGTGAGCAACTGCATTGTGCATTACTTATTTTGTATATTCTGTCATTATTATTATCATTATTATTATTATTATTATTTTCCCTTCCTTTTGTGTTCTATTAAACTGTCTTTATCTCAATCCATGAATTTTACTTTTTTTCCGATTCTCTCCCCCATCCCACCAGAGCAGAGGGAGTGAGTGAACGGCTGTGTGGTGTTTAGCTGCCTGCCAGGTTAAACCACAACAGTCCCTTTTGGCACCCAACGTGGGGCACGAAGGGTTGAGATAACGACAGGCACTGCGGCTGCTCCAACCCCCGCAACAGGCACTGCGGCTGAACCAGAGAACCAACCCGTGCTGGTATCAGTCGCCCCTATATACAAGAAGAAATGCAGAAGAAAATCAGCTCGTTTAGTAAGGGATGAAAATGAACCAGGGCCATCAGGAGAACAGGAAGAGGAAGAGGCAGAAGCCATAAATGAGATAGTAACCACCCTATCCCTATCCGTGAGTGAGCTGCGAGATATGCGAAAAGATTTCAGCCGTCGTTCAGGCAAGCACATTTGTCACCTGGCTGCTGGCATAATGGGGCCACTAGCCTGGAATTAGAGGGTAGGGAAGCCAAGCAGCTGGGATCCCTTTCTAGGGAAGGGGGCATTGACAAAGCAATTGGACAAGGGGCGCAAGCCCTCAGCCTCTGGAGGTGACTCCTGTCAGGTGTGAAGGAAAGGTATCCCTTCAAGGAAGATGTCATATGTCATCCAGGCAAGTGGACCACCATGGTGAGAGAAGGAGGTGACGCGTGCTGAAGAAGCCCCGCTGTACAATAAATTACCAGAAAATGAGAAGGAATATGCCCTGTTCACTGATGGGTCCTGTCATCCTGTGGGAAAGCATTGGAGATGAAAGGCTGCTGTATGGAGTCCTATATGACAAGTCGCAGAAACTGCTGAAGGCAAAGGTGAATCAAGTCAGTTTAAAGAGGTGAAAGCCATCCAGCTGGCCTTGGATATTGCTGAACGAGAAAAATGGCCAGTACTTTATCTCTATACTGACTCATGGATGGTGGCAAATGCCCTGTGGGGGTGGTTGCAGCAGTGGAAGCAGAACAACTGGCAGCACAGAGGCAAACCCATCTGGGCTGCCGCATTGTGGCAAGATATTGCTGCCCGGGTAGAGAACCTGGTTGTAAAAATACATCACATAGATGCTCGCGTACCCAAGAGTTGGGCCACTGAAGAACATCAAAACAACCAGTAGGTGCATCAGGCTGCTAAGATCGAAGTAGCTCAGGTGGATCTGGACGGGCAACATAAGGGTGAATTATTTGTAGCCTGCTGGGCCCATGACACTTCAGGCCATCAAGGAAGAGATGCAACATATAGGTGGGCTCGTGATCGAGGGGTGGACTTGACCATGGACGCTATTGCACAGGTTATCCATGAATGTGAAACATGCGCTGCAATCGAGCAAGCCAAGCGAGTAAAGCCTCTTTGGTATGGAGGACGATGGCTGAAATACAAATGTGGGGAGGCCTGGCAGATTGATTATATCACACTCCCACAGACCCGCCACGGTAAGCACTACGTGCTCACCATGGTGGAAGTAACCATAGGATGGCTGGAAACATATCCTGTGCCCCATGCCACTGCCTGGAACACCATCCTGGGCCTTGAAAAGCAAGTCCTATGGCGACATGGCACCCCAGAAAGAATTGAGTCAGACAACAGGACTCATTTCCGAAACACCATGCACCAGCCTCTGGGAAAATCAAACGATACAACGGACTGCTAAAGGCTACACTGAGGGCAATGGGTGGTGGGACATTCAAGCATTGGGATACACATTTAGCAAAAGCCACCTGGTTAGTCAACACCAGGGGATCTGTCAATCAGGCTGGCCCTGCCCAATCAAAACTTTTAAGTACTGTAGATGGGGATAAAGTCCTTGTAGTGCACATAAGAAATATGCTGGGGAAGACAGTCTGGGTTACCCCTGCCCCAGGCAAAGGAAAACACATTCATGGGTTTGCTTTTGCTCAGGGACCTGGGTGCACTTGGTGGGTAATGTGAAAGGATGGGGAAGTCCGATGTGTACCTCAAGGGGATTTGATTTTGGGTGAAAATAGCCAATGAACTATATGATGGTAATTACTATATAATACTGTATGTCATCACTTCTATGATTGCTATATGTCATATCAACAGTATTACAGCAAGAATCACCCAGATTAATGAAGAATGAACTTTGATGAAACTGAGCAAAGTATAGCGGTGATGGAACCAGAACTGGATTCAGCATGCAACAATCCAATTCCTCTTGTCCTATCGCTTGTTACTTGGGAGAAGAGACCAACACCCACCTCGCTACAACCTCCTTTCAGGTAGTTGTAGAAAGCGGTAAGGTCTCCCCTCAGCCTCCTCTGCTCCAGACTAAACAGTCCCCAGTTCCCTCAGCCGCTCCTCATAAGGCTTGTTCTTCAGATCCTTCACCAGCTTCGTTGCCCTTCTCTGGACACGCTCCAGCACCTCCATGTCCTTCTTGTAGTGAGGGGTCCAAAACTGAACACAGTATTCGAGGTGCGGCCTCATCAGTGCCGAGTACAGGGGCACCATCACTTCCCTACTCCTGCTGGCCACACTATTTCTGATACAGGCCAGGATGCCGTTGGCCTTCTTGGCCACCTGGGCACACTGCCGGCTCACGTTCAGCCAGCTGTCAACCAGCACCCCCAGGTCCTTTTCCTCTGGGCAGCTTTCCAGCCACCCTTCCCCAAGCCTGTAGCGTTGCCTGGGGTTGTTGTGGCCGAAGTGCAGGACCTGGCACTTGGCCTTGTTGAACCTCATACAGTTGGCCTCAGCCCATCGATCCAGCCTGTCCAGGTCCCTCTGCAGAGCCTTCCTACCCTCGAGCAGATCAACACTCCCGCCCAGCTTGGTGTCATCTGCAAACTTACTGAGGGAGCACTCAATCCCCTCATCCAGATCGTTGATAAAGATATTGAACAAGACTGGCCCCAATACTGAGCCCTGGGGAACACCGCTCGTGACCGGCCGCCAACTGGATTTAACTCCATTCACCACAAGTCTTTGGGCCTGGCCATCCAGTCAGTTTTTTACCTAGTGAAGGGTACACCCATCCAGGCCATGAGCAGCCAGTTTCTCCAGGAGAATGCTGTGGGAAACACTGTCAAAGTCTAGGTAGACCACATCCACAGCCTTTCCCTCATCCACTAGGCAGGTCACCTTGTCATAGAAGGAGATCACGTTAGTCAAGCACAACCTGCCTTTCATAAACCCATGCTGACTGGGCCTGATATGACCATCAAAAAATTAAAAAAATTCTCTAATATTCTTTCTCTGATGCTTGTGTTACTTGGTTAAGATTGTTTTAGCTTTTTAGTGCCTCAGACCAGTATTTTAGGAATTTATTTTGCATTTATTTCTAGGTTGTGGTGAGTAAAAGGTTGCCAATAGTGATATAAAATAATCTAGTTTTTTTACACAAAAAATTACTACGGCTGCTCAGTCAGTTACAGCTGGAAGCTAGCCTTTGCTGTCTTCACCTAATAAAATACTACTTCAGCTGGTATGTGATATTCTTTCAGTGCTTCATATCTGTTTTGGTGCAAGATAAAAACTAATTTTAAATTACCACTGAAACTCGTTTAAGTTCTTCTGTTTAACTTTGCACTGAAATGGACTTTGAGCACTTAACATGGTCACTGATAATTTATGAAATTTCTCAGCTGAGGACAGCAGAGTGAACAGGCCTAGCATGTACCAGTATATCAGGTAAGAAGACAAAATATTTTGGTGGGTGTGTAAGGTATGCAAGCTCAGGACAGAGAGAGAGTTGCCATAGTTCTGTGGAGATAGAAGGTGAAAACTTGAAATACTGCATCCTTTTGCTGTGTTAAGTGTTTGGATAGTATGCTGATAATGCAAATCAGATAAGAAATTTCCAATAAATATTAAAGCCTAACACAGTTTTATCTACTTAAGGAGTCTCTCTAGTATTCTGCGTATCAAAAGATAAATTTCATTTTGTTACATCCCTGTTCTTTTGGTCAAAAGTAAAGTTAACTGACAGGAGAGTCTGAGTTGCATAACTTTGATTCAAATTTGGTAGTTTGTTTTAAGAAAAGCAGGAGTTATAACGGTACATACCTGTTTCTGAGGAGTCCAAGATGCTGTATGGTTCAAAGTCTTGCTCCTCTCAAAGGAGGAATCATTCAGTATTTGAGTTTTATTACAACGAATATACTGGTTATATCTGGCTTTATAGCTTGCTGTCAACGTTTTTTATCTGATGCATCTCATAAATGATCTGGGTCCAGCAGGAAATAAATGTAAGAACAAGTAAACAACTGGCTGAAGCTTGACCTAATGTGAAAGCTTAAGTGTACATTACTGAAAGAGGGGAAGCTATTTAAAGCCTTTTGTTTGCTACCTTTCTCACTCTTGTTCTGTCTGCCATTGCTTTCTGTATCTTAGTATCCATAGAGATTGAGTAAATTAACCAAGCAAATTAATTGCTTCGAGCTCTTACAATCATGATGCATGCTTTCCTACTAGCTAAAGCTAACCAGAAACTACAGCTAGTCCAGCAAGTAGCTGCCCATTTTGTATATATGTGAAGAGTGTATTGTGTGTGCTGTGTTCTTTGTTCCGTTCTGTTATCTGGATTCAATTTAGCTGTTAAAACACTTAGTACAACTGTATTACAACAATGTATTACCATTGCACTCTACTAGCTTAAGCATAATTATTAAACATACAAAAATACTAGGTTCCAGGCATTTGTGAAAAGTTGTTTTCAGTAATACTTTGTAAGTTGCAGAAAAGCTCATCTATATTTCTTTTTGGTAGCCTGCAAGGACTGAAGATTACTTTTTTCCCAGTACAGGCAGGAGTGTAACCTATTCAGGCTCAAACAACTGGGATGAAAAAGTAAACCCTCTCTCCAGTGGAGGTGGTTGGGTAATATTGTTACACTTCGTGTATGCTTTGGTAAAACTTTAAACAAAATGCTACTTTTAAATAAGCAGAATTAAAGCATACATAGAATTAAATTTAACTAAAGCATAAAGCGGTATATCAAAATATGCTGATCTGAATGATGAAAAACTAAATCTCAGTAGCTGCCATCCTCTTACTAAAAATACATAACTAAGGTACCTAAGACTGTAGTCAGTGGGTAGTCAAAAGGTAGTGTAAGAAATGCTTACAAAGAAAAGTCAGTAGTTAAAATGTCTTTTTCATTTATTTTTTTCTAATAGGATTTAAATAAAACAACTGTTTGCAGTCAGGAGAGGTGAAAATTTTGATCTTTGTCTTGCCAATCAGTGTTGAAATAGAAGAGTTTGTAAGGGAAACGTGATCTTGGAAAAGGCTTTAAGATACATTAGAAAAGTAATTTGAAGCATGTGGGCAATATAGTCTCTTTGTCACAGTACTGAGCTTGATCAGTCAATTATATGTAGTAATAACATTGAATTCTATATTATACATGCATGTATACTGTACAATTTACCATGAATCTATAAAACACTGGTCAACCTAAGGGCGGGGAGGGGAAGGTGTCAAGGTAACAACAGGGAGATCGCTAACCAATTACAGTTATGGGCAAAACCCATCACTCAGGTAATAATACTAAAACGGGAGTAATCTGGGGTAATTTTGTTTGTTGTGTCACTGTCTGAAAATAATGAAAGGAATGTTAAAATGAAGTAATTCAGAAAAAAAAGCATAATTAAACTGACAAATGTTTAGATTTTAAAACATTTGAGGGAGACTTCAACTGATTTTTAGTTTCACCTCAATTTATAATATTATAGCATTGTACTATAAAACTAAGAGTTCTTAGTTTCGAAAACTTTGTTTGCGTTTTGGCAGGTTGAAACACTGTTTCAGGACTGCTCCAAACTTCTGTTGGATATTGCTGTTTGGGTGCTTAGTAACAGTTTCCAATTACAAGAAAAATCATGTGTATTAATATGACCATGAACATATTTCTGATGATTGTTTTGATATGTTTGTTTTCCTTTTGCTGGCATAACCTTTACGTTTCAATTTTCTGCCTGCGTATTTTTGTCAGTATTTTGATGTGAACTCTTGCCTCTGAAGTAAAGGTTGTAAGACATAGCTAGAATTTCTTAAATATTACAGAAATATCTGGGTTGAGTATTCATAGGCTACTGAGTTTGGGATTTCTCGTTTTTTACAGACTGATACTTAATTTTAGCTACTTGGATACTTATCAGTAGTAAAACAGTGACAGGTTAGTATTTTTGTAGTTTTACTGAGAGATGAGGTATACAGTCAAGTTATTCTTTCACATTGCTTACACATTCTTGAATATATAATTATTACCTGTTCATGGAAATCAAACTGAGGAAGCTTTCTTTACAGCTATAGCAATGCAATTGTTTGAAACCATAATATTACATAATTCAGTATGACACCATGTTCCTTGTTATGAAGTAAGTTGTAGTTTCTGTTAAAGCCAGATGATAACCTGGCCATATAATGAAACAGTGGCCACTGTGTAATGCAGTGAAGGAAACAATCTGGGTTACAAATACTAAACTTGGACTTTAAGGGGGTCCATAATTCTTACATTCCTTCTAATGTACTTTACTAAATATATTTAAGTAGATATACACATGTATTTAATTCTATTTGACAGTCAAATGAATTGGTTCTTGAACAAATAACTTTCCCAAGCAAACCATTTACATCTGTAAAACTTGAATCCAGTTATTTGCTTTTCCATGCCCAGATTTTCCTTTGTAAAAGGCAGAATACCTTTTTTTTCCTCTACTGTAATGAAATTGGCAGTTCATTATCTTCAAAAGCACTGTGCTGTGCTGCAACTTGGATGAATTTTGGTAGAATCTTACAGTGAAGTGCATGCATCTTACCTGTATAAGAATGGACATAGTCCTCATGTAAGAAGTTACAGCATCCTTGTAGACAGTGCAAAGCTTTTAGTCTGAGATGTTAACTGTTAAATATCAAACCCATATAAAGAAGGCAAACCCTGGAATATTTTTTTCCCCCCAAGATGTCACCAGGTGTTGAGGAAAGGTTACAGCAAAACTTTCATTGATGTCTTCTAATGGATTTTCTGAGTAGCTTATTTTGTACTTAGTGTCTTAGGTGCAGCCCAAGATACTTTCTGGATCTTGGTCAGAAAATTGAATGATTTGAGAGCATAATCAACATCAGAAGTCAAGCTGCTTACTTGTTACATGAAGAGAAAACAGATGGTAGCCCTGAAAAGCCTGTAAACTAGCAGATGGAAGCTGCCACACCCCCTGATTAATAGAATATTGCTGCTTTGACTATACAAACATATTTATTATGAAGTGAAGTATATTATTCAGCTTCTGAAAACTCTGAAAAATAGGTCTCTGTTCCTCAACTGTTGACCTTCATCAAATGAAGGCTTTTCATTCCTTATGTGTACTCCATCTTTCTTTTTCCAGATAATTGAAGGCAATCCGTACTACAGAGCCTTGCTTGTCTCGCAGCGTAAAGACCTAATTTGCATTATTACACTTCTCAGACTGACGGTATGAGATGATTGTCAGTCTACCTAATAGACTCCACTTAGATTAAATGCTTCAACTTTTTCTGTTATGTGTAAAAGTGAGCATCCCACTGTGGCGTGCGCATTTTAATCAATAAAACTTACGGATTCCCACATGTTCTGTACTGCTTCGAGTGTTCCTCTAGCATCTTTCAGTCCTGCTCTCTGTGGAGGCTGTGAGCCCCATTCTCTTGAATGTCTGGTTTGCAAGTCTGATCCCATTTTCTCTTCGTTTTTGTAAATTCAGAGCATCCAATTTAAAAGAAGAGGAGGGGAAGATGAGAGGTGAACTCACTTTATATTTCTGTACTGGAGGACGAAATGCATTGTGCAAGTGGAGTTCTGCAGTTGACAGAACTGGCACTGACGGGCATAGCAAATCCCTTTTGTTTTGGAGACAGTTGTGTTTTGTGATAAACATGTATGATACAAATCCTTATCAAAGACTTGAAGGTAAGGGGAGCAATTTGCTGGAGCAATCTGTCCTTCTTATCACAGACTTCCCTGTTGGGGACTGCTGCCCTCTAACCTGTCTCCTTCTCATACGAAGGAATATTTAAAAGGGCAAGCTCTCTTCTCAGAGATTCTCAAAATGGATTATGTAGCATATATCTTAATGTTTCTGGTTGGCTGGTAGTGCTCTTTGGGAACCATGCTCTCTTTATTCTCCCAGAACACAAGAAATTTCTTCCACCTGCTGCAGACCCATGCCAGGTGGAGAACTATTGTTGTGAAGTAACCCCGCTGACCCCTGAGCACTGTGCTTTGTACTTCACTGGGAGGTCACATAAAAGGTTTGGGAGAGCAGTAGTAAGTAATTGTACGAATGCTGCAGTTGAAATGCCTTATTCCTGTCACCCTTAGCAGCTACAGCTTATCTGCAGCAGAATACACTCATACCCTTACAAGAAAAAGAGAAGAAAATGGTTATTTACCCACAGTATCTTTTCAGCTTTAAAGAACATTATAGTTAGTGTAGGTCTTACCACTCACTCTCCATTTCTGCTTTTAGCTCTCCTTGCTACCATAGTGTTTAATTTAGTGATTTGGAGATTCCTGATTACTCTGCTTTTAGCGCATTCATATATGTTCTTGACAAGGTAAGGCAGAGAGCTTGAATGGTCTCCCATTTATTTCTTTAAATTTTTTTTAAGTCTTCAAAGTGTAAACAACTATATTGCTGTTGAACTGCAATTCTTGAGATACTTCAGTTTTGAGGAGGAAGTAGCTGGAAGCTTCAAACAATTGAATAGAGGAAAGCTTCAAGTAATTTTTGTACCATTTATGAAATACTTGAAATCCTTGTGTTGCAGTAACCTCCTTGTGTTCAAGACGCTTTGCTTATCCTGAAACAGATATTGAATCATTTTTCATGCTGTGTTACTGCTGTTGTAGTAGAGGCTTTTTCTTCCAAAAAGGCTGTTACACACTGGACAGTAAAAAGTACATTGTGATTGAGGACTCAAGGTGTAGTAGTAGTTACTGAACGCCTATGTAATCTATAATAAAAATTGTATATATTCAGTACATAGAATTTGAATGATCCATCCCTGTGGATGTGACTTAAATAAAGACCTAAAGGAGTACAAGAGAACACAAAAAAGGCGCATTTTTGCTTGTGGGGTCCTGATAAAGCCAGGAATGAGGGGTCTGTATTTCTTCTCTGCGTTTGGGCAAGAGGGTCTTCACTCATGCTGGCGAGACACATAATTCAGGTTTTAAAGGCAAAGTTAGAAACTGATACTGTAGACAGCCAGGATGTGGTATAGAGATAGAAGCAACATGTTCTGTCACTTAAAATAAATAAATTACTGGCTTTGTCTTCTGAGGTTACTGCAATCTGAAAAAATTGCAGTAATCCAGATATTTGTTAGAACCCAATCAAGGGAGGTAGTTTGGAGGGTTGGTTTGTTTTAGTATCTTATGCAGGAAGAAGTACAGTATTTTGCTGTACGTTTCCTTTGGTACAGTCACTAAATGGAATCACCTGGATCTGTTTAGCTGAGTACTTGTATATGCCTTTGACTAAATGTTGTTACTGCCTTTATTTATTGCGTGAAGAAAAGCAGTCTTGCTCCATATTCTAATGGAGCAGGCACTGTGTAATTCAGTGTTTTTAATAAATATCATAAAAGCTAAAGATACTGTCAATATTCAGTACAATACGTCTGTACTAAATCTATAGAGAGATCAAATTAAAAACTTCATCTCTAGCTGTTCAAAGTGATTAGATTGAATTCTAATTCTTAGAAATATTTGAAGTTTTTTAAAACATTGAAAGAAAGCTCAGGTATTTTTATTGCTTTAAGAAATTTTTCACTCTCTACGGAGCAATATAATATTGGTGCATAAGTCAGACACTCGAGCTGGGCGATCCAATTAAAATAATTTCTGCAGTTTGTCTTGGCCTAACCTCTATAACATGTGTGTAGCATTTTCTATGTGCAGGATTTCAAAGGGCTATGCACAAGGTCCGTTTGGTCCTCTAACAACTCTAGTAAATAAAAATAATCATTAAGCATAAGCATACCGCATTCTCTGCACTGAAGTCTAAAAAGTAGTGATATATGATATCTTAAAATATTTTGTAAAATTAAGTTAAAATTCATAAAAATACAATTATCACATGTAGGACTTAAAGTAGTTGCTATTCTGCTTAATGAGTGAAATGTTGCATAGTAGCATGATTTCTGAAATAGATGTTGATCTTTTTTGGGAACCGGGAATAAATAACATCTGCAACAGCATGTTGCTGTCAGGCAATCTGTTTAAGTTTCCTGTGCTGATCTCTGTAGCATCAGCAACATGAGTACCGCTGCTGCCCGGTTTTTCTTTACCACGGGGGGGGGAGGGAATTAAAAAAAAAAAAAAAAATCAATGTGTCTCTTTTTTTTTTTTTTTTTTTGGACCTTTTCCCCCCCCTTTCTCTCTCCCCACCCCCCAACTGTGTCTGACTTGCCTGACAGGAAATTTTCTAATTGCCGGAACAGCTGGTCACAGCAAAAAACACCAGGGTTGGTCTTCCCTGTTAGACTTATGATCGTTCAGTCAGAAAATCTAAACATCATGGTTTCTCAGTCATGTTTAAGTTTCTGGCTCTACGTGTTCGTTCTATTCGGGTGAGCTTAGTTTCTTATTTAAAAGAATAAGGGAAAAAGGGGAAATTTTATTTTAATTAAACTTCTAATTTGAAAGCAATTTTAGTCTTTCACTGCTTTGGGATCAGTGCTGTTTGTATACAAAGCCTTTTGTATTTTCTTTTAAAAAAAAAAAAAGTTTGTGGTGTGCTCGTATTTTGTAGAAGTTTTTAAGGTACCTGTCAATAATTTAGCCTTATTGGAAAATTTTTACCTGTATGTAAATGCTGTAAAACTTACTTTTTTTCCTCCAGAAATGTATGGGCTTAGCTGTATGTTAAGTTTTCTCACTGAGAGTCTAGTTTTATTAAAAATGTTTGTATTTTTAAAATTAATACTTAGTGGTTATTTTAATAGTTACATTTTCATGTAGTACTTTAACTGTGTGGAGTGACAGTTAAAATAACTCAGGCTTATTAATATCTTACTTCTGAAAATGGTATTAAGAACAGTGACACTCTTGCTTATGTTACAGTTAGTTATGGTTATTTCAATTTTTAAACGATAATTTAGTCATGGCAGACAATTTGTATAATTTGTCTTGTTGAGCATATATTTAAACATAAAAGTTTTTTTTTTTAAGTTGAAAAAAATCTCTAGTGGAGAACTGTGTTATACTGAGCACTGTTTCTGATCTATTTAACAATACATGTAAACATGCAATGTGATGGAGCATTTTATCGTTGAAACTCAAATCACTTTTCATGTTTCTCCTCCTGTAAGTCTGCAAATACTTTTCAGTGAAAAAAAAAAAAAAAAAAAACCTCCCAAAAAAAACAACAACAAAAAACCCCCCACAAAACCTTCTTGTGTACGGTCTTAACATCTTAAGTGAAGCAGGTCTACTAATTTGTAAATAAAAGGGACAGTAATTTAACACCTACTAGCTAATGTACTGATTTAAACTTTGCAATATGTGTTAGAAAATGAAATTGAATTTGCTTGCCATAACTGAAACACTAAAACAAGACATGCATGTAAAACAATAGAAAATAGGCTGCATTATATACAGGTTTTTAAATGTAAACCTTGTAAAATCAACATTTATCAACTCATAGTCCTCAATTATAGTTCTTTTTCACAGGCAACATGAAAGGTATTTCTTAGAAGTCTCTGATCAAAAAAAATGACATTATTTTATCTACTTATGGCAGCTTGATTATATTGTCTTTAACATTCTCTTGATTTGAAAATGCTAGACAGTGTAGCCCATATAAATTTTAGAGTATATTTAGGATATTATCTCAGTAAAACAGAAATCATAGCTTTCATAGATTAGTGCTGAATATGCTCGTGGATTTTTGTTTTTTTAACTTTGAATTATTTTTTTTAATTGCGATGCTCTGAAATGTTAGGGCTTACAAAGTAGGAACAAAACTTGTATCAAAGGTACTGGGAAATGAAAGTTCCACCCAATGAGTATTTTTTTCCGGTGCTGACATGCACAATCTCGTTTATGAGATAATTTCATGGTGTTTGATCAACAGAGACTTGCATTACAAAACTGCTTTTGGTGACCAACATTGAGCTTTTAAAATGCTTATGGGAATTCCTCAGCTTTACCTGCTAAACAACCTACTGCTCACAGTTCCTTTGGGAAGGAAGGACTAGAGCCCTACTTCTGTCCTGGCTTTTGTATTTTCACTCTGAGGAGGGAAAGTATCTTCAGAATTACCCTCCCAGCCTGGCCAGTCATGTTTATCGAAAGAGCTTCATCTATCCTTTGACTTGTTGCTCTGGGATGGAACTCATTCTTCAAACTCCTATCTTGCTTCATCTGTAACACCAAAAGAATGGGAGGAGTTCAGTCTCGGTAACCGGGTCTGCAGTCTTCATTACATGAGTGAGTTGGCTATCTGGAACAAATGTGGACATAGATATCCTTCTAGATCTCAAAACTGTAGTTGTAGTAGAAAGCCAGGAATGGAAAAGAGTAGCAGGTATAGAGAGTAAGGAATAAATACAGTGATTTTTATCTTTAATCTTTATTCCCTATGCATTGTTTTTCTCTAAGAGACTTAACAATTTAAGAATTAAAAAAAAAAACCTGAAACTAAACATTTGCAAATAGAGTTTGCTTTTAGGAAATCCTATTTTCTGTCAGGTTAAACAATAGATGCCGTCTGCAACAAGGAATTTGATGTCAGTTGGAAGTGTAAGTTTTTCTATCTTTTTAAAAGAAGCAAAGACACAAATTGTGAAAACCTGTATTTCTGACTTCAAATGTCCACGTTAATTAGAACTTACTTCTGCTCTATCCTTGCTTTTCTTTGGTACTAGTGTAAAACAGACAACATACACAGAATATCCTTAAGTCAGCTTGACTTAATTTTATGCGTGGCTGTGCTTTGCCTTTTGTTGTATTAGAATAATTGCTACTTTTGCAGCATTTTTAATCAGCTTTTTAGAACAATTGTTTGTGTACAAGCATTTAAGTAATCATTAGTCCTGTTAAGTGACTCAAATTGAGTATTAGTCACAAATATAAGGGATGTTTTTTATTCCATGGTTTAGCTCACTAACATTGCTTACTTGAAGTAATGGGAGATTGTGAAATGCTTGTTGGACATTGAATTTATTTTTTATAAGGCAGTTTTGAATTTAAATGTAGGAGAGTAATGAGTATAGAATGTATGAATGTATATAGAGTGTGTTTGAGATTTTTAAAAATACCTAGACTGGTGCACTCCTCACATTTTTAACTCCTGTTTTTAACTGAATAAAGATTTCCATAAGCCCTAATACAAAAGGTAAAAGTAATTGGTTTTCATTTTGTTGGCTCTTTTGTACATCAAAAAGCATAGCTCATATGGGGTTTATTTCTTCAGGTAATACTGAAAATTCATCCCACATTCATAACAAGTTGGGAAAGTAAAAATGCATCTAGGAGACTTCCTGACTCAAGGGAGGGGAGGAAAAGGAAATTATGTATATGAGCTGGGGAACTGTGCCAACATTGAGTCATCCTTTTAAAATCACTTGATATCCAATAAGCTTACTATCCTTCCAGGACATAACTGCTTTATGTAACTTCAGCACCAAGGTTTAATATCATAGTCAATATTTCAGAAATGGTTTCTATTTGATTACAGGAATCAACATTATTCTGCCTGTGACAGACAGAAAAATCTCATCTGATAAGTACAATGAAGGCTAATAAAGTAGTAAAAGGAAACTTGCAACCGTGGAGCAGTGTTAAGTAACTTGCTGGGGAATCCGTTTTTCTGTTTTCAGCCTTATCTTCACTTGTACTGAATGTACATGTGCCTTAAGAACATGCATTTGTCTAGAGGAAGCAAAACATTCCTGAAAAAGAGATTGAGAGGGGTGAAAACAAAGCTGCTGCTTCCGTAACGAAAATGGAAAAATGGAAAAATCTGTGTAGCTACATACCTAATATTAACAAATGAAAACTGATAAAAGCAGTATTTTTGCAGCTGCTCAACTTTCAAGTGGAAAAGAAGATTGCAATTAGCTCTTTATTCATTGGATTTGCTTTTTTGAAAATTGTGTGGTTAATAGTATAAACTGATACAGCAGTGAGTTTGTCAGAAAAGTTAAAATTCATTAAGTGCAGCTAAACAGTATTACAGGGAAATACACTATGAACTGTCCTTTACACTGATAGAAATGTCCACTACCTGTCTTATAGGAAAAGGATTGCACTTTAATACTGTTGAAATATTTGTATGTTTATTTCAGAAACTTAATTCTAAAATTTATTTTAGGGCTGTTGTCTTATCTTGAAAGATGGCTGATGTTTGAGGGGGGTGTTCACTAATACTTGGCAGTATAGTTCTGACGTAGTTGTTGTGATTAAAACTAGCAGAAAGATTTTTGGTTTTCTCTCATTCTGGTTCCTGACTGTATAGAAGTTGAAATTCCAGAATTGTGAACTTTCCTAATGGTGATTCTGGCTGTTTCTCATGTGTAAAATATCACCATAAAAAATAAATATATAAACCAGATTTTAATCCATTTTAAAATGTTATTTTAAATGGAAAATATTCATGAAACAGTTCCCGGAAGAGTTTCTGGTGGAATCCCACCAACATTTCTTAGTGTGTTAATAGTGTCCATCTAGAAGCAGTGTTAAAAATACCAATATTGGCACAGTCAAATGCTAATTTGTGTATTAGGAACAAAGAATCTTGCACAATTTGGGGAAGTGACTTTACTTTGGCAGGCAGTGACTCTGAAAGGACTAGCAATACCACTGGACACTCAGCTGAACACAGCCTCGTGGTCGGTGCCTTAGCAACTGCAGTCTCTGCAGGTCGAGGCAGGAAAACTGTGGCTAGGAGTAGTATGGGGCTATCGCTCTATACGCAGCGTAAAATCAGTCTATTGTTACTGTGTCTAGCAGGGATGCAAGGGCTGCCAACATAACATTAAAAATCAAGTATTAAAAATAAAAAATGATTCAGAGAAGACCTTAAAAGACCAGGACCTGAAGATCGCTTTACAGCAAAAAATCTGAACAAACTCTTACTTATCTTAAGGGGCAAAGTAAGTCATAACTAAGTCTGTAAGTAATTAGGCGTGGAAGATGCTTCTGATTGTGCCTTCTTAACTCTATTAAGAGCAGTACAGAATTAATGTGAAACCTGGGTAATGTTGGAAACAGGATTATCAGTATTTAAGTTAATTTTTCCAGTAGTTACTTAACCTGGCTTAGATATTAGAACAGATTTTAATTATTCATTGAGATTAAAATTTGTTAATCTGTTTATCTAATGTTTACCTTAAGTCAAAGTCTTAACCCCATTTTTACAGTTTTTGGTCAGCATGTCAACAATGTTTGCTGTCCAGGAAGAACTTCTTTTGAATACAGTACCCGTCTAAGGGTTTTTTACAGATGTCAGTTTTCCCTCCCACTGGGTTTTGATGAACTCGAGTATGTATAGTCATGTCTGTCCAAGTCATCTGTGCCTCTTATTAGAAAAATACAGTTTATTTAAAAGCCCTACTGAGAGGCAAGTTGCTTCTCAATTCCAAAAGCAAACAAACTATGGGGGTTTTTTTGTCCAGAAATTGTGTCGTAAAATTCAGAAGTTTTGTTTTATTTAAAAAGAGTGTGAGGGTTAATATTTTATCCTTGTTCCTTTTTTATGTCAGTTATTTCATAACTTCCACCTCTATTAGATGCAGAAGGCGTTGGTATGTGGCCTTTTACTTTCTCTCACTGTGAAACCTTTTATTCGGATGTTACAGGTTTGGTGTTGTATTTCTTGATATATTTCATATAGCCAGCAAGTGTGCAGAGGGAAAGTTCTTTGATCAGCGCTTAGTCATCTGCCAGTTGAAATTCACTGCATTTCTGAGGAGATTTTCACCTACATCTAGGTAGTATTCGTTTTGTGGGAAAGTGAACATGCAACCTTGTTTTGCAGTCACTTCTGTCCTTTTTATTAACGGAATACAGATGTTGTGTGTTATCTTTGATATCCCCTTCCTGATGCAAAGGACTCGAGATCGGATACAGTTATTCATCACCTATCTCACACAATAAGAACTTCTGGGGTTTTCTAAATCCATATATGAACTTTTTTATGAAGAGAATTTTCTCAGAAATCTGTTTCTGAATTTGTTAAGAAGCTTCCTGGTGAAATTTGGGTATGGTGAAGAAGCCATTTATTTTGTTTAGCCTTTAACTGCTGTTACTCCCTTTTTTGTAATCAAATAAGAACACCCATTTTCCACAATAACAGGCATCAGAGTTACCAAAAATGTAATGCCAATCCTTTTGAAGTGTTTTAGCATGTTAAAAATAAATGGAATGTTCTTTCAAAAAGCCTTAATCTATATGTACTTATAGCATGTACTGCACATACTTATCTTTGCTTTTGATATTATAAAAAACTGCCAGTTGTTGTTATTCTGTGCATAGTTGACAACAAATATATTTTTTAAAAAACCCACACTGTTCTAATCAAATAAAACTTTCCTGGCCTCCTCTAACCCCCAATCTTGTTATCCATGCATATCTTTGTTAGAGATCTTACCTTTGGATATCTTGGTTTTGGTTAACTTTCTGTATTTCAACTGATTTCCGTTTAATTTCACTGAAGCTGACAGCAGAGGCGATGCAGTCAGTCTTTCTGTTCAGGATGGGTCTAGTTTCCTTTCAGAATCACATTCTATTTGACTTGAATGCTTTGGATGTCTTAAGTTGTAAATGTTTCCCAGTATTTTTTTTCTTACCTTTCCAATTTTATGTCACTTCATGACTTTACACGCATTAAATGTCACCTATGTGTAGGAACAATTTAAATACACCATTCCATTATTATTATTGCTGTAAAACTTTACATTTTTTAGATAGCTGCTGCTTTTTCCCTTTAGTGTAATCTACGCATATCGTAATTTTAACTTATAGTTTCAGTATATTGAAGAGTGTATACTCAGATCTTTGTCACTCATTGTGAAGCTGATGAACTAATTGCTCTTTTAATAACAGTTATCTAAAATATGCTATCATAAAGAGTTAAGTGTTCAAAACATTACTACTCATATTCACATAATTTTGACTGCCTAGAAAAGGAGGAATCTGTCTTCCAGGGATACCTTTCATAAGTAAGCATTCCATATGTGACGTACCAGCTTGTTCTTTGATGTTCTGTTTAAGTTAATTCACATCTAATTCTTACGCATCTTTGAGAGTAAGGTAACTTTCTTGCTGAATTTCCCGTTTCTGTCCCAGTGTTTTGGAATTTCTTTGTCACGCGCTTGTCGTTGTGCATGTTCACACTGTGCTTATGCGTTTATTCAGGAACCTGAACCCGAGAATTTTAGGTGCATCTAAACACCAGGACCCCTGTGGTGTTTGGATGTGCTAATGTTCCTTACTCTGCATAGCCTTCCTCTTCCTGATACGAGTAAGAGTGTAAATCTGATCCTGTGCTATCTATTTAGATGATTCAGAGCGTTTTCCTGTGGATTATTTTTGTCGGTGTCAGAGCATACATTTAATATTTTTTTTAATTATTTTAATCTTTCATTGGTTGCTTGTCCTTTTTATATAAAATTTGTGGACTAAGAATACTTCTATTTTTTGAGGTGCGATTTAAATTCTAAGGAGTGTCTATTGTATTTTCTAAATTTATCAGATTTAGGTTGTGTCATAAGACTATATCTCATATGGCACTCGCAATACTTAGTTGTTGTAAGTGCATGTCTGGCAACCCTCAAGTGTCTACAGATGGCTTAAGCTCAGCTCCAGAATTCTCTCATGGCTCCCTTTTACTTGTTTTTCCTTTCATACCACTGTCACGTTATCTTCATGAATTGGAAGTTAGAGGTGCTGCTGTATTCATGACTAGAAAATAAAATCAATCTGTAAAAAGATTGGAATTATTAGGAGTAATAAAAGAAGTAGAAATTACAAGCCTGTGAGAAGAATAGGGATGGTATTGTGGATGATACTGGCAGCTCTCCCAGCAGTTCAGAGCCCAGTTTACTAGCCCTAGACCAGCTTTTCAGTTGTCCCAAGAACATACTGCTCAGAAAAAGGTCTGCAGATGATAAACTCATCAGTGTAAAGCAAGCAGTGTGTTATGCTATCC
Source organism: Calonectris borealis (assembly GCF_964195595.1). Taxonomy (NCBI): domain Eukaryota; kingdom Metazoa; phylum Chordata; class Aves; order Procellariiformes; family Procellariidae; genus Calonectris; species Calonectris borealis. The sequence goes on from NC_134312.1 coordinate 133,225,321, forward strand.
AGCTCTGCATGGGCCACTTCTTTACACACAGAACCATTTTCAGATCTCCTACTGAAAATTCAGAAATCTGAAGGATAAATTACAGAAGATTCTATGTATAGATAAACCCACGTTTTTCCCTTGCTTTTCTGGGCTTTTTCGTTACTACTGAGAAATGCTTACCTAGTAAGGCTCTTCTGCTTCTACTTCCTTTAGGGTTTGAAGTCCAGTTTCCTTTTAATACATTATCTAATAGTTGTTCCTGTAATAAGATCTCAGAAACAAATACAAGTATTTTGTGTTACAGCAGAGTTAATTTAGTCTTGAATTAAAAAAATGAACATAAAAGAAATGCACATAAGTTCAATTACTATTACGAAAGTGAGTATTTAGTGTTTGTTAAGTATCTAAAATATGCAATTTTTCCAGCAACATGATTAGGGTATTATTTTTATAGCCTAATAATGGTTAAATAGTTTTTCACTGCTTGCCTAAAAGGTGTGTATCTTTTTTTTTTTTCTTCCCCCCTGACAAGCATGTTTCCTATTCTAATTTGCAGCTGATTCCTAAAAAGAAAAATGAATTGCCCTTGGTGCTGCTGAATCCCCCCCCTCTCTTTCTTTTTTAAAAAACTTTTCTCTTTTAGATTTGATTTGTCTGTGGAATATAGTCCATTCAGTGTTCTTTCCTATGTATGTATACATTCCTGTGCATAGACATATATTGTGAGGTACATTACTAAGAGCTTACTTCTACTGAGATACTTACTGACCAGAATAGTTCTGACATGCAAACTATATCAGTACAGGAAGTTATTCTGAAATAGTGGTGTTTTAAATTCATACCCAAACTTGTTTGTCACTCACTTCCCTTCTAGGCCAGTGTTGATTTAACACTATTATACTCTTAAGGAAATGTTAAGGAAGCTCAGAGTAATGTTACCTTCTGTTTTTTTCCTTGTATTCTATATTTAGTTTCACAATAATGGAAGCCAGTAGCAGCCACTTTAAGTTGACTAACACAGTATTTTTTTTTTTAAATGTGCCTTTTTGTGACAGTTTTACTTTCTAGTGTGAAGAATGCCTTAAGAGAGAGCTGTGTGGCTAGAAAAATAAATTTGTGTCTTGGGACTTTTACTTAGACATTGCTGCAGTATAAGGCTTGAGAAAAGGGAGCCTTCCAAGCTTATAAGTAACAGAAAAAATATAGCCAGTAGGGTGTGGTTATAACTGGAAGGAAGATCCCACCATTGCAACGGCCAGATCCCTGGTCAGCGAGTGCCTGTAGTGGTGTGAAAGTTGTCAGGGAATGGAAGAAAGGAGAGGAGGACCAGAGTCTTTCAGCACCCTATACATCATCTCATTTAATTTGAATTAATCACATGGGACAAATGCTTTTTCCAAATATCAGGGAATGATCAGAGGCGGAGCTTAAGACAAATTCAGTACCAGACTGAATGGTTGGCTTCTCCTCCCGCTTACTGTAAGATGGCATCTATCAACTAATGTAATTAGTGCAGTTGGCTGAGAAATCTCTTTTTACAGTGTGAAAAGCTTGTATTTTATTTCAGGTACAGTGGGTACAGTGAGGGTTGATTACTTCTGCGTATAGTTTGTATTTCTATAAAAGGCTTAGCTTTTGTATTTTTTAACTGCATTTGCAAAATACTGTTTAGGTTAAAATAATAAACTTTCAGCAATTATGTCAGAAAAGGAAACTGCAAATTTGTGGGTAACTATTCATCATAAATCTTGCTCCTAAACATATGTTATGAACAAGCTACTAAAGTAGGATATGATCTGAGTTCCATTTTGTTTAAAACAGAATTGTATTCGGTCTGCCTTATAAGGAGTGAAGAGTATCTGAACCCTGAGAAACTGTGAGGACTGGGAATATTCTTTTAGTATAAGGGATGTGAAGTGGTGCTTTGGGTTTGTTGTGTGGTTTTTTTTTTTTTTAAAAGGTGCCCAAAATAACCACTGGGAAGTTGGTTGCATAATAATTGCATTGCATTAAAAAATAATTTTTGTGTATAGAGAACAAGTTCATATCTTCTCTTCTTCATTTCTTGTTTTTGTTACATTTCGTGATGCTTTTAAAGCAATGCATCCCCCTGATCGCTTTGTGTCCCTGCATCTGGGTAGATAACAGAAAGATTTGAGGAAGTTCCATTTCACACATTTTTTACTTTCCCAAGATTGACAGGGAGCTAATAGATAAAACAGTTAAGCAGAAATGGATCAAAGTATCCAAAGTAACGTGTACTTTGCAATCTGTTCTACTGTGCTCTTCCTCCCCTGGGATTCTCTAAGATTGCGGTGAGTGGTTTAAGTAGTATACTTAATATACTAATTTAAAAGATGAAAATACAAATGTCCACCAGCAAATAGTTCCTTTGACAAGGAATCAATATTTCTTTCAAACTCTGTAAAGATTCAGCCTTGAGTCAATGACAGTAGCATTTTCTCTTGAAAGGAAAAAGGAGTTTAGGTTTATTGGAAGTAGTACACAGCATGCATACACGCACACGCATGCAAAATTTTGGCTGTCTTACAATGAAAACTGGCACCTATCCTTATTGGTCATCTTAATTTTAGAACACCCAAGACAAATACAAGTTCGTTACATTAAAATATCTTTTTTTACTTTCTGATTTTAAAAGTTGCCAGGATGTTCTGTGCAGTATTCCAAAGTGTACATTGGAATTTTTTTATATATGTACACACTCTCTCACACATACATGCTCAGGATTTGTTAGTGCAGTTTGTTTCCAACTTTAGTTGGAATATTTTGAAAAAAGAATCTTTTGAAAGAGAAATGTTGATCTAGGAAAAGCATGTGTTTGAGCACAGAGATGTGTGTGGACAGTTGCTGTGCACTTATACACGGTACTGAAATGACCAGGTACAAAAGGATACTTTCAGCAATAATTCATGTACATAAATTTTCCTGAATACTTGAAAAATACATAAATTAGTGCAGCAAAAGCACAGCTTTAGAATGCTGCCCCTACTCCCCCATTACTAGAACTAATCAGTGCACATTTTGGTGTGTATAGATAAGGGGAAAGTCTGGAGCAAGGAAGACATACCCTCGGTGGAAAAGGGTCAGGTTAGAGAATACTTAAGCGAACTGGACATACATAAGTCCATGGGCCCTGACAGGATGCACACATGAGTGCTGAGGGACCTGGCAGATGTCATTGCGAGGCCACTCTTGATTATCTTCTAATGATCATGGTGACTGGGAAAGGTGCTTGAGGAATGAAGGAAAGCAAATGTCACTCCTATCTTCAAAAAGGACAAAAAGGAGGATCCAGGGACCTACAGGATGGTCAGCCACACCTTGATTCCTGGGAAGGGGATGGAACAACCAGTCCTGGAAACCATTTACATGTACAGGAAGGACAAAAATGTAACCAGGGTCAGTCAGCATGGATTTGCAAAAGTGAAATCATGTTTGACCAACCTGAAGGGAGGGTGCAAAGAGGATGGAGCCAGGCTCTTTTCAGTGGTGCCCAGTGATGGGACCAGAGGCAATGGGCACCAACTGAAACACAGGAGGTTCCCTCTGAACATCAAGAAGCACTTTTTCACTTTGAGGGTGATGGAGCCGTGGCACAGGTTGCCCAGGGAGGTTGTGGAGTCTCCCTCCTTGGAGATATTCAAAAGCTGCCTGGAGATGGTTCTGGGCAACCAGCTCTAGGTGGCCCTGCTTGAGCAGGGGGGTTGGACAAGATGACTTCCAGAGGTCTCTTCCAACCTCAGCCTGTCTGTGATTCTGTGAAATAGATCTGAGACTTCCTCATTAAATAGAGGAAAAGTATTCTCAGATTTATTTTATTCACTACACCCATAGAAGGAATAGGAAGAGAATGCACAAAAAGTTGAAATTGTAGTTAGTATATTTGTGTATGTAAGTTAACTTATAGTCAGTGCTGCTTAGGTTGGTTTGCACGTAATGCCTAGATAATCCTTCAGATGACATTGATAAGAATGCAGTTTTTTACTTACTTTTGAACAGCTGCTGTTAAGTTCTGAAATTCTTTCCTTGTGTGGCAAGGAGTGTTGCTTTTCAGGAGATTTTCAAATTCTGTGCAGAAAATACTGAATTAAGTGCAGAGCACAAAAAGACTAGAAGATCCCCTGCCCTTTAGAGCTTTCTGGCGACTATTTTCTCACAGAAGGGGGGGAATGCTGAAGACTGGCAGCTTTTATAGAATAGACTCTCCTTGAGAAGAGAGGCAATGAGATTCTTTTCATCACCAGAGAATTCTCAGTGGCAGGTGGAGAGTTTATCGCTGCTTTGCAGGGAAATGTCTTGAGTCTTACACTGAGCATTAGCATCGCTGCAGCATAGTGGTCTTCATTCAAATGTAAAAAGGAGGGCTTTCCTAAGAGATCTGATCTGTTTGATACATTCTAGGTGTGCTTTAAGAGGACTAAATTCTTAAAATGATTGGTCTCCATTAATGGGTTGTGAATCTGGAATGGAGACTATGAACCAAACAATATGGGCCTAAGCACAAAAGCTTGGGGATCGCTGACTTGTTACTGTCAACTCTGTTATTGTCTAGGTTCTGATGCATCCCTAAAAGCTTAAGCCACATAGTTACTGAACTAACACTGCCTTTTGTAACACATACAATTTACTTTTTGTGTCTTAATTATGCAAATAGTGTTGCTCTGTGTTTTTTATCTACATTTGGGAGCGTGTAGTTCATTGAATTCAGTGGCACTGGTATTTTCAACATACTGTGAATTTATAAACATTTTAGGAAGATGCACCACTAATGTAAATTTATTCCACTCTCTTCCTCTGTCAGGAAGAAGGAAATATCAAAGAAATTGCAATAACTCACCATGTAAAGGAAGGACATGAGAAAGCAGACCCTTCACAGTTTGAACTTCTGAAAGTACTAGGACAAGGATCCTTTGGAAAGGTTGGTAACTTAACTCTTGTGGAGCCAGTTATTCAGGAATATAGCATTGAATAATATTAGGAGTGAAATATTTAGAACAGCCACAATCTTGCATTAAGGCAATGTTGCAAGAGAAAACTGCTTTCTAAATAAGTGTTAACTAGCCACTGTAATTGTGGCAGATATTTTTAAAGCAGTAAATTTTCTTTTCTAGTTTGTATGATATGTAGATCTCAAAGATCCATAGTAAAATTGGCTTGATACGAAATAATCAGGTATTCACTGTTAAAATGGAATGTCATTTTTGTATAACTACTCTTCTTCTGTTTTTGGGGGGGTGAGGGTTGAAAGGTTTTTTTGATAAGTATTCCTAGTTCCTACCTTGCTAATGGTAGGTTATCACCAGTACAGACCACTCTTTCAGTGAAGAAATTTTTCTGAATGTCCAATCTAAACCTCCCTTGGCACAACTTGAGGCCATTTCCTCTCGTCCTATCGCTGGTTACTTGGGAGGAGAGACCAACACCCACCTCGCTACAACCTCCTTTCAGGTAGTTGTAGAGCGCGATGAGGTCTCCCCTCAGCCTCCTCTTCTCCAGACTAAACAACCCCAGTTCCCTCAGCCGCTCCTCATAAGACTTGTGCTCCAGGCCCTTCACCAGCTTCGTTGCCCTCCTTTGGACACGCTCCAGCACCTCCATGTCCTTCTTGTGGTGAGGGGCCCAAAACTGAACACAGTATTCGAGGTGCGGCCTCACCAGTGCCGAGTACAGGGGCACCATCACCTCCCTACTCCTGCTGGCCACACGATTTCTGATACAGGCCAGGATGCCGTTGGCCTTCTTGGCCACCTGGGCACACTGCCGGCTCATGTTCAGCCGGCTGTCAACCAGCACCCCCAGGTCCTTTTCCTCCGGGCAGCTTTCCAGCCACCCTTCCCCAAGCCTGTAGCGTTGCCTGGGGTTGTTGTGGCCGAAGTGCAGGACCCGGCACTTGGCCTTGTTGAACCTCATACAGTTGGCCTCGGCCCATCGATCCAGCCTGTCCAGGTCCCTCTGCAGAGCCTTCCTACCCTCCAGCAGATCAACACTCCCGCCCAGCTTGGTGTCATCTGCAAACTTACTGAGGAGGGAGCACTCGATCCCCTCGTCCAGATCATTGATAAAGATATTGAACAAGATCGGCCCCAAAAAACTGAGCCCTGGGGAACACTGCTTGTGACCGGCCGCCAACTGGATTTAACTGCATTCACCACAACTCTCTGGGCTCGGCCGTCCAGCCAGCGAAGAGTGCACCTGTCTAAGCCGTGAGCCGCCAGTTTCTCTACGAGAATGCTGTGGGAGACAGTGTCAAAGGCTTTACTGAAGTCCAGGTAGACCACATCCACAGCCTTTCCCTCATCCACTAGGCGGGTCACATGGTCATAGGAGGAGATCAGGTTGGTCAAGCAGGACCTGCCTTTCATGAACCCATGCTGGCTGAGCCTGATCCCCTGGTTGTCCCGGACATGGCTCGTGAGCGCCCTCAAAACGAACCGCTCCATAATCTTCCCCGGCAGCAAGGTCAGGCTGGCTGGCCTGTAGTTCCCCGGATCCTCCTTCCGGCCCTTCTTGTAGGTGGGCGTCACATTGGCAAGCCTCCAGTCGTCCGGGACCTCCCCTGTTAACCAGGGCTGATAGATGATGGAGATTGGCTTGGCAAGCTCCTCCACCAGCTCCCTCAGTTTTGTTATGCATTGATTCATATAGTTTTCTGGATCAACTTTTGTACACACATTTATTTTCATATCTGACAATTATTTTATTAGCACTTTTGCTGTGCCGTCTTATGAATTTTAATAAGGCAAAACTATTTAGAGATTAATATTAAAAAGCCGAATTTTGTACTTCAAATTTGTCTCAACTTCTGAGAGAATCCAAATTTATCCTTTCTTTTATTCACTGAAATCAATTAAGTTAAACCAAAATTAATTTGGCAGACTGTTTGTCTTGAATGAACCTTTTTAGAAATGAAGGAACCTTTTATGAAATGAAGGAATAGTAGGAAAAACTGCAAGGAAATTTTTGTTTGGTTTTGCAGAATCTAAAACTGTCGAAGCTAATAATAATATTGGGAGGAATAATAAGGTTGAAATAATACAGACTACTTGAATTTCATAGCAAAGTCTTGATCTGACTTGCCTTTATTTTCTTTTAAGAATTCTTTTTCATTTTCCATGCAGGTCTTTCTTGTCAAAAAAATCTCAGGATCAGATGCTAGACAGCTTTATGCAATGAAGGTATTGAAAAAGGCCACCTTGAAAGGTAAGCATTGTTTAAAGAGAAAAGAAAAAAAAGAGAAATCAGGGACATTATACCAAAACTTAATCTTTATACACATGCTGTTCTACAGATTGTATTTTAGAACTTTCTTCTATCAAACAACAAATAGCAGAATACACTGCCTTGTATTGCAAACCCAGAAGAATTAAGTAAACAGTACTGTATTGATAGTTATAGGGGAAAGTAGGTTACTTTCCATGCTAAGTCCGTTAGGTGATTGTGGTTTAATAGAGTAGTTGTGTTACATCTGCCACCTGACTTGCTCCTGAGCTGTTATTTGAAACTTAATATCCTTCTTTTTTTCATTTGCTGTGTATCACCAAGGATACAGTTAATGCCTTTCACTCAGTTTATATTTAGGTCATGATATTTAAAAGTGCATTGTATCGGCTGTTTTATTCTAAAAGTTCTAAGCACAGGAGTTTAAGTCTTTCTTTAAAAGAGAAGTATACAGTACCTTTTCCCAAAACTTTTGGCACTTGTTCTGGATGTAAAATATATTTGTTAAAATCTGAAGTTAATATCTAAGTTGTTTGAGCAAAAATGAGTTTTAAAATGTTTTGTTTCTGGAGTGTTTTTGGTCTTGAATGGTATCAGTAACAAAACAAGTTCAAACCTGAACAATCTCAATTCTGTCATGGAGAATTCCGTAAGAAAAAAGAAATAATGTATTTTTTACTGTAGATTAAAATGAAAGTGGTCTTTCACACTAATCCCTTAACCAGAATGTGTATTTGTTGCTTTATGCCATTGTTTAATACTTTTGTCTATTTGTAGTTCTTCCAACTCACGACTGCACTGAAATTGCAATGATAATTTTGGGGTAGTTCCAACAACTTGCAGTACTTCACCTGGGTTACTGATTATTATATTGATTTGCAATTTTAACATACGGTTTCATCTGAAAATATTCATAGAATGATGGAGAGAACAAAACTCGCATTGAATTGTGAACTTCTGCTAAAATGTTGAACCTGTAACTTAAAACCGTTACAGAGGGTGTAAGTGTTTTTCAACAGTTTCTTGTATTTTGATTCCTCTGTGTTTTGTGGCAGGTGTTATTCTCATTATTTACTTCCTATTTTTCTGAAATTGATTTCCACTCATTTAAGGCACTTTGATATCCTCAGTAGCCTTTCATTCTCCAGCCTGTTAATAGCTCAAAACTGGAGTCAAAGGTCATTCAGCAGTTGCTTTTTTAAGATGTTTGAGGACTTCTCTCCATCACCTTTTGATTGTGGTTTAACCTTATGTGTAAAAATTACAGTCCAAGCTGTGGATCTAGTTTTGCCTAGATGGCAGAGACTGATAAATAATGAAAGTGGAGCTTGACTTTTGGTTGGAAAAGGAGACCCGTGGGCACTAAGAATTCAAAGATGCAAAAGGCTTGAGGAGAAAGGTGACACTAGCAGGAGGATGCTGCACTTTTCAACACTTTGTATCTGAATTTTCAGATGCTTTTGAGTGTCTTTTGGTTGCGATTCGTATTTTAGGAAGAGTGGAGTTGCAAGCAAATGAAGGTTACTGTTGAAATCTTAATATGAAATTAACGGAAATTAATTTTTTTCCATAATTGCACCATTTTTTGAGATCTAATATTGTAATTTTAAATAATATACTGTAGTACTTGATTTGTCTAAGGTTCTTTAGCTCTTTCAAATCTATTTCATAAAGTTATTTTTGCGTACTAAAATTAAAGATAAAAATGCCCTTTAAGACCGCTTCTTAGTTGAAAGCAGTGTGCATGATTCACAAATCAAATTTAGAGAGAATATTTTCATAGGAATGCAACTATATTAGCCAGAACACGTTGATGTAACTACACAGTCCAACCTTCTAACGTTTTGAGCAAATCCACGAATATACACATACAACTTTGTTTAGTGCAGAGACGAGTTTATTAATACATTCTGATAGAAGGTATCATCTTTCAGTGCCCCCTTATGATGGGGAGAGAGAGAAACAGGGCCAAAGCGTTGCTAGAGAGCCTGGCATCAAATATATTAAGAAAAATACCAGAGGGTAGTGGTCAACGGCTCAATGTCCAGATGGAGATCGGTGACAAGTGGTGTCCCGCAGGGGTCCATATTGGAACCGGTACTGTTTGGTATGTTCATCAGTGACATAGTAGGATTGAGTGCACCCTCAGCAAGTCTGCAGGTGACACCAAGCTGAGTGGTGCGGTCGACATGCCTGCGGGACGGGATGCCATCCAGAGGGACCTGGACAGGCTCGAGAAGTGGGCCCATGTGAACCTCATGAGGTTCAACAAGGCCAACTGCAAGGTCCTGCACCTGGGTCGGGGCAACCCCCGGTATCAATACAGGCTGGGGGATGAAGGGATTGAGAGCAGCCCTGCCGAGAAGGACTTGGGGGTACTGGTGGACGAAAAGCTGGACATGAGCCAGCAATGTGCGCTCGCAGCCCAGGAGGCCAACCGCATCCTGGGCTGCATCAAACGAAGCGTGGCCAGCAGGTCGAGGGAGGTGATTCTGCCCCTCTGCTCTGCTCTGGTGAGACCCCACCTGCAGTACTGCGTCCAGCTCTGGAGCCTTCAGCTCTAGAAAGACATGGACCTGTTGGAGCAGGTCCAGAGGAGGGCCACAAAAATGATCAGAGGGATGGAATGGCTCTCCTATGAAGAAAGGCTGAGAGAGTTGGGGTTGTTCAGCCTGGAGAAGAGAAGGCCTCGGGGAGACCTTATTGCGGCCTTTCAGCACCTACAGGGGGCTTATAAGAAAGATGGGGACAGACTTTTTAGCAGGGCCTGTTGTGACAGGACAAGGGGGAATGGTTTTAAACTAAAGGAGGCTAGATTTAGACTAGATATAAGGAAGAAATTTTTTACAGTGAGGGTGGTGTAACACTGGCTCAGGTTGCCCAGAGAGGTGGTAGATGCCCCATCCCTGGAAACATTCAAGGTCAGGTTGGACGGGGCTCTGAGCAACCTGATCTAGTTGAAGATGTCCCTGCCCACAGCAGGGGGGTTGGACTAGATGACCTTTAAAGGTCCCTTCCAACCCAAACTATTCTATGATTCTAAATTAGTACTTCCAGCAGTGCACATATGGAAACTATAGTCAACAAAAGCCAGAATTTTTAATGGCTAATACTAATGTCTGAAATAGGCTCATACTTTTTTTTTGGTTGAGACTTTGTAAATCCAGACTTTCTCTAGCTTTTCAGAAATAAGGCTTGTTATCCATGTAACTGTTGCATAGCTATAGGCACTTAAAGTCTTTTGAATTTTTTTCTCAACTGAATCTACCTAAAAAAAGAATATTCTCAATTTTGATTTTGTAATTCACATGAACACTTGGAACAGTGAAATCGCACAACTGTCTTGTGACTTTTTCATTACTTTAGATGTAAAGGTCAAAATTCAAATGTGATGTTTGCTCTGTGAGCACTTATTTCATGTGCTTCCATTTTTAGGAATCGGTTGTGCAGGGAGATGGGAACTTGATAGCTTCATTCATGAAAATGTATCTATGTAACTTTATTTCACAAGTACCTGTATTATTGTAAGTGCCTGTTTCTGGGAATAGATAGCTAAACTTCTAAAAGATCCTTTTGCTTCTTGACTTTTTCCTGCCTTGTTATGTTTTAATATCTGAGAATTCTGGCTTGTTAACTGTACAAGGAATGCCAGCAACTTAAATTTTGGACTTGATTGCTCTGGGGCGCTTCCTTCAAGAAGTTCTAACATTTGGGAAAGGGGCAGTAACAAAATGCAGAATAAGGGAAAGAAAGAGAAATGCAACATCTTAAACCACTGTAGCAAACTTTGCTAGCTCTCATCTGTAAGAGTTCTGAATTTTATCTGTGTCCTGGCGGATTTGGAAGCTTTGGATGGGAACCAGGCACTGCCTGGAGTGGCAGGGGAGTTGCCTAGGACAGCTGAAGCAGGTGCTGTGCTCAGCTGACTGACCTGCCTGTCTTCATGGATTGCCAGCCCCATATGCGAGGCATCTGCACGTGGTTCTACGTTAGTTTAATCTGTAGTGGCATAGGAGCAGATACATGTCCCATTCTGAGCCACCACAGTGGGGACAGCACAGGCAGCTTGAGCAGTAACTGTTTCTGATGTCTGATATACTCCTATGCACAGGTTTACTCTCAGTAAACCGTTTTAAGATCAAAAAGATTGTCTGAAGTACACACTACATTGAATGGATTTTTTTTTGATTGTAAGTTCATAATAAAGGAAGGAAATAAAAAAAAATTTCCCTTCCAAATTTTGCGGGTACTTAGTATCTTAATAGTACAAGTTATTTGAATGTGTTAAACCAATATAAGCATCTCTGCGATAGTATAATTGTATTTATAAGTTTGTTTTGCTATAACTTTAATTCTCCCTATTTTTCAACAGTAGACAAAATGGTTATGTTTTCTATACATAGCTGTGGTAGTTTTGCTCTACTGTTTAAAAGGTTAACTAAGTATAGGGCAGACTGAAGGGTGGTTATGTTGTCTCTTGTGCTTTTGTTAAATTTATTTACCCAGTGTCAGATTTTGCCAATAGCAGAAACTGAAGCAAATTGAAATGCATAAAAAGATTTATCAGAAAACTCTGCACTGTGAAATTAATTTTCTCTTAAGTCTTTTCTGTGTAAAGTGTAGTGACCTGCAGACAATTGTAATACTACGGGACACAATGTGAAGTACATCAGGAAATGTAGGATAAATACTGATTCACAATGTAAATTTTTTTTTTTTTAATTTATTAAATTTAATTTTGCTCATGTTCTATTGTAGTTCGAGATCGGGTTCGGACAAAAATGGAACGTGATATCCTAGTAGAAGTTAACCATCCTTTCATTGTCAAGTTACATTATGGTGAGTTGCAGAAAAATTCATTTTTATATTGTAAAAATGGGTGCTTGTCAAGATAGTACCTAATATTTGCTTTGTGGTTCAGAGAATCATAGAAAATTAGTGTGCTATCTAAATCCTGATCATGCAAAGATTTGCTGTGTAGTAATTCTCATGCAAAGTAAGCACATGGCTAACTTCGTGCACAGTGTTATATCTTTATAGGACTGAGAGTCTTGTAGCCCTTTGCTTTATTAAAAAGCAGTTATCTATTTATGTCTAGCCATTCTTTTCCAAAACCTCTTATCTTTTGTATATGTCATTCACTTTTAATTATTTCTTATCCTTGCTTTATTTACTCCGTCAAAACATATGCAATGGCATTACTTCCAGTTGCATCAAAGTTGGTGGGAATATGCCTTTTAATTTTAATAGTATGGACAGCCATAAAAAATTATTTATGTGGAGGGGGGGAGGAAATCAGTACTCTTAACATGTCATGCAGAAAGTAAAAGATAGAGAAAAAAGAGAATAGTTTCTGTTGTTCATTTTTTTCAGTTTGTTTTTCTTTTAGGATCCAGTTTTTCCTATAGTTCAAACCTCAGATCTCTATCACTCTCTGATATGGCTTAAATAATGTAGCTTTCACTATTTTACTTGTCATTCTGTTGCAAACTAGACGAGATGTGCCTGTTAAGCTAAGTTTCCACAGGTTTTAGAATACATGCATTAGTTACTAATCTGCCCTCTTAAATCTAGGCTTTTTACTTCCAAAATCTGGAATGAAATGCTGACTAACCTAAGTATAGGTTTGTTTTTTTTTTTAGAAATTCCTTTGGTGACTTGCTTTGCTTTTACATGGCATGAGAGTTCATTGGCCCATGATAGAGGAACAGTTACTTAATTCATTTAAATAAATTTTTCCACAAAGGTGAAAGAAGAATAATTAATTTTGATAATGAAAATAAGGGTGAATTATTGGGTATGTTATTCTTCTGATCATGGGTAAAATTAGATGATGTTTAATTTTTTTAATTGATCTTTTCAGCTTTTCAAACAGAAGGGAAGCTATATCTTATTTTGGATTTTCTCAGGGGAGGAGACTTGTTTACACGTTTATCCAAAGAGGTAAACTTTTTCAATTTGAAAATCGTCTATTGATAAAATTTGACTATAAATTGCCTATAATTAGGAGAGTTTACTTTTTAAATTCAGTTTTCATTGAATAAAATTTCGAATATCTTTTTTTTAACCAGCTAGGTTTTTTGTTTGCTTGGGTTTTTTGCACAAAGTAGTCACTGCATGAAAATGCTGTTGGTAATTTGCATTGTTTCTGGAAAAAGGCTTAGACAAGCAGTCTTTCTGTGCTTCTTTTTACACCTTGCAAAATTTTCTTCTCTTATTGCTACCATGTTTAAAGTTGAGTCTCAGAGCATGGATTTATATAAAGTAGTTGTATTCAAATTAACTGATGTGTGTCTGGTTTTAATATCCAGAATTTAGTGTCAGGGGTTTTTTTTATGATTTACATATGAACACAAAATTACATTATTTATAAATGTAAAAAAAGCAAGAATTGTATACCACTTATTTTAGTAATTTTCCGAACATGAGCACTTTGCCTTTGACATACTGGTGATATCTCTGTGTACATATGTGAAATAATGGCTTTGAAAATTTTTATTACCTCAAATTAATTTGATTATAACTTCTGAAATAAATGCTAACATTTCATATATCAGAATTTTGTAAATTTTTTTGGCATTACTCATGTGCAAAAACTTTGAACAAATACATATGGTAGGATAGAGATATAAATATATCCAATGTATATCTGATAGCCAGAACTTGTAATTGTAGCTGCCTTCCATTTTTCCTTGCTGCAGAGTATCCGGGACAGTTGGGTCACCACTACAAAGCTATATGGTTATTAAGACGAGAGTAGAATGCAATGCATTTTTGTGTATAGATATATCATCATTTCTGTGCTGACCACATAAATTATTACATTTAATTCAGAGAAACCAGCTGTTTCAAGTTGCTTTTTTTAGTTTGTTTTGCCCCAGATAAGTAGAAAGTTACTAGTACTCTAAAATTGAGATACTTTTTTCTTAAAATTCATAGTTCTTTCTTGATTCCCAAGAAAGAATGTATATCGGCTTTCCTGCTGATGACTTTTTCATCTTGAGGCACTCAAATTTTAAAAGATTGAATATGGTTAGATAAGAAATATTCATTATAGGCACCTGAATCTAAGCTAATTGTTCATAGCTGATGGAGTGAAATGGGCATGCTGGATGCAATTAATGTCATCCTTATATCAATTCATGTGATTTTAAAATAGATCAGATGAACTACAGCCTAAAAGTTCCTGCTTTTTCCCCATTGACTACAAAGGGAAAAGTGATTAATTCAGAGCTAGATGTCTACACTGCAGATGTTTAAGGTTAGGAGAGATGAATTCCATGCAATGTTTTTAAAGAACATAGTGTGGGTGTATTATGATCCTCATGGGATCTATCATTATTTGAGCTTTTAAATGTTTCTTATAGAGATTTCTCTTCTTGAATGTGCCTGTACTGATTATTGGCTCTTTTGTAGAAGTAACATCAGCAACAACCTTTGTACAAGCTTTGGTATCACTTTCTCCCCTTAAACTACTAAGGGGAAAATATATGGTATTCTCCATTCTTAACTCTTGCTTAAAATAACGTTCATCCGTGCTCCCCATTGTGTTCTTTTTTCCAGGTCCATGTGCTGTATCTAAAGTGTTAGTCGTAAATTCTTTTTTTTTTTTTTTTTAAAAAAAAAAAGGCTCAGAGCAGTAACTGAGGTGGAATCAAATCATGCAGGATTTTTTTTTATTTTTATCTCTTTTTCTAAATTCTCAGAAAAGTTTAATTGTAATGTGTTCTGTCAGTGGATCACAACAGCTGTGGATATAATTGGGACAACATGTTCATTTCATTGAATGTAAACAGGGATTAGTTTATCTTCCTAACAGAAAATGTGGGATTGCTATCTGAGACCTTACCTGTGCTCTTACATAGGCTGTTTCCTTAGTTTACTCTTTGATCTACCTTTTCTGCAGTTACATCTCAGGCTGCATCTTGGGGTTTTTACCATCACTGTAACTTCTTTCTCGTAGTACTTCGAGACAGTCTCCTCAAAACCAAGATGCATATGCTTTTCTTGTCTCTCTGACTGTAGATGAAATTCAGGCATTTGGACTTCTTTAGTCTATTTGTTGTCTGGAAATGAAATGGTCACATCCAATAAAGAGGTAGTCACATTCTTTAAATGCTTCCCAAAATTTTTCAGTCCCACTACAATGTATCTGTCTGTTCTCTTGAACAATCAGAAGCAAATAACCTCAGTTTTGCAGAAAGAATAATATGATATTGGCTTCAGAAGTTCTTTTTCAAGTATGTACTGGGAAATAGTATTGATTATAAAATCCTACTTTTTGTCTAACCAAGAAATTTGAATTTTTAGGGTTTTGTATAGAAATTAATTCAAGTATTATGAAGAACCGTTCTGCAAAACCACTGTTACCATTGTTTAGTTGGTGCTGGTGTAAGCTTTACAGATTTTACATGTAAAATACATTGTTTTGCTTTTTCAGGTAATGTTCACAGAAGACGATGTTAAATTTTACCTGGCAGAATTAGCGCTTGCTTTAGACCATCTACATAGTCTTGGAATAATATACCGGGACCTAAAACCAGAAAAGTAAGACTCCTCTACGGCAAATGCAGTGTATTAATTTGATTTGTATAGCACTTCTACCTACGCACTTCTCTTTCCAGCTGTTAAACTTCAGTAATTTACTTTATAAACTGAACAGCAGGGAGGTGGGGGAAGCTTGTGGGCTATTTTAATTAAAAAGGTTGGATTTCATTTCCACTCGAACATGAGCATCTAGTTTCAGAGTGATATGCCAAGTACTATAATCCATGTTACTTTAAGTAAAGAGTATACTGAAATATTCCTACCTTTCATTTTCCAGGTATTTTAGGGTGTACAATAGAGAAGAGGTCTTCTTGGCCTTTTGTTTTTGTCATTATTGTAGAATTTCTGGACAAGAGATAAACTTAGAACAAATGCACGATACAAAGTTACAGTTGAATGTTGTATCTTTGCATTTGAAAGCCTAACAGCAAACATCTTTTTCAATGTTGATTTTTAAAATCCGCTGCATTAAGAGTAGAATGGAGTTTAAATTTGGAAGTAAAACATGAGAATAGTAAGTCACAGGCTTTATTTAACGTATTGACTATCACATAATTACACTGAAAACTTAAAATAAGCTTGAAGTTACAATTCTGGTATGGTGTTGTATCTCAATGTGTTAGTCATCCGTGCTGCATTCAAATGACTGAATCCTGTCTCCTGTTTATGTCTTTCCTCCAGTAATTTTTTTAGTTTTAGAAGATGTAAAGAAGAAAATGTCAGTCCTATCATATGGAGCATTTGAACCTTTCAGATACAAATGTATGCTGTAGTGTTACTCTCTACCTGGAGAGGAACCTAAGTGACAATATAATGCGTGCATCTCCTCTGTAGTGCTTAGTCAGATAGTTAACATACGCTGCCTCATTGCAAGGAAATCTATAATAACTCTGAAGTCCTGATGTCCTTGGTGATACCACTTCTCTGTTATGGCTATATGGAGAACCTGAAAAGTCTGTGTGAGATAACTGTCTCATGTAAAGTATTAGTGGAAAAGAGCAAAAGTGGGTAACAAGTATCACAGAACCTGGCTGTTACGTGGAACTTCCGTTGGGATAGGTTGTTCTTTGTGCATCTCCTGGAAAAAAGACACAAATTTAAAAATGTTTAGCCCTGACTGACGAGAAGGGAAAGATTCATACTCAAATCAGGAATTTGGAGACTTTTGGCATGGGGTTGCATTTAACAAATGAACAGGGAATGAATTATGTTAAACTTTGAGAGTGTTCTGTTAAGTAATTCTGAAGTGGGGAAAAATAAGCTTACCAAGTGGAAAAAGATCTTTAAAATGCAAAGAGAAAGAACTTTAGTTATTTTGCTAACATTTATTTCCAAGAGGAAAAGCACAAAATAGTAATTGTCAGAAGACTAAATAGCTACTGCCCCAAACATAGTTCGGGGGGTTTTTTTAAAATCATATGTGTCTATACCTATTGAAAAACCTTGGTTTTAAGCCTTGGGTGTATCTGATTAAAAAACCTATTCAAGGTTGAAATTACTTGCATGTTATGATGAGATAGTAGTAACTCACAGGCTGTATCTATACTGTGGGGCTGTTTTCCACTGGGAAGCTGCAAGGAGGAAAAGGGATGGGCAGGGGGAATGGACAAGTAGTGTGTGCCTGGGTCACGTCTCATCCCCAGGATGAAACGCAGCTCCCCACAGGAGAAGCTGGAGGAACTAAGTCTGCTGTGTAGGTCATGTTACAGAGTCCAGTTCTTGAATACTTTGCATGCTTTGAATTGCAATTATATTCAGTGGTGGTTAAGGATAGTTGGCATCTCAGAGAAGTGTGGCCTTTTTTTGTGATTTAAATAAACAGGCGAAAGCACAAGGTCTGCTCTAAGTGTAGGACCCATGGGTCCTGTCCTTTGGTACAACATGAGAGTACTTATTACTTGATGTTATTTGAAGTGGTCAACACCCTTGGAAACGGTAATTACAAATGAATACCCATTTTGTATACATATGCAAACATACATTGTATTAACATGTCTTGCTCGGTTTAAGAGAAATAGAGCTACATCTCTATTTTTAACAGTTGTGATAATGACACATGCTGCAGATGGCCAAACCTGAAATTTCAAGATAGATGTTACTACATACCGTGCTGAATTTAACCAAATAGTTAAATAAAACTCTGATATGCTGATGATGTTTCATAATCTTTAAAAAGAAAGAATTGAAGGAAAAGAAAATGTGTATTTTCAAAGTGTCTCCTCCTAATGATTCATTTTCATGTATGTTCAATTCTGCTTGTCTTTGTGTATGCTGTTCTGTTTATTCTTAAATATTGTCAGTACATTGCCTGAAACAACAGTTAAAAGATATTTTAATTAGTTTATTCTTTTTATTGTTTTTTAGCATCCTGCTTGATGAGGAAGGACATATCAAATTGACAGGTGAATAAAGGGAAATTGCAGTTTTCTGTTCATAATAAAATCTTTGCATTTTCCTTTTTTTGGTAAAGTAATATGGTAAAATAAGTAATTTTAACTGGTAGGTAATTTTGCTGTGGAGCAAATAGTGTAATTAGTTTGACATAAATATATAAATATATAAATAAAATATCTGCTTTACAAGTATATCTAATGTTATGGACCTGTGATAATGCAGGGAGCGGAGGAGAATTCTGTAATTCCCATATGTGTATTTGCGTGTATATACAAATGATATAAGCATCTCATTTCACATGGTATTAACCATGAGTGATTTAAAAAAAAAAAAATTACATTTAGAACTATTCTTTTTTTCTTCCAGATTTTGGCTTAAGTAAGGAGTCAATTGATCACGAAAAAAAAGCCTACTCTTTCTGTGGAACAGTGGAATATATGGCACCAGAAGTCGTTAATAGACGAGGTCATACACAGAGTGCAGACTGGTGGTCTTTTGGTGTTTTAATGGTAGGTTTCTGGTAAATGTCAATAATTGCAAAACTGTGCTTTGCAAGGTTTGGTGAAACAAACCAAACATTAAACTGTAAGGTGAGCCTTAAATGAATTCTAACTACCAAAAAAGTCTAAATTATATGAAATTAATAACAATACCACAGAGTTTGGATCAAGAACATGGACTAGGTTTCATATCAACACCAACAATATGCCATGTTTTTGTTATCATTGAATTGAAATACTATGCATCTATTGCATTTTGAATGTTACGGAGACTAATAGGAATACTAAAGTATACGGGAAAAATACTGTCTCTTCCAAGGTGGGGAAGAAATTTAGATCCAAATTTTAAATTTGAATTTATTCTCAAGTGGAAAAAAATGAGTGATAACTTTCTAATTAGTCTCCAGTGTAATTACAACTTAGTGGAATAATGACATCTGTTGCTTTCACACGTCAAAATAATCTAAATGACACTGAGCTGATAAGGGATATAGTTGCTCAGTTGCTTATGGTGTTTCTGCAAGGAGTTAACTTCTGTGAAGTTGCAGGGTCAGGGGAGATAATGTGTGTATCAAATATGGCTTTGGAAAAGAAAAATAGATCATGCTTGGTATTTTAGGAATGCTGAATGGCTTTTAATATTTATAATCTTTGTGTGCATTTTTGACATAAAGATTAAATAATTGTATTTTTTAAAGGAAATGTTTTTGTTTCTTACTGCTTCTGCTACATAGGGCTGTAACAGTACAACTAACGTGTGCGCCTTGTAGTACGAGGGACTCTTGTGTCTGAAAATAAGTCATCCTATCACCTTTTAATCATCTAGAATGCTGTTGTGATCTGAAAACTGACTATGTAAAAGTAGCACCTGATAAGTAAACTCTCTCCAGACAGACAAGCACACACCCCCCATCACAACTGCACATTTTATCAGTAAGAACACAATCAACTAAAAGATAATTACACTGTAGTTGCAGAATATTTGTTGATAACGCAAACATAGTTAAACTTCAGCTTTACTTTATAAAGCTGGAAAACATAATTTTGTGCTTATAAAGTGCATATGTTAAAATTGAAAATTGCTGAAAGATGTTAGACGTGACTGGTGTAGCTTTCACAGTCTAAGTGCACTGCATTTTAAACACTTTGGCTTCTACTTTGAATACAAAAATATGACCTTAAAAACCAAATTCTCTAAATTAGTATATGGAATACAGTGCAGTTTTCTCTAAGACATATTTTTGTTGCTTGCATGTCTAGTTTGCATGGTAATTTTCATAGACAATCTGTAGGTATCCACTCTTAAATCATTCTTAATTAGAACCTGTGTTGATTGAGAATTCAAGTGGTTGTTGGCATGGTATGAGTACACAGTATCTAGATGGAACAGAAGTTACAGCATAGAAACAGAGACTAGAAAGATATCTCAACAAATCGTTTGGCCCCTTTTCTCCTGCTGCTAGACACTAAGTATGTTTAAACCATCCTTGAGAAGCACATTCCAATTTGTCCTTTAAAACAGTGACTGTTTTAAGGGATGCCAGGCATCTGAAAATATTAATTTAAAGTTTTCCGAAGCATTATGTATTTGTTGAGGTACTCCTCTGCTGAAATAAAAGATGGTAACTAGGGAAGGCCAATATGGGCTTATTCTTAAAGTACTATTGGTCTATTGATGTCGGAATATAGTATTTTTGGGTGGGACAAAGAACACATATGCTGAGTTGTTAATACAAGTGTGTTTGCTTGTGACAAATAGGAGCTTACTAAATAAACTTTCTATTTCAAGCAAATGTAAGTGAAACATGCAGCACTACAAATTTACCTTTAAAAAAAGGTTTTTTGCAAGTGCAATTTGTGAAGATCATTCTAAACTATAAACAAAGAAAAGGTGAATTTTTTTTATAGTTTTGGGTTATGCCTCTCACATCTTCCTGACAATTGTCTTAAGAACTGTTAAAGTTAAAAGTAGGGTTTTTTCATGTTGGCATTATATTAGATTTAAAATTTTAAATATAAGTATATATAGAAAAAATAATATTTAGAGTAAAAAGTATCTAGCAGTAGTGAGGAGTTGGCAGCTTTTATTTTCTGAATACTTTATGGTGTAGTAAGAAATTTAAAATTTTATTTTAATAAAAAGGGGTTGTAAAGAATGCTGTTAGTGCAACTTCATGCTCTTATTGTAGATCTAAGAATGCTACCATCACACATTATTCACTCAAGTTATCCATGTACATTTTTAATGCTTAGAAGGCCGAATATTTGGGTCATACCAGAAAAGAGAGGAATAGAGGATATCTTGTGTTCAGGATGAGTTAAGTTTGCATAAGCTGTTCAGAGGGTTCCTTTATAATTGTTTTAATTTTGATGGCTTTAAGTGTATGCCATGAAATTTTATTAAACTAAATTGTTTTGCAATTCTTAAACCAAAAATCAGAATTCCTGCCTCAGAGCGTTGGCTGCTGTGACTGCTGCCAGCCTGCCTTCAGTACCTTACTTAGATCTGATATCCCTGCAGTATATTGCAGCCCAACGGAAGTGCCTTTATTTTTACTCAGTCACTTTCAGAACAAATCAGTATTTTAACAGTGTCTGTTGCCTACTACCAGGCACTGTAGAATTTGCATGCACATACTGTGTAGCTCTTACGTGTTCCTTCAGGCTTTATTTCCACTGTATGCATACAGTAACCACTTTTCATCATGCATGTCTTTGTCAATCAACTAAGCTTTTTCCCCTTTCCAATGAAGACTATGTACATTGCCAATTTTAAAAATTTTGACCTTTTTAAATATCTCTGCATGAGGAGAAATTGTCACTAACTTTTGAAAGGGGAATCTTTTTCCCTAACCCCCACCCTCTTGAAAACTAAAGTACAGTTGTATAGATCAAGTCTTCCAAGAATAAACTTTTTAGGCAGAAATGAAACACAGAACATTATAGTCTAAATTGTTCAGATAAAAGCATGTAAAGCAAGATATCAATATAGGAAAATATTTCGCAGCTTTAAAAATGGCAAAGGCTGCTCAATGTTCATATTAATTTAAGTTGTACAATGAGAAGTTGTTTTGCACAGACTTGGTTGTTAACATGCATGAATTTTGGAAGGTTAAGATGCTAAGTAGTTTTGTCAAAAATTAGATTTTGTCCAGGTAATGTAATTGATGAAAGTTTTACTCTATACAGTTTGAAATGCTCACTGGTACTCTACCTTTCCAAGGGAAAGACAGAAAAGAAACCATGACTATGATTCTCAAGTGAGTACACTCTTATTTATATATCTCATCAGGTATTCTACAGGGATGCCCTCCGGGCTGCAATATCTAATTTCTACTCTTCCCTCATTTCCAAAGGTACTGGTAAATCCTCACTCCCTATTCCATACTATTAATTCCCTTTGCTGCCTATCTAATTTGCGTTTCTATTTCTCCACCATACCAGGTACAAAGAATTTCATAGCAGCTCTTTAATATGTAATAATAACTTCTCCAACCATATGATCTTTCCCATCTTATTTCCATAATATTTTTTAACTTTCTTATCCTTTTTGATAACCTGTGCATTTTTTCCTTGTTTTTTGTTTTAGTTTTTTTTTGAGAAAGTATTTTCTCTTCTTATCATTCTCTATCTTACCAGCTCCTCACCCCACTTCTTTATATTACTGGTGCTGCCAACAACTTGCTTCCCTGATACTTCCCCTATTTGCTAAAGTGCATCCTCCCTTATGTACTCTCCTATGACTTGCCCAAGCTCCAATTTTCCCCTTTGCTATTTCCAGTATAGGTTTTGCATTAGCTATATTGTGGAAATTGCTTTCCATCATGCAGTTAACATTCTTGGTTTTGCTAATGAAGGCCTGCTTTTTTTTCCTTGCTGATCCCCTACATATTCTCTGAAGTAATACAACCTGTGACATAATTGTCCCACTTTTGGGACTGTAGCCGAACGCTGTGCAAACAATTCTATCTCCTCATGTCATAGTTTCACTTCTCTGTTTCCAGCAATTTTTTACTAATACCATTTTTTTTTTTCCATGGAAGTTCATAAGACTATTTCGTTTTCTCATTTGTTTTCTGCTTCATTGTTTATCATTGTTTTTCGTCCCGTTACCACTTGTTTACCTATATATTCAAGCCAGCGTTTTTTTTGCACCAACAGCCTATTTTGAAAAGTAAATATATGAAATTCTTTCATATTTTTTCTAAGTGATTAGAATGTGAAAACCACTAGAAAACATAAACTCATTGTTTTTCTTGCTTTTGCTTTCATGATGCATACATGTTACGTTATTCTTTGCCCTTGTTTTTCTTCTTCATCTTATATTTGCAAATGTATTTAGTGATGCTAATTTCTTCTGCTGCCTCAACACCATGCTAGTTCAAATCTTCATGTTGTGATTATTGAATGTCTTTAACTAAAAGGTTCTATCTCTTCACAGCAAGCGTAAACTCCTTCTGACCACCTCCTATTTACAAGAAGCTAGTCTGAGATAGTTCTGCTGCACTGTCACTTATTTCAGGAGCCATGCATTTTTTTTCCATCAATGTCTCACGAGTCCCATCTTTCTCTTCTTTTCTCTGCCTGCATGTGACTCCACTCTGTTCCTCAACAGTCTTTCCAGTGTTGCTACAAAAATCTGTATTCAGCTGCCATGTAGAATATCCTCCTTGCATCTCCCCAGTTAATTTACATTCATAACTACTTTCAGATTTCATCTGAGCATGTATCTCTAATTCCTTTTCGAACTTCTTTCTTTTCTCACCTTATAGTCTTCGCAATTGTTACAAGTTTCAGAGCACTGTACAAAAAATGTGGTATGAAGTAAAGAAATTTTACCTCTGTTCTAATGTTCTGTACGCTTATGATTTACATACATATAAATTTATTTTGCTGTTGGTAATATGAACAGCTGAAAAACTAGATATTTTAAAGTCTTTTCTGATAAGTTCACATTTTTTGTCTGGCCGCATAAGAATGGCAGTATGTTTTCTTTTTATTTTCTGTATACTAGTAAATGTACTATATTTCTCCTTACGTTTTTCATAAAACTGTTTAAAATGGACAGGTGTGCATATGAATTCTTATTTTCGTAGTGTATCATTTAAGATACATTGCTTTTCTTACATTCTGTTCCTGAAAATCCACAGAAAATGTATTCTTCTTACAACATATGTTTTCCTGGGCTCTTTATTTCTCACAACATTACCAAGACAAGTTTTTATTTATTCTTGTGTGTTTTACCTAAAACTGAGAAACTCTGCAATTTGAAGAAATCATAGTTTGCAACAATAAAGTTAACTTTTTAAAGCATCTTTTCTCCTTTACTGAAGAGGTATGCCTTTATCTAAAATTTTGTCTTCGTCCATCAGGAGTGTCAGAAAAAAATTGCTGTCACTCATGTAGTTATATAACCTAGGACCTCTGAGGACCTGGTGATTGCCTTTTCTTCTTGCTATGTCACGTGGCCAGTAAAGGATTTTGTGAAAGGTGCTCCTTCATGATAGAAAGGGAGCAATGACAGTCTTAATCTCTGTGGTTTGCAGAAGGGCCTCCAGTTCACTCCACTGTGGACTGCAGTACGTACCAGTCCTCTAGAATTTCTTCTACATATTCTGTTTCTGTTCATTGAGTCACTCCTCCATAAGGTTAATTGCAATTATATTTTGGCCTGGTTTTAGATTTTTTTAAGCAGTTGACCTCTTATGCTGAACCTCCAGGGCTGCATCCTACTGTTGGAGTTGTTTTGGTTTATAATAGGACAAAGATTTCCACCTACTCCAGCACAGTCCTATCATATTTAGCTGTCTGTTCTTCGTCCTTCAATAACATTGTAAATGATACCATTGTGCTTCTGCAGACAACTTGTTCTTTGCTTCCTTCTTACAGTGTAGCTCTCTGATACTTTGCTGTGAGCAGAAATGACATCAAGTGAAATGACATCAAGTGAACGTGCAATGAAATCAGTGCATATAAAGTGCATGAGTAAAAATTCAGCTGCTAGTGGTGCATGGCAATCGGGGAAGCGTTGTATGGCCCACTGCCTGTTCCTCCACTCAATTGGTGGTCTTGATCTGCCTGTAGTATATTATTGAAAAACCCAAAGAAGGCAAAGTTTTTCAGACTTCCCCCCCACTGCTGGCTTCTTTAATGCAGAAAGGAATGGAAAATTTAGTAAATTCTAGTTTTAAAGTAATGAATAGTGAATCAAAGGCAACATGTATGCACTTGCTCAAGTGACAGGGACATGGACATCTACGAATAGCTGGAACACAAGGCAAATCACATCTTCTGCTTGAAACACAGAGAAAGCTTGTGTCATGGATTGTTACGGAAAAATACAAGCTACAGGTTGAACGAGAGGTGGAAAGGAGGGAATTATATCCAACCTTACCATTATCAACATCATAAGAAAAAGTGAGACCTAGTGATAGTGAGAGGATGGAGGGTCAACATTAAATGGGGAGGAGAAAAATATAGTGAGGATTACAAACAAAATTAAATGACAGAACTACAAAAACTTATATCTAAAGATTCAAGACTGGCAAGTTGGAAAGTGAAATGCATTGAGGGGAGCAAAAACAAAGAAAGGGAGTAATCTTTTTCTTTTTTTTTACCTGCTAATCTTGCAAAATCTGTCCTACCTTAATTCAATTTCTATCTTCTAGCTTAGGTTTCCTGTTTTGCTTGGGCGTTCTTGGTGTATGTCATACTGTGGTAGTTTTCTTACCCCTTCTAAAATGTATTTTATCTTACTATCAGAATGGATTTGCTTGTTTGATGTCATTTGGTGATAACTGGACTTAAAAGTGGATCAAAACATATTACAAAAATGTACAAGTTTGTAACCTGTTATCCTGTACTTACTCGTTTCTACATTTTTTACCACCTCTTCCTCTACTTAAGGTCCTGAGTCTTTACTGAAAATATTATAGTACTCAAAACAGGAAAAAAAAAAAATCGAAATTACAGGTTTACATGACTGACAGCACTTTTGTTCTGTTTCTGATGTCTGAAGGCAATTTCTCAGTGATGCTATTTTGTTTGACATGGATTTGTTGAATGACAAAGGACAGGGGGAATGCAGAGATAATTCTTACCTAAATATGCTTGTATGCTATTAATTATTTTTGTTCTATAGGGCCAAACTTGGAATGCCCCAGTTCTTAAGTCCTGAAGCACAGAGTCTTCTGCGAATGCTCTTCAAAAGAAACCCAGCAAACAGATTAGGTAAAGCGTTTAATGGAATATTTTAAATTGGATCATAATATTGATAACATCAATGATCATTAGACCGACTAAGTAAGTTTACAGTTTCATGTGTAAAATAGGCTTTGAAGTAGGAACATAGTTTGCCTGTTTGCTCTTCTAATGATCAACAAAATACACACTTCTGAAATTAATGTAGAAGAAATAAGAAATATAATTTTGCTAGTCATTCTTTTGTCCAAGAAGAAAATAATTCAGACATTTTTCTTCCTTATAAAAGGAGCAGGTCCAGATGGAGTTGAAGAAATTAAGAGGCATGCATTCTTTTCCAAAATAGATTGGAATGTGAGTGTCTAATTCAAAATTAATTTAATAAATTTCTTAGTTAAGTATTTCGTGGTGTCATATAACTTCTTAATTCACTCTGGCCTATACCTTGTCTTCAGAAATTGTACAGGAGAGAAATTCATCCCCCTTTTAAACCTGCAACTGGCAGACCTGAAGATACGTTTTATTTTGACCCTGAGTTTACAGCAAAAACACCAAAAGGTAAAAAGAAAATAATTGAACAATTTACCTATTCAAAAATTATAAACATTGCTCCTGTTCAGGTTATGTAAAGTGTCTTGTTCTTCCAGGTGTTGCTGGGCTAAATGAATGCTCAAAGACAAGTAATCCATAGTTCATAAAAGTTTTTGTGGTCTTTGGTGTAATTATATCACGAGGGACTACTGACTTGTCCTATGTTAAAAACAAAGTAATCCTCAGCAACAAAACATTCATAAGTTCAAGTTTACTTATCTCATTTTTTTTAATTCAAAAAGATTATCTGTGTCTCTTTAAAGGCTATATTCTATGGCTTCATTTAATTCATGATGTAGAAACTTAGTCTTTTCAGACTTTGGGTGGCAAAGTTGCTGTTTCAGTGCAATCTGTCTCTGCATAGTATTACACCGATCCATTCAAAATATGATAGAAATTTTTGTCTTTACAAATTTAGGGTGTTACCAAATTTGAGTACTTCTCCTCCATAAATATAACATAAATATGTTGCTATATGTAAATATTTTCTGCAAAGTACTGTTTTTTGTATAATAAAATATTGTCTGACAGTAATATGATCTTTGTAGTGGCTGATTATCAGTTGTGGTTCTAGATGGTATATGCAAAACAATTCAGTAATTATTTGTATTTTGGTCCATGCTTTCTGTAAATTCCAGTTTCTGTGTACTTTATAGAATAAAGCTGTAGTTTGCTCTTCAGAATAGACATAACCTCATCTCTACATTTTAAAAACTCTGCTTGTAAGTAGATGATGTGTTTTTCAGATTCACCTGGTATCCCACCTAGTGCTAATGCACATCAACTTTTTCGGGGATTTAGTTTTGTAGCTATTGCATCAGATGATGAAAGCCAAGCAATGCAGACAGTTGGAGTGCATTCAATTGTCCAGGTGAGTACATCTGCTTTAAAAAAAGAAAAACTCAATAAAGCAGCATTGCTGTCTCTCGGAGGAGGGATTGTTTCCTTCATCACAGAATGAAGTACCATGACAAAGTCATGAGCAGCTTTATACAGAAAAATAAAGATCAGATTATTTTATCCAAACAGTATCTGTGAAGGTGCAGGACCTGTCTCATTACTGAGCAGCCACAGGTGTGAATAGGCTTCAATCCTTAAATGAAAACATTCTACCATCTGTACTGTAATAACTCTTCAATATCAAGCCATAATTATAAGGTGGAGGGGAATAACAGACATCTTGATCTTTTTCCCCTATGCATGAAAATATCAGTTGATTCCTACGGTGCTTTGGAACCCATGACCCAGGACATATTCCATCCCTCCCAAGGCATTTTAAGTTAATGTGCTAATCTGTGATATTTTGTGACTAATTTCAGTGCATCATACAAGTCAATGTTAAAGTACACAAACAACCTTTGGTTTCCTAGCAGTATTAGAACTACTCCAATACAGTCTCCTGTATTAATAATTGTGAGGTTGTCACTTTTAATAGCAGTTGCTATTCTTACATATTCTGTTATTGCTAGTACTGATTATTTTTGGACAACAAAGCTTTGCTTAGGTGTGATTTTTGTAAGAGACAAGAAGGGTGGACCTCATGCTGGAATGGAGGAGTGGCATGCCTTGCCTCCTTATGAGGCTGAGGTCATTCTAAAAGCATGCTTCAGCACTGGAGAGTTTGCACCAGCAGGAAAGAAAGCAGATGCATGTACAGGAAAGAAAACTGGAAGACCTCTGCAAAAATTGTATTTCTACCTCCTCTTTCTGCTTTTAATATTTATAATTACTGAGGGATACTTGAGTCGTGAAAACTAACTGGTGATCTAAATTGTGTTGAAAACTTCTTATTGGTGTATGGGTAGGAATAAAAAGGTATGCTGTATGATTGGTTTTGTTAATATTTTCACTGCAAGGATATTTTGCAAATGTCTGAGAAAATTTTTAAAAACCAGTTTATTCAGAACATGAATAGCTCTTGTATTTCTTTAATCCTCTTATTATGTCTAGAATAGTTGTAACATGCTTGTTTGTACACATTACCCATTTCTTGTGTAATAAACCATTAAATTTCAAGGGGGTTTAGACCCTTTTTTATTCTAAAGAAGCTGTCTGATTTGGTATACACATCAGAATGACTTCTGGTCCTGAAGTCTTGCTAAAAATTTCTACAAGCTTTTCTGTGCTCCTTCTTTCCCACATAATTTTATGGATTAAATTCTTTCTTTTTGTGTATGGTTTCCTTCTCTTGTAATAGTCTGTTTCTCTGCTGCCTTTCCTCTGTGCCCCTCAACCGCTTCCTCACTCCTATTTCCTCTTTTCTGTGCTGCAGGATACCCAGATGGTTTCCTGCAAATGCTTTGCATCCTTTGCACAAACTCCTTATACTAGAACACCATTTCCTTCCCTTACAAGAGTGAACACTTGCCCTTCTTTCAGCTTTTTATTTCTGTGAAAGGATTTTTGACTGCCATTTCATGCAATTTCCAGTTAATCTGATTCTATTCAGTATGCCTGAATTTTCCAGCTGGCATTCATCTATTCAGATAGTAGAAACAGTGATGCTTTTTTACCATTATTTTATCATTATTTTATCATGTAGTCTTCTGATCTTCTTTGTTTTGGAGATTCTGTCTTTAAATTAATAAATCAGTAACCAGAAACATCACGTTGTCAGTTTCTAAAATACAGTGTGCATTATTTACAATGTCTCTAATATATAATTTATCTCATACTAATATCAAACAGAAGGCAGTGGCTATTTAGACCAGTTTGACCTAGTACAACCATCAGTTTAAAATTCGAAGCAAATCAGTAGGAATTCAAAAACTTATTTTTAATATAAAGGTCAGTTATGTATTTAAAATATTCATCAATTGATAATGTTATTTTGGTAGCAGTTGCACAGGAACAGCATTCAGTTTACCGATGGATATGAAGTAAAGGAAGATATCGGAGTTGGGTCTTACTCTATCTGCAAGAGATGTATTCATAAAGCTTCAAACATGGAATATGCTGTAAAGGTAATTGCTTTGTTATAAAACACGCCAACTGTTGTCAGGTTTTAGCATCATAGACATTGGGCATCGTTAATTTATTTGCCGTAAAGAACATAGCAAATTAAGATAATTTTCTTAACATAAAAAGATTTTAGATGCAAATGTGAATTATGCTAATCAACTAAATAGAATATTTACTGACAGATATTTATATAGAATTGCTATGGATTTTGTTATCTATATGCTAGTTTGGGTGGTGAAAAGCAATCTTCAGTCTTTGAAACACCTGTGTAATTACAGCAAAACTGATGGGAGTTACATGACTGCTTCTAGAGGGAAAGGTACAGTGAAAAGCTTATGTGACTTTCCATTGTTTTTTAAAAATGTGATTGATTACTTTTATTTAGAGATAGTTATATATGGGTTTTTTGCTTCCAAAGTAAATTCATAAATTGTCAGATAGCTACGAGTTCATAACAGTGCTTAAGTCTGGTATACCCTCCAGAATAAACTTCAACTCTTTGTCTTTGCTTGGTAGTTTTTAACAAGGTTTCTAATGTTGTTTTTATGTTATTCTTTTGGGCTTTCTAACACTTCTTTGAAGGCATTAAGTTCTTAGTTGAAGTCAGGAGAATTCCCAGAAGTGGAATGATAAGGGTTTTTTTGTCTTTCTGTATAACACTGTGGAGCTGAATGCTTACTATGAAAGCAGGAGTATAGATTAGCAGACTTTAAAAGAAGAAAAAAAAATTTAAATCCTGTTCTCTTTTTGAATTGTTGGACAGTTTGCTACTAAAATATGTAAAATGTGAAGTTAAATTAAGTATGTTTTGCTGTATCCTTGTACACAGATTGTGCACTGGAAACCCTCCAGTTTCAATTTGGTAGTTACATACTTGTCATTATTCTGGTTCTGGCCAGGAACAGATTTGACTTCTGTGGTTGCAATTTGAAGTAATTTCTTGAAACTGGAAGAAACTACTGTCATAGCTGTTAATTCTCTAAGCTGTAACGTTTATTGTGAGGATTGCCTCGCTTTTCTGCTGCCTCTGTTGTGGCTTTGTTTCCTCAAGGAATCATGAAAAAAGATGAAAGTCATCAGTGTCCAATGTGTTAGGATAGTGCTGGTAGTAGCAAGGAAGAAGGGGTAAAGCAGAGATGGAGAAGACATTAGAGGAAATTCTACACTTCAGAAGGAGAGAAAAAAAGCAGAAGAATAAGAATATGTTTTAAGTAATGCAAAATAACGTTTTGCTTGTTTGCATAGGGAGAACTTCAGAGCCTGATAGCAAGCCTGCAGAGATTCAAATGAACTTTCATAATGGAATGCTTGTCTGAATTAACCTCTGAGAAAGTTTTTCTTATTTTTGATTCCCTTACTCTCCTGCTTTGTCTTTTGCTGCACTAAATATTTGTTTGAGATTAGCTTTGTGAAAATCAGTTCATTGGCATCATCAAACCATTATCTCATGTCACATTAGTAGCTTCCTATTTTACTAATTTACAGGTGGATGACTGTAGTCTTATCTACTAAACAGCCTTGCATTATTTATCACAGCCTGGGGGATCAGATCACTTATCCTCCAAAATTGTTTTCAACTGAGAGATTTTTTCAATGTTTTTCCAACTTTTTTTGCTCTGCCTTGCTGTTCCAATTTAGCAAGCTTTGTTTTGGTTATAATCCATGCCCTTTACCAACAACAATAAATATTGCTTATCTGTTTATGCTAGTAAGCACACCAAAGTGTTACACTATGTAATACTCACAGCAAGAATTATGCGTATGTATCTATTTGCTCTTATAGATCATTGACAAGAGTAAAAGAGATCCAACAGAGGAGATTGAAATCCTACTGCGCTATGGACAGCATCCAAATATTATTACCCTAAAAGATGTAAGTAGTATGTTAAAGACATCCTTTAGTGTATTATAATTGCATATCACTTTCTAATTTGAGAGATGACAAAATACATGTTTTAGATTTATGTTCATGTTTTTCAGTATTTAAAAACAAAACAATGTCCTAATGCAATTTATTCAACAATATGCAATTTTTTACTGAGATGTCTCATTGTAATCTTTTAAAGATGCTCATATTTTGGTACAACATAATCCTAAGAAGTCAAATAATTCATCCTTCATAAATCCTAGCACAGGAATAATTCATTTAACGTTGTCTCTATCTTTAAAGGAACAAGCAAGTTTTTTGATTGCTTAGTTAATTTCAGATCTACTTTTGTTTACATTAGTCAAAAGGAATTTTAAAGTACATGACTGAGGACTGACTGTTAGCACAATGCCCAAAGTAATTTTCATGGACAGTAATGAGTATTACTCGGCAGTGGACAAAATCTTTTCATATCCATGGTCATCACTTTTCCTTACCTAGTATCTTTATCTGGTCTTTGAATAGAAGATTATTTAGCTGTTTTTTTCTTGTATTATTTGCTCTGACCATGGAAACGCTTTGACCATAAAAAGCAAAGAACAACATAAGTTGGGAGGTAGAGGTTTTTCATAGTGAACAGTAGATTCTGATGATCTAACAGAAAAAGAAAACTGTCTTTCTCTCCTTGATTATGCATTAAAGAGGATTAAAAATTAAAAAGGCATATGCGCAATGACTTTCTTAGTCTGCAAGAAAGTATTCTGGTCCCCAAAACCAAACCTCAAGCAAAACAGCTAACCATTTCCAGGAAGCTGAGCTCAGCTGAAGGGAGATTCTCAGACATTTTGAAATCGTTAAAACAGTAGCTCGTAAATACTGTGGAGATGAGTACCAGAGAACTCTGCCTAAAGTTTTTCTATTGTAATTTGTCTTCACTTTATCAGTATCATGTAGTTTGGCCCTTTCCTGGGAGAACAAAATAAGTCAGATATACAAGGGAGCCACCATGGAGCTTACCTTATTGCAAGCTAGATACCATAATTACAGTCCCACTTCCTGTTTGTTCTGCTTCAAGTGGTTGGACAGTAAAGCTACGTGAAAGCAACTGTGTTAACACGGAACCTGCATCAGCATTCACGTTGCTTTTAGTGCTGCATGGTAGGTTTATGTGTTCATAATAGAGGTTATGTTATTTAAGCAGGAAGACAAACATAAGGAATGTGAGTACTTAGCTGAACTTTAGCATTAGGAATATTTTACACTGAGAGCAGAGAAACCCAGGCAGCCTTGAAAAGTTGCCACATATGCTGAATCATTTTACTTTGTAATTAGTTCTTCATCATCACCAGTCATCTTCCAGCAGGAGCCATCTTTCATTCACACCAACAGTAATACACAAATAGCAAAAGGAGGCTACAAAAAAAAGTCTTAAGTCCACAGAGGAAGAAAGACAGTAGGCTGTAATTCTGACTTATTTCTACTCAGATCAATTCCTCAAGCAGAGTTTGTGGAAGTATATCCAGCGTAAGGAAAGAGGTATAGGATTCATATGTAACAGAAACTTGTGTAATATCCACTACTGTAAGAATTTAACATTAAGTTTTCATTGTCCTAATATAGATGCATGGGGTGGATTGCTTACATATCCCACAATATAATGGTGTTCTATTACATCTTTCAGAGGAACAATAAGGAGTATTTGGCCTTCAGGCCTCAAACTCATCAAGAGCACTACGAATTATTATACAAATAAAACTCAATGTTGATTTGACTCACAACCACACCAAAATTTAAATGTTTCTATTTTGAAATGCACTTAAATGCTGAAACATTTTATTTTGGTATGTCTTTGGAAATGTTTATTCTGCAAGAAGTAATTTCTTTCTTTTCTTGTATTTCATTAATAAATGCAGTAATATTTGAATTTAACTTAGCATGGAAATTTTCATTATTGCTCAGCCTTTTTTATGTAGTTTAATTCTGAAGGTGTTTGGATTGAAACAATGGATATTGAGAACATCAAATTCTTTCTGCAATGCACAGTCCTCTGGGTTTTTCCTTCTGATTCTTATCAGTGGTCTTTTTCAGTTCCACAGTATATAAACAAAAGAGGAAGCTATATTGTGCTAAATCAGATGTCCTTCTTATCCAATATCCTGCCTCTGACAGTGGCCATTAGTGGATGCCTAGGAAACAGTGTAAGAAAAGAGGAAGCACACAGCTTCCAACAAACCATTACCTAGAAACTTCCTGTGCCAGACCATTATATGTATTTTACCCTTTTTTACCTATTAGTTACTGTTCAGTAACGGAACTTTTGTCTTGATGCGTTATTTAAAGCATCGGCTGAAGAATCTTTTCAGAAGCTTTTTAGAAACCTGAATACAGTATATCCAGTCTCCCTATCCAAGTGCTTATTTATGAGTTCAAAAAAACTCCTAATATGTATGTGAAATCTTATTTCACTTTGCAAAAACCCTGTTCTCTTTCTCCATTAAATTATATTTTGTTCATGTGCCTACATCTGTGTCTTACTACAGTTTCTTCCAGTTGGCCTGGTAGAGGAGACATACTGACTGATCTTTGGCGTGTGCCAGGAGTTCATTTTAAAAATTAGCATCACATTTATGATCTCAGCATAATACTGTGCACCTAACTGTGAAGAAAACTTCAAAAGTATTTGTTCAGTGCAACCAACTTCCTGCGATCAGACAACTAAATTGATAATACCGTTAGTGAAATCAGGATAACGGGAATGGTTTGTTTGGGGTGGTTTGTTTGGTGGGTTTTTTTGCAGGCAGACAGGACCGGCAAGAGGTAGCATATAAAATAGTAACCAAATGCACATTTTGTTTGAATACCCCCCGCCCCTCTGTACTCTGAGATGTGTGTGCTTCATAGTGTCAAATGAAATAAGCTTATTTCCTCATGTTATACCAGGATTAGAGGGAACATGCCTATTAAAAAAAATTTTTAAATCTAAAATGCCAGTTTAGTATCTAGAATTATATAATTCTACTTTTTAACACTGTGTAATAGTTAAAGTCTTAATACAAACACATTCAGATGATGTCATTTATGTTTCATGGGTGAAAAATTACTGTTAAATGAGAACATAGAAACCTGTCATGTCTTCCTCTCCTTAAGGTCATAAGCTTGTAAATCCTGCAGAATTATTTATTTAACACTATTCCTCTTTTTTTATTTGGTGAGAAAATATCCGTTTAGTATAGTTAAGAGCACAAAAAATTTCTAAGCTTAGAAATTTAGTAGCCTCTATTTCCCAGGTAGCTTAAGACAAGGAAATTGGGATGAAAACTTTTTTTAATTTAGCTGATATCTATTCCTAAATTTATTTTACTACAACTCGGATAGTTGTTTCTGCTTAAGCACAAACTAGTTTTTATTTCATACGTTATGGAAGAGAACAATTCCAACATCACCATAAAAATAGGTTGAAATAAAAATAGGGAACAGAATCTGTAAAGGATTTCACTAAAGCAGAAATCAATTTCTAAGTTAAAATCCCAAGAAAGTGTAACTGAAATGAAATGCTTAAGTATAGCTTAAAAAGTGTTTTAGTATAGTTCAGTCTGTAGTGCCCCCTGGTGATAATATAAATACTTCTCAACTATTGTTTCCCTAGAAGATATAAGCCATGCAAAAATTAAGCCGTTTTCCATAACTAGAAGTAAGGGCTAAAATATACATGTTTTATTAATTTTAGACTTCGATATAGGCTTTATGTGCGGAGTAATGTATAAGTTGTAGGCTTTTATCATAGCAGCTTTGTATGCATTAACTTCAGTGTTCACAGAGAGGTGAACTTAGGTTTATTTTTTACTTTTTTTTCGTCTCACTGTTTAATTGTAATAATCTCTGTTTATATTTGTAATTTGGTGCAATAGTTGCCTCTAGAATTAGCTCTGGTTTTGCCTTAATTAGACTAGTTTCCACTTAGTACTATTTCTTAATTTCTTCCATGTCTAGTTTAATTTGTTTCAGTAAAACTCTATGGGGAAAACTACATGTTATTCATCCTTTTTTTTGTCTTAAACATTTATGTGCCAGTATTTTTGTGTTATTTCATTACTGTACTACCTTTTTGTAGAAGGTTTTGTGTTCATTTCTGAAGATTAACAATGTTTGGATAGTGTGGGGGGTGAGAAATATGGGAAAAATAATTGAAGAAAATGGCTTGTGGACGCACCTGCACTATCTGTGCATTTCACAGGAATATAGCAGGGAATAAATATTTTGAAGTTTACATCTTTATTTACTTTCTGCAGGTGTATGATGATGGAAAATACGTATACGTAGTAACAGAACTTATGAAAGGAGGAGAACTGCTGGATAAAATTCTTAGGCAAAAATTTTTCTCAGAACGAGAAGCTAGTGCTGTTCTGTTCACAATAACAAAAACCGTCGAATATCTCCATGCTCAAGGGGTAAGTTTTCATCTTGGACAAAATGCTTATAGATACTAATGTTCTTCTCTCTCAGAAGTATAAACCCATGTATTTATATGTTCTTCTGTGCAGTAAGTAAGTTTTTTCTGATAAATAATTACATTGCAGCAGGAATTTGTGTTGAAATCAAAACATTCCTCATCAGCTGTGTAGATGTCGAGATAACAGAGATAATGCAACTGTTTCTGTTGTCCTTCATGCAGTCTGTCAGCAGTTCTCTGGAATATGCAGATAATGACTAATAGAGAGGATATGAGAGGAAGTAAGCCAGGAAGAAGTGCTAGGACCAGTGCTGTTGCTTAGCCATGGGACCTAACGTAATTCCAACCCCATCCTGTGATAGACCCTGAAAATCGAGTATTTTCCACCAGTTCCTCTTGTAATTTCTTCCACTTCTTGGTTCTGAAGAACATGGTTTATGCCTTGTAACTCCTGCACCATAGGGTCAGGAAGTTGTAGTGGACTGTTACGAGAAAGAAAATTAATGCTTCAGGAAATTAATTTGGAGACAGAGGAAGTAGTTCAAAGATAGAGAAGGCAAGTGTGACAATTGCATGGCAAGAATGACAAGTCATGTTGCATTTTTAAGTAAACAAGAAAAGGAGGATAGAGAAAAAGCAGAAAGTAAGGGTGCAAGGAAAAAGACAAGTTGTTAAAACCCAATGTTATTATCCAACAAAAGATGCTTTGGAATGGATAGTACTCAAATTATTTTAAGAAACAAATAACAATTCAGCACACACTGTCATTTCTGGAAGCTATTGTTTCAGAAACTTATAATCAAAGTTATCTGGTGTATCTTATCCTGTGATTCAAGGCTTTCTTCAATCACTTGCTCCTGTGTGAGTTTTTATTTGAGCCTGTGTGCACAGGACTAGAATCCTTGGTCAGCAGCATCCATGGGAATTATGAATAAACCTTGATATCTTCTGTATATATATTCTGAAATATAAAGAATAGAATAACACAAATCATAACTTGGTTCCTTCTTACCACAGGTAGCCAAAAAAGGCCCAGTGTCCTTGCGTCAAGTAAGGGATTTTAGGGGCTTTTGTTTGTTTCTTTATTGTAGATCTTTGTAAATATTGGCATTTTAACTTGCATGCTCTTTGGAACTTTTACTTTTGGAAATTTTCAGGTCTTCTTATGTTATGTACACTTCCGCATGAAAGATGGCCATATATGTAAACAATGAGTACTTAGGTAGTCTAATTTTTGTCTGGAAGAATCCTCCCTGTCTGCAGTGGATTTTCTTCTTGTAGCTCCTTTGGATACCAGAGGAGCTCATTTGAATATGGTATTAGGTAATACCATAGATTCTGAATCTGTGAGCAATCTCCACAACCCTTCCCAGAAGGAGTTTCCTCATGGACATTCATAGGATACTTTTGAACTGAAAAATTAGCTAAGCAGGGAGTGAAATCCTGCTCTTCAGGGTAAGCAATACTTCCAGCTCTCAGCCAAACTATTCTAAAAGTATTAGGGCCAGCATACAACAATTAAGGGTTGGCACAATAGACATTATAAAAAGGGTAAAGGAAGTATCATGTCATCTTGGAGCAGAATGCTTCTGCATGGTGGTAGATGATTGAGAATGCTAATCAAAAACATGATGCTAAGAAATAAAGAACTGAAATGTCCTGCATATTGTTTTGCTCTCTTCTGTTGCTCTAAAATAAAATGTTATTTCTGTGCAAAATATCAATATAATCTAAACAATCTGACATCTTTTTAAAATTCACCTTTGGGAAAACAGCTTAACACAGGAAGGTATTTTATTTATTCTTTGACATAAACATTTTGATTGCTTAGGAATTAGAGTTTGGATTTGAACTAGACTGTTACTTTCTCTTCCTCCCACTTGAGAATTGCTTCCCCTTCTTCCAAAAAAAGTACAACTCAAGCAGACTGGTTCTAGAAACAGCCTGCCAAATCCCGGGCTCCGTGCTGCTTCTGTTGCCCACCTCTTCCTTTCTATCCCTTTTAGGATCTATTAAAAAAAAAACAAACCACCAACTATAATAAAACTGTGGGCTTTTTTCTTCTGCCTCTTGGAGCAGTAAAGGATGTTTCATTCATTACTTAAAGAAAAAGGATTCTAATCTGTCTAAACACCAAAAAATGAGGGCTATCAGGAGCCGGTTCTCTCATACACTGACATCTTGAGCCAGGATGTTCCCCTTAACATCTACTGTGCCAAGTCTAAGTCTTGAATATCATTTTGTATACTTCAGCTTACAAGGTGCTTATTTCCGTAATTTTAAGTATTTGTTTTGTTAAATCTGAGAATTGCAAAGTATTTGCATGCTGAAAAAGCCTCTACTAAATAGACTTACTGTGTTAAATGGCTTTACGATCTGCAGACCCCTCTGCAGTCTTACTTCTTGGTCTTATATTACTTACTTTCCTGAAACACTGCTAGCTTTCTGGAAGAATGCATAGAGCTTCTGATTCTGCACACCACTTACTTGCAGGAGTTTTGGGGTGTCTTCTCATTCTAATATGATTACCTTCTTGAAATGTTTCACCATAATCTTTTTCAAGAGGAAATGAGTCTTCCATTCAACTTTAATCATGAAAAGCTGTCTTTAACATTAATCAAATACATAGGACAATCAGGAAGATAAAGGCCTTCATAGCAGGTCTATTTAAATATTTAGAAGAGGACATTTAGATCCACTCTACTGTCTTACAGCAGTATATACCCTTTTCTTTACAGAGAGCAAAGCCTCTAGAGATGTTCGGCTAATTTGTCTTCTGAAGGAAAATATAACAGGTCACCTGATTTCGAAGACTGTCCTTGCTCATTTCAGATTTTATTAAAGCTTGTTATAACATAGCTTCAAATAAGATCAAATTCGTTCTGGCAGAACTTTGGCAGCTTCTACAGTTTTTGTCAAGCATTTTACATCTCGGGCCGCTACAAAACAGCCACTTGGGAACCAGTACAGGCTTTTTTTGA
This sequence comes from Calonectris borealis, assembly GCF_964195595.1. Lineage (NCBI taxonomy): Eukaryota > Metazoa > Chordata > Aves > Procellariiformes > Procellariidae > Calonectris > Calonectris borealis. The sequence goes on from NC_134312.1 coordinate 133,264,033, forward strand.
CATGCCAGTCCATTAGGAGAATACCTCTTTGATATTTCGTTAATTTTTGGCAGAACTGTATTAAAATTCTTCTTTAATCAGGCCTTAAATGTTTGCACTGAGATTAACTCAGATTATCTGAATAAAGAGAATGGAATATAGAGGGTTACTCCAGCAGTAACTAGCGTGTGGTTACGTGGCACGGTGGTGCATCAGCAGCTACAGACATCTACGACTCCAAAAGTTATTACTAGCCAAAGGTTCTGATTTAAAGAGCCTTGTAGGTATGCATGTTAAAATAGAAAATACATATATTCACCCATTAGAACAAGACTTCTGGAAGTGTCTGTACAAATAAATTTGGGGGAAGTGGGATGTCTGGGGGAGGCTTTATAGTTAAAGTTTCCAAGTTATAATTGTAGTACTGTAGACACCACTGAGCATCAGAATACTGCAGCTGAAGTTAGAAGCTGGAAATTTGGAAACTGATTGCTGATGGGAGATTTGAAATTGTATTATAATTATCAGTTCTGCTACTTAAAGCCTTTCCTATGTTTAGCTTATTGTATTTACTGGTTTGTTTTATTTTTTTTTAGGTTGTTCATAGAGACCTGAAACCTAGCAATATTCTTTATGTTGATGAATCTGGTAATCCAGAATCAATTCGAATTTGCGATTTTGGCTTTGCAAAACAACTACGAGCAGAAAATGGTCTTCTGATGACTCCATGTTACACAGCAAATTTTGTTGCACCAGAGGTAAATACCAGGATAGCTTATATGCCTTGATTTATTTTGATGGGATGTTTTTTGCTAGTTAAGTATTTGTTTCATTCTTGTGTAACAAGTGAAATCACTTTGTAAACACCAAAAATTCAAAATCTTATTATTTTTAAGGCATAATCAAAGCATTTCTAAGCATTTTTTTTCAGAAAAAAAAATTTGTCTCCCTCAGGTTTTAAAGAGGCAAGGTTATGATGCTGCATGTGACATATGGAGCCTTGGTGTTCTACTTTATACCATGCTTACTGGGTAAGGGTAACTTTAGTTTGCTTTGCTGTAGAGTAGCAAATTAATATAGACAAAAAGAATAATAAATGTAGGCCCACTGTTGAAGGTGGTTTCTATCGAAGCAGTCATTAATCTCAACTTTGGCTTCAGTGGGGGTAGAATATGCTTTGCCTTTAGTAGAATCCAAGATTGCAGGGAGTGATGTAAAAAATTCTTGGTTTCTCATGTCTCATCTATTTTAGGTGTTTAATTTCTGCTTTATGGTGATTTAGGAGTAAGAATTGATTGTTTCACGTGAAAATTAGCTGATTAAGTGGCATATATGTTGAAGGAAATATATGTTGCAAATATAATTGCAATGCATTGAAGCATGATTGTGTGCAGAATTCAGCCACTGGATAGTTTGAAGTGATGCAGTTAGGATGTAATAAATGCAATAGAAACGCATTATGTATGCAACAAAAATAAATTGTGTAAAAGATGATGAATAATAAATTCAACTATAGTTCCACAAGTTCAAAAGATAGTTGCTATTGCACCTGCCACATAGATCATATGTTTATGCTGGATTATTCAGATTGCCACTTTGCTTAAGAGTTAACATCATGAGAGACATTTTGGCATTTTAAAAGAAATAAGTGACAAACATTTGTTTTTAAATATATCTCTCTTTTGGTTGTGGATATTCTGGTAGCAGCAAGAATGCTTATAGTGAAGCAAGGAAAATTGCTGCACCTTCCTTCCTCTAGTATCAAAACAGCATTTATTCTTTTTCAGACTCATCATAAAGTCTTCACATTTAATTTTATAACAGCTTGTTTTATTACTTCACTAAAATATAAAAGCTTAAGGAATACTTCCTGTAATTCAGGAACCACCAGTACTTAGACTTCTATAGAAAAAATGTGGGTTTCAGACCCGATATAGAGGGAATACATACAGTAAGAACAGACCTGTAGTCAGTGCTGTGCATTTTCACGTGTTAAGAATAATTTCTTTTTACAGCTATTTGACGATCTGTTGCCTATAATTATGTTGAACACGTTGAATATTATGATCAGATTTATAATAACTATTGAGGTCCAGGTTATGGAAGTTATTAACATTGAAATTGTTTGGTTAAATAGCTACACTCCTTTTGCAAATGGTCCTGATGATACCCCAGAGGAGATTTTGGCCCGAATAGGTAGTGGAAAGTTCTCTCTCAGCGGTGGTTATTGGAATACCGTGTCAGAAACAGCTAAGGCAAGTATGTTTGCTTTGTCCTTTGGGGGATGAGAAATGGATTGCAATGTAACATGTTGCTTATAATGTGTATGTTACATCATATATGATTGGGTAAGTTCCATCCATTATTACTGTTATTTTAAAATACTGATCTGATCCTTTACGTGCCTAGAAGTTTGCTCCCTATTTATGATCCTTTCATGTTTCAACAGTCACTTGTACGTAGGAAGAAAAACAGGTGTGCCTTATACTATAGTCGTTAACAAGTGTCTTTAAAAATACAGTGTATTTTATCAGTAATCACACACATGCGCAATCATCCACGATGAGAAATGCTCTAATAAAACTTCATGTGGAAGCATGACATTCAACAATCATACAGATAGTCTAAATCAGGATAATGAAAATATTATGATTACCATATACTCCACTGATTCAGGCTAGAAAAATAAATCGTTTTGCACATTTTTCTGTTTGGGTCAGTTCTTCAGAGTTACCCAAGACAGTTTATCTCATACTCTTTGATTAGGATTTGAGCAGTTTATTTTTTTAAGTACTTTAAGAATCTACTTAAAAACCACTGAAGTATTATACTTTCTTTTTACTGCATTTGTACAAAGTAAAAATTTTAGACAATTTTTTTTTTTTAGAAGTACATTTTTGGCAGCAAATGGACTCTAAACTTAAGTGTGCATTATCTTTCTGTGTAGCTACGGTAAAATGCTGAAGTTTTCCCAAAAAATTTTACATATGTTGTACTCTTTCTTGGTAATTGATTTGTGATGTGCTTTCTAATGTACTGTTCTCAAAACTCAACCATTTTCCCACAAACCATGTCATTCATTTGATTGACAAATCAACCTATTAGAATAACATGTTTACACTAATCTGGTGGCATCAGCTTTTTCTTCCTTCAGTCCCATTCTGTTCAGTTGTACTTGGGAGTCTAGAATGAACCAAAAACCTATCAGCTATGAAAAAATCTTAGATTCCTTTTTAATAATATCTTTATGTTCAAATTCTTAATTTGAATTACAGAACAAAGAATGTTTTATATGAAAATGTCCAGTATTGCTAAAATAACTTAAATTGTCTTAAATCCAGTTGTAGTCAACTAAATGTGTTTCTCCACAGGTAATTGCTTAAGGTAGAAATGTTATTTATGCTTTACCCTTACTGACAGACGTTTAAAGTCATCTATAAAATACTATGCTGCTGTATAAATTTGTTTTCAGCATTATGTGTTGTATGCAGTTCTCACTACCATAATTGGAAAAAGATAAAATAGAAGCTGAAAAGGTGGTAGAAAAGGATGTACCAAAACAAAGGTGAAAATTTGATCAGATGTCGAGAGCCAATTCCACGTAAAGAGAGTAAACAGAATACAGTGTTTCATCTCAGCAGAGTGGGCTGATATGACAGACAAAAGAGATCATTTCACTGATGATACAAAGAAGGAAAGACTAATTCCTTTTTTCTCATATGATGATTTTATTAGGGAAATCAGGAATCATTCAATTAATATATTCTGCAGAAGTTAAAAACCAAACAAAATTAAGTATCTTCATGTGGTTCGTAACTTAATTGTGAAACAACTGTGAAAAGTGTTTGGGAAGGGGGGGGGAAAACAAAAGTATAAGCAGCAAAATTAGTTCAGAGAGGATGAGGTAAAAATCACTAAGGGTACATTTATGGCCAGCAGGAGTACTAAAATTCAACCTTCAAACTTGCACAATTGTTGAAAGATTGGTAGACACTGGGGAAACATGCAAAGGGAAGGATCATCTCTATTTTCTCAATTGTTCCTTTTTCAATACTCATTTCCTACATATCTGCTATTTGTCATTGTTAAAAATAAAATACTGGTATAGTGGGGCCTCTACTTTAGCCCAAAGTGCATATTTTTGTGTTTGTGTATTTCGCCTCACTTAGTTGGATACTTTCCTGTTGTGTTACCAAACATCCATTAAGTCACATAATTAAAAGATAGTGTTAGAATTGCTGGGCAGTTTTTCAGCTGTTTCAAACTGACGTTACGAACATATTTTTATACCACTAAAATCTTCAGTTTTGAACCATAATCTGTTTTAAAGCTGAAGTTTTACTGTTATTTGCATTGACTCTTTGTATATTATTGTCAGGACCTTGTTTCAAAAATGCTTCATGTTGACCCACATCAAAGATTGACTGCAGCCCAAGTTCTTAGTCACCCCTGGATAGTTCACTGTGACCAGTTGCCTCAATACCAGCTGAACAGGCAGGATGCTCCCCATTTAGTGAAGGTAAGCAGATATTTGTTAAGCTTGCTGTTTAGCCAAAATTAGTGTAAACAAAAGAAATTTAAAAAAAAAAAGTTACTGTGGCATGTGTTTCCTCTAAATAGTATTTAAAAGTTATTATGACTGGGAGTTGCACTAAGCCATAAAGGGAATTTGTAATACGTAATAGGATTTCATAAGAACCCAGTCATGGAGAATAAATCTAATACATTTGAAAAAAACTTCCATTTTCTTAGGTTTGAAATTTATTGGACTTACACTGGGGGGCTTAACTTCCTTAAGAAACTGGTATAGAAGAAATCGTTCTTCTGATAGTTAAAATGTTGTCAGGTGACTATAGGCGAGCTGAAAAATAGTTTAGCTAACTTTACAGTTTCAGCAGAGGTTAATTGTCAGTGACTAAAAGAAAACAGTATACTTCATGATCACAGTATAAGCTAAAAAGAAGTCAAAAAGGCAGTGTTAATTAATCTGGTATCATACTGTTCTGCATTCTGTCTGAAACACAACCTGTTTTTCACCCCGATAAACTTTTTCACTTAGAACAAGCAGAGAGAAATAAAAAAAAATTGAATTCTACTTCTCTGTATTCCACCCTGCCTTCAACCCTACATCCAAGAATCTCTGTCATGCAACGTAAAAGGGATCTGAAGAATATAATTAACGCTCTCTCTGAGTCAGCTATTAGAAATTTCTAGCATCCAAAAACACAAGTGGAAAGAGGGGGAAGTTCTGATCCCACGGCTCACAACTTTCTAACTTTTTTTTTTTAATAAATCTTCATGTGCTGAATAATGTAGGCGATTTTTAAATATTTTGTTGAAAACTGAAATGGTTATATAAGCGATAAGCAGAGATAGCCCACCAATGGGGTTTCATTCCCCAACTATTTCACAAAGCATGGAGAAAGAACTTGATTTAGCAGTCTGGGTTTGTTTTTTTAAGCAAGGTAAAATTGCTTTAGATTGATCTTTATTACCCTAAAAAATACTCACTCCAAACACTGCTGGTATTTGAGTAATGCAGTGGTATGTTTCCGTTTTGTAGATGAAAGTAGACTGGAAGTTAAAACTTGTCCAGAATCTCTGGCACTTAGCACTGTGTGATCTTTCGTGTGTGTGTCATTCACAACGTGCTCTTGTTGGTTTTTGTCCCCCTCTGCCCCACAGGGTGCAATGGCAGCAACTTACTCTGCTTTGAATCGTAATCAGTCACCGGTTTTGGAGCCAGTCGGCCGTTCTACTCTTGCTCAGAGGAGAGGTATAAAAAAAATTACCTCAACAGCCCTGTGAAGTGACCTCAACCAGATACTTGGTACCACGGCATAAGATGATAGCACAAATCATGGCGACAGGTAGCACATATCTGACAGATACCTGCAAGCACACTCTGTCCCAGCTGGTACCTATAATGCTGCTGCTCCTGCTGCTGCTACTGCTTTCATCTATTCTCGCTTTAAACTGTTGATGGCAAGTTACTGATCTTACTGGAGCTTCAAATGGAGTGACAAGTGGAAACACAATGAAAACGATCATGTTCACGATTGAATAAACCAGAAGAATTACGAATGCCACCTCTGTCAAAAATACACTGAATAAAGCACTCTGCACCACATAGCATTATTTTTATAAGGAATATTTTTTGTCCCCTAAGATATTCTTTGTTACAGGTAGAGATGGACAGTTTATGTTAAGCACTTAGCTTAAACAATCTGTTTATATTAGCACTATACACTTTGTGCCATCCAACATTTTGTATGTTTTTGTAAACAGTTCACAAGCAGTACATTTCCGTGCTGTTTTCCTTAATGTATACATGCCTTGTTTTACTTAGATATTATTAATCATTTTGGCAATTAAGTCTGATTAAACAGTTCACCTGGATTAATCAGTATTGTTGGACAGCTCTAAAAGAAGCCTGACTGTTAAACAGCTATTGAATGTAATACTATGAATATGTATTTCTCCTTGCCTATGTCTTTTCTACATTTCCATGGTTTTGACGCTGCATGTCATGTTACGAAAATCAGGATACTGTTTATAGTACTCAAAATTTAAACTCAAAATTTAAAGCGTATCTCTCACCATACTATATATACAGTAGGTAATATAACCCAGAGAAAAGATAACTTGCTCCATATCTCACTCTGTATTTTGTTCCCCCTCCCCTCCTTTTTATTCTCTCCCATGTAATCTCTGGACTCAGGAATCATTGCTAAATACTTTCTGCTAGAGGACATTTCTATATTGTTTATTCTTATAATCCATTGTTAATATTTTATCTCTATTCGTGACTTCTGTTTTTAGCTGCAAAGGATTTGTTCAGTGAATGTTGGCATTATAAGAAAGGCAGCATTGAAGATAAAGGAAAACATATTGTCCGCTAATAAGCAGAAGCCTGCAAAAAGTAGGTTTAAACTGCATTCATTGCAGTTGCAAAACTGATGGATCTAATGTTCTGTCAGTTATTTTCTGATAATTGACAGCCAAAGCAAAACGAGAGGAGAGTCATCCAGATCTGTCTGGGGTTAGAAAAGGGTCATTATAATTTACCGTGAAAATAGTATTGTCCCAGTCAGGTAAAACAAAGCTGTTCAGAGTGAGTGTTCTCACTTTTCCCCAGATGAAAGCAAGTTTGTAATGAGGGTGAAAGACTCATTTTAAATACTAATACAAACTTTTAATACTCCTGGCCTCTCGGTGTCTTAAGTAATTAAAGGCACATCTTGATGGCTAGTCTTGAAAGATCAAATTGCCCACATGAGAAGGTGCACTGGAATGCGTTGAAATTCAGTGAGTGTCCCACTCCACCAAAATGGTATGCTACATCAACTCATTCCAGATTCAAAAATGACTATTGGGAATTCAAGCTTTAGTAAATATGGATCTGGGTGAACAGCTCTATGTGAACAATATAATTTAAAAACTAAAAGGTGCAATTTTGTGTTTTGCATAAGAAGGTTTTTTCTTGATTTAGTGGTATTAAATTTCTTTTACGGTGATTAATTTGCCAGTTTCCCTGAAATCATCACAGGTTTGTTGAAAGGGAGAATAATCTTTATGACACCCCAGATTTTCTAAATGAATGTGAGAGTGTTCCTTCTGCTACAAGTTCCTTTCAGAAGCTTCCTTTGTTAGACTTGCAAAGGATCCCACTTTTATTGCCCTTAAAAATCTGTTAAATATTTAATCCATCATATAATTGTTAAGGAATTGGTTTTATGAACAAGGATTCTTAAGTTACTATAGATCTCAGAAATTTGCACACACAGCTCTTCTAAGCAATTAGCATTTTTCCCTTACTTGGTGCTGTAGCATTGAAGTTCCCTTTAGCTGTACAGATGCATCTACCCTTCCTTCAAGAAACATCTTTAACTAAAGGCAGAAAAAGGCCATTTTAATTTTTCTTTGAATAGTGTCTGCTGTTCCCGAGGAATTTAGTAAAATCTTACCTTTCAGAAAATGTATTTTCAGCTCTGTGAGCAATTGCAAGTCAGGCTCATCAAAATCTAGAAACCACAGCTTCTGGAGTGGCTTTTAAATGTGTTAATCTGAAGACTGTCATATCTAGTCAACAAACAAGATTTAAAACTGATACTGTTGAAATAAAGGGATGACAGTACTTGCTAGTGTGTCAATAATAGCATTTCAGTTCAGGAAGGAATTTCTTGTGTGTTCTTAATGTGTATAGATAGGTACCCGGCAAAGAACAGACCAAAAGGAGGAAGTGTTAAGCTGCTTTACTATTGGCAGTATCTATGTTAAAATAATATAAAAGTACTTCCAGTAATTTTATTTTAGCCATATTTTGTGGCCCTCAAGCTCACTGGTCAGTAGCCAAATAGTGAAGGAAGGTTAACTCCTACATTTTATGTATCTACATTCTCAAGTAAGCTGTTAATTTAGTCTAGACTTCATAGATGTTGCTACTATGTCACATATATAGCAGAATAGGATGAACTTTTAAAATGCTAATAAAACAGGGCAGTTTAGCACATGCTAACTCGAATGTGTTGAAGTCTAGATCCACTATATTTTTAAGTTACTTTCTACACCAAGGTATAAAGGGCCCGTCTATGCAGGAGGTGTATTTTACAGGCTAGACTTACATGGTTTTATGCACCTTACCTCCCGTTTTGGATCCATGTTCACAACTTTCACATTTATTTTTATGGTTTTTTAGCTGCAGTTGTTAGAAGCTTTAGAGAAATCCACATAATGCTTCTTTGACTCCCAGCACCTTTCTATTAGAATGTGAGTATATGTGACACACTGTGTAAATTCATTGCTGGACTGCTTCGTGGTCTGCAAAGCATAGCAAGTGACTCTAGGATACAGAGTCATAGAGGATAAAAAAGGAGAACTGCAGATACAGGTGAATTTTCTATATGTAGGCCATGGGTTTTTTTTTTTTAGCGTGAAATTACCACTTACTGTGCTTGAGGGCATGAGAGAACAGAGGGAGGAGCATAGTTGCAATACTCATTAAATGCCATCTATATCCAGTAAGGGCAAAGTTCTTTATTCATAATCACTATAACGTTGAATGAAATGAGTTTTTCAAGAGAATATTTAAAACTTTTTTCTAAAGAGACAAGGGCATAAGAAAATAGATTTACATGTCTGGGATTTTTATGTGTGTTTTGCTTTTGTAAATGTGGTGTACCAACTAAAGCTGTGCTTTTCTATTATTGGAAGGAAAGGATTCAAAGTATGCTGGTCCTTAGTAAGCAGCAATGGTTAATAGATGAATTTTCACTTACGAAAATGATGTAAATGATTAGCTTTATCTTGATACTCTTGACCTAATCAAAGGGAAGGTGTACTTATGAGGGATGTAATTATTTTGCAACCTAGTGGGGGGGAGGGAAGTCTACTTAAAACGTTTTTAAAAAATGACAAAATCACAGATAAAATATTTTTCTACAATTCTATACAATCGTACTTTATACTAGTTTTCTCAGCATGGCACGTAAGTGAGTCTAAGGTACTGGACCAGGAAATCAGTGGTATTGTACCTTGTTCCAGACCATTACAATAGCATCTGTTAGATGCTTGGCACTGCTGTCATAGAACTGAAATGCTAGTAAAAAAAAAAAAAAAATTGTACTGAATACTTTAAATGATTGTTTTATTCAGAGTCTGATCTAGGAAATGTTCCAATCATGCTATTAATGTGTAATTAGAACTGTTCCAGGTGTAACTATGAGCAGTTCTGGGAAGATATCATTGCTTGTACTCCTGTCTAATGGCAGGTTTTGTAGTCTTCAAAAGAAATTGAAATTTCTACTACGAATAAACTTTCAAACATCTTAAAAAAGCACTTTTTTGGTTTATCATTTGTTCTGCCTAGTTATAAAAGTTGTTTTTTGTTCATCACTGAAACTGAACTACATTTGCAGCATGCCGAGTGTGCATTCCCAACCACAAAGAGTTCATAATGAGCAAGTGTATCAGTTAAAATGTCACTATATTACAGCATATTTAGTCAGATCACTATTAGTAAGGTAAATGGGGAGCCGAAGGAAAAACACTTGTATTCAGTAGATGCTATAGACCCAATATATGACACTGCAAGACCAAAGTGCAAGAATATTGTATCTCAATACCCTGTAGAGACTCCAGTAGACTGTAAAGTACAACTTAAAGGGAGGCTGCTAAATAATACTTGCAATGCCTGCGTTGCTCTGGACATTGAAAATAGAGGCATGTTTGATAATTAATGAACCTTTAAACATTTGAAAAATGAGAATATATGCGTAAGTACTCCATAAACAACATGCCCATGTGTTTCAGCAGCTCACACAACTTGGAAGCTTCCAAAGGTAATTCTTTTTAGCCTTGCAACCTGGAAAAGATGAAAGATTTTTAGAAGTTTGCATAGTCTACATGAAATTACAGTAATTGTGACAGAGAACGTGTATGAGGACTGTAACCAGAGGTCTTGCTAAGCGTACCACAAGAAAGCTGTCGGAGGACATGAGGCGGGAGAACAACGCACCACCGACAGCGCGGGCGAGGAGAGAGGGCAGCGTCCTCTCCCGGCTGAAACTCACCCGGCAGCCGGGGTGCCCGCCGCTGCCGCCCCGGGCCCGCCCAAGGCTTCGCCCTGCCTCTCCAAAAACATTTTAAAGTGAGTTTTTGAGTAAACTGGATCATCCGTCAAGCCTCGAGCAGCTCTGGAAAGGAAGAGAGGGGCCGGTACGACACGGGGTCCCGACGGTACTCTCTTGCCTTACTTCGGCCTCGCCCACGCTCGCACCCTCGCGCCTGTCACCGTTCATCACTCGGATTTGTCACAACGGTGTGAGGCTTCCCCTGGGCTCGGTGGGTGCGCGCTGCCCGCTCCTCCGGGCAGAGGTGCGAAACCTCCTTCTCCTTAAAATCCGCCACAAAAAGCTCTCGCGATCCCCGTGAGCTGCCGTTCACGGAGCCGATGCAGGGACGGAGAGCGGCGGCTGCCGGCGGGGAGCGGGCGCGGGGCGGCGGCGGGCTGCCGCGGGGGGCAGCAGGGCGCCCGCCGGCACCGTTCTTTGTGAAAAAACGTTGTAAAAAAAAAGAAAACCCGAACTGCCTGGCGACGTCTCCGCGGCCGTTCAGGTTCGCGCGTGTTGGGGGCGCTGCCCCGCCCCGCCCCCGCCGCGCCGCTACCGCGCCCGCCCTGCGCCGCCGCTCGCGCCTACGGCCGCCTTCTGCAGCCCCTGATTGGCCGCCGCTGCCCGCCCGGCGCGGAGTCCTGGCCAATCGCGCAGCGCCCGCCGATCACGACGCCCGTGGAGGTGTGTCCTCCCGACACCGCTACGCCGCCGGCAGCGGGCAGGCTGCCAGGAGGGCGCCAGGCGCATGCGCGTCCGCCCCGCAGGGCGCGTGCGCAGAGGCGGCGCTGCCGGGAGGCGGCGCTGCCGGGAGGCGGCTGAGCCCGCCGGCGCTACAGGGGGCGCTGTGGGTCGGATCGGCGCCAGCGGCCGGAACGCACGAGTCAGCCGCAGCCCCGGCCCCGGCCCTGGTCCCGCCGCGTGAGGAGCTGCTGCCGATCCCGCCTGGAGCCGCCGCCCGCCTCTGCCTCGCGGGAACCGCGTGAAGCCCCAACCGCTGCCCCTGCCCGCAGCCTCTCCGCGGCGGAGCGCCCGGCGCCATGCCCAAGAATAAAGGTGAGGCGGCCGCCCCTCCGCCGGGCCTTCCGCGGCGGCCCGTTCCTTCGCCGTACCGACGAGACCGGGCCCGGACGCGGCAGCGGCCTCAGCCGCGCTGGGGAGGCCCGGGGACGCCCCCCCGCCCGCTGCCGCCTCTCACGTGGGAGCCACCGCGGCCTGCTGCCCGCGGGCGGGGCGGGGAGGGGGCGGAGGAGCCCTCCCGCCCACCCCGCCGTGCCGGCGGCTCCTCTGGGCCGGTTCCCACTCCCCGCTCCCGGCCCTTTTTGGGCGCGGGTCCCGGCCTGGCCCCGGTCGTACGCGGCTCAGCGGCGTGTTGGAGGCCTCTGGGGCCTGGCGGGCCGGGAGGGGGAGGCCCTGGCGGGGCTTGGCTGTCAGGGGCGGCCGCCGAGGAAGCGGCCGGGTGTGCGTGCCGCTCCGCGCACTCGCTGGGGACTGCTGCTTCTCCCCTTTTCCCCCACCCCGCTGCTTAAAGGAAAAGAAGAAAAAGAGAGGAAGGGAACGGCAGCTTTTTAACGGGAGGGGGGAAGTATGAGCTGCTCTTCTGCGTCTTCATGAAGAGCGTCTAATCCTGTTGCCACGTGTGTGCCTTTTAAAAAGGGCATCTTCCCTTGGAGCATAAGCTTTCCTCTGAGTATTTCAGGGATTTCAGCACTACCATAACCCCTCAAGTTATTCTTCTGCTCTTTGGTGGTTACGTGCATCAGGTTATCCCACCATAATTTATGAGGTATTTGGTAGCAGCGGTCACAAAAACTGAAAATGGCAATCTTGTGCAAATCCTTGTTGAAGACTACTGTCACCGCAGAGCACCCAGGACGTCTTAAATAGTGGAGGCTCTAATCTTCTAATTGCTATGTTACTGCTCAGTTAAAAATTTAGAGCTAAAAATGCTAAAAGTAAGCAAAACATCTAGATCTGGGTAGGGTACTGTCCTGGTTTCGGCTGGGATAGAGTTAATTTTCTTACTAGTAGCTGGTATAATGCTATGTTTTGGATTTAGGATGAGAATAATGTTGATAACACACTGATGTTTTAGTTGTTGCTGAGCAGTGCTTACCCTAGTCAAGGACTTTTCAGCTTCTCATACTGCCCTGCCAGCGAGGAGGCTGGGGGTGCACAAGAAGCTGGGAGGGGACACAGCCAGGATAGCTGACCGCAACTGGCCAAAGGGATATTCCATACCATATGACGTCATGCTGAACAAAAAACTGGAGGGAGCTGGCCGAGGGGGGCACAGCTGCTGTTTGGGAAGTGGCTGGGCATCGGTCGGCGGGTGGTGAGCAATTGCATTGTGCATCACTTGTTTTGTATATTCTTTTATTGTTATTATTATTTTCCCCTTCCTTTTCTGTCCTATTAAATTGTCTTTATCTCAACCCATGAGTTTTACCTTTTTTCCGATTCTTCTCTCCCCCATCCCACCGCGGGGGAGTGAGCGAACGGCTGTGTGGTGTTTACCGGCCAGGTTAAACCACAATAGATACTCAAAACAGCCATACAGAGAAGCAGCGCAGAAAAGAAATCCCCGTAAGTCTGATTATTTCATTCACTGTATTCACAGATAGTAACACATGCTCTTTTTTTCCCCCGTTTTAATTTAGGCAAAGGAGGTAAAAATAGGCGACGAGGTAAGAATGAGAATGAATCAGAAAAAAGAGAACTGGTGTTCAAGGAAGACGGGCAAGGTGAGTTTTAACTATAGTATGGCAATGCCATTGTTTTCAGTCAGATATTGTAAGTGACGTACATTGGAAGTTGATACACAAAGAAAACATCTGTATGTCTGAGAAATACAAAGTTATTGTGGAATAAAGAGAGGTATTCTTATTGGGGTTGTATTTGAATTCTAAATGACACATTGAGTGTAGGAGGAAGACATTAGGAAAAGGGAAATTTTAAATAGCTTCACCACTTAAGAATGAAGCTTTCCTCTTCTTGACCTGATTGTGATGCTGTGTGTAATACAGTATGTATGTAAACATTCACTAGAAATCCCTTGAGTTGCTCTGTGTGAGGGTCTGTAAGCAGCTAGCTTAGCTGATGTAGTTCAGTGTTGCCAGTAGTTGGTTGTCGTCTCTTGGATGCACAGTCCCACTTTGGGTTTTATACCGACTGTAACATTTCTTGGATCCTTCAGTGAGCTCTTCGAAGTCACTGACCTGGCAGAACGGTATGTCTTACTGTTCTTCCACTGTCCCCTGATGGTTTGGTTGAATTGGCTCCTGAGTTGGAGTATCTAAAAATTACTAAAACGGGAGCAATAGGCAAGGTCCTTACTTGGATGTTGTTAGGTAAAGTAAGCCACAGGAGTGTTTAGCTGGAGAGTGATGACTAGGATTCCCCTCTCCCCTGCCTTTTGGTGACAGTGAGATCACCTCCCTTTTGGCTTACCCTGTCTTGTGTGTCACACTCTTGTAGTTGCTCACATATATGTGAGTACTTGCCTAGTGACCAGCTAATCAGTTGCTTTGTTAGAAATACAGGAAAAGTACTGACTTAAATCACTGTAAAAGAAGTGACCACTGAACTCATTTTTTAAGCTCTTTCTGATATTCTGTGACAGTTGTAAGCAAAAAAGGAGTTGATTTTGATGCACCTGTAAAACTTAAAATCCTTTTCAACTCCCAAGCAAAATCCACTTAATCACAGAATAGAATAGAATCGTTTAGGTTGGAAGAGACCTTTAAGATCATCAAGTCCAACCATTAACCTAGCACTGCCAAGACCACCAATAAACCACGTCCCTAAGCACCACATCTACACATCCTTTAAATACCTCCAGGGATGGTGACTCCACCACTTCCCTGGGCAGCCTGGGCCAATGCTTGACAACCCTTTCGGTGAAGAAATTGTTCCTAATGTCCAATCTAAAGCTCCCCTGGCGCAACTTGAGGCCATTTCTTCTTGTCCTCTGCTTGTTACTTGGGAGAAGAGACCAACACCCACCTCGCTACAACCTCCTTTCAGGTAGTTGTAGAGCGCGACAAGGTTTCCCTTCTCTTCTCCAGACTAAATAACCCCAGTTCCCTCAGCTGCTTCTCATGAGACTTGTGCTCCAGACCCTTCACCAGCTTCGTTGCCCTTCTCTGGACACGCTCCAGCACCTCCATGTCCTTCTTGTAGTGAGGGGCCCAAAACTGAACACAATATTTGAGGTGCAGCCTCACCAGTGCCGAGCACAGGAGCACGATCGCTTCCCTACTCCTGCTGGCCACACGATTTCTGATACAGGCCAGGATGCCGTTGGCCTTCTTGGCCACCTGGGCACACTGCCGGCTCATGTTCAGCCGGCTGTTGACCAGCACCCCCAGGTCCTTTTCCTCTGGGCAGCTTTCCAGTCTCTCTTCCCCAAGCCTGTAGCGTTGCCTGGGGTTGTTGTGGCCGAAGTGCAGGACCCGGCACTTGGCCTTGTTGAACCTCATACAGTTGGCCTCAGCCCATCGATCCAGCCTGTCCAGGTCCCTCTGCAGAGCCTTCCTACCCTCCAGCAGATCAACACTCCCGCCCAACTTAGTGTCATCTGCAAACTTACTGAGGGAGCACTCGATCCCCTCATCCAGATTGTTGATAAAGATATTGAACAGAACTGGCCCCAAAACTGAGCCCTGGGGAACACCACTTGTGACTGGCCACCAACTGGATTTAGCTCCATTCACCACCACTCTTGGGCCTGGTCACCCAGCCAGTTTTTTACCCAGCGAAGAGTACGCCTCTTCAAGCCATAAGCAGCAATGAAACATTATTATCTGTTATTAATATTCTCATGTGGTTTGTTGGACCATCTAGCTTGTGCTAAGGAAAGATTTTAGAATATTGAAATACAGCTCTGGCTAACTGAGAAAATTTTTTTTCCTGGTGAGTATGGGCAGTCAGATAATGTTATAATTCTGACAAGCTTTATAATAATAATGTTATAATTCTGACAAGCTTTGTAATAATAATGTTATAATTCTTACAAGCTTTATTCTTTTTAGTTAAATGGTAATACATTATGCTGCAAACTTTAATAATGTGTGTGAAGTACTTCAGTAGTGATTTCTGGAAGGAGATTAAATACAAGGTGAGAGACTGAGCATGGGTGTTGGAGAAAAGCTTCATAGTTTTCAGCTGAAGCCTGGTGCTTGCCTTTCAGACAGTTTCTGAGAACACCAGAATGTGTCCTTTCTGGAACAGCATTTTTTTCCAGAGAGCCTCTACAGAAGGGATTCAGAGTATCAGTGGGGTATACAGGATGTGCCGCTTTCTCCTCTTCCCTCAATGATAGCACGAGATTTTGTCCATTAGGACAGGCGCTATGGTGCTGTCATAAACTTTCAAACTCTGAGTGTGACTTGATAGCTCTAAAAATTATCTAGTAAGCATTTCAGAGGGAACAAAAGCATGGATACAGCCAAGAATGAGCAGTGTTTGAAAATGTTAACATCAATGATAGGAAAACTGTGATACATTCAGCAGCCTGTGTGGCTGATCGAAGCTCCTCTCAGCTGTTCATGTTTGATAAAATGTTACAGCAAATTTTGGTTACAGTGGTAAAAGTTATTGGTTGTTTCACGAAGCTGTATTTGTTTAGAAGTTTCGCTATATGTTACCGTCTCTTGCAGAATATGCCCAGGTGATCAAGATGTTAGGCAATGGAAGACTGGAGGCGTTATGTTTTGATGGTGTGAAGAGGTTATGTCATATTAGAGGGAAACTAAGAAAAAAGGTAATTCTGAAGCATTGCAATAGAGAACAGTGACATTATGCATGATATATAATTGTAAAGATTTACATATGTAGTTTGTTACAAAAGTTAATGTTTCTACTGTACTTAATATCTTAAACTTCTTTTTTGACAGTAAACTAGTTTGTTCTTCTGTTTGTATTGCTGGCACAAAAGTAGGCAGTCTTTGACTTTTGAATGAAGCTTGTAGTTGAAAGGCTGCCTTTGGATGTGTATATTTCAGGAGAGATTTTTTTGGCTGCTTATGAAATACTGATTTTTCATATTCTAGAAACTTATATGCAGATGAAATATTAAAAAGCTGCCTGACTGTAGATGGGGAACTTGGTGACTATTTGGAAAATCAGCATGTTATATCTGAGACTAGATCAGTACTTAGCTTACTAGGAGAACTTCTATTAACATGAAGATTGACACCCAGCATAGGAAAATAAATGTATGAGAGCTGTCCAAAGCCACCTTTTTTGTATGCTATTTCCCTAAACCAATAAGAATCAGGGTTTGATACTCCACTTGGTTTGATCTGGGGAGGAACTGAATAATTATCATCTTCTCACTGGGTGACTCATCTGAGAATAGCTCAATAGGGATGGTTTCGGAAGGTTTCTTTATAGCTTCCCGCAGGCACCTCAGATGCCATCATTTCATTGTCCGCTTCATCAGTTCCCAAAATACTTTCGTGCAAAGCTGATCTGCAAAAGTGTGTACCTTCAGGGAAGTCAGGTGTACGTATTTGTATTCTTAACTTTCCCATCTTTGGGATGGTGTCCCCTCTTGCCCTTGTCAGATGTTACAGCTTTCTAACCTCTGCTGGTGTATGGTACGGAGGAGGTCCTCTCAGATAGTCAGTTGCCAATAAAACCAGACGTTCACTGTGTTCATTCTGGATTGTTCCACCTGTCCGTTTTTGGAGACCAGTGAATGCATGTGTCTTGGTATTGGTGTGAGCCCTGCTAGCTGCCTGCGATACACTGCAATAAACTGTTGAAGTAATGTAGAATGTACATAGATAAATGCTAGGTGTTGCAGAATTAATTTCTTGCTGCAGAAAGCATCACTTATCTATTCCTCATGTCTAAAAGAAAGGAAATCTCAACTGAAATATATTTCATCTCCAAAAAAATCAAGCTGATGTGGGATAGAACTGTCTTGTGCATTTAAATTGGCCTGTCCTGTTTTGCAGGCTTCTGGCTTTGGTTTGACTGATTAGCATAGTCAGTTACTAGAAACAACTCCATTCATTTTCTTGTGCTCTTCACTGTGCTTGTCCATCACCCCCTTCATCAGGTTTTTCTTTTCATTTTTGCCCTTGTGGAGCTTAGTTCAGAGAGTGGCTTGATGCATTATTTCTGTTTTCTCAGAAGTTATGACTTAATAACCACCTTGTTGGCTAAAAGCTCCTCAAAGAAGTTTGATTTACCTTAGTAATAGCTCCGTAACATGTGAAATAATATATCTATGAGTATTAATGACCTTGGTTTTGCTGTTAAAGAACAAAATTGGGTATTTCCAGTTTACTGATTAGAAAGTGAAAATGGTGGCTGTAGAATGTAAAATGTTTCGTGTCTCTCAGTAAACCTAAATGTGCTGTTTGACTCTTGTGTTACCCAACAAAAGTTGGATTTCTGCAATATAACATACGTTTTCTCTTTCAGGTTTGGATAAATACATCTGATATTATATTGGTTGGCTTAAGAGACTACCAGGTAAAAATTCAGTGTAATTTGCCAATGAAGAATATCTTACAAACAGCTTTATTTAATGTTAAATTGCAGCAGGTATCATGAGGAAATGACCATCTAGCTTTCTTTGAAGTTGTATTTGGTTATGCTAAATCATGACTTTTAGTTTCCTTGTATTACAGAAAGATTGTCATGAGTAGATGACAAATCCTGGTTCAACTTGTTCTTCTAAATTGCAGCCTGAGACTTTGTGAGTGAAGGTGCTTATTGGCATGACACCTGACCTTTTTTTCCCAGGTGTAGCTGCTTGATGCTTGGATCCTGTGGTACAAGGGAGATTGAGCCAAGCACCAAACATTTTATTGTGATCATGAGATTTTTTGGTAATCAGAATTTTGGAGCCTTGATGTTTAGGCTTTTACCTTAAGAGGCCAATTGATCAGTGATTAGTTTCTACTTAAATTTCCAAAAATGGAGTAGCATAATTTTACCTAATGTAAAGGTTAATGGAAAACAGTTGTCAAGTTTTCATTGGGTGAATGCTTTTTCATGAATGTTATTGTTGTGTCATCAGTTGTTTGAAGATAGATTCTGCTTCTGAAATGTACATTAAGAGTTGTAAAACATTTAAGATATTGTCATTTACTGTATATATTAAGCTACTTAAAACTAGGAAGTTTCAACACTTTCTGACTTAACACCAAACACCTCGCTATGTGTGTTCTCTGAAGAAAGAGTAATTTCAAAGGCATGAAACTGAACTTCTCAAATTACTTATAATAGGAAAAAATTAAGTTATCACCTAGAAGAAATGAAGATATTCTACAAATGAGCATTTTTTACTTCACATTTAAAGGAACTGGAGGGGAAGGAGGAACAAGATATTCTTCTGTAAATAATACAGGTGTTATTCTTCTGTAAATAATACAGGTGTTACTAGTCTGCCAAGGTTAATAGGGAGGTTTTTTCCTTCATAGATGACTAATAAATTCTAATAAATTCTTATTTAGGATAACAAGGCTGATGTTATTCTAAAGTACAATGCAGATGAAGCCAGAAGTCTGAAAGCATATGGAGAGCTTCCAGAACATGGTAAGAATCTTTTCACTTCAAATTGGAAGTTCATATTGGGCAAGAATTGTCAATCTATCTTGACTTGGTGTGAGTGCACTCCTTAACTTCTCCAAATTCCTTTTTAGCTAAAATCAATGAAACAGACACATTTGGTCCTGGAGATGATGATGAAATCCAGTTTGATGATATTGGAGATGATGATGAAGATATTGATGACGTAAGTAGTAAACATACATTTTGTATCATATGCTTGAAACTGTCATCTTTGCCAATAAGCTGTTTTCCTTGGTTTAGAGCAAGTAAAATAATACATTGATGTTCAGAATAGCTCACCTTCTCAGGGACTGCTTCAGAAAGTGGTGTGGACGTATGCATGCCAGCTTTCTGTTCTCTCTTCTGTCCTACAGTCATCCCCTAGTTGACCTCTAAGCAAATAGTATGCTTAGTGTCATACTATTGAAACATACGTGGAGTGCAGTCTCCTCATTATCCTTAAGATACCTGAAAGAAAATCAGTCATTTGACCGCAAAGACCTAGAGTTACATAGCAGCGTCCATTCAAATGATTGTGTGTGTGTACATATATATATATTTGTGTGTGTGTACATATATATATGTGTGTGCATGTGTGCGCAAGGAGTTGCAGTTACGTGAGTCGACAGCTACATATATGGATGTAGCTGGGTATGTTCATATCGAAGGAACTGAATGTAGCCCTCAGTACTGCTCTTTGAAGTGTAAGCTCCTTACAACAAGCTCATGGTGGAAAGATGATACAGGAAGGTTTAGCAGACCAGTAGGATTTCCTTGCGTCCCCTGCACAGTAGGCTAGAAAGACCTCTTGGGGAGCGGGCACAAAGACTGGTGGGTCAGCTCCTGTGCCACGTAGGGCAGCTGTGGCCCCTTCAGTCCAGGCAGGGCGAGCCATAAACTGCTGATGCAAACTACATTGGCCAGCAACTGCTGGAACAGGTCACAGGTTATGTAGGTATTTTGTGGAATTGCATGAACACGTGTGGGTTTCACCTTTCTGATTCCTCTGTAGTTTTAACAACCTCACTGTCTAATAATAAGTACAGAAATAATTGAGGGATTTGTGTTTTTAAAAAAAACAAAGACTTCAAGTCTCCATTTTTCTTTACATAAAAATCATAAAAAGCTGCATCTTAGTAGTTACTAAAGTTAACCATAATCCTGAATTTACAGATTGTCACAATCAGTTGTGTTACTGCTTATCACTAAACCGTCGTAACTGACCATGCACACTCTTAAATTGTAGGAGTAAAATTGTTATAATTCAAATTATATAGTAAATTGCAGAAATAGAATCTGCTGTGAAATGTTTTCTAAGATGATGCACTTTATTTTGCAGTTGAGAGATGAATGTGTGCAGGGTCAGCTGGCTGAGAGGATAAGTAGTAACTTACTGAGCCAGTGAGTTAACTTAATCGGATAGACTGTTCTAAGTATATTACTATGTTTTAATTCTTCATCTTTTTAGTCCTCCCTCTCTCTGAGTTGGTAATGTGATTAATTCTCTTTAAATGCTTATATTATTTTGACTTTTTTGAGGTTCTCAATATATGATGCATTAGATCAGATATCTTAAAAATACCAAAATCTTGATGAATTTTTCTTCAGATTTTTGAAAATTGCACTTTGGACCTGTAAGTGGTTGAGCTTACTGAAGATTTAGCTTGCTGAAGCTAGGAACACTTTCTAGTACTGCATGCTTTTAATAATGAAGCTATTGTAAGATGTCAAAGTGATAAGTAGCTGTAGGAATATTGGAAGAATAAGATTTGCAAACTAATGGATCTTTGTGTGGGATAATGGATGAGCAGCTATGATTGTTTTTAAGCTTCTGTTAGCTATGCGATATAATATCAATATCATGCTTTAAGAAAGGAAAAGACATAAAGAGATAAAATGTGAATAACCTCTCTGAGGATCATCCTAGTCTACCTAGAATGAAGTGTGGCTTCCAAGGTCATAGTTA
Organism: Calonectris borealis; assembly: GCF_964195595.1. NCBI lineage: Eukaryota > Metazoa > Chordata > Aves > Procellariiformes > Procellariidae > Calonectris > Calonectris borealis. The sequence continues at coordinate 133,285,159 of NC_134312.1, forward strand.
ACGTGAAAGACTTGGTGGAACCTTTCCTTTGTTGTTCATGTCGGTTCATTTTGCCACCAAATGAATTTGGATAGTCAGTACTTAGGGAAGTTACCCTTAAACTCAGTTTTGCTTCGTTTTTGAGAATCGTGAGCTAATTTATGGCTGTACTATTTATATGTGATTATATTGGCAGAATTGCTCACCTGCATGACTATAGTATCATAACGGTGGTGGGGACATAAGAGGAGAGTAGTTGTTCACGTGTTAAGAAAACAGGACGTGAGCTGAGGCAAAAACAGTACTGTACTGAGTTCAGGAAGTCTCCTGTTGAACCATGAAAATAGTTTAAAGACAGAGTTGCTTGATGAAAAATGCATGTGAATTAAGTTTGTGGTATGGTGTTTTTGCTTTTCAGATCTAATTTGGAACAGAGGTTTACATTCCGACTTTTTTCCTCCAAGGATTGTTCTACATTGATATTTCGATTATTTTTTGGGTGAAGTCCCTTTCTTTTAAGAAGACTGAAAATTCTCGGTAAAGAGTGTAGTTTGTTACATCAAAAGGATTTATTTTCAATGTTTGTTTTAAAGTATTTATATTTCTTTAGAAATGGATAATGCTGGATTATCACAAAGGTTCAATGAAATGCCACAAATATTTTTTCTGTTCACCAATTAGAGCTTTTACCTCTGGATGTAAGTGAGATACAGTGACATGGGCTGTAAAAGACTGCATTTTTCCCTCTTCTGCTTTCATCACTACAATTCCAGTTACACTTGTATTTTGAAATAAAAATTGTTTACCCTGTAATTACAATGGATTTTGATTAAATACAAATACCCAGTTCAGATTAGTATCAAATCATACTATGCAGTGTCTGTCCTTATACCCCTTGCCTTGATGTTAACTTTAAAAAGATTTTGATAATATAAAAGGAAGGCAGAAATCTGCATTTAAATTCATAATGCATGATGAATCTGCTTTTCATGTCTAGTAGCATGCTGCTATTTTTATACTGATTTTGATAATTAAAAACACTCATTATTTCAAAGATGTAAATTTGCCACAGTGGAGGGGTAGGGGAGAAGTAAAGATAAAAAGTAAGCAGCATCTCAAATTTGCAGTTGTTAAAAACTGTCTTGTATGCATAGCTCTTCTGTGTTTTAAGTACAGTAGTCACGCTGTAGTTGCAGAAGATGAACACTGGGTGGCACCCAACTTAACAGGGATACATTAATCCGAAACATTAACAGTTGGGTTTGTACTGAAAAATGCATAAAATAGTTTTTCCCCAAAATGAATGCTTAACATTCTTGATATGTTAAACATGTAGAATATTTTTACATTATAGAAAAGGTTATGTTAAGAGTAGAGTTTTATTTTAATCTTAAATTCCATACATTGTAAGGTACAACATTAAAGCTTATGTGAACTTTGAGTAACAATATAAATGAGAAAATAAGTTTGTGTCAAACGTAGGAAAAGAATCTTTTCATCCAGAATAAATCACTGAAACAAACTAATGGAAAGATTCTTCTCCACCTTCAGACTGGAGAAGTCAGTTAAGAAGCTGAATAAAGACTAACATCATCATGCAAATATTATTTTGTGGTAGCCTTAGTTTCTTTGTCTTCAATTATGTATTTAACAACTCTGAAAGCAGGTTAATGGAAAACTTCCTTTTGTGCCATAAAAATCTGATTCTTGACACTTGTATTCGTTATACAGTCTTTTTGGTATGATGTAAAGTGACTACCCCAATAGATAAAACCAAAATGGCTTTAAATATGGAATGGCCTCATTGCTTTACATGATCTTTAAGGAGGAGTTCTGTGCTAGATTGGAACTTCCAGAGCTTTTGCGAAAATGTCTTCTCTTTTACTTTTTTCTTTCGTTATAGTGTCTATTTTCCTTACGTGGGTCTGGTATCTTATTCTAGGGATAACGTTTTCTTAGTATTAAGTAATTTTGCCAAATGTTTCATGGGTTTTAAATATTTATTGTAAAAACTTGCTAAATATTGGGAAAAGATACTACCAATACAGCATTCTTACTCCACTCATCTTAAAGTGTATGAATTTACTGTCTTTTGTATGCCTATAAGGTTCAATTGCAAAGCAACATAAATGCTGCAATGTTTCAGGATAAGGTTTGCAAACCATTCTCTAGCTCATTAGTTTCTTCAACATATTAAGCAGACTATGAGCAGCTCTGCAAATGGTTAAAAGCTCTCAAAACTGATCCTGAGGTCCAAGTGCAGAAGATGTCTGTTCTTTCAGTTGCACTAGCAGAAAAGTTAATGATTAAATTACAATGAATGTTTGCTGAAGATACAGATATTACGGAAATTATACTTGCCAAAACCAATCTTGTACATGTGGGAAAAATGTAAAGTGCGTGGTCAGTGGTAAAGAGAAATACGAAAGAAGACACTGCTGTTGCAAGGAACTTATTGCACTGTACCAGAGTTCTCCAGTATAACAGGCACTTCAGCTGTGGGACAAAGATGAATCTTTGTTCCTGGCAGAATTGGTTATGGTTTGCCCTGAGGTTCCTTCCAGTCTTTATGTCTGGCTCAGCCTAAACTCAGCAGAGTTTTTAAGGAAATTTCCCGTTTAACTATTAATTTCTTATTAATGCTTTGGCTCAGCACCAGCTGGTTTCTACTCACATGCTAGGCTGCGTTGCCTTCCTTGAATACATTTCCTCATCTTGTTTCTCTGTCCACTGCTAAAGCTCCTTTCACAGACCAGTCTAGGCAGCTTTATATTGTCCCTTCTTGCTTCTCTTTTCTTTGGGGGGCAAAACCAGCTCGCACAAGTAGCTCTTTTCTCAATGTCTCCATGCAAAGAACAGTGGTAGAACAGCAGCTGCCAGGTAAAGGATTGCAGAATTGCTGACTGTAAAGCCATGAAAGGTGTTCTATCTGTAAGAGTATTTTCTAGATTAATTTTTTAATAATTCTTGTTTAACTTTGGGAACTGCTGCTGGCTTTTTACCTATAGTGTAAAATTTAAAGTAGGGATTCAAAAATTAATTTTCTGCAGCTAAAGTGTAAACTTTGTGTTCTCTAACATGTTTCCCACTTCGAGATCTTCTCTGTGATTAAAACTTTGAAACATGATTTTTGTTCGTTGTTCCAAATCTTCTTTGTCTCTTCACCTTATAATAGGGGCTGCTGTGCATTTGGTTGGACAGCCCTAATGCTTTTCCACTCTAATCCTTAGCAGATATAGTCCAGACACACTAATTGAAAAAAAGTATATGGTTTTAAAAAAAAACCAAAAACCTCTCCTTATGCAAGAGGAGGAGGAGCCGGTAACCTATGATTGTTGAGCTCTGTGCCATTTACTTGTTACGGCTGATAGGTTATATCATATGACTGTGCACTGTATGTGCTAGTATGCATGTAGGTGGTACTATGTGCTAGTGCCATACATAGATATGATACATGCCACACATACAATACATGGTACCATTTTTATATATATACTTGAAGTAAATTAGTGTACAGTGTACAACCTGGTAGAGGTTAGGCAGGCACAACGATGGCTCTGTAATCTGAGTGATGTCCGTGAATGAAAATGAACTGACTGAGGGTGTCAGTTTGCTTGTGGTACCCGGCTGTGCTCCTAACCAGGTTCTTCATGACGAAGGGATAGGACTCGTGACTTGCCTGGGTTGTGAACTAACGCTGGGACTGCTGCTCCCTGTGGCCCTGCAGGGATGAGGTAAGTCTTGTCTCCAGGTGAGTTGGGGTGTTGACTGCTGCTGCTGTTGAGCAAGCTTCAATCACTTGCTGTTATTGAACATCAGTATCGTGGAACTTGAACACCTGTATCGTATGGTTCAGTAGAGGACTCAAGCCTAGGTTTTTGTCTGCGAACACTATGCTATCTAAGTAGTTTGACCACAGGAGCGAGGACTTGAAAGTTAAAGTGTGTGCAGCCTTCTGTGTGGGAAGGGGAAAGTAGTATCTGAAATAATCTTGGAGCAGTCTGAGTGCAGCTTTTTTTGTCCCTTTAAACTTGAGGCTTGTTGCTGGCTTTTGTGAAGGTAGTTGTTGGCAATGCTTTCTCATTTTGACACAAAACAGTGAATCTTCATAATTTTTTCTCAGGATATGCATGCCCTTTGGGGAAGGAGGGAAAAGAGGTGAACAGGGAGGATGTCTTTCTTTTATTTTTTTCTATCACAGCAAGCATGAGTCAGAGCTCCTATTGATTAATTCAGGTTGCTTGTGCTATATCTTGCCATCAAATTTAACGCTAAAGATCAACTTTGTGATTATAAAATACAATCTCAACCAAATAGAGAGGCAAGCTGAAAATACCCAGTACCTTCATGTAATTCCATCTGGGAAGTAGGTACTAGCAGCAGGGTACCACTAGAAACATCTAAAGACCTGTTCCTCCTTTCAAGTATTTGTTTGCTCCTGGGCCACACTTGGGATCCAGATGTTTTAATTATACCAATTATGTTTTCGGACTTTCCTTTAGATGCTTAGTGGGACAAAAATACTTTAAAAAAAATACATAGATGAGACTGTGTTTTCTGTCGTATGAATTAGCTTTTCTTCATGTTTTTTGCCAATGTGTTTGTAGACAGAGAGGACGCTTGCACAGCAGTTTTATTTATCTCCAGGCTGTCAGCTCAAGAAAAGAAAGCTTAATCAGAAGCTGAAAGAGACTTGGTAACAGTTACGGGGCCTATTACTGCATCACTTGCCTAACAGTAAATTCCCTTTTGAAGTACTCTTCCTGTATTTTGCAGGCACTCATTCTTCCCTCTTGTAAAAGTGGGTAGCTCCAGTCCAGTGCCTCCTGTTTGTGTGTCTGGGCTGTGATGGTATAGGAGTCTCTTCTGCGGTCACTAGCATCTATATTCCTTAGTCAGCCCTACTCTTCTTTATCATTAAGTTAATGAATTTTATTCCCAGTTGAGGAAGATCATCAGCAAAATGCCCTTGCATGCTTGGCCTCTGGAGGGAGCAGAGAAGCAAAAAACCAAACCAAGCTTGATGGATTAGCGTGAGCAGATTGCCTCAGCTTCTCGGTAGAAGGAGTTTCTATTGCTGGGTGTCAGGGACCCTGAGGTGCCCAGAGTCTGCAATAATGATTGCTGGGAATGGAAACACTTAAGATATTTTTTTCAAGGTTTTTGAAGCAGATCACCTTCTTCCTCAAGAGCAAGCTGATTCAAGCGTGTAAGTATGGGCTGAGGAGCAAGCCTGTTGCTGGCAGCAACGCGTGATGGATACTGCTGTCCCCATCTGTAGTAGGTACAGCGAAGGGCAGCAGATACACTGGAGGATCCCCATGGGACACCCAGATCCGCATGGGTTATATACGTTCCACCATCAGTGGTACCTGCTGTCGGAGAGGATTCAGCTTTGTGACAACCCTCAAGACAGTGACAGTGCAGTTACTGTGTTTAGTCTGTGCTTAGAGAGGAAAGCCAAGTGCTGCAAAGTGCTTGAGGAAACAGCTTCTGACTTACAAGGCTTTAAAACTAATTGTAGCAGACAGTGGTGGGGGGTGGGGAAATATGCATTAACAAGGTTTGTGAGAAGAATTTTACTCTTGCTGCCTGACCCAGTGGAAAGATCTCCCCTGCTCATGGCTGAAACTGGAGATGTATACAGAAACTGCAGTGGTTAAAGCTGTAGTCCTGGAGACTCACCAAGAGGCCCAAGACCCTGAAAAGGTGTGGAAGACCTTGCCTTCTTCGGAACCTATGGACAGTGACCGTCCCAACTCGCCTTGTCAAGTTGCTCTGGAATAGGTCTGGGATATTAATTATCAACTGATGCAGCAGGTGGCTGACCAGAGGGAGTCTTGCAACAGCTCAGTCGTAGGGACTCTTGTGTCTTGAGCAAATAACAATATGCAGCGAGATCCTAAGTTTTGCTGAAAATGGCAGAAGTAGCCAGTGCTAAGTAACTGTGTAGGGTGTGACAGAATATATAGAGATGGATCTTCAGATTGGCGATATAACCTCACAGTTCTCTGCTGCTAACTGACTGCAGTGTGGGAGCCTGAATAGAAATGAAAGGGAAGAAGCCACAGATCAGTTGTTAGTGTGTGTCGGGATAGGTTTCTGCTGGATTTGGGAAATAGCTTCTTAAGCTCTGGAGAGGTAGTGTTTAGACTTTTGCAGCTGTTAGCCTAACCAGAAGGACCTGCAGTATCTTATTCTCAGTGAACCTGTGGCTTATGAAATCTTTAATGGAGCATTTGGTTCTTGGCACCTAAATGGCACTAGCCACTTTGGAAAAGAAAAAGTATGGGTGCATCTATTGATTTTAGAATCCATAAAGGTGTTGGATGGTTCTGCCAGCCCTGCTAACTGAAAACGTCTTAAAAGATGCCCTAAGACCCATTGGTGTGGTTGTCCAGTCCTACTGCATTCCACTCGAGTGACTGGGTCAGAAGTAATGGGCACCCTGTATCCCACTGTGGTTGTCAGCTCTATTCCCTTAATAGCAGCTTATACCACTTGCAACCTAGTAATGTGTCTTTGGACCACTACTGTTAACCAGAGTATTGGCGAGTGAGCAGAAACCCCTTCCCAAAATAGGGCACCGATTTCACAAAAGTGTAGGAAATAATGTGCAACAGCGTAGGGATTGTTTCACTAAAAATGTGAGTATGCCGCCTATAAGTGGAACAAATACTGGTGTATTGTTATACTCCCACCAACTAAGGAAACAGTTGCTGAAAAGTAAGCAGAAAAAGCCAAGATTAGCGAGTGCTCCTCTATTTAATTATGCTGTAATCCTCAACAGCCTCCTCCTCTTCCCCTCCTCCCCAATTTGAATTGATGCTATCGTATTGCTAGGTGTACATTTTGTCTACAAAGGTTGGAAGAGTGATCTCAGGCTTCATGAAATGTTTTAAACTAAACTGCTGTAAAGTTACTGTTTAGGACTACAAAAGTCAAGGTTAACTGTAGTATTTAGAAAATAATGTATGGTAACTAAGAAAGAGAAAAGAATATAACCAGTAGCTGAATATGTGGTATTATAGGCAGCTTAGGTGAACCTAGCAATAGTTATGTTAGAGAATCAAAAAACACTGAAGATGTGTGTCTGATTTAGGGCATGGGGAAGCATTTAGAAGAAACAGCTTGAGTGCCAAGTAGCCAATAACTTTATATTGAGAAGACAGACTGACTGTTTCTGATCACTTGCATAGACTGACATCTTCTAAATCAATTAAAATAATGAAAGGGGGAAGGGAGAATGGGGAATGGCACCTAATAGTTTCCTTCTTTGATACCCAAGCCCTCCTTAAAACAGGTAATTTCCTTATTACTGGTTTTCAAAATAATACTTACTCTTGATTGAATAGGTTTTTCATTCTTTTTTTCCGGTACTCACATAATCATCATTTGCACATATGATTGTAGAAAAGCTCCATATATGCTAGCAGAATATTTGAGTCATTATAGAACAGTAGATTACAAAGGAGAAAATACGTTCCTCTTTCAGGACAGAGAAAACCTTGAGGTCAATTCTTTTCATCACATACTAGGAAAGTGCTAGGCCTTCAGCTCCAAGTCGAGTCTCTCTCCAGGCTCCTGTTGGACACTCCCCACCCCACCTGAAAAGGCTTCAAATCTTTATGCTCTCCATAGAGGCGTGACGGTGTCTGCCTTGCCTGCTAGCAGCCTGCTGAGATTTGCCACAGAGCAGAACCACCTCTTGTGGTGGTGGGGCTGCACAGGGCTTCTCTGAACCCTTTGGTGTTCTCAAGAACTGCTTCTGTCACTGAGATGTGCAGAAATACTGTCTCGAGCTCTGTTCAAACTTTTGCTCGGTATGGCATCACAAAAGCATTTAAATCTGATGGTGCAGTCGGCTGTGTGCTCCTCCAGCCTCTATTTTTAGAGGTTTGCAAGACCATCCTTCATTCAGCTGCGTGAGGGTAGGTATAGGGAATAAATGGCTTAGCGGCATCCACCCCATGACAATCATTTGGAGCAAAAAGGGAACTCATTTACCAAAAACTGGAAGCTATGTAAAGTGTACGTTCTTCCTTTGTATTTACCTTTGAATCCCTCAACAAAACTTGGGTATGAGATGCATCCAGAAGATGGGGCACGTTCTTCCCCTTTTGTAGGTTGCTTGTGTAGTTTGACAGAGGAGAGTACTGCTAGATCTAAAAATGTTTCCAGCTCAAATAATCGCATCTATGATGGCACAGTGAGAACATGTCTTTGGACAGCAGGTTTTGAGTAACTTCCTTTTTTGTGCTGTGAAGTAAAGGCTAAGTGTACTCTAGTCCCTGTTCCAAGCCTCTTGTGTAGATGATGCACACATGCCTAAAGAGACAAGGTCTAAACCACTGAGCACTCCCCAAACTAGAATTCTGAGAAATTTAAACTTTCACGATATTTGGAGAGTTAAGACTGATCCTCAGGACACCCTGAAGAATGTGGTATGTGAGAAGAAAATGAGATCCAGTGGAGATCAGAAGGACTATTACATCTTGCATATCAATCAGAGATTCAGATTAGAGGCTCCTGCCCGTTTACATAGATTTTAATATTTTTTATGGTAACAATAACGAATGCACCTAGTTTACATAGCTGAAGTACTATATCCATATGATTTCTTCAACAGATGATACTATTATATTGTACTATTATACAATAATAAAAAATTAGAAGCCACAGAAACCTTGTTCTCTCTTGGGCTGAGCTGGATTAGTGGTAGCGAGGGAGTCTTTTCAACTAAAGTTCCCCCCATAGTTCTTCTGTGAAATTAGTCCCTTGATCATACGGAAGGTTAGTTTTTGGTATAGAATTGAGTATTGACCACTTTATGAAGTTGGTATTTGCGTTACTCTATTTCTGTATGGTTGTGTTGGCAGGACAATATTGCATTGGTGTAATTGGCACAGAAGAGGACTGAAAACTAACATGTATTAAAACGTGAGAGTTTCTGAAATGGTAAAAACTCTCACACTGATCATTGGCAAGACAATGTTTTTGGATAAAAAACTTCCCTGGTCAATGCTCATTTTGAACCTCTGCCATAGCGTACCAATACAGCACATTCTGCAGCACATTCTGAACCATCTCAGGGCAGTTAAGTTACTTAAGGAAGCTTTTTTTTTTTTTTGCAAGCCTATTTTTAAGCTGGGTCACTTCCCCTGTTCAGTTTGCATTAGTGCCAGCCCAGCTGAAGGAGAAATGCACCGGGAGGTGAGAAGAGCGGTGGAGGTATGAAGACTGTTGTAAGCTGGTATAGCCTCTGAAGACTTTGAGGAAATCACGGCCTTAATTAGTTGTCAAACTCACAGAATTGTACAGGTTGGAAGGGACCTCTGGGGGTTGCTAGTCCAACCTCCTGTGCAAAGCAGGTCCAGTCAGAGCAGGTTGCTCCTAGCTTTGTCCCGTCACTTTTTGAGTATTTACAAGGATGGAGGTTCCACGGCCTCTCTGGGAAACCTGCTCCAGGGTTTGAACACCCTCATGGTTAAAAAGAAATAACTTCCTTGCATCTCATTGGAATCTTCTGTGTTCTGAGTTGTGTCCATTGCCTCTTGTTCATCCACAGTGCGCAACCAAGGAGAGTCTGGCTTTCTCTTCTCTTCCCCTCCACCCTATTACACAGTTGCAGACCGGAGTAAGATGTCCCTTCATCATTTTTTCCTATGGACTGAACAAACGTAGATCTCTGAGCCTCTCCTCAGCATCACGTGCTCCAGTCCCTTCAGCAGTCTTGTTAGTCATCTGCTGGACTCGCTCATTTTTCTCATGCTGGGGAGCCCCAAAATGGACACAGTATTTCGGATGTAGTCTCAACATAACAGTGTTCTTTACTGCAGTCTGAAACAAGCATCTGGGGTAGGATTTTTTGGTCCACCACTGAGCCGTTGGAGCACTCGATCTGAATCACAAGACTTGAACTTGTCTCCAAGAATCTGAGAACTCCTGACTCACTTCCTTGGTAGAGAAGGTAACTGAGTGACTCTGTCTCGGCAGAGGAGTTGCATGAAGTGAAAAAATACAACTGGGATGTATCACGTAAAAAAATTTAGAGGTTCCCTCTTTTTTTTTTTTTTTTTTTTAGACTAGCTTTTCTTTTCAGTGCTATCAGATGTGCATGCATCTCTAGTGAAAACTGCACCACATACTGGTTACTGTCATAACCACAGATATATAGATCTGAAAACCTTTGGGGGAAAGAAATAATTCTCATGTTTTATGGACCCCCTGTGAATTATTTTTGAAAATTTTTTTTAAGCTAGTTTTGTTAATAGCCATTGAACTTAGTTGGGAGAATAAGTGAGATTCAGACTGTCACTGCAGATTTCTTAACCAGATAAAGAATCTTCCACAAGACAACAGATTTTATATGTGCTTATGTCTCAAGCTTAGATTGGGACTTTCGTTAAATTCAAGTTATTTTGTCTTGAGCCTATCCTCCTAAGATTTCTTCAACTTTCAGTTGCCAAAGTTCAATCTATTAAAGTTTTTTTGGTTTTTGTTTTCTGTCAGAACTATATGGTTGCCAAAAGGGACTGGCTGCATAGGATGGTCATGGAAAGGTTTTTATCTATTATTTCCGTGGTTTCAGATTGCTAACTTAGAGCTAAGATTCAAAGGTCTGATTTATATCTACTGAATCCCAGTTGAGAAAAGTAAATGCTAGTATAGAGGGTAGGGCGTACTTCTCATACCAGAAGGACCTTCAGAGGTATACTTGTTTGAGCTGTCAGGCTCTGGGATTATTTTTAAGTTCATGTTTAAACAAAGTATTTTTCTTAAGTCTATAATCAGTTTGAGTGTTCATTCTGTAGGATCATTTCTTCATCTTTTTATTTAATTGGCTTGCAGTCTTTCTTCTAGGGAGGTGCCTTCTGAGGAAATAAACATGTGCAACTGCTGGAATAATTTCATTGTTGTTGCTGAGAGCCTGGCTATTCAACAGGCTGTAAACTCCCTACCTGTATCTGCTCAAAGGCCATAATTATTTGTCACTGCCTTGGTATCAGCAACCCCTAAAGTTACAGTTTTCCATCTGCAATATTTAAGACAAAAGGGTCTAAGAGATACCACTAGCTTCAGATCAGTCTTCTAAGTGTCAGAAGCAGAAGACCTCTTCCATGGCCGAATAGCAACTGTCACAGACACACGCATGGAAACAACAGTCACTGGTGGTTCAAACAGCACCAGCTTTCACTGTACTGCTGGATCACCTGATCTGCAAGAGACACGGGCAAAAGGCAGGTAAAAGGAGACTTCTGTTGCTCGGACCTCCACAAAAGAAAAAGGAGGTCAGATACAGTGTTTCAGTACATCCTCAGGTACTTCACTTTTTCTCCCCAGATGCAGGACTGGGCATTTCCCTTTCTTGAACTTCATAAGGATTCTGTTGACCCATTTCTCCAGCCTGTTGAGGTCCCTTTGAATGGCAGCACACCCATCTGATGTATCACCTACTCCTCCCAGTCTTGTGTCATCTGCAAACTTGCTAAGGGTGTGCTCTGTCCCACCATCCAAGTCATTAGTGAAAATGTTGAGGAGTATTAACGCCTGGGGTACACCACTAGTGACTGGACTCCAGCTTGACCTCATGCCACTGATCACAACCCTCTGAGCCTGGCAGATCAGTTAGCTTTCAGTCCACCCCGCTGTACATTTATCTATTTCATCAATTCTGTTTACGAGGATGTTATGGGAGACAGTGTTGAAAGTCTTACTCAAGTCAACATAAATAATGTCCACTGCTTTCCCTTCTTCCACCAAGCTACTCCTATCACCTCATTATAGGGGAGGCATGATGATCACTTTGTAAATCAACGCTGACTACTCCCCAACACCTTCTTATCCTTAATATACTTGGAAATCATTTACAACACCACCTTCCCAGGGACTGAGGAGAGGCCCTGCAAATTCTTGGATCCTCCTTTTTGCCCTTCTTGAAGCGAGCAGTAACTTCTGCTTTTTTCCTGTCCCCAGGAACCTCCCCTGATCACCACCACCTTTCAGAGATTAGCGAGAGTGGCCTCACAATGACATCAGCTCCATGATGTTAAAACTCTTAGGTAATTCAAGCCTAGAGAAAGCAGCACATTCCATGAATTGCAGGATTTGCAGGGAGGAAGAAAACTGATCCTTAATTGTACATGACAGTGACCTTTAACCTTTGAAATTAAGGTAAGTTAATGTTTGATTAACATCAGATGTTTACGCAAGTTTTGAAATGTATGACAGCTATCTATAAATACATCTCTGAAACTTCTGTAAAGTTATGTTAATTTACCTTTTTTAGCATATGTATTTCATATTTCTTTGTTGAACGTTTATACATTATAAACCAAAATATCTGATTTTTCAGCACTCGTAGGTGCGTTGGGTGCATCCTATCAAGTGTCTTCTGGTTCTAGTTTCTCCAAGTATGGCTGCTCTGCTCCTCTCCTTTAGATACGACATGTCCTATCCTTTCTCCATTGAAAACTAGAATACTCGATCCAAGGTCAAATCCATCATAAAAGGAAGAATTCAGATGTGTAGAATACATGGATATATACTACACTCTGAGGGTAGTTTTTTTGTTTTGCTTTGTTTTTGTAAGGAAAAACAAAAATCCCACACCTCTAAACAGGGGAGAAGCAGATTAGTGTTTCCCTGAATATGGTAAAGCAAGTTCTATTAGTGGTGACACCTGAAAATCATATTGACTGTAAATGACCTTATTATCATTTGCCTAAGATTATAGAAATCATGTGGACTCTCATTACCATGGCCACTTGCCTCTTGCAAGTATCAAAAAACCCTCCACTCTTTAGATCCCAAGTGTGCAGGTCCATCCGATTCACCCCCTTTTGAAAGCATGCTCCCCCGTACCATCCCGCATCGCTAGAACAGAAGTCTGTGGCCAGTGCAGAGGGTCAAAGAGGTAGGACCAGAATTCGTTCATAGGTCTAGATGCTTCAATTTCTTCTGCTTCAGAAGATGCTCTATAACTGTTGTACTGAGGACAGAACTATAATTTTGAAATTATCTTTCTATTAAGATTTAAGCGTCAAATGGATTATTACGATTTGATCTGCCCCATCATGTGAAGCTATATAGAAAAACCTGGCAAATTTATATTTTGTTCAGAAGCAATTGTCCTTCATGTGCAGCTTATTCCTAACTGATAAAGGCAATGGCAGTCCACAGATTTAGAGGAAAATTATGATCTTCAATATTTGCTGATGGAGGAAAAAAAATTTAATGCAATTGAGAAAGAGACGCTTTTTTTTCTGTATCATGCAGTGTGGGGAAACTACTGGGCTGAGATGTTATGGAATCGATATAGTTCACAGCAGAATATGTCTATTTATACCAAAGCATTTCCCACAGAGCAAAGAAGTTGGGTAATGCTTTGATAACAGTAGTCCAGAGAAAGGCTAATTAGTAACTTAGGTTCTCTTTGTTTCAGACATGGCAGAAGGAGCAACTGAGTCTAGATCTAGATTTTAATGTGGTGGAGGACAAAGTCAAATAAGCCAGAAAAGTGAACGGGTGCCAGGGCAAGGGAATGAGGGATGTGGAGCAGAAGTGTGGCGTTAATGCCCGCTCTCAGCTGAAGTCTCTTGCTATAGTTCTCACTCCAGAAAGCAGGTTGATGAGAGGTGTTGTCTCAGTTACGTAACTCACCAAGGTGTTTCCCGTCTGTTAAATGTTCTGTCTTCAAACAGGCCAGGTGACAATCTTCTACCACCACTCATGAAACCAAACAAGTTAATAAATAGTTTATTTTAATAATAGGGCTTTAATAATAAGCTGTTGTGAAGACCCAAGACCTCCTGCAAGATTGTAAAAATGTTGGTTGGAAGGCACCTCTGGAGGCTATCTTTGAGTTGGACCAGCTCAGCACTAGATTATGTCACTCTTGGCTTTGCCTGAGTCTTGAAAAGCCCCAGTGACAGAGATTCCTCCACCGCTCCGGACAACCTGTTCTAGTGCCCAGCTACCCTCTTGCTGATTTTATTTTCTGATGCCCAGTCTGAACTTCCCAAGCCGTAAACTGTAGCAATGGTTCTTTGTTAGACCAGCTGGCAGTAGCAAGAAGAGTTTGGCTCTGTCGCTTTTGTAATAATATTTCCAACAGTTGTAGGCTGATGTTATGTCACTTCCTAGCTTCCTTTTTAGCAGACTGAATAAGTCCAGCTCCTTCAGCCTCTCCTCAATAGACTTCTTGGTAGCCCTCCACTGAACTCTTTCCTTTTCCACCATGTCCCTCTTGATCAGAGGTATCCAAAACTAAACACTATTTCAGGTATAGCCTCACGGGTACCAAGTAGAGATTATCAGGAAATTTCCCTTTACGTGCTGGCCACACTTCTAATGTAGCCCAGTATGTAGCTTCTTTCAGAAGAGCGTGTGGCAGGTTCACATTCAACCCAGTGTGCACTGTAACCCACAGGACTACGACCTAGCCAGCCTGTACCCGTACGTGCCCTGGGGGCAGAACTTCATACTTCTTATAAGGATCATGAGGTCTCTGTCCAATCCTTAAGTTTTTCAGGGTTCTTCTGGGTTGAACCAGCAGCCACTTCCCCTAACTTAGTGTTACCTGCAGATCTGCTGAGAATGAGCTCTGCATTGCAGCCGGGTTGTTAATGAAGGCATTCGATACAGGTGCCAGTATTGACCCCGGGGTGCTTTGCTGATTACCAGCCAAATACTGAGTCATCGACTGCTACCCTTACAGCCAGTTTTCAATTCATCTAAACAGTCTGTTTGTCCAGTCCATGCTTCTGCTGTTTCCAGAGGGGAAGGCTGGGGAAGGTGGTGTCAAAAGCCATATTCAAATTAAGGTATATCACAGCCACCACCCTGCCCTTGCCCACAGAGCCAGTCGTTTTATCACAGCAGGCAATCAGGCAGGTCAAACGTGGTTTGCCTTCCTGGGCTGACTGCTGCTGATTGTGTGCTCCCTGATCTTTCCATTGGCTGAGGTGAAGCTGACTGGCGTGTAGTTTCCCAAGTTCTCCTTCTCGCCTTTTTTAAAGGTGAAGATTGATAGCGGCCTCACACTCAGGCCCACCAGGTCTTCCAGTAGCTTGGGGTGATTCCTGTCCAGCCCAATGAATCTGAATACATCCAGTTTCTCTAACCTGTTGCTCCTCCATTGCTGGCCACCCCATTCCTTCCCCAATTGTGCCCATACAGGCAGGGGTCTGGGAGTTGGCTTTGGCTGTGAAGACAGAGGCAGAAAGAAGGCACTGAGTTCATCAGCTTTTTCATTGACACCTGTTGTCACTAGGGGCCTTGTCGTGGTTTAACCCCAGCCAGCAACTAAGCCCCACGCAGCCGCTCACTCCCCCCTGGTGGGATGGGGGAGAGAATCAGAAGGGTAAAAGCGAGAAAACTCCTGGGTTGAGATAAAGACAGTTTAATAGGGAAAGCAAAAGCCGCGCACTGAAGCAAAGCAAAACAAGGAATTCATTCCCTACTTCCCACCGGCAGGCAGGTGTTCAGCCATCCCCAGGAAAGCAGGGCTCCATCACGCGTAACCGTTACTTGGGAAGACAAACGCCATCACTCCTGAACATCTCCCCTTCCTTCTTCTTCCCCCAGCTTTATGTGCTGAGCATGATGTCATATGGCATGGAATATCCCTTTGGCCAGTTGGGGTCAGCTGTCCCAGCTGTGTCCCCTCTCAACTCCTTGTGCACCCCCAGCCTCCTCGCTGGTGGGGTGGGGTGAGGAGCAGCAAAGGCCTTGACTCTGTGTAAGTCCTGCTCAGCGGTGACTAAAACATCCCTGTGTTATCAACACTGTTTCCAGCACAAATCCAAAACACAGCTACTGTGAAGAAAATTAACTCCGTCCCAGCACAAATCCATACTGGCTACTGTGAAGAAAATTAACTCCGTCCCAGCCAAAACCAGCACAGGTCTCCATCAGCAGAAGCCCATTTTCCTTGAACTTGCTTTTCCAACTAGCATTCTCACAGAATCTGCCTTGTTCCAACCAGTGCCCCTCAGCAGTCTCAGCTCCAGCTGGGCTTCGGTCTTCCTGAGTTTGACGCTAAGTACCTAACACTGCTTTTTTTGTGTGTGTGTGTCTGTCAAGTGGTAGTGGTTTACTTAAGACATTAGCCAAACTAAATAAAATTATTCTAATCTAAACCACATAGGAGATGGTCTTCCTGACTCTTGCACATTTTTGCTCCAGCAGGTCAAGACTCATGAATAAAGATGGGAAAATTGCTCCAACTGCAGAAGCAATTGTCTGCTAGCAGGAAGACATGGAAAAGATGTCTGAAATTACAACCCAGTTAAATGTGGTTAATACAAATATCAATAAAAATGGAATGGAATTCTTCTGGTCTTTAAAGATTTAGAGGAAAGATGCAACTAGACAGTGAAGACCAACAGATCACCCTATAGGAAGGTTTAAGGTTGGTCTGCCACTAGGAAACATTCTTGGAAGAGGATCGTATACTGAATAGTTTGAGTTCTGGACTGGGATGAAGGCTAGTTCAATTGATAAGAGCTTAAATTTAAAAGTAGGGAACAAAGCTGGGAAAGGCTCATTTAATCTGCGTGATGATAATGTAGTGAGAAAGAAATATCAGAGGGTCAGAGGAATGAAAGTGCCAATACTGATAAGAGCACTTGCTGGCTAATACAGAGTGGGAAAGTACTGGCCAAAAATTAGCCTCTTGTGGTGGCCAGTGTGAAGCTATTACATTGGTACAACAAAACAGAGGATCCAGAACAACTGAGTCAGAATGTGAAACTAGCTAGTACAGAGACCTGTGGAGGATTAGCAGTTGTGGCTGGGATATCAGGATGGAAGTATATGCATCATTTAGGAAAGATAAAGAGAAAAATAAAGATGGTAAAATAGTGTTATCCATTAATGATTTCAGAGAAAGAAAAGGGACGGTATGTATAAGATGGATCATGTTTGAGTTAAAATCGTTTAGAGAAGAGTAGAAAAAATACTGTACGGAAGTATCAGAGAGCCTGCAGTACCCAAGAGAGCCTGGGGGCTGGATTTAGACAGGGATGTAGATCTCCATCACGTCATTTAGAAAAGAAAAAAAATATGGAAAAGTTTAAGTCCTCAGACTGGAGGACCTGCCTATTCCTAGATGTGCTAACAGATCGCTATACTGCAGTAACAAGGTATGCAAGACTGCTATGAAAACTTTCTATCATATGGCTAGGAAGAAATATGCAAAATCCTTAAACATTTTTTAACTACAAGTAATTAATTTCCATTATTTTTAACTGATTTGGAATGAAAAGAAATTGTGAAATGGCAGAATTCTCATTGAATAGAAACGCTGGTTTTAGCCATCCTAATTTTTTCCAACTAGTTGGCTTAGTTGCATCTTCAAATTGAGCTTGAAGGCAGAGTAAATAACTTCAGTCATAATTATCGCAAATTAATTTAAAAACAAACTTTGAACATTCTGATATGCAGTAGGGAAAAAAAAAAAAGGAAATTACAAGATACATACTAGACATAATTAGACCTGATTTTCAAAGGGCGGGGGGGAAAACTAAATTGTCAAAGAGCTAGAATTCAGAAAATACACTAAATGACTGCAAAAACAACATTATGCATTTGGTACCATCCTTTACATTATTTCCACAGAGTCTGTCATGCCTATTTTTATTAAACCATTAGCAA
Source organism: Calonectris borealis (assembly GCF_964195595.1). Taxonomy (NCBI): domain Eukaryota; kingdom Metazoa; phylum Chordata; class Aves; order Procellariiformes; family Procellariidae; genus Calonectris; species Calonectris borealis. The sequence goes on from NC_134312.1 coordinate 133,302,796, forward strand.
TTACCAGATCTTTTTATTTTATATTTTGGTCTCTCTTGTGTTGGCTGCAGAGGTTTGTAAACATTTACAAACTGCATTCACTATGTTTGCTTAGTTATAACTCCTATAAAATTCAAATCTAGAGGAAGCAGCATGTTCCGTGAATTGCTAGATTGGCAGGGAGGCAGAAAATTGATCCTTAATTGTACGTGGGGCTGATGTTCAACCTGTGAAATTAAGGTAAGTTAATGTTTGATTAACATCTGATGTTTACTCAAGTTTTGAAATGTATGACAACTATCTAAGTACATCTCTGTGAGACTTCTGTATAGTTGTTATTTTATCTTTTCAGCATATATATTTAAGATTTCTTTGTTGAATGTTTATAAATTATAAACTGAAATAACAGATTTTTCTGTTCAGAGGCGGACCGTGTAATTTGTTGTAGCTGTGCTGAAGTCAGTGGCGCTCAGCCTGAGGATCCATTTCATTCTTGATGAACAAGTTTTGTCAATAGACCCTCCCCTTTTGTGTTAAAACGTTCAGTATAATATTTTATACCGATTGATTTGAGGCTCAGCTCAACTATTTTTCAAGCACTGCTTGCTTCAAAATTATTGATCTCATTTTAATAACCAGGAGATGTTTAGACTGTAAGCATCTACAGGCATAGCCTGATTTATCTTGCTTTGAAGCAACCACAGAATCACTGTGACCAGCATCGCGTTCTTTATATTTGAGTGTGCCAAGTCACACGCATGGTCTGTGGAGGTTAAGGAAGAATGAAAATTGATTGTGAAAGTAAATAAAATCCTCATCTTCTACAATTTCTTTCTCTCTCTTTAAACAAAAGCAATCAGAATTCAACTTCTGTTTTCCTATGCTGGGCAGGTATTAAGTATATTCGCATTAAGTCGCATCTGTGTCTGTTGTAGATTCCTTATAGGTAGTTATGAAAGCAGACCTAAACCACGCTGACTCCTCTCCTCCAGTTACCTTATGGATAGTGCTCAGAAAGGCTGAGGCACCGGACTTACCAGTCATACGTGAAGGGGTGAGCACGGAGCACGCAAATGGTCTCCCTGCGAGTGTGAGGCAGAGTCCTCTGTGCACGTGCAGTGCTAATAAATTTATGTAGTCTCAAGACTGCCTGGCTTCTTGGACCTACCTGGTCTACATGTTCCAGAGGTTTTGTATCCCCATGGTAGTTGTGACTTCCCTTCCCTTCAAGGTGACTTAATTTCTTATACACAGGATGCTACTTTAACCAAAAAAGTAAAAAACTAATTTTCTACTGACTGTCTGCCATTTGATGCAGTATAATTATTATTCAATGATAACTAAACTTAATTAGTTTAATGCTATTTTAGGCATTCAATCAGAGTAGAAATATCTTAGGATTTGATATTCCATAACCTTGAGAACAGCTCATTATCAATCTGATGTAGATATGTTCCTGTCCATGCTTCTATCATATATGAATATAACATAATCTTCCCCTATATGAATAGATGTACTGCTGGGGAAGGAATGTTCCTCTTCCTGGCAAAGTACACTGGTGCAGTTAAACAAAAATACTACAAATAATTGCAAATCCTTCAGGCAAATATCAATCACTTCAGCAGGTGGTGGAGAGAAACGGAGAAATGTTTCTATGGCTGCAGGGCACACATTCTTTCCTCCCTAAGCAAGACTTATCTTCTCCTGCCTCTCCCAGCAAATGCTAAGGCTGTGTCACATCCTGTTAAAGCATGAAAAGCTAACAGAGCTTCTGCCTTTTCTTTGCCTAATACTGCAGTAAAGAACCTTTAGTTTAATCCCAGAATCAAAAGCAATCCAAAACTCATCAAAGTCTAACTTGTTCATATCCCCCAATGATACCTGGCCACAAATTCGCAAAGCAATTTTAATAACACAGCTCTTAAGATCCATGGCTCACAAGGTTTTGAACCTGGAGGAGAAGAGCAGGTATTTGGTGCTAAACAAGGAAGGCCATATTTGCGGGAGAACTGGAGAAATAATATATATCACCCTTTCAACGAAACATTGATGAAAAAATATTCAATTTAAATCAGGTGTGAAATAGGGTTGAGCTGCATTCCACTACTGTTTATCCCATTACCGTGCTCAGTAAAGCAGGGTGTGTAGGCAGGGCTATGTTTGTACATGACTTAAAATGCCTGTGCCGTCAGTAAATAACGAAGGACAAGGTGATGAGAGAGTTCCTCTCTTTCTCTGTTTTCACTTATTTTGTGAAGATTGACCCCATTAGCGTCAACCTGTGCCAAGTCAAATAGCTCCGGCTGAACTTCAAAAGATAACACAAATGTGTGAGGCAAGTGAGAATATGCCCCTAGTTCAAGGCATTCTGGGAGTATAAAAAAATCATATACGGCATAGGATATTGGGGTAGAAGATGTGTGATTTAACAATGTAGGGGTTTTTAATATACATTTTCATGTGGAGGAGAACTAATACACTTTTCACACGCCAAATGACAAATACAAAAGCAATCCATTATGATTCATCCTAAAAATTATTTTAATGTTAGGCTGATACTATTCACTGAATGACACTTCTTAGCTATGTAAGTACACAAAAATAAAGCAGACAGATGTAGTTCAAGCTTTGCCAGGCTGAGCGGCACATTGGTCCTGCTCTTCAATCAAGGGAACTTAAAAAAATAGTTTAATTCCTGCAGATATTCTGCCTGTGGCTTCTTAGTCAGCGAGAGACAAACAGAAATTGAAGCCGTTCACCAGGGCAAATTCAGCTATATTTTATAAAAACATTCATGACTAGAAGGTAGAAGTCCTTTAGAAATACAACCATGACTTCTGATTTCAAAACAGTGGTTTTGAAATAGAGCACCATTTTGCTGTTGACATCTAGCTTCAATCTGACACCATGAACACATTTTATAGAAAGGTTTCAAGCAACTGGGGAAAAAAAAGATTTTCTCAGTTATCATACTGTGTCTCAGCTCATTGACTCGGTGCCCATGAATTTTTTGTGTAAGACTGATCCCTCGTGAGGAAGATTTCTCATCAGTCAATTAGTCCATGAGCATTTCTGCCATGTGCAAACCTAATTTCTCCGTAACTCTCTAAGTACAATTATGATTTATAATCTATTTTAGAGGTGTGCTGGTTTTGTCTGGGATAGAATAAATTTTCTTCACAGTAGCTGGTATGGGGCTGTGTTTTGAATTTGTGCTGAGAACAGTGTTGGTAACACAGGGATGTTTTCGTTACTGCTGAGCAGGGCTTGCACAGAGTCAAGGCCTTTGCTGCTCCTCACCCCACCCCACCAGCGAGGAGGCTGGGGGTGCACAAGGAGTTGAGAGGGGACACAGCCGGGACAGCTGACCCCAACTGACCAAAGGGATATTCCATACCATATGACGTCATGCTCAGCACATAAAGCTGGGGAAAGAAGAAGGAAGGGGGGGATGTTCGGAGTGATGGCGTTTGTCTTCCCAAGTAACCATTACACGTGATGGAGCCCTGCTTTCCTGGGGATGGCTGAACACCTGCCTGCCGGTGGGAAGTAGGGAATGAATTCCTTGTTTTGCTTTGCTTGCGTGCGTGCCTTTTGTTTTCCCTATTAAACCGTCTTTATCTCAGCCCACGAGTTTTCTCACTTTTCCGATTCTCTCCCCCATCCCACCCGGGGGGGGGGTGAGCGAGCGGCTGCGTGGAGTTTAGTTGCCGGCTGGGGTTAAACCATGACAAGGGGAATGCTTAAAGCGGTAAGTTAATATTTCAACAATCAGGAATAACTATAATTAGTTATACCCAGCACCTTTCTTCAGTTTCTGATATATGTGTTAAAACACTCTTTTTAACTTCTTAGTCATGTTCTGTTTTTCTCGGAGGACACGAACTTCCCTGATGAAGAGGAGTACTTCTCTTCAGATGAATTGGTATTGTCTGTAAAAATACTTTGGTGCGAGCACTCAATTTCATTCAGAAGTTATGAGGCACTGGACTTTCAAGAATTTCAGAAAAGGAAGGATGATTGTGAAGTTAAAGCAGACGAATATTGCCTGGGAGAACTGGATTTCCCATCTTTGACACGCAGTATTTGCGTGACGCTTGGCCAATTGCTCTAACTGAAATACCACGGGCAGTCATTCTGTTTGCCTCACTTCTCTGGGTTCTCGACTTGTCGGCTATTGATTCAAAATGGCAAAATAGAGCAGAAACTGCGGACCATCGTACATTTGTTACATTGTAGATTTGGCCAGTTTGCTCAGGGGTCACCGTTGTTTTCCCTCGGAAGCATTCCTAGGGATAGATGGCTTTGGTCGCATAGATACAACCACAAGATATAAAAAACACTGAAAAAAGCAGCCAAGCTTTTCAAAATTAGTTTAAACTTTTGCCAATTTTTATTTTAATGTCTGTTAAGGTGGCAAAATTAGCAGTTCCTCCAGCTTCTTTCTGCCTGCATCCTGAACTGACACTAAGACTTTACCTCTCTGCAGATTTATCTGCAGATTTTCCCAGACTTGGTTGACCAACACCTACTGTAGCTCATGTATGAATATTTGCACAGACCTGATCAAATACAGCACCTGCTGAAACTGTGTGGTAAGAGAGGAAAAATGTTTTCCACAAAAGAAACCCAAAGTGGTGTTGATTTTAACAGTGCACAACACACCATAAAAGAAAGAAAAACGCTTTAAAATGCAACAATCTGGACAAGTATTACCAGAGTTTCATTCACAGAAGGACAAACTGGGCATCAGATGAAGAAAGGAGAATAACCAAAGCATCTGCAGTAAAACACCTTCCCCATCAGAGGGCTCAATGCGACGTGCCTTACAGAGATGAAGTTATGCTTGGGAGAATTCCTGCCTTGCCTTATAATTCATGCCAGAGAGCTGATGATAAGAGGCTGGCCACAGCCCAGCACACACACAGCTTCTCCCTGCCCGTCCCCCTGCCCTCACAGGCAGCGTGGTGGTAATTGGTGTCCTGGTCCTGGGGGTGAGGAGAAACTTCCCCGTCCCGTTCCTCAGCTCCCCAAGGCTGTAGGGCTGTCGGGTTATGTATTCCTTCCCCTGTCCCTCAGAAGTGGAGCCTCACATTGCTCCCGGTGACGTGCCGCCTCTAGGACGGTTTCCTTTAGTGTGATATGAAGGGACAGTAGAGCAAGGTGGGGGTGGAAAGTTGGAGAAGGACATGGTGACATCTCCCACTCTGAGCATGCAGACACTGGCTGTAGTCCCATCACAGCTGGAAAAGCCCCTTTAGCTGCTACGGTCAAGAAAATTATCTTGTTCTGTGAAGTATGGGCAAAATTAAACACTTCATAACTCCCTTTTAAAAAGCTGAAGTTTAAAAAATTCCCCAGAGTTCCTCCATTTGTCATAAAGAAGGATACACAGATACGTCTGAAACTAGCTCCTGACTCCTGGGTGTAAGTGCATACCAAAGCTTTGTAAATTGTAAGTAACCCACTACGTCTGGTGCTTAAAGATCCATAAAGTATTCAAAGTCAAACCTGAGCAAGAACTGTTATGGTCTTGTTTCTCAGGTGCTGGTAGATGCACACTGTATCAAATCCACTATTCCCTGCTTTAAAACAACCTGTTAACCTCTACAATCTAAAAGAATTAACAAACAACTATGGACAACTCCAGATACTTTACCTTCTGTTAGTTCTTCCCTGTGTGTAAAATATGATAATAGTACTACTTCAACTTAGAAGGCTGTTAAAAAGTTGGATTTATTAATGCTTGAAGGAGTTATGAGAGTACCACAGGAAAGCCATCATGGAAATTAATTAACCTGCCTTCAAGGCAGGGTTTGAAGAATGTAGAGTGAATATGACATGAAAGATTCCACTTTACATGATGAAAATGAAGAGAAACATTAAAGAACTATACATTAATTAAACACATCCTTTGCATTGAATGAGGCAGCAGTCTTGCGGAAAAAACATTCCGCAAAGGTAATTTTAAAACTGCCTCATATCACATACTACATACAATACTATAGCGGAGGTTTTTGTCTTTGGAACTTTAATGTTTTCCATATAGTTTCCTTCAGTTTTCTTTAAAATCTTTTTTTCACTGCATGACTCCCAGTTTGAATACTGGTGAGGCTGTGAGCCAGCTATCAGGGGAAATTGCAGTGATAGGAGACTACTTATTTCTCCATGTGACACGCTATGCTTTCGGGCTTCAGGACCGCTTGAGAGCCAGCACTAGTAGGCTCACGTTCCCCAGGGCAGATTCTCCTGTGGTCCTATCCGTCCCTCTCCACCCAACCACCGGCTCCTGCCCGAATACCCTCCCTGCGGATACCCTCACACCCCCTTCTCCAGCTATACTCCTCCATCTTTTCCTGTCCCTTCGTATCCCCCACATCCATTCCCTGCTTTCCTAATTCCCGGTCCTGGAAACTCATCCTCTCTGTTTCCTTTCCCTCAGCACCAAGCCCGTGTAACTTGCACTGAGACCAGCTGTTCTTTCCCATGTATTTGCCAGGCACCATTAGGCTAAAGATTAATTAAGATTACGGGAGAGTCTTCCTTCTTTTTGTTTTGTTGCCAAAGGAGCCCCCGGAAATCAGGAGGCACAGCTACAGTAATACAGGTAGGATTTTTCTTCTGTAACATGAGCAAAACAGTACAATTTCATCTTCAGACAGGTAGAATGATTTTAAGTGGAGCCCCCTGACAGAAATTTAGCCTGAGAAACAGCTGGCATGAAAACGTCAATTGACACTTTTTAACTTTGGCAGAGTTATAAACAACGAAAATTAAGTCTTTCACTGATAAGGCAACATTAGGAATAATTGTTATTATACGCACTAAAAAAACCTAAATCTGTCTAGTTAAACTTTTACTGAGGTGTGTGAACCCAAACAGGAGGACACCACTTGAATGTATAGATGGAAGACAAATGGTTGACCAGCGCCCCGACAGACTAATTTGCACTTAATAAGAAATAGCGATTTACTGGGAGACACATCAGGAATACCAAAGCAAATGCTTTCCAGAAAAAATGAACGGAAAATACTTTCCTCCTTTACTCCCTTATATTGATTATGGTCTGTATTTTCAGCTAAAGAAAGAAGAATATGACAGGAACATAATCGCTAGGCAAAAAGAACAGAACAAGAGGAGAAAGAATGGAAAGTGGGACGATTAAATATGTCTTAAATTTCAATTTTGGTAAACTGGCACTGAAGATGAGGCAGTAAGGTTTTTTAGTGTCTAGCACCAGTTCTGGCGACGTTTCGAGGCAGTGGAGCAGGAGCTGCCCCCAGGCCTGGGGCAGGGGCCCTGTGCATTCCCGTCCCGCTGCAGGGCACCCCCGCGTTGCCGAGATTCAGCAAAAACGGGAAGGTGGGAGCAAAACAAATACGCAAGCTGTGTATTAAACTTCTGGGGGTTTTTCGACCGCTAGCATACAAACGTTTAGGAGAAAAGAAAAGATGACGTTTCTTTATTTCTCCTCTTCTAAAACCGAATACAAAGTGGTCCTGCGGCCGCAGGGCCAGCCCAGCCCGAGGGGCCACCCGCCGGCCTGCAGGTGGGACGGGCCCTGGCCAGCAGCCGCCGGACGAGGGGACACGCTTGCGCCCGTCTCCGGGGCCATCCGTTCCACCCAGGCGGCGCGCGGCTGCAAACAGCGCACGCAACCTCCTGGATGGAAAAATCTGGAAAAAAATGGGAAAAATGGCAGGACCTCCCGGAAAGCCGGAGGGCGCCTTGTTTGGCTCTCCGAGATAAACCGATTAAACGCGCCCGCTCACCGCGGCCGCGCTGCCTCGCCTGACGGAGCGCAGACCCAGGGCGCAAGGTGAGGGGCTGGCGGTGCCGCGGCCGGGAGGGCCGCAGGCAGGGCGGTGGGCCAGGCCTCCCCTGCCGGCGGGACCCCGCTGCCCTGCGGCCAGGCCCGCCCCTCCCCGTCCCGCCGGCCGAGGTGCCGCCATCCCCCGCATCGGGGGCCGGGCGAGGCTCTACCGAGTGACTACCGGCGGGACCCCCCCGCCCTCAGCGCCGCGGGGCGGGGCAGCGGCAGCACCTGGTGGCGCGGGCGCCGCCCCCGCCCAGCGCAGGCGGCAGGGGGTGAGGAGCCGCCGCCGAGCGGCACCACGCTGCCGTCGGCCGCCGTGCTCGGCCCCGCTCCCGCTCCTCCCCGCTCGCCGCGCGGTGTCAGGTGCCGCGGGGCGGGCAGTGCGCCTGTGCGGCGGCCCCTGGGCACCGCGGAGCGGAGCGAAGTCCCGGCGGCGGCAGCAGGACGCGGCGGTGGCCACCGGCCGAGGAAGATGGCGGAGCCGGGGGCTGCGCGCAGCTACCCCCGGGCGACAGGTAGGGGATGAGTCTGCGGCCCCGCAAGGTGGCGGAGGACGGTGGCTCGCCCGCCCGCCTGCTTCCCTCAGCTGCTCCCGGCGCCGTCTTGTCCCTTCCCGCCCCGGGCCGGGGCTGCCGGAGAGTGGCTCTCCCGCCTGCTTGGCAGGTGCTGGCCGGCGCGGCGCTGAGGGGGTGGTGGCGGGAGTGTCCGGCCGCCATCTCGGGCCGGGCCCGGGGCCGCGCCGTGGGGCGCGGAGGGGGGGCGGCCCCGGCGCCGGGGAGCGGAGGGATGAGGCGGGTTATCCTCGGCGGGAGCCGCGGGGGTGCCGGCGCCCGGGGGAGCCGGCGGTTGGCGGCTCCCCGGGGGAGGCAGAGCGGGTCTCGCCCGAGGCCCCCGGCGTGTCCCTTCCCCCGCCGGCCGGTGCCGCCTTTGTGGTGCGGGAGGTGTTGGCCATGAGGTGGCTTTTGTGCGGCGGGTCGGGCTCGCCCGGCAGCCGCGTGTGCCGCCGCGATTTCCCCGACCGCCGGCGGTGCTGCCGGGGAGGGCGGCAGCTTGGTTTTGCCCCGAAGTGGAGAGCGGGGAGGGAGCGATTTTCGGCGGTGCCTGGGCCTGCCTGTACTGGTTGGCCAACCCGGGCAGCAAACTGGTTGAGCTGGTATCGAGCGTGAACGCCTCAACTCCGAGCCCTTACATAGGCACGGCTCCTATTAAGGTCCCTCCTCGGTGAATGTAACTTTTAATTTCCGAGGGCGAAGAAGGTGTGTGTGAGAGGCGGTGGAGGCTTCTGCGGCATATGGAGTTGCATGTAGTGTGGGATCAAGTCCCCCAGCACTAGGAGATGTTAGGGCCAAGGCTGGTGGTCGTGACCTCAGCTCTTGGCCTCACGTGTAGGTGTCAGGGTGGGTCTGGCTGCTCTTTCTAAACGTCACCTCGCCCCGGTTCGACGTATGAGATGAGTGGTGATTAAGGTGTTAGACAGCTGCTCATTATACTTTTACCTTAATTATCTGATATGGAGCCTTTGCTTTGTGGATGGCAAACCATCTAAACCTGGGGCGTAAGAGGGAATTAATTTCCTTCTTGTCCTAAGCCACTGTAGTTTCTAAAAGTAGCTTTACAGTTGATTTGGGAGATAAGGAAGTATTATTATCCCAAATTTATGGAGTGGGAAGATGAACCCAAGTCTTTGACTTCTCTGAGGTAATGCTGTGTGGGGAGCCGAGGAGGGAGCTGGGAACGCCTCTGTTTGCTGTTCCTTGCCCCCTTTTGTGCTCAGCAGTCTCAGCTCCCACAGTAAGCTGTTGTGGTTGAGCAGTCAAGCACTTCTGGGTCTTGGGTCTCCATTTTTTCATGTTTCATATGGAAGAGAAGGGAGAAAATCAATTAATGCTCAGAATTTATATTTGACTTCCACCTCCCCCCCCCCCCCACACCAAGCGTAAGGAAGTCTGCCGAATATTTACTCGCACTCTTCCCAGACTTCTTTTCTTCTTGTGTTTTCCTACTTTATACCTTCTAGCTTCAGAGGTAAATGTTGCAAAAAAGCTTCACTCATTATGTAGTCCAGGACATCATTTATTTTTCACCCTGTATGAGATTGGGAATCCATAGAAAAGGCAGCATGTGGTGGAATGCAAGGTGATATCAAATGGGTCATGTGTTGCAGAGCATGGACAGATGTAATGACTTGTGGTCACGCATCAACATTTGAACACTAATGCCCAAGCATGGCAGTATAGAGTGGTCTCAGCCAAGTCTCTTATTTTAATTGGTTTGGCTGCTAGAATATAATATATGATGCAGTGTAAAAGATTGTCTATATGTTTGTGGTGTGTTTTACAGACAGCAGTGTGGATGGGATTTGGATCTGTTGCAGCAGAGAATGAGACTTTTTTTTCCTGGGACCCAACTTACCAATTTTGTAGCAATCGCAACAGCTGCTAAAGCAAATCGTTAACAGGGAGGTGGAACTGGTGCTCTCTTAATTCACGTTTGTATGTACATCTCGGTCCTGGAGTCCTCATCTTGTTCATCAGGATAGGAAGAATCTTACCTCCGTGTCCCAGAGTAAAATGCTTCTTCCTACTGTGTTGCCCCCAGAAGGGGTGCCGCCCCAGCGACAAGCGGTGGCTGCTGCCACCACCATCCGCCTTCCCAAACTTTGTAGTTCTCTGGTAGCATCTGAGTTTTGATCTCTAGGGTCCTCCAGTGCTGAGGGTATTGCTAGGGTGGCAGTGAAAGTGAGGCGCCAGATTTAGCCTGTCCATCACTTCAGACTGTCTGCCCAGATCAAGCTGTAACAAACAAGCCCTGCAGTAAGGGAAGGTATTTGCATCTTATGACTACTAGGGAAGAGACTGTTGTTCAGTGTTCTATAATTCTGCAAAAAAGAACAAAATTCTGTGGCATGAGCAAATAACATTTGCAGAGCTCAAGTGTTTCCCTTTGCCAACAATCAAAGGCATGCGGCAAACGATAGGGATGCTACAGCCTGAGAAGACATCGCAGGAATCTTTTTGTCAGGGAGAGCGTTAGGTGACCAAAATGTGGGTATTATTGCCGGTGCCATCTGTAGTAATGGTAATGACTAAATAGCATTTGAAGGACAAGCTGCTCAGTATTGAATCTCTCATCTTCCCTTTTGCTGCCTGGTGAAATTTTCTGAGAGATTGATACACTGAACACTTCTGTTTTCAGAGCAAAATATGTTTTTTCTTCTTATAGAAAAGTTGGTCAGCCCTAAAAGGATTTAAGAAAAAATTACGTGTTGTGCCAGCTTACACTGTATATCACAAAAACAGCTTGCGTGAAAGGAATTAATGTGTGTATTTCTTTAAAAATACTGTGTGGTTTTTTCTTCCTGATAGCAGTGCTTTTCCAACTGATTTGTTACTGGCCAAAATGATTTAAAGAAAGCATACTTAAACTCTTCTTTTGTACTATATTATTTTCTCTTGTATGTGGACATTCAAGGTTGTTTATCCCCAAGGTTAATTCATGTACTGCTTTTCATGTGATGTTACCATTTGCAAGTTTATGGTTTTAGTTCAGAGCAGTTTAATACGCTACATCCTCTCAAGGTTATTGTTTTATTATTTAAAATATTGTAACACTGACAGACTTTGCCTCTGTCCTTTCAAAAAAAAAAGTCAGATCCCTTTCCAACTAAGTTTCATTAAATTTCAGTGAATAAAAATATCTTGCCTTTGAATTCCAAGACTGCAGAAATAAAAGGAAGGTATATCACTTGAAATGCACATGTTAGGAAAGTGAAGCATCTGAAAACTTCAGTGTTGTAAGATACTGTTGTATAGTGTCACATACCTCTGTTGGCTTTGGTGGCTGGTGTATCTGTAGCAGTGGAAAGGCATCAGGGATGTGGGTTTTTTTTATATTAGGTAATTATTTCTAGACATGCTAATTGAAGGAGCATATACATATTTAATGTAAATGAAACTATATATCCTGCATGTTGATATTATATGAAGATTTAGGTAGTAAGGCTTTTTTTTGTCTCATGAATAAATAAAATACAATTATAACTTCCTTAGTTATCGGTCTTTTAATGTGTGCAGAGCAAAACCGACAGGGGAAATGCTTTTAAAATCTTATTCATATCTGTCATTCACTTACAAATGCATTTTAAGGCTACAGAAAAGTAAGAGCAAGGCTTTTAATTCTGTTTAATTCTGGACTGTTCAGGTGATCAAAAAAAAAAAAATCTTATTTCCTTCTTGTGTGTTTCACCTCTGCCAGAAGGTCCCGGTGTCAGTATTGCTGAGTAGCTTCTTTGGCTTTTCTCTATTACACTTACCTTGACCACTTCTCTTGAGATTTGGGTTTTGCACCAACTCTCTGACAGAGCATTGCAGTTTTCAGCCCTTCATTTACAACTGACTGAAGCTGTTGAGCAGATCCTAGAGGCAGTAATTCTCAGTTTAAGTTTTGTATCCACCTATGTGTTGTGTTGTTTTGTTTTTTAAAATATTGTTTGTATAGAATTTTTATGAATAACTGGACTGTACAAGCTGGGGGGGGAAATACAGCTGATCAGGAAACTAATGCAAATTATGGGAATGCTAACTGCATTGAGTAACCTCCAACTTAAGTTCTCTCCTCCCTGTTTCCATCTTCCTCTTTTAATTGCCTCTCTCAGTTGTTCTCAGCCTGGTAACTTCGAGTTTCGTGAGGTCTGTGTATCTTCTAGGTCCTGTTTGATATAGTTACCTTTCAGGTGACGTGTGTGTGACAGGTTATACTTAGCTGTCAGTGTACTGTGGTACAGTGACTCGGGTCAGTAAGTATGTTAAATACACTCGTGTTATACACCCAAATTTAACTTTCCTGTGAATCTCTCCTACTGGCTGAGCGGGACAATCTGGATAATGTGCTTAAATAATGGAAGGAGTAGTAATGCTGTAACTCAGCCAAGGTTACTGCAGTAATCAAAAGCAAAGTTCTCTCAGTACTGCAATGGATTTTTTTTAACCTGCATGGTTTATGACTTTAGATAATTTCAGAGTTCTTTTGCTGTAATTGACTTGTGTTTGATATTTCCATCACAACTTCATCTATTACTTGTGTATTTTCTGTGGTTGGAAGTAGTGCATGTAAGAACATGGTATGTGTTAGTTTTCCCATTATACTTGTATTCAAGCAGCTCACCCAGTGAATTAGTGCTACTTAAGTCATATAGTGGTCTGCTATCAAATTGACAAAAAAAGTGACTTGAAATCTTGGCTAATCACAGAGATATTTCACAGCATAGTATTACCCTGGACTGACTTTAGATAGGATATTTAGATATACCTCTCACTGTGTTTTATCTCCACAATGATGAACGATGATGATGTGTGGATGTGTAAAGATAAGAGGTAAATGTGTTTCACACATTGGAAATCTATCTAACCATTAAAATGAAAAAAAAAAAATGCAAGAAACTCAAGAATATTGTTATGTTATTTAAAATACTGTAACACATCTGCCAGACTTTGTGTCTGTCATTCAAATAATACACTTTTTTTTTCCCCTCTTCTTCATTCCTGTCATGAAACTGTCAAGATCCTAAACCCCTACCACCCAGTACACTCTCCACAGGTCTGAATGTTGTAAGGATCTTAGTAAAGTACTTTTTGTTGCAGTTAAATAGTAATCAAAATGTTTCATATAAAATTACTTTTGCTTTTGAATTGTCTTGTGTGTCCTGTGTATGTACACACATAATGCATATACGTTTTGGGCTTTCTGCAAATGTAATTAATTCATATATTAAAATGCCTGTTGTTCACATCTTGGTTTTTTTCTTCATTTTCTTTCTGTAACTCTTAAATGAATTACCTGTAGTAATAAGATAAGTTACACTTTTCCTTAACTATTTAATGTCTATCTCCTCTGTGATATGAAGTCTTGTGAAGTACGTGCTTGTCTTCATTTACTGTATTATTTGCGTATTATCATTTTTGCTTACCGAATGCCAGATCAAACCGTGTGGAAATGTTTTGCCCTAAATTCTGGGACATCAGTTTCTCTCTTGCACTTGAACATCTGGAGGTTTTTGCTACTGCTTTCATGTGTTTGCGTCTGTTTTCCTTTGATCAAGAGGAAGCTGATGGTTCTTGTGGTATTAAGGTGCTGCTTTGCTGAGATTTCTGTGATCTTGGCATAAACTTCAGTTACGTAGCAGGTAGGCTTCTCTTTGCTTTTTAGCCACTTTTCAATGAGAATGCCCAAAGCAGAGATGACTAGAAGAAGTATTCCTGAGGTTTTGCAGGGTTTGCAGTTGCGTGGTGGTAGCTGTTTGCTTAGAAGTCATTTTGCATTAAACTGTGTGTTTCTCAGTGTGTCAAAGTTTGTTCTTTCACTGTGGTTTCATGTTATTTTTCTTGGCATAAATAAAGGTGCCAGTAGCAAACTTCTCTTATTAGTGTTTCACTTCTGTTAAATTAATTCCTTTACAATATGGAAAGTGCAACTTTTTGTGTTCCAGTGTTATGCATATGTGCTTTTATCGATTGGGATAATTTGAAAAACGTAGTATTGAGCTGAATTTCTGCCACTGTAAAACCATCTCAAAAAATCTTCAAGAAAATAGTAGTAACATAGTATGTCTGATGGTTTTCTCTGTTTTAATGCCAGATGCTGGAGGACGTATTGTGGTTTTGTTTCAATTAGGTAAGATCTGGAAGTATGCCTTGCTTGGTTCAATTCATATGAATTACCAAATTACTTGTCTCATGCCAAGCAGAAGCTAGCAGAGCTCCTCTTTATTTCAGCAAAACATACATGCAAATGTTTCTAGCTTGCAATTAATTTTGGTTGTAGGTGTGGTGGAATACTGAAATTCTTAATGTGGCTTTCATAAAAAAAGAAAGATACAAATTTTCCTAAGGCAGTGTCGCATGCCTGGGTTTGTTAACTACAGCAAGAGTGCTGAAGGGGTCTTCCCCTGCCGGGCCAGGGGGAGCACCGCTGCTTTTTCAACTAAGCATTAAATCAGTGACAGTTTGAAGAATGCTTTAGTCTGAATAAACTAGCCTTGATTATTTAGTTAGAATAAACTTCAAATATGTAATTATACTGTAAGTAAAATAAACCTCATTTTGAAAAAACTCCAGTCATACAAAACAAAAATATTTTCTCATGCTGCTAAGGTGGCCATGTGGCAAATTGCACATGAAAGGCCTTTCCTTTTATTCCAGAAGGGAAAATAAGACAATACTGCAGTTTTTACCCACACATCGTTACTGTGATTTTACATATTTTAAGTAAGGGTTTCTAATTTCCTTTCCCGCGGGAGGGTATCAACTAATGATCTGGTTCAGCTGGACAGAGACTTGCTGCAGTGAGGTGGGAGGAAGCGCTCCTGATGGGGTAGCCTGGTAGAGCGTGCTTGTCGCCAGCTGAAGAGAACTTTTGCCATTGGCGTTGGACCCGATCTGGGAAGTGCTTTCCTTCTTCTGTCGCTGGCGACTCGCCTGCTCTCGCCAGTCATTTTCATTCCCTTGTTTGTGTTGAATGTGGCATCCGTGTGTGTTTGTACAGACCCACTCTGCGTCAGGGGAGAGACCTCAGCGAGAGGACTGGAAACATGCTGTTGGGGCTCTTAAAATGCTGATAAAAAGTAAGCCAATTATGGCTTCCAAAATAAATGATGGATGGGCTGGTTCTCTTTTCCCTGTCCTAAAGGGAAGAGGGAGTAAGGCTTTACTTTTATCCTTAGTTTCTTAACTTTTAGAACTGTGCTTCAGCCACAGGGCATCTTTTCCCCATATGTTTAATGGTCTATTAATAGATGTAAGTATTTCCATTATGTTTCCTGGATTTAGTAGCGCTAAGTGCTGTGGTTATAAGTAGACATGGCAATTTTCAAGAGTCATAGGAAGTGGTTTAATAGTGCAATGAAATAAATGGGTGACCTTCCTTTGGCATAAATGCGTGTTTGATGAGGTTCTGGATGAGGATGCTGGATTGCAAGGTTGTGGTGCAGGATGTGTCTCATGGCTCTTTGAGGCTGCGTTGGGGCACTGAATGAAAATGTTTGAGTGATGCATAGGGGAGAGATTGTTTAGAGAAAGTATTCTGTAGAAGGGTTGGATTTTTGTGGTGTTATCAAGTTACAGAACTGAAAGAAAATCTGAAACAGAAATAACTGCACAGATTATTTGATGCATTTACAGATAACGGGAAGAGTTTGTTTTTCATAATACTTCTTATAATCTAAGGGTAGTTTTACATATTCCACCCTTGCAGTATGTTTTCCCTGTTTTGGGTTGCTTTTTTTCCCCTCTGAGGTCTTGTAACCTCTGTTCTTATACCATAGTCCCTAACTGTATCCAGTCTTCCTTTAAGTCTCATACTGCCAAAGGGTGTCTTAAAAAGAATAGGTAGCTTGTCTTTGAATCTTAATATACTTAATCTGTGATTAAGTTGCCCAAATGATGTGTGAATGGAACTGAAAGTCATGTTACACAATGCAAGCACATCCATTTTCAAATCCAGTTTTTGTCATGACTGGTCTGTTCGTAATGCTGAAGACAAACTGAAGACTGTAAAGGAAGTCTGCATGCAACCAAGGTTCCTTATGATGAATGCTCCCTAAAGCATAGCGACAAGCTTACAGGCCATGTAGCAACTCAAAAGGTGTTTAAAATAGCACAGTAATGCTCCTGGAAGACCACTGAATTCTCTGTTGATGTAAAACCCCTGCAATACATAGATCTTCTGTTGCCTACTTGCTGATAGTGGTGCACCTGTGCTATTGATAAACCGACATCTACTAGGTTAACTCTTGAATTTTTATAAGATGGCTTTTTATTTTTCTTTCTGATGGTGTTTTCTTCCTTCTCCATTCTCATCTACTCACCCCTGCCAATGAGGTTGTGAGGTGGCCACTTTAGTCAGAGCAGCAGCATCTCCTTCACTGCTCTGTCTTCCCTGGCGGAAGGCATTGAAGATAGGGTGTAAGATCACAGCAAGCATACAGTATGCTTCCTAGTGTCTCACAAATTACAGTTCCAGGAGCTAGAGGTGTATCCAGAAGACTTGGATACATCTTCCATCATATTCCTATGCTCTAGCCTGCTCTTCGCTCCAGGTTAGTAGTTGCACTCAATGCAGTAATTGATTCTTGTGCCCCGTGCTCCAGCAGAGCTCACCCCGCTCCATGCAGCCTCGGGAGTGGAGGGAGAAAAAAGCATGATGCTAAGGAGCAGGCTGTGCCCATCAGATGGGCTCTGGCAGGAACAGACCTCTCACCAGCCCACCTGCCTCCTGCAGTGGGAGCCCAGAGGGCTAAAGTAGCTCTTAAATTTTTCTTGTGGCAGCTGCAGGGGAGGCAAGGAGACTGGGAAGAGGAAAAAGGTGGAAAGGAAAAGATGCATTCCATACTATTTAACCTCTGCTTCAGGCATTACTGTTCAGAAATGGAGAATCACCATATCAAAGAGCTCTTTGAAAATCAAAGGTAACAAAAAAACAAATAGGCTGAGGAATGTTTTCCTAGTCTTCACGGCAGCTATTGGTTAACATGTGTTGCAGTATGATATACTTCCTTAAGTTATAGACTCAGAGAAGTAGAGGGGCAGAAGTCCTCAAGACGGTTTTCTGATGGCTATTTTGCGCTGAAACAAATGCAGATATCTCCTGGTGATTCACAGACCTTGAGAAACTCTGGTCAAAACTCTTATGGTATGAGGTAGCGCTTGGAAGATGTAATTTTTGTATTCTGACCTTCAGTCCCAATGGCTGAGAACTGCTGGAGCTGATTCTGAGAAGCAGCATTTCAGGCTGATATATTGTACAGTCCTTCATAAAATTGGACAGCTGAAAGGTACCAAGAAAGCAAACTGTTAAAGGAATATGGAATAGCTGTTCAGCAACTAAAAGCTAGCTTTAACTCCCAACTAAATTTGAATGTGTTCAGCCCCCCCCTTTTTGTTTCCAGCTATATAATCTACCCCAGGTGGATCCATTCCTCTTGCTGCTGTCAGTTCAGGCATAGAGGAAGGCCATCCTTCTTGTGTGTGCATAGACCTGCTCTTCCTTTTTCCAGGCTTTCCTATTACATGTGCAGGAGGGGATGCAACTTTTGCTGCAACTCTGACTCCTCCTCCTCCCTTCCAAAATATTTACTGGCTTCTGTTACTTAAGCCAAGTCAGCCTACTCATCCCTCTCCTCCTTTCACTTGCTGTGGGTAGGCAGGTTTTTCAAGGCTGACTCTATATTTTGATTTGTATCTACGTGTGAAACAAAATTCTGGAAGAGTGCAGGATTCCTGTGCAAGTGCTGACTTTCAGCCTGGGTGTGTGGTGATATGGGGTTCTGCATTCAGCAGAACTGCTTTTGTTGCCACTATCAAACAAAAGCCTTTTCTTGTACAGGTGTGTCCTGAACTTCGATCTGACCACAGTTAGGCTGTGGCTAATCAGTCCTGGCAAGGAGTTCAATAGTCAGCTGCCTTCTGTTAAGAATGCTACATCTGATGAACGTATCTTTCCAGTGAGGCAAGGTTTGTGGACAGATAACCTCTTTTTATTAGACCAACCAATTATAGTCCAAACAAGCAAGCTTTCTTGCCCATCGATCTGGAGAAGGAGCAGCTGCACCCTGGTTCATGACATGTGGAAGTGGAGAGGAGAAAAGAACAGGAGAAGTGGATGCAGGAGCCTTGAGGCTTCCTTGGCAGCAGCGAGTTCCTGCTCTTACAGAGGCACGGGATGTTGTGACCCAGCCTTTTAGATTGGGACACAGCACCTGTGATCTTTTACTTTGCTATAGGTGTGCTGCAGTATGGCAGCTGCTCAGGGTGGTTCTGTTCAATGCTGTGCAGGTTCTAGATAAGCACTAGTCAACAGGGAGGGAATAAAAGTTCAGATGTATAATTTGCTTTGAAAAGTATTCCAGTATAGTTCCTGGATTTGCAGGGTGAATGCTGCTATTACATTTCAAGAAGTATTGACCAGATGAAGTTAAGACAAATCTCTTGAGATATAGAACAAAGTGTAGAATAAGCAACTGCTGCTGTTCTAGTATTACCATTGATGGGTTTTGATTTTTTGTGCTTAGGTCCAAAACTACTGCAGTTCTTGTTCACTTCCCCTAATGTAGCAACCCTGATTAGTAGGCTTATTAACTAAAGTTGTAATGGTGGAATTCCAGATTAGCAAAGGGAAGTAAAACTGATGTAAAAAAAATTCTAAAAAAATCAAAAACTTTTTTACATATCTTTCTTGTCAGTATGTTTTGGTCCAGGATGCATACTTCTGTGATTTTTAAAAGTAACTAAACCAAGAGAGAATCACTGACGTGTAGCATCACTGTATGCAGTTTTCAGATTTCTTGTTGTAAATGCTGTAGCTAGCATATTTTTGAATGCACTCTCTCGCAGTAATTGCTAAATATTTATCAATTTCTAAATCCAGTAAGTACATTTAAGTAGGCAAGGCTGTTGTTTTATATACTGCAGTTGATTTGTTACCTAGGTTTTTCACCTATTTGCACTGTATAGTGAATGAAGAGATAAATGACACTGCTGGTTAGCTTCCATGAAAAATGTGATAGAGTTTCCACTTTCCTTGCTTTGAGAGCTTCCTTTGTCAAGGAAAAATGTCAGATGCAAGCTTTCTGACTTCCTGGAAGAAGTAAAAATGTCAGCCATAATGCTGTTAGCAAGCGTTGGATTTTTCATTCTGAATGTGGTGGGATTTATGGCACCAGACTGCAGGCACTTCTGGAGCTAAAATGCAGCAGGCAAACATGTTTCTGTGGCTCTTTTTGCATGGGCTCTGCACATGGGGACTCTGCTGGTATAGGCTTCTACCATTTCTTTAGTAGAAAGGAATTTAACAGTGTCAAGTGTATTGTATCACTAAAGCAGTAGCAGCTTTGCTGGTTTTCTATAAGATTTTTATGGAGGATTTTAGGGTTAGGAGAGGATAGAAGAGATCCTGCTGCCACCTACAGCATCACCAAATATCAGATCTATTCCTAGCATTCACATGCTGTCCTTCAGTGTTTCAGGATTTAAGTTCCTAACATAGTTAGGAATACACAGTAGTTATCTGAAAAAACACCTTTTCTCTTACTGAGCTGAGCTGTGCTTCTCATCGGGACCCATAACTGGAATCCACTGCCAGAGCCTTACATGCCCGAGGGCAAATTTTTTCAGCACATTTGAAGGGAAGGGAATATATGAGGCCATGTACAACTACGTAGTTTCAGATTTAAGAGCTTTCAAAATAATTATAAAGCTATTCTTGATATTTAGCCTTGTTTTATTCCTCTTGACGAAGAGTTCAGGGCAGTGTAAATTAAGGGGGGAAAAATTAAGATCCTGTTTTGAGTGTTGTGTAAAATATCCTTAAAAGTTTTTTGCCTTGGAAAATAGTATATATTTTCATCTCCTACACAGATTGCCTGCTAAGTATAGAGAAGTAGCAGCTCTTTTAACACTTTGCTTGTAGCATGAGAGCATGTGCTTTTTAAAATGGTTGGCAGAACAGCAAACTGCAGGCAGAATAAGTGAGGTTTTTTGTGTACAGCACAGACACGTGTAGGAGACGGAAAGTTAATCCAAGCGGATACGGTAGCTATTGAGAAAGGTGAAGATTTCCCTTACTACTTTCATGTCTCATCTTTTAAAATCTAGCTAGCTGAAAGGTGTGTAGTAGTCTCGTTTGACAGGGTGAGAATAGTAGACAAATGCATGTGGGGAGGGGAGGTTTGCAAAAGCATTTTAAAGTGTATCCTCGTACATGTGTGTGGAGGTAGGGGGTACACTACAGAGAGGTATATGTTGGCAGGGATAGTGCAAACAGCCCGCTTTATTTTAGGAAGAGTTGGAAGTAATGGGTATGAAGCTGTACATATTTTTTGAGAAGCTCTAGAAGGAAGGTAGAGCTGAAGGTGGTTGCCTCCCTCCGGGTCCTGATTGCTTAGGGAAGGTGATAAGGGAAGAAACTTTAACCACAACAAAGGCACATCTTGGGCTTGATTTTGGGGAGGTGAGGAGGTGGGGTGTCTACAGTTCAAAGCTGGGATACTGAGCGTCCACATGTCTTGCGGATGGGCCTTATGTTGGGGAGACGGTATAAACAGCTGTGAGGCAGTGTGGGGTTAACCTCAACTTGTTGCAATTGTGGAAATCTTTCAGTTTCAAAAACCTTCACTGTATTTGAAATATTTAATGCAAAATATTAGTGTTCTTTTTCAGCCTGTGTTAACGCTACTATACCGGAAGTCTTAAATGATGACCAACGCGAACCACCGTTGAGGTAGTGTGCACAGCATTGACAGCTTTGATGGCCACAGTAAAGAAGGAATCCATTTGCTCTTCATTTTTCTGTAGGAGCTTTTAGTTTGTCTTCTGAAAACAGACAAACAAAATCTCTGCTTTGGATATACGTGGGCAAGTTCTGGCAAATTGTTCAGTGTTTTTTCTCTGCAGCTGCCTGTTCTCTGAAGAGCAGTGTCAGTGAGGGAAAAATGGTAGGAAGCTCACACTGATGTTTTGTTGTGGGGGAACTAGAGAAACGGGAATGCTTATTTACGTGTAGCATGTTCTTTTGTGTAGCTGGTGCTACCAAGACATGACTGTAGTTATGTATATGTTACCAATAATGAGCAATTGGTATTGTTTTCCCTAAGCCTTCTCATGATGCATTGATTTTTTTTTCCTCCCAGCTTGAGTACTCTACTGTAAAAAATCATTATTAGTTGAAATCACTAACTCGTGACATTTGCTCTGATGTTTCCCTTTCTACTTAGCTTACTTAGTGAGGTTTGAGTTTTGCAAGGAAGATACATTTGCTAATCAGTGACCGTGACTTGATCCCTTAGAAGAATATAGAGCTTTTCAAATAGCTTGAATTTAAAAAAAAAGGGGGAGGGGAGGGGGGTAAAAGACATTGGAAAGCAGGTGGGTGTGTTGTTGTGTTCTGTTGTTTTTAGAGATGTTGACTTAAAAGCGAGAATGAAGCTCATCATTTTATTGTTAAAGCTCTGAAAAATCATGGAGGAATAAACAAGCAGTAAATCTGTTAACATATTGTAGTGCATTATCTAGCATGCTTCTTGCAACAAGATTAAGACTATATGTGTGTATGTAATTACTTTTTTACTGTGATACCATGGGTGAACCATGGAACTATAACCTGAATTTCTCGAATTTTAATCTCACCTCTGTGCTATTTCTGCATCTATCCTCTCTCCTTTCCTCAACTGTTGCAAAAACAGCCTTTGCTGTTGGTATTAACATTTTTATAATGCTTTTAAAAGGCTGATACAATGTATTTACTAATACAGGTATAGGTTGTTCATTTGGAGAGATTAATACAATTTTTTCTTGCCTCAGAAGTTTGTCTATATACTCAGGAGGATTGACTTTCTTTTACGAATAGCAATGGTTTGCATGGGAAAAATCTTGAGGAAGCTATTTTTGAGCAATACCTCTTAATTTACTGATGTCAAGTGTAAAATGAAGGCCAAGGAGAAGATGGTGAGAAGAAGGCATTCCTGTTCCCTGTTTTTAAGATCGATGAGAGAAAAAAGACCTGGAGTAAAATCCATTCTCAACTACAGTTTTTGCAAGTTCCTTTATTTTTAACAGATCTTGCCTCCTACTGTTTGTTTTAGTATGAAGACGGTGTGCAGGTGTCTATGTAAAGTAGAGAAAATAATCCTAGAAGCACCTGGGCAAGGACATACTTAACTCTGATCAATAGTGCAGAATGTGGGAATTCTCTTCCTCTAATGAAATTGCTTTTTTTTTCCCTCCAGCTGTTTCTGTCATTCCTAATGACTTACTTATCAAAAGGTATCACTGCTGATATTTCTTTTACGGAAGGGGATTTTGCATTCCAGACACTTGGCTAAAATTGAGCAAAACCATGCTTAATAATGAATGACATACATTAATTAAAGAATAAACAGGGTCCATATATATTCTTATTCTGTGAAGAAATGCCATTATATTAGAGAGCAACTCATTGATTTTCCTCATTTATAAATATGGAAACATCAGGGTTTTGCGTATTCATTTTTATCTTTAGTCAGATCTCTGCTTTTATGAAAGAATTTTTTAAAAGGAGCCTGCTGCTCCTGTTAGATGATCCTGGAAAAAATCAACGTATGAGGTTGTATACCAGAACGTCTACTAGATGTATTGACTTAAAAATCTTTCATCCTGCATGTAAACAGAAAGAAAAATGCAGTACAGTGAGGTTATTTCTTTATTCTTACTGTTCATTATTTTTCATCCTCTGGTAACAGATTAAATTTTTGCAGGTGTTGTGTGTGTGTGTATATATATATATATTAAAAAAAAAAAGAATTCTTTGGAAGTGTCCTGTATTTGCTTCTACTTTCCATAGAATTCTTTTATACCTTGTCACAGGAAGAAAACAGCATGCATCCCTTTGGTTCAGTGGGATTTATTGTTGTGATGGGAAGAAGGATAATGGGATTAAGATTAAATAAAGGTCAAGCATTTTATGTTAGCATTACTGCACTGCTGTTGTTTCCTAGTGACCTTTTTCAAGAATTGCTCTTGCTGCGCTTTCATTAAACTATGAAATCTCCGAGCTCTCCTTGGGTTTATTTCTTATCTCTGAGGTTAACAGAGCGCGAGTGCCATCTATTTCATGCTGCTCTGAGCATTCAGCTTCAGCAAGTGCTGAACCTGAAGGTATCTATTGGAAAGCTGGTACTATTACTGTGTTAATTTGCTGAAAAGAGACTCTTCCTGGGAAACCGAAACTGCTAATGAGCATTTACACAGGTTTGTCACAGGCAAAGAAAATGCTGTCAAGTGCAGGTTTGTCAGTGTTCTATCAAGAGCTACGTTCTCTTCATCTACTTTAGGCATTCCGCTTCTTAAATGTTTCAGTTTTGATGAAATAGGTTTTGAGGCTATGTTTCATCTCTTTAGCGGTCCAAGGAGATAATTATGAAAATAAGTGCCTAATATTTTGGTTTCTTTGCTAAGATGCTTTAGCTGGTGTGTTTTCCGTTCTTCTGAAAGCCTTGCTATTCTGTCCTCTCTTTCCCTCAAGGTCTGTTCCTCTGACAGTGGAGGAGTGCTGCCTTCGTTCAGGAACCCAAAAGCTGACGATGGAGGATATAGTTGTATATAATGGGACTGAAAAATACGAGCTTTAGACAGTCTGTTGGAAACCTTGATTTTAGTGTGTTCTTTTAGAAGCCTTTGATCCTTAGCTGGAAATTCATCATTAAATGTCCCTTCCCCAAAGGGATCTATGTTCTGCTGCCTAATGTTGTTCCTTTGTCATCAATAAAAATGTAGAGTTTTGACATTTTTTTTTTTCTCCAAATGTTTAAATAAAAACTGCCTGCATTGCTATTACATCTGCAATGTCATTTTTCAGCTGTTAGTAAGCAGGCAAATGAAGACAGGTGGTATTTTGAAAATACCTGTAGAAAATCCTCCCATTCCCTGTATGCACCCTAGTGCCTCCCTGGCAGGAGAGGCAGAGAGTAATGCACAAATTGCATTACTGTGCACAATTAGGTGCTCTGCAGGAATTCGTCTGACATCTGTCTGCGCTGGTTGTCTTGCGCTCCCTTTAGGTAGAGTGGAATAGGTACTTCTAAATTCCTTCCTCTGGAGGAGGTGACGGGTTCTAGAAGTACCCCCCCCCCGCTCTCCAGAAAGTGAGTGAGAGGGAAGCTGAGAGCTATTAGCTCAGAGGTGGGTGTCTGTTTACTCAGGCAACTGAAGTTAGGATAAATCTCACCCTCGCTGGTACATTGGAGATGTTGTAGCTGTCCTAATGGAGTGCTCTGTATCTGAGAAAACAATTTGTGAGCCACCATCCGCTCTTCATGAGTCGCTGACAGCTGTAGCAGTCACTTTAATCCTCGCTGGTCAGGCTTTCAGGCGTGCTGGAGGGGTGCAGGAGGGCTGGTTACGGCCCCTCTCGTACACTGGGGAACCTGCTGCCAGTAGGCAGGAAGCCAGGTGCTGTTTACAAGTTGGGTTTGTCATTCATGTTGCAAAGGTTAAGCGCCAGCCTGCTCTGACATTTTCCCATCTGCAGGAGTGTGTTGCTGCCGGCTAGCAATTCGTGGAGCCTCTGCTCAGCCATGGCCCTTCTCAGGAACCTTTCACTAACTCACAAAGATGTAGTCAATGAGACTTTTCCAGTGGCAGCAGTTTGCATTGAGCTGCTGTCTTCCTCAGTATGCTGATGGCTTTCCTTAGTGTGTGACTTGAGATGCCCCATCTAGGCAAGGGAAAGCCAAAGCCACTCGTGATCTCTGTGACTTGTGTGATGGGCAGCATACAGCCAGGAGGCTGTTGGTTCGGCACCAGTGAGTTGATTGCTGGCAATCACTTCATTTAAATCACTTCTTCATTTAAGAAGGCAGGCAAATTTCACAGGACACTTTTAATAGATGTATTGATACGTCCTGAAAAAATTTACAGCATGCAGCTGTTTCTCTGGTTCTGAAATAGAAGCTTGTTTTAATCATAAATAGTATTACTGCTCCATATATACTGTATGTCACTATAACCTTTGACTGCTGTGGTTACAACACATGCTACTTAAGCAAATAGTGTTTGTGGTGTTTTAGCTTTTGGCAATATAGTAATTGGAAACATGGGATGGACTTTATCATGAGAGTTGCCCGTCCCTGTTTTAGAAGGGTCTGTGTAAGGTAAACACGTATACATGGATTCCTGTGAAGCCTGTCATTCAGCAAAGCACTTGGGACTAGGTTTGGAAAAAAAAAAAATTCTAAAAATCAATAAGATTCAGGCTTCTGATTTGAGTTTTGTTTTGATTATACAACTTGTTGATCCACGTGGGGTATTTCTATTGCTAAATTGCAGGTAGTAATGAGAAGAGTTTGGAGAAAAGAGTATGTTGCCAGATTAGTAGATGATGTAGGTATATTTAATGAAGACTAAAACGTAACCTCCTATATTAATTCTACTTATTGGACTTGGATATTGGGTACATATTTCCATTGCTTATTACGTGTTTACTGGTGATTGTAAGTTTATTTTCCAGCTAGAAAATATTTATAGCTATTTATAACTAGAGGGCCACATACTTACCAGGCTGCAGAGCCCCCTGCTTTGGAGATGAAGCCATAACTGAGTAAGTAGAGAGCAGATTTCTCATTTTGGAAAAGAAAGAAGATGAAGGGGAACACTGGGTAGGGTCCCAGATAGGAAGGAGCCCTGCTTTGGCTTCTGTCAGGAATAACCATTCTTGCCTGTCGTAAGACAGAGATTTCAGCTTCAGGAAGCCTTTGCATAAACACAGCAGTTCAGACAGTGGTTTAGATCTCATTGTACCCCTTCTCCTGCATCCTGCTTTCATGAGGAGTGGTAGAGTTTGCCATACTGACACTCCAAAAATCTCCATCATTTGCCAAATACAGGTAGTATGTCATTTTTGATCAGTTTTCCTGCCATGCCCGCCTTCTGTTATTTTTAATGCCGTATTACTATTATAACTATAATCACTGTGGGACAGGGACTACCTTTTATTTCATGCATCTGATGCACAGTGCAACTCTAAGCCCAATATTAGAGACTTTGTGCAGTTTTTCCTACAATAGAAAAGAACAGAATTTTTTTTTTCCTTTGGGAGGAGAAAAAAATTCTATCAAAATAGTACTTTCTCTGAATCCTTAAAACGTGCTTAAACAGCAGAGTAAAGGAGGATATTGGAAATAAAAGGACATGGGGGAAATATATCTAGATGAGAACATGGAAGGGAGCATAATCTCTGGAAAGTTAAATATTAAATAATAATATTACAAGACAAATATTTTTGAGGAGCAAACTGGTAAAGGCATAAAAAGGACAGTGAACACCCCACCCCTTCACACAGACCCTGCCAGACTTTGTGGCAGGTGGCTAAATGGTGCACGTGTGAAAGGAACAGTCAAGAAACATAAGTCCGTATCATTGAAGCTTAATTATTTGCATTAGTATTCTGCGTGGAGGAGCTTAAAGGGTGTTTCTTGTCCAAGTCTTTCTTACACTGGAATATAGTTTAATCTATTGCTTAAATTATATTTGATGCCAGAGGAAATTAGTCTCAACACAAAGGCTTAAAAGATCTAGAGAACTGAAGAGTGCCAAATCAAAGTTTTCAAGTATAAAACTGAGTAGGCAAAATATGATATACTGGGAAGAGCCTATGTGTTTTTTCTGAGGAAGTGTATCTTGTAAACCAATTGGACTTCTCACAAGAGGTCAGCAAATATGCGGGTGGAGTGATCCAGGAGGAGTATGCTTGGATTTTCTAAAAGTTGTTTATAGGAACTTCCATCAAAGACCCTAAACACCTTGAAAGCTCTTTACTGTCTGGTGAATTCATAATTGATGTGGAAAAATGTGTGAATACCGAGATGGTGTTTTCTGTTGATAAGGTGTTAAGAATAGTCATGTAAAGAGTAGTCACTTACTAAAATTTATTAGAAAAATTAGTACTGAGTGACTGAGCAGTAAATGGCAGATAAAATCAGCATCCATCAGTACAAATGTGTGTGGGGAGTAATGTCTGTGGGAGGCAAGTGTAAACTATGAAGTGTTTTGAATTATCTGGTAACATTGGGGAAGGTGGTCTTGGAGGAGAGCCGGTTTGTGGAGGATGGACCTGTACGGTGTATCAAACATGAGGGTGACAGCCTTCCCCGTAGGAAGTCCCTAAGCTGCTTGTCAGGATGGGCTTGGCCAGGACCCCCTGCACGTGCTTCATCCTTGTGTCTTCACAGAGTTACTGCTGTTGCCTGTAGATGTGAAGAGTCTTTTGTTCTGAGTGGTATTAATGATCGTTCAGAGGCTGGTTATCTGTGGAGGTTTTCCATGCAAGATGTGCAAGCGAGCGAAACCTTTCTTAAAGTCAATTTTAAGGGTTTGTGATATAATTATTTCCTAAATATTACGTAAATTTATTTTTAGAGAGAAACTCTATCGGTTGTGTTAGAATTATTCATGATAATTTCAAATAATTTAAAAAAACCTTCAACTCTACCCAGAATTCGGCATATGTGAGAAGATTAACTGTTATAAATGCCTTTAGGGACTATTTGCACTGTGAAGTCCCAAATCTATTTGAAACGTAACTTTCTGCAGAATATGTGCAGCAAGGAAGACTTCGTCAAGCCTACTGTCTTTTGTAAAATCTACAGGTCTACTGTGTATTCTTGTGCTTTTTTCCTAGTACAGATTAATCATCCCATGTCATAAATATATAACCATAGTGTAGACTTGCAGAGATTTTCAATTCTTTGTAAAAACTAGGAGTAATTTTGAGAATGAAAATCTAATTATATAGAGTGTTCTCTTTTTCCTTATTCAGTATTTTCCATTTTAATCAGATATAAATGTAATCTTCCATAGCAAAATAATTTCTTTCTTATTGTTTTATGTTCAAAGGGACTTCTTCAGTTGTCCTTTAAAATCCTAGAGTGGTTTAATCAAGATAAGAATATAAATTACTTTCTTTTTTCCAGAAGCTAGGAAATTGTTTGATTTTGAAGATGATGATGTTGTTCTTATTAATAGTCTATCTCAAAACATCTACAGTAATGCTGTTTCTAGAACATACATCATCTGACACTCTTGAGCAGAGAAGCATGATAATTATCAGTTAGCCTTGTTGTATGTAGTCGTGTAGTGGTATGAACACAACAAAACTCTGCTCCCAAAGACAAGTCAGAGTTCTTGGCACCTGATTTTGCTTTAGAAAGCTATTTATTTTTACTGTGTTGGCTTTATAAATCAAATAAGGCAAATGGTGTTTCTGATGGGATTCCAATATCATGGGGTTTACTGTCAATGGGCCAGTTCTTATCCAGTTCTAAGGTAAGTGGAGCTAGCATATTGAAGACTTAACACCACCAAATGTTTTCATTTTCCATTCCGGATTTTTTTCCCCCACATCTGTTTCCTGCATGTAAATTTACATACATGGCCTAATATGCTTTTTCTACCTCTGTCTCTCAGTTTATAAGTTACCACTTTCAGGAATGCAATCACAGTATTGTATTTGCTTGTTTTTCATCTTCAAAATATCCACATCTTTATCTCCTTTCTATGCTGTTGTAGTATATCCTAGTTTACCAGAACTTGTCTCTGCAAAAGAGAGGCCTCACCTCAAATACTGTGTTCAGTTTTGGGCCCCTCACTACAAGAAGGACATGGAGGTGCTGGAGCGTGTCCAGAGAAGGGCAACGAAGCTGGTGAAGGGCCTGGAGCACAAGTCTTATGAGGAGCGGCTGAGGGAACTGGGGTTGTTTAGCCTGGAGAAGAGGAGGCTGAGGGGAGACCTCATCGCTCTCTACAACTACCTGAAAGGAGGTTGTAGTGAGGTGGGTGTTGGTGTCTTCTCCCAAGTAATAAGCGATAGGACAAGAGGAAATGGCCTCAAGTTGCACCAGGGGAGCTTCAGATTGGGCATTAGGAAAACTGTCTTCACCGAAAGGGTTGTCAAGCCTTGGAACAGGCTGCCCAGGGAAGTGGTGGAGTCACCATCCCTGGAGGTATTTAAAGGATGTGTAGATGTGGTGCTGAGGGACATAGTTTAGGGGTGGACTTGGCAGTGTTAGGTTTATGGTGGGACTTGATGATCTTAAAGGTCTTTTCCAACCTAAATGATTCTATGATTCTATTCTATGAAAGCAATCCATGCATGTCACTTCCATGCTTGGTTTCAAGTTCAAATCAAGAGCATGCTGTACTGCAAATCTGTTTGCTCTCTTTAAATTTTGAACTGTGTTTGATGAAGCAATTTCTTAGTGAAATCTCATTCTTACGTGTCTATTAGATGGATATCTTGTTTTTCCTTCAAATATCCCTGTGATGTACAGAAGTTAGCTTCTAATTCTTCTGTCAGCTAGACAGGTTTGGAAAACATAGTCTAAAATGCTGACATCTCTGATTGCATTTCTTGCTTTTTTTGTGAGTGCCTGTTCAGGCAAGACAAGGAGAAAGGCAAGACAAGGAGAAAGGGGGATCCCTTCCCTGCTTTGCCACATTCCAGACAATAGCACTTTGCACTGTCCTTGTGGTGTATCCCATTTGTCTCGCCACGCAGCCCTGAGAAAGCCTTCTGCCTAGCCCTGGTTGGGGGGCATAATAGCTTTGCCATTATGCCTGTTTTGAGTAACTTTAGTCTAGAGCTGTACAGTCTGCTCTGTCTGTTATAAGTCCGGATTATTTCACGATGCTGTAGACTATTTCTTGAGCTTTTCTTTTATGATCTATCAAAGAACTGCTGTTAACAATGCACTTAAAAGTACAGCAATATCAAATAACTGAAGTTTTGACCCTTAAGAAGGGGCACAGCGCTCTGAACCCCTCTAGTACTCTGGGATGTACACATTAAGAGAATTTCCACTGTATTACTCTAAAAGATTGACTGGTTTTGTAAAGTGTTCTGAACTAGGGCTTCAGCAATTGCAGAGAGTAAAAACTAAAATTTTAAGAGCATGTAGTTAAACCTTCATAATGCCTTAACTTTGTCTTCCCAGATACACTATTTGCTTCTGTTTTTCTTTTTAAAAGCTTTTTTTGCCTCTGGAGATTATCAGAGTGATGCTCTTTCTTCTCTAGGTTCCATATTCCAAAATATTCAGCTTGGTCTGTTTTTTTTCCTGTGCAGATGACGGAGGATGCTGTGTATGCTTTATTATCATGCTCCTCAGTGTTCTCAAACATCCCCAGCACTATCTTTACAAATAAGATGAACATGTAAAATAAAATGGATCTCAGTTGCCCCAAATAAAAGCCCTTCCTCCTTGTTTTGTAGAGCCATCTGAGACCTTCATTTTGATTTACCCAGTGATGTTCTTAAGCAACATTTAGATTGGTAAAGTTGAAATACCACAACAGATTTTAATCGTTTGAAAGAAGCTAGTTGTCATGCTCAGGCGTAGTATTGTGTTTACAATAAATTCAAGCATTAAACAACATCCTAAGTCAGGCCCATCAGGTTGTGTGGCTTAGGTGTGAAATTCCCTAATTTAGGCAGGTCAACACCCACCACTTAGCTTTAAAGAGCCATGCTGCTGCCTCCGTCCCACGTGTCAGACATAGCTGCCTGCTTCAGCTGTAATCTGCCAAACCCCTATATTAGGTTTGCCGGTCATGGCATGGGGGAGGCGATCGTGCAGAAGCGCTGTGGAGCTGCATGTGTTGCTCAGGGTGTCCTGCCTTCAAAGCATTCCTTCGCTTTCCTTCCACTCCCACTGCACGGGGTGGCCCTCCTGCTCCGCTCTGCCTTGCCAAGCCAGTGTACAGTCGCCTTTGCAGGGTAGGCAGAGAAGGCGAGTGATCTGCTGTGCCTGTGTGCAAATGTAAGATAGAAATCCCCAAATACGATCTGCTGCTTGTAGGTTTGAGCTGTTTTGGTTAGACATACTCTGGAGTTCCTGGATTGCGTGTACCTACGCACACACACAATTTAGTAATTCTTTTCCTGAGGCCAAATATTTCTACTTCAAGCTATTTTGGTACAGTGAGTAGGATGAAAATTTTCTTGATAAGCCTTAAAAAGTAATTAGAAGAACCTGGTGTTTTCAAATACCATGCTTTGAGTGTGTGACAGACTTGCTGGGTGAGTAATCTACATCAGATATCTATAGAACAACACTCATCACCTTGGTGTTGAAACACTAAATCATAGGGGTTTTAGATTCATGGACTTTGTCCATAGGGACTATGATGTCTGTCTCTGTTCTTTACTTCTGGGGTGCCAAGCAATCCTGCAGTGTAGATGCATACTGCTGATACACTATACTGAATAGGTAAATTCTTCTAAATACATTTCACAGGGGCCATCTTAACGTGAGCATTGCTGTGGTAATGTAGAGGTATTTCTAGCTGTCACAGGCAGCAAGCCAGTCCTCTTCATGACATAGCTTTGCAGGTGGCCATTAATGGATTTCTGCACCTGCACAGAGCCTTCCTGATTGTGGTGGGGGGAATCTAGCTGTACTTAGCCATTGTGGGATCAAGGCATATAGCTATGCGATATATAGTCCCCCCCTCTCCTCACTCCCAGAAGCAAATCTGATAGGGTCTCCAATGTAATGATTAATAAGTCTTTTTTGCTATAGAAGTCTAAAAGCACAGCTGTGATACTTCAGGTTGCAACTACATATAAAATCCTATAATTATGTCTTGGTATGATAGTGTCTTAATTTCTTTTAAATAAATTGACTCCCCAGGAAAAGCTGTTATACTGACAAGGAGCTTCATTTGTCATTTACAAATAAATGAATTTCCTAACAGCTTGAATGCCTTATGTCGAGCTGCCTATTTCTGACTTAATGAATAATGGAAGAATTGGAGGACACGTCATGGTGTTTTTGTTAGGGTTTTTTTTGAATTGCATAATTGGATCAATCTTGTAATAGATTTTAATAATTACGAAGTCTGAGACAAGCTCCTATTGCCCAAAACAGTATCCCACACCTTGTGAAACAAATAGGTGAGATCCACACTTCTTCAAGCCTGTTGACTGAGGCATATATAGAAAATTATGAAAATCCCTTCCATTTGCAAAAAATTGGGTATTTTTGTCCAGAAATTAGATTCTCAGCACCAGAAGGCAGTTATCAAAAATACCATCTTGCTCAGCTGCTGTAAGCTGGCCCAGTTCCTCTCCCCTGGCTTGGATCCTCATGAAATAAAAGCAATACAGTTACTTCTCGCCCCGCTATAGTTCTAACCAGATATGTAGCTATACTGATTATCACTACTTAAATGTGCGCGGTTTTGATTGCCTTATCGCCATAGGAAAAAAATGCCCTAAGTATGTTAGACAGTCATTTTTGTTACTGAATTCGGAGCTGCTGTAGTGTAGAAGCAGTAACATCCAAATGATCTCCCCTGCTGTAATTATGTATAATAGATGAGAGCCTAGTACTACTCACTGCAAAAGGGAATTTGTTCAGGAATTGGCTACTTGTGCTACGAAAACATTCCTTAGCAAAGAGGCGATTTTCTTTTTAAAGGACTGTGTACAGGCTCACCCCAAATTAGCTACATTAAGGTAATCACAATATTCAAGTAAAAACAGTGTATGTTTTCTGTACAGATGCTCAGGGGTGTCCTTTTGTCTCAAAATTATGGCTGCAGGACTAGTGACTGTATGGACTCTGTTGTTGTTGGTTGGTTTTTTTTTTTCCCCCTTAGTTTTGGTCTGGCCTTATTTATAAAGATGGAACAGATCTGCAAAGTCGACTGTGTTCCTTCCTATTGCTTTCAGTGAGGTGGTGCGATAATGTGAAGCTTTTAATTGGCTTGTAACTTGGGACTCTGCTCTGTGTGTGTGTTAACTCCTTTTGCTCGCTGAACCGGTAATAAGCTTCCTAAATTGTTCTATTCGCTCAATTCTCATAGCTGACAAGAAGAGCCTGCAGCGCCTGCAGCCTGCCCGTGAGGACCCCAAGCCATTCCCCTCTCCTGCTTCCGTTTATCAGTGGGAAATTTTTTTACATCTTTACACAGCTTTTGTACTCAAGCAAGCCTGTTGCCCTCAGTTTCTGAGCATTGCATTGAAGTGGCTGTGGTATCCAAAGACTTACTTTGAAAAGTGGTGTATCAAACAGAAATTGTGGTTGTTTTATCTGTGTAGCATGATAAGATGATGTTGTTTAAAAGGTGGCAAATAAGTCTTTAATGCTTTAAAGCAGAGAGATTTGTCTGAGGACTCAGAAATAGTAGCGTTACAGAATTAAATGTTTTTGCACACAGGTATGTATGGGGTGAAAAAAGGAAGAGGTGTTCCTTAAAGGGGGTTCAGAGACTGCCAAGCCAAACCAGCTTTAGCCAATGATGAGAAAGTGAGTTGATTTTCCAGTATTTCTTAGTTATGAACTTACTGGTTTGTTGTTGTTCAAGTATTTCTGAATTTATACTAGAAATTGTTATCAGTGATTTTGCTATTAAAAGAAACACATTGAACACTTCAGGAAAAAATACATACTGGAATTGCTGATTATATAAGTAGAAACAAGCTGAGAATTCTTTCGTCAGCGGAAGCGATGAGCAAACTTGGGAGGATCCAATTGAAGATGAGGTTATAGTTCCTGCACTTTAAAAAAAAAAAAAAAAAAAATCTGTCATCTACACCTTTCTACCTCTAATGGAAAACATAAAACCAGATGGAGTTAGAATTCTGAGTAGTAGCACAAGTTAAGCCAACTTTAGTCATAACAAAAAGGTTGCCCATCATTTGCGTATATCAGACATACCACTGTGGAAGGACTGAATCACGCACTTGGATCCTTGAATCCTTTTAGATAAAACCGTACTGACGTTGTTACAATTTGGGTCAGGTCATTGCAAGGATATTCACATATGCCGAATACTTATTCAGATAACTTCTATTTCATGTTGGGGGGCGAGGGGTGTTAAGCTTAAGAACTAATCAGAAGTACTTTGTAAAAACTAACATTCAGACTTTGCTTTAAGGTGGTTTTGGTGTACTGACATTGCTTTCAAATTTTTTTCACTTCATTTTTACACATTTCTTGAACCTTAAGCAGTCAAATATCATTGCTTATATACATCTGAAGCGTAAGGCAAG
This sequence comes from Calonectris borealis, assembly GCF_964195595.1. NCBI lineage: Eukaryota > Metazoa > Chordata > Aves > Procellariiformes > Procellariidae > Calonectris > Calonectris borealis. The sequence goes on from NC_134312.1 coordinate 133,337,165, forward strand.
GCTTGCAGGAAACATTTCAAGTTAAATTTCACTACTTCTTCTGATTGCCACATTCCCTTTTGCCAAACTATTTCAATTGATCTTGCAGAGATGGTATTAATATTCTCTCTTAATAGCTCTTTAGCTATAATAGCTACAAGAGAACTATTTATTGAAGAGTAATCAACTTGCCACACCAACTTAATGTTTTTTCAAGTATCCTCCTATATACATTTTGATTAAGATAGAAGTTGAAAGTTTAAAAATTACAGCATACATGTATTTTAGAATCAAATAGAACTTGATTTTATGGAAGTGTGATATTGAAATATTGCTGTATACTTTTTGTATAGGAAATCATATTGCCTAGAATTTTAGGGCATAAAATTCACCAGATGGTTTCTAAAAGCTCCATATGATTTGAGATCAGTTTGGGTTTTAGTTTTGTAGCTGATTAATAATCACTTGGTGAAGTTTGAATGATGGGGAAGAACATGGGGTGGTAATGTTGAGAAGACGAATAATGGTGCAGGAGAGAGATACGTAATTTAAAAAAAAATCAGGAAAGCAAGTGGAAAGCTGGAGTAATTTTTAAACTTATGTGAGAAGAACAGGTTGTCACTAGAGGATTTATATCCCATCTCTAAATTTAGGCTATTTTTATTGAATGTTTTGTTATTAAAATAGTACTGAAAGCTGTATATTGACATCTTGATACTGATTAAGAACTGGCATATAATTTTTTCATCAAATATTTCTGGACTAACTTAGTTCAAAAAGAAAAATAGACCTGTTTTCTCAGTGAATTGAGTACAAAACATAGGTCTGATTCTTATATCTGCACCTAGATAAAATTCTATAAAATGTAAGCTTTGAAATATTTATATTTTAATAATATAAAATTCATTTGTTTGTACTGATTCTCTTTTTTTCTTCTATTGGAAATTGGAGGAACTCTTATTGTAAGGTATCTTGAAGGAAATGATGCTTTATAACCTTGCAACTCTCTTTTAAATAAAATTGACAAAAGTACTAATCAAGTCAGCTACTGTAAGGAAACAAGTGCTCTTTTCTACTGTGATTTTAAGTCTGTCCTGCCTTAATAATGATGAAAAAAAATTGAGCAGCGTGTTTTTCTGTTGCATTACAACCGTGCCAAAATATGAGAGATTTGGACGTCTTATAATTAGCAGAATCGCCTCAGATGATTTTGATGCACTTGGCTAGGCTGCTCTCTCATGCTTACAATACTCCAGGACACAGCTGCAGGTCTGTGCCTGTAGCTTCAGGAGGGGAACAGCATCCACCTCTTCCATCCACGCTGCAGCCTGGCCCGTTGCTCCCCTCTTTCCTCTGCGCCTCTGGGAAGAATCAGTCTTTGGGGTCATACGGCGGCAGCACGAGACACTGGGTTTTATTTTCCTATTCTTTCTTTCGGAGGCTGGGCATTTAACCTGGAGAAGAGAAGGCTCAGGGGGACCTCATCACCCTATTCTAGTACTTAAAGGGTGGCTACAAAGAGGATGGAAGCTCTGTCTTCACAAGGAGCCACATGGAGCAGGCAAGGGGCAATGGGTACAAGTTGTACTGGGAGAGGTTTCATCTTGATAAAAGAAATTTTTTACAGTGAGAATAATACCACTGGAACAACCTCCCAAGGGACGTGGTGGAGTCCCCATCACTGGAGGTTTTGAAGATGCGACTGGACAGGGTGCTAGATAATCTCGTCTGGGCTCCCTTTCCCATGAAAGGTTGGACCAGATGATCTTTCGAGGTCCTTTCTAGCCTGGGCTGTGCTCTGGTTCTATGAACCTGCAACCCCATCCTCATCTTCAGAGGACAAACTTTAGAAAGCGACAAGCAAATTACATATTCGCAGTACCAAAACTGAAGTTTTGGACTAAGACCAAAAGTGTGATTTTTTTTTTTTGTAAGGAAAGCCCGTATATGGTTTCTTTGCGTGGCCTAGAGCTGCTCTGGGCCAGGAGCGCCTGCCGCATGGCTGGCAGGCCACGCTGGGCTTGCCGGAGCAGGCCGGGGTAGGGGGTTGCTGCGGCCAGCAAAGCCCGTGGAAGTGTCCAAACCACCTTCCCCTGTGAATGGGGCGGCTGGGTGCCAGGGAGAGACTTCACTTCATGGTCCTGAGGAAAGATCCCCGTTTTCTGGCTGAGGGCTTCTCAAGCTCCCCAAAACAGCGAGCATGCGTGGAGCACGTGGCTTTGCTTGCAGCTAGTGCGCTGGGGCGTGCCAGCCGCCTCTGACAGCAGGAGAGGGGCTGGCGGCACTTGCCCTGCCAAGGCAGTGGGCTGAGCCCCCGTGGTGCCGCGGGGGCTTCCTGGGGCAGTTTGCAAACCTGAGGAGAAGATGCAGTGGTGGGGTGCAGGGCAGTTGTGCTGGAAGCCGCAGGGCTGCAGGAACAAGGCGTGTTGGATGTGGCAGAAGGCTTTTTGTTTGAGTTGTAAGGTTTTGTGGGGAGGGAAGAGCTCATACGGATTTATGCTGAGAAGTGGGAAGTATGGGGCATACCAGAGAAGGGGCACACGTGCATAGGCAGGGCCTGAAGATGGGGCGCCATTTTTGGTGGAACTTGAATTATTTCAAAAAAGAAGGGGGGGTGCAGGGAGAAGACTCCTTTATCCATGTCTTGTTCTCTTTTTAATAAAAAAAGTGAGGAAAACTGTGTAAAATGAGGAGAAACAGCAGAGCTCAGGATACTAGTACTCTACAGCCAAATTCCACTAAGGTAGAAACAGGTAATGATCCTAATCACACTGAAGTGTTGTCTCAGCAGCTTTGTATATATACCCGTATTTCTCAGGTGTATGTAAATACAACTTGTTTTCTTCGCTAAAAATCTAAAAATAAACACTGGGTAACATTCATAAACACTGAAGCTTAATGGATGTATTGTGCTTTACACCACAAAATTCTTAACATGCCTATAACATGCTCTGTGCTGCCCATTTGGGTAAATCCCAGTCCTGTGGGGAGAGCTGCTGGGGCACTGCTGTGCTGGGAAAGGAGGTTTTGGGGTGGTCATTCCTGGTCTGCCTTGCATGTGGAGATTGTGGCAATGGTTTTCTGTTGATCTTTCAGATAACCTTGTAAATTGGTGAGCATCCTGGCTTGGAAATAGTGTTGAGGGTGGGAAAGTTAAATAAGCCTGCCATGTGATTTCCAGTGAATAAACAAACACAAGAGGTGTTTTAAAAGATAAATGTTCACACAGCGCTACTATTTTATCACTCTCTTTCTAAAAACTGGAATACATTTCTATGTTTTGTTTTTCAATTTCTGTCCTCCCTTCTACCATATATATGTATGTGGGGGGAATAGGTCTATCTACACATGCATAAATAAAATCTTTTTCTAAATCTTGCTGTTTATTCTTAATCCCATAAATCAATCTAAAATGGCTGAGACAAAAAAATAGATGTAAGAGCTAATCCAGTCTTTGGCTGTTCATGTAATAGACAACACTTCCAACTGAACTCTTTGCCAACAAGAAAAGTAATCTTAAAATAATGATGTGCTCACTGTGTAAAGTATATATATTTTTTGCCAAGAAAGACAATATTTACAGAGCTCTACTCACTGATTCTTCTGTAGAAGTTAGCTTTGTATAAATCATGGTAATCAACCTATTAATTTTTCCATAGGGTTAAAAGATGGAAAGTGCTTAGAAAAAGCCTGCATCTGCTTCCAGTGAGAGGAAGGAAGCTCAGTTGCTGATACCACTAGCTGGAGGTGTCTTTGTCGAAAGTAATTTTGAGAGTGGAACTGAATGGCCTATATACATACACTTTTTATTTCTGAGAGGAGGGAAACAGATATGATCTCTTCAAATAGTGTTTAGGAATGTTGTCTTTGAGATTATTATGATGTCTACTTAAGTAGTTGTCAAAAATGTCCTTGAGAGCTCCTCTTTAACACGGAGAAGGGTATCATTGTAGCTTCAGTCCTTCAGTCTGCTGCAGTGGCTGTATGAGCAAGACTTCTTAGGAAGCTGTACTTTACTTTTTATTTCAAAAAAACCCTGCAGAATGTTTTCTGAAAATAACTTTTAGCACTAGCTATGGTATTACAGTTGAAAAGAAGAATTATTTTATTTCCCTGCTGTTGTTTTTCTCAGCTGCACTATGCAGGATATTGTCTCCCATCTGGCTAGATCTACATGGTATTAATAATTAGAGTTGTTTGCAAAGCAGGCTGATTTCATTTTCATCTTGAATACTTCCTATTTTCAAACTGAAACTTTTGAAATTTCCTGCTGGGTCTACCTTTATCAATTTCAGAACTTGCTGCAGATGTGTTGCGTGTATGTATGGTGTTGTCTTGGTTTGCTTATTTTTTTTTTAAATATGTGGACCTTCTTTAACTGGCCTTTGATAGACACATCACCTTGCACTTCTTGAGCTGCAGGTTTTAATAGGCAAGTAGCCCTGATCTTGTAGCTGAACTGCCCTGATGGATTACATAGGGTAGGAGTCTGCCCTTCAGCGAGTGTGTTTGAGGGACCTTCCTCCCAAGACTTGCTTTTTAAGGTGGCAAAATAAAAATACTTCTATTTCAGCACTTAAAACCTCGTGACTTGTTGACACTCCAGCCTTTAGTCTGGGGAAATGTTCATGAGGAGTACATCCTAAAACTTAGGAAGAAGAAGAAGAGAGGTTAGTACAAGGCAGGGGGGGAACCCAAAACGTTGCTGTGTAGGTATCTAACGTTTTCTTTCCCCTGAAGTCATCTTTATCTGATCTCTTCTCACTCATTATGCAGGAGCGGCTGCTGGTTTCTTGGGGTGTGCGTTATAGAGCAGAACAGCTTTTCCCTCCCTTCTGTTAGCAGCTGGTGGCCCCTGTGCACTGAGCAAATGGATGGTTTGCTGGCTTCTGGTTACTTGCGCATCAGCAGCCATTTCTGCGTGTTAACTGAATTGTTTATTTATGAACATCTTTTATGTATAAAGTATTTGGCCCTGCATGATCATAGGCTTGTGTGGCTTACTAAGATAGAAATAGAAGAATGTAATAATACCAGTTTTGAACACTTTAATTTTTGTCAAAGTACTTCACACTTTATAAGCCTCTATTTAAAAAAAAGGAAAAAGTAAATATCATTACAAAGTGTGGTTTTTTTGTAATCCGATTCACGTAAAAGTTGGCCTTGAGGAGACATCTGTGTTTAAAAATGTCTGAAACCTGGTATGCTATTTGCTATTGACATAGCTATTATTTTCCTCAGTTGTCATCTAGTGGATGGACTAGTAGGGTAACACCCTATTACTAGGGGGGGGGGTTGCTGGTTTATGTGGTGAAAAATGATCTTGTTTGATGTCAGTCAGGGAATCCTGGAAGCCAGAAGTGTAAAAGAGTGCGCAGGTTTTTGTTGCAGTAAAAGAGATGAGAAAAAATGGAGCCTGGGAGAAAGACTATGCTTACTGGTCCCCCACCTTTATAGGGCTGTTCAGCTGTAGTGTGCAGCCTGTGCCCTAATGAAGTAGCTCCTGGGCTGCAGGTAACAGAGACATGGAGTTGAGCGCTTTGGTGGTTCTCCCATGTGAAACAAAGGAATAATTCAGAGTTTTGCGTGTTGGAAATAGTGCAATACGTTGCCATGCCCTCTCCCCCCAGCGCTGTCCTGCAGGGCTAGGGCAGGGTGGGCACAGCAGGGTGCTGGTAGCGGGGTCCATTGATGGTCCCATGCTGGCAGGGTGATCAGTTGGGTCTAGGGGTCCCAGCTGGGAAGAGCAGGAGTTGGACTGGAGCTGTGGCTACCTGAGACATAGCCCAGAGCCTAGCCAGAGGTGGGCTGCAGCCGGCCTGCAACGTCTGTATGGCATTGGACCCTTCTCCATGCCAGAGGTGTCTTCAAGGGAGCAGTGTCCTGCGTAAAACCTCTCTTAATAGATGAGTTGACTGCTGAAACTGAAAGGATGGGTGCAAGATAATTTCAGTGTTTACCCAAAACTCTTGTGTGGTCCGGTAGACCTGTTACTATGCAGGTGATCAGGGTGCTTGGACCTTGGCTTCGGTGGGGACTACTGAGGTCTTCAAGTAGTGTGTTTTGGTTTTTGTTTTCTTGCAAATTCCTTTGGATTAACTCCTTCTGTTGTTCTGTGTCTGTGCAGTTTGTAAACAGGATAAATTCTTAATTAATGATTTTCCAAGTAACATTTAATACCTTTAGCAATTACTTATCACTTTTAATTTAGTTTGTATTGCATAATTCATGGGAGATTATTTCAATCCGTCATATAAAGCTCATCTTCTGCTACCGCCCAGTCACTTTTGAGGTAGAACATAGCTGCTTCTCTTTTTCTGGTCATAGCAATAGGACGTGTTTATATGTATGGTAGATCTTAAATAACTATATTCTAAACAAAAAGAAAAGTGATGAAAAGACAGTCTAACGTGAATCTACTGATTTTTATTAAATGGGTAGATTGCTGGAAGAAAAAAAAATTAATCCATTGATAATTTTATGGTATTTCTATAATTGCATTGCACAGTTGTGTCAGTTTACGCCTGCGGTATAGCTGAGAAGATATTTTTTAAAATAAAAACTTCTTTAGTTTTGTAAGATTCAGATTAGGAATTATTTTAAATAATTGAAGATGTTCTTGGAATGAGGAAAGTTTTGTATCTGTCTCTACTCTGTAGCTGTAATATAAGTTCTGGCAGCCTGTGCGAGGTAGACAGTCTAGTTGTCTCAGTGGAGACCCCAGTGAGATATTAAGGGCAAAGATAAGGAATGAATTGTAAATAGATACTCAGCTATGGAATGACTGTACAGCAAGTTTTATTGGTACGAATGTCATAACAACTGAAGTACTATATAAAACTACATCTTTCTGTCTTACTGGTTTCGTGGCATGAAGAGAAAAATAATCAAGCAGGAAAAAACATAGTTTGGGATTTAGTGTTGACATTGAGGCAGGGAAAGACGACATACAAGTTGTTATAAGAATTAAAACAGGATTATTTTGCTATCTTTCTGGTGCAAAGTGGATGCTAAGTTAGAAGCTTTTGACTGTAAACACCTACATTCTGGTGCCAAATAAAGCTACGTTTGTTTTATTTGCAGAATCAGTCAGGTTGAATTTCCTGCCAATAAATTGTTTTATTAAAACCACAATTGCACAAAGACACATCAGAAAAAGGGGGAGAGGGAGAAACAATGAAAAAGAGAAAATTAAAAAGTAAATTTTAAATAGAAAATACCACCTAACCCATGCACAGGCTAATTGTAGACTTGCAAAGTCCAAACACACATTAGAAGAAATTAAGCTAACCAGCCTACATCTTCCAAAATGTACAATTACATTGTATTACAAGTAGATCATTTAATTGCAAAATCATCATTCAAGTGTTTTCAAAATCAATTAGAAAAAAGTATTGCCTGCCAAGCATATGAGACCTTCAATTTCTCGCATTCACCATGCATTTTTCTCTATTGAAAAGCTTTCTTTTTATCCCAATGTACACATCCACAGCACATGTTACTAGACTATGTCATAGCATTAAATAAATCGGTACGCCAAAAAAAAGTCTGGCTGTGGTGTATTTGGTGTATTCAGTGTGACATCTCCCACAGGAGAAGATTGTGAGTATGAATTCAGCAATCGTTGTCAACCTGAGTACATTTATGCTACTGTTCGCTTGTGCAAATAATTATCTTTGTTTTCTTTTAGAGCTTGTTATGTTCTGTGCAAATAATTTCTTCAAGCTCATGTTATCATCCACTTTTTAGCTGAACAGTGCTGCTTTGATAAACTGCGAGGACTCAGTTTCTCATTCTGCTTTTTATAAATAACCCAAAAGAAATTGCCACTGAAAATTATTCTTCCACTATCGTTGGTCAGTTTATCGTGGCAGTTTGCTGTTATGACACTAGATTAAATGAGCACTTCTTTTAAAGTGCTCATTTTATATGTTGTCTCTGCCTTTCTTTAAGCCTGTCAGTTTAAATGTCAGTCAATTAATTAGATGCTCTGAAAATCAGTACAACGTAACATCATATGGTTGTTTCCTATGTGGTTTTTGGCTAATCTATGCCCTCTCATTTTTTTAGTTGCCTTTATTCTATGTGAGTTATTCAGAAAATAATATTCGGTATCCATTTTTCCAGAAGCGGTATCCATTTTTCTCTGAACTATTAGGTTATTAAAAACAAAAGCATGCAGATTTCTGTACTTGTTTTCAGCAAATTCCATAATTTTTGATAGATTTTCTGAAGTTGTTGTGAGTCATCTTTTTTCCCAAGGTCATCCTGTTGTGAGTAGCTGGGGCCTTGAAAACAGAAAACCCATAATGATGTAGGGTCGTCGTACACTGAATATGCTGTATTTCTCAAGGCATGCAAATGAATAAGGACTTTGATGTCGATTTTAAGTGTCTGGTTACAGTTTCAAGAATTCAGTTGTCTGTATTTCTTCAAAAAGAAATGAAGCATAGAGAATCACACCTCTGTCTGTCTGTCTTCTCACCAATAATTAGCCGTTGAAGCTATCAGTCAACTGCAACCAAATTTGACAGAAGTTAGTCTAAAGGGTGCTATATTCCTGCAAAGATGGTAAAAACAGGTGATGCCACAGAATGCAGTAAAAGCTCACCCCATATTACATGCCATAAAATTCACCACTCTCAGGAAGGGGTTGATTATGAATGCCCTGACCTCCAAGAACACTTCCATAGAAACTTGCATCTCGATAGACACAAGAGGATCTGGTGTCTAGGCACAGCCCTGTAGGAAATGAGGCTTTTTAGCGCCCCGAAGAGTTTTTTCCAAGTCACTTGTTTGAAGAATTTGAGTTACCAGAAAAATAAGATTCTGTGGGCCAGATTTCCAACTCTGCCCTTACGTATGAGTGAGAACAAAAATTTGCTGTGCGAAGTGCTGCAAATTCAGGTGCAAGAACTTGCACAAATTCAGGTGCATTTGTGTTGTATTCCCACAGTTGTATACAGAGGCATAAGGGCTAAAATAATAAACAAATTTTGCCTTTGAAGCAAACAAACAGCTTTTCTTATACTGTGATGGAAGACCCGTACAAGCCTTTTAATAGAGGTTTGTAATTTTGGACAAATATGAACCATATGTTTTTGTTAATTTTGATTTAAATTAATTTCTGCTGGTTTTATGTAGTGTTTTAAACGTGTCTGGACACTGACGTTGAATCACTAACTCTAGCACTTACTTACATGCAAGTGTTGGACTTTGTTCTGAATCAAGTCAGTCTTCCCCAGATGGTTGAACGATCAACAGAAATACTCCAAGAAACGTCATTCTTTAAGTATTTGTATTTTCTTAAAAAATAATGTTTTGGGCCGGTGTCGGTCTCTGAAATGAATTCAGGTAACAGTGAAAAGAAAACACCATGCCTGTAGAGTGCGAGTATCTGTGCAAGTGCCTCTGTGTGTGTCTAAATGATTGTGCCAAGGGAGATGCCAGCCGAGCCCCCGTAGTCCTCCCCTGGTGCCTGCAGTGCCTGCCTGCCGCACACCCTCCTGCGCTGGACTTCCCCTGAGCTAGGGTGGATGCAGTCTTGTCATGGCAGTGGAAATTGCATGTTGTTGACTTAAATACATCTCTCAACTCCTTTCTCTTTGGGCCATGAAGGTCACAAAAGAGGGTGGGAGATACCTGTGCAAACTGGAGTCTCCCTTCATCCTGTATGGCTTTGCTACACATCACTGCCAAAGTTTAGATGAACTTTGACAGAAAGTACTGAATACAGGACCTGATCTCTATGCTAAGCAATACTTACTGTAAAGCCTAGTGACCCACTATGTTTTAATTGGTTTTTTTCTGTTGGCATAAATGTGCCGTGAATTCTGGATTCAGTGTATGTGTTCATCTTTGCCTATCATTTAAGCACTTTGCATACAGCTTAGTCACTTTGTACAGGTAGCTTTCACTTCTGTTTTATCTTTTAGTTTTACAGATTTTTGTAAATCTTCGTAAAAGCTCCAAATTCTTACCCTGAAAAAAACCCAGTTCCTCTTTTTGAGACTTGAAAAATCAGTGAGTGCACAATCCACTCGTCTCTGTTGTGTAGAAAAGTGTTGGTTTGGTAAAATAGCTTATTTATTCTGCAGGTTAAGAGCTCCACATATAATGTGATTCGTGTTCTGAATTTGCATAAACAAATGAGACAACTTAGAGCAGGAACTCGGTGAATAATTCTCCGAGAAATTACAGATTAGACAAAGATTTATCTTTTGCAATGGCAAAAAGGCAGACTTAATCTTTTTAACACTTTAAGTACTGAAAATCCACTTAAATACTGCTTAGGAACATAGGTCCACATAACTTTCAAGGGCTGCAGAAATGATCAGCCTTATTTGTCTATCGGTCCGTCTGCATACTGTCCCTTGCCCTTGAAAAACACTCTTCCAAGTACTAACTTAATAGATCTAATGCCTTCTGTCTGTTTCCATAACATGCAAACACTGTTTCTCTGTTTTTCCATCAGAGCAGAGCAGGATTTAGGCAAGGTGCGCGAGACCCAGCGTATCTCAGTGTTACAGCTGTGACTGTCTCATTGTCCCCTTGCAGTCTTGGACTCCCAACAGGCTGCACCAGCCCCATGCATAAATTAGGTTGCCTGTGTCAGTGTTAAGACAATCTCCACTTTGGGGTATTTCCTAGACATCTAGAAGCTCTAAGTAATTCAGACCCTTTAACGTAGTTCAAGGGTAAGAGTTGAATGAGGTTCTTGCTTTTGGAGCCTTGTCCTTTGGGGGGGGTTGTTTGGTTTTTAGCAGAGGCAGTTAACATTTTCTATGCATAGTGGCTAATATTAAATAGTTGGATCAAGAAAAATAATTATAAATGATCATACAAAGATGCATTCATTACGTAGGTTGGACGCGAATATAATATTTTTGTTCTTTTTGGGGCAGTGAGGTTGCCAGCGCTTTGTCAAGTCTGAGCAGTGTCTTGCAGGTGGAATTGGAATTGCATTCACTGTAAGCTTCATGCTTGGTGTTCCCTGGGAGTCAAAAGCTCACAGCTAACGGACAGGTAGAAGACTAGGCAGAAGTTGCAACAAGGACGTATTAGGCTCTTGATGGAAGGCCCAGAAGGATTAGATTCTCAGACAAGATCAAATAACTGTGTAAGCACCAGAGGGGAAAGTTCATATGGGCAAATGGGCAAATACTCGGATCGCACCACTAAATTATATGATTTATTAAGAATTATATCTAGGGGCCAAGACTGGGGCATCCAAAAGCAGTAGCTGTATGGAATACATTTTGATAAACTGACCAGAAACATAGTTAAAACTATAAGTCTATACATAACGCTATTAATATGAAGTACATTGGTGTAGTACACCTACTAAAATGCAAGGAAAAAGGTTAAAGGCAGACATCTAATTGTAAAAGCTTTTCCTCCCTATGAGGATTTACTGTACATGTTCCTAGAATAAATTGTTTTGGTTTTGATAATCAACGGATGTTCTTCCTCTCCCTTAAATAAATCCATGGGAAATATTATTAACGTGAAGCACAGTAAAAGCAACATTTTAACTCTCACTCCTAATCATAGTCAAGTCCACAGAGGATGAAGTTCACTTGATCATGTCCACTCTGGATTAATCAGCTTTGCTTCTTTTTTGAAGCTTTTGCCAAATCACAGGGAAAATGTGCTTCCTACATCTGGTAGCTGCTTCTATGTGGAATAATAGTGTTTCAGTGATGCACCAGGTAGGGGCAGAGCAAAGTGGAGGTTGTTTAGGTTAGTCCTTGATGGGTGCATGCCATGTTAGTAAGTTGTTGACGCTTCATTTTTTTTCATAGAAAGATATATAAATGGAAAATTGCAAATGGATTCTTCTTTTGTTAAATGCGCTGTATTTACTTTGCTCACCACAAAAAACAGAAGAGAAACACCCTAAAGCCTTCTCCAAATCTTCAGTCATCACTGATTTAATGATGGAGGACAGGGTATAGTGAGAAATGAAGGTAATGTTAAAAAGTTAATTGTACTGTCTGGGAAAAAAAATGTAGGCATATTGTGGAAATAAAGGGCATGCTGGCAACACTTCGCATCTCTGTAAGCATTGTTAGAAGCCAAATATGTTTTCTTGATTCTCTAAACATACCTTTTCTACAACTCGGAGCAAATCCCAAAGCACAGATCTCTCTATTGCAGTTTCTATTAAATTAGACTTGAAATGAAAAAAAAATGTTAGTAAAAGGACTCTGCAGAGCCATCCCTGTACATACATGTGCAGTGGTTTGTTTAAGGTCAATGCTACACCGCACAAATTGCCACCTCAGAAATGCTCATTCACCAAGCCTCTGTCTCCCCAGAGTAAGCCCTTTATTTGTAGATAGTAACCTTGTTCTATCATTTCTTCAGTGGTTATCCTTAAATTTTTTTTAGTGACAGTTGATGAGAATATACCGACAGAACTGTGTTGTCATTTTTACCCAAGGCTCCAGAAGAACGTTTTGTGGCTGAAATTGGTTTGGAAGCAGGCTGTAGTTTTGCCATGTCACACTTTTGTACTCACGGGTACTTTGACGTAGAGGTTAATTAAGAGTTTGATTATAGGACTTCTTTTTATCTCTACCAGTTGGCCCATCTGCAAGCAGTTGCTTTCCTGTGGCGGCCCATGGCCATCTGCTTTGCCCTCTAACCCTGCAGGAAGAGACCATGCAGGAAGGCAAGGTGCGCAGAGACTGCTGGGGCTTCCCCCAAAACACTGTCCTGTGACCCCCAAGTTACCTGAAATTGGAGATTTGCAGCTGCTCTGTACCAGTGCTGTGAAAGTTTCTTTTTGGATAAAAGGAGCTCTGGCAGTAGAATAATGGACTTCAGTGCGCTTCAGTGCCTCGAGCCGGGCAGCTTGACACACGCTCCAGGCTACTGCCATGGTGGGAAAATCATCCCAACTTTCCTCTTCGCTGCGAAGCACTGTTTTAACAAGGGGTCCTGGCAGCTGGCACGGTGGGCTGCAGGGATGTCTGGTCTGCAGGTGGAGGCAGCATGACTGCCTGCTGCTGAGGGGAGTATTACTCAGGTCACAAGGCCAGTGACACTGAAGAGCATGAAGACAGGAGCTCTGCTCAGTACGCTCTAACTCTTCTGAGTGCTCACGTCGGGTACGCTGTTTTCTCCAGATAACCATCTTTGCAAAGATGGCTGCACCCCTTGGTTTTAAATTACAGCATCGGAAGTTGCTGCAAAGGTCTAAGTAAGTATTCATAGTTGTCAGCAGATTAAAAAATCACAGTAAAATGAGAGGGCTGGTGCACCTCAGCTGCAGGTCATCTCCTTGCCCACGTGAGGGCTGTGCAAGACTGCGGTGGCTGTAAAGACTTCCACAAAAGCTCTTGCTACCTGGATCTGGAAAAGCAGTTCTGTGCTCTTCCTTCACTTTTGCCATCTTCATGCATTTCAGCTATTGTTTGAGCATGCAACACAGCAGTGAAAATTGTAAAACTGCCAAAGCGTAAGATCGCTATTCAGTCCTATCCACCAGCAAAGCCAATTAACTTGAATAGGAAGTGGGGTTTAATGTGCGTTTGGGGATTACAAGCTAGCTGGAGGTGGGAGAAATGGATACTTACAGTTTCCATCTCATTTTCTGATGCTAAAAATATCAGAATGTCTCAGTGAAATGCTAATTTTCACTGAGCTCTGGTTATCTAATACCTAATAATAAATATATAACATCAGCAGGTGTTGATACATAAATGTGTATTCCAAGTCCAGAAACACTTTTAATGAGGAACTGAAGTGTGCTAGACTACACTATAGATGCAAAGCTTTTGTTTCTAGCTCATTTTGGTGACAAAAGTTGTTGGAAAGAAGTTGAATTTCTTTCATTTTGATGTGTATGTTCCTAAAATGAGGTTGTTCAGGTTGAATTCACGAAGATGGAGAACCAAATGTATGTGATCCTAAAACATTTCCCTTAAATAATTTGGGCAAAATGACTCGAGGCTTACTGTCTTACAGTGAAGCTTTTTCTTGCAAAGGTCGTAAGATGAAGCGAACTAGGGAGCAGTATTTACAGTATTTATAGATACTGTCCTTCCAAAAAATGGGTTTTCCATTTATTATGATAGTACATGAGTGGTAGGATGTCTTTTCAGACTTGGGTGGGGAATGCAGGGGCTTCCTGATCCTAGCAAGGTATTTCCATCTTTTCTGTTTTAACAAAGTAGTTCTGCTGAAGTCAGCGCAACTAGTCTGTGCAAGTTAGTAAATGCATAAATCCTAAATACCTGTTGGGAGAATTGCTAATTCAGGAGATGTGCAGTGAGTGAACGAAAGAAGAAGAAGTTTCTGTAGTAGAACAAAATTTGTTTCCTTGTAATGTTTATAGCTTTGGGATTTGGGGGTTTGCTTGTTGTTTCAGTATATAAATTCCAGATAGTGCCAGCAATTATTTCTTGGTGAACCCTACTTCCGTTTAGTTTCAAAGTGTTGATTGTGAGTTAGAAGCAGTATTTGTTTTTTGTTTATTCCTTTTTTTTAAATCCACTCCAGAATGCTTACCTTTCCTTCCAGAAAGCTGCTGATTTTGTTCCTGCTCCCCCACTCCATTCATCAGGTGTGCTGAAAGTAGCTTGTGATTGTGCACAGAATTTTAAGATTATTTACTTGCTCAGGGAGCACATTTGAAAAGGATGGTTTTCCTTGGACACAGTGTGTGTGTAGGATGAATCCGTTATCAAGATAGTGTCGTGAATGCATTAATTCCTTTTGGGTTATGCTCTTCTCTTGTTCCACTCCTCATTATAAACCTTGTGTAGTTAGGTATCTGAAGGGGCTCTCTATTGACAAAGATAGGAATACAGAGTTTTTAAAGTTTTTCTAAGCTGAACTTAGAAATTATATATTTAAATTTCTGTCTTCATGAACATGAGTGATGCAGGGTTTATTCTGAAGAAACTGAAGTTAAAAAAAACCCCATGGTTAAGTTATGGCTGAATCTCCACCATTTTTTATGCAATTTTTGTAATTACCTGCAGTAAGAAGCTGAAGGGGCAGGCTAGAAGGGGAGGAAGATCTTACCTATAGGTTTCAAATGGGTCTGGGGTCTAGTGTAGTTTGAAAAATACAGCTATAAATATTCGTGTGTGTTAAATCTGGGAGAAAGACACTGATTAAGCCTCCAGACTCCTTTCTGCCTGACAGATTACAGAAGCACATGAATAAAACAGCGATGTAGAACACACACTAGCATAGTGCTGCTGCTTTGTATGTGTTTATCGTGTGGTGGGCTGTCTAGTAGGGACCTGTTCAGTAAGCTAAATTATTAATCTAGTGTTATTATTTATCTAGTGTTTTCATAATTAAAACCTTCTTCTAATGTATCTTATCAGTTCCCCCAGTGATCTTGAGATGCATCTGCTGTGTCTGCCTGATACTGGAGTCTCCACGGGGCGCTGTTAGGGCTGCACGCATTGTTTATACATAAAGCACGCAATCCCACGGAGCTGATTAGATGTCTGTGGGCTCATGCAGAACTGAAAAGATCTGCCTTTTATATTTTAGCAAGTTTTTCCTCCCCATGCAGTATTTAAGATATTTTTGTTACTATACGTGATCACCAAATGACCTGTATGTACTTTATGTATCATTTAAAAAAGTTATTTGGCCAGCATTTTGGAGTGATTTCACCTTAAACTTAAATAAACATACCAGTAGGATATATTTTGCTACTGTAATCTTTGTGTAAGTACTGTGTACAGCTGAAGTTCTTGATTCAAATTAATGATTTGAAGATTCAGGGTGGGGATCAGGAACACAAGGTAGGTACTTAGTGACACACTGTGTCCTAGCTGTTTAACCAGAGCATGCAGGTCCCTGACAGCTGCTCTGTCCTATCTGCCAGGCCACCTCTCAGACAATTAGCCTGGGGTGTCTGAAATGTCACTGTTTGGCAACTGAGTCTGCCCTTAATGACTTAATCTACTTAACATCTTTGTAACAACAAATACCCATCCTGATATTTTAATTAGACATAATGAAAAATGTCCCTTTTTTCTTTTCTGGTTATATTTGAAGTCCAGCCTGGCAAACATAAAATGAAGTAGCTAAAACTGGAAAAATTCTGATTCTTTGTATTTAGATTTTTGAGTGCAGTACAATAAACAGCTTTTTTAATTAAATAAAACTTTTAAAAAGACAATTATTAAAAAAGAGGACGATCCACTAAATTTAACTGAAGATACTTGCAAAGTGGTGGTTGTGTGTTGACTACTTGAAAGCCTCTCAGCATTATACCATACTTAAAATTTAGAAAAGGTGCCTTTGGCCGCTAGAAGCTGTCATCCAGATCCAGTCACATGCACTTTTATATCCTTTTTCCCCCTCAAGAGTATAGTCAGTCACTGAAAACTTGAAGAATATAACATTTCTTCATTCAGTAGTACCCAGAGGGAAGCAGTGGCAGGTGGAAAAGTCTGGTTTTTATTGTCTCAAAGAACAGTCTCAAGGAAGAGAAAGCAGGTTTTTAGGGAGCAGAACCTTCATTTTATAGATTGAGATTGTATTATTTGAAACAATGGAGTTTGCCAGCAGAATGGTGGGTGTAAGTGCAGTGATATCTCTGTCTGGTCTGGTCTGCTCTATAGACCACCTCGCCAGGCCACCCATTGGCAGAACTGCATCCAAACTGGGAATTTTGCCAACGCAGGAACGTCAGTGTAGATGACGCATACTGTGGCAAAGGTCTAAATATGTTGGACAGTGTTGTGTAGAGTGGGCAAAGGTCTAAATGTGTTGAATGTGGTCATGTAGGACAGCCAAAGGTCCTAAATGTTGAACAGGTATGTTGAACACTGTTACATAGAGCTGGCCTCAGATCCCCAACTGACTTTCCCTCTGTGTTGGGATGCCTGCTATCAAAGGCTTTGATATCTGCTGTATATAAATACATTGTGAAACCAAATACCGTGGGATATTATAGAGGACAGAAGCGTATGTGGGTTCAACAACAAAGTAGGGAAAAAAAAAAAAAACAAACAAAAAGGAATGGAGGCCCTATCTGCTGGCAGTTACTCAGGTGCAAATTTCAGGAGAGGAGATGTCCAAGCACCCGGTTGGTCCTTCTGAGACGTACTCTCAGCGTCCAGTAACCTGATTGTCCTGCTCAAGTACTTGTTTTCTCAACCAGAAACAGGATATGGATTTCAAAAGACAGAGCTTGCCTTGTGTCTCATCGGGACACGACAACCTTCCTCTCCGTCTTGAGCAACCACCAAAAGGCTTACGCAAGCAGTATATGGAGCAGAGCAGAGTGTGTGTGGACATGTTTTGGCACTGTTTCATCAGTCTGAGCAGGTTTATGTTGCCCATCAAAAAGGGTTGAAGCAGCAATTAACATGTCAGTTTTTACTTCTGTGAATATCTATTTCAAAGTAACGTTGAAGTATTGAAAGAGTCCTGCAGCATTAGCTGGTATGTTACTGCTGCAGGACTACTGCTGACATTTTAACTGGTTTTAAGTTATTGTCTTTTTCTTTAGAAATGCTTGTTGTAACAAAGTCCCAGAGGAACAGCTGGCCTTCTTCAGTCGAAAAATGAGGCACAATCTCAAGGAATTAGCCCAGCGGTTAGACACATGCCTTTGAGAATGAGGACTCTTCGGAAAAAGGGGCTTTTGGGAAGGGCTGGGAGATGGAGTAGAAGCAGCAGCAATTTGTGTGTGTGCATGTGCTTCCTTACAGTAAAATCTTTGATGTTGTTACTTGGGCAGTTTCCTTATTCTTCTGCAAGTCTAGGAATAAAGGGTTATTAGAGAATTTTCTGCCAGTGTCTCTTTATATTCATTACTGTGGTTGGCAGAAGGCACAACCAGCCTGCGTTTACGTCCTGACCCTTAAACATGTCATTTGCTGCTACACGCCGTTCTCACTGAGGGATCAGAGGCTTAGCTGTAAATATGAGGAAGGCTCAGGATAAAGCTGAGCATACAGAATATTAACCTGAGGTCACTTATCACAGTGAAACCTTTTTTGCCGTGTGTTTTTCTTTTTCATTCAAACCTTGTTCTGCCCTCTGCTGGCAGTTCGTGTTCTGAAGCCGAGATGGTGTTAACGTTATTTTCATGGTAGAGCTACCTATGCTAGCTTGCTGTTTGCAGTCTGCTTTACCAAACAGGATTTGAATTCCTGTCCTGCTGTTCCCATTACGTTTATAATGTATATTATATGAAAATGCATAGTAAATACGCTAATTTTGGCCTTAAAAAATCATCCCAAGGTACAAGTTATTTCCCAGGGAATAGTTATTCTGTCCTTCAAAGTTATATTTACTTTCTGAAGGCAAGCAAATTTCTGGGTTTTGGCAGGCATGCTGATTCGTGAAGTCAAGTACTTGAGTTAAGAAATGCTAGTACTGAGGATGCCTGTACTTATTAGATTGTGTACTATTTTCCTCCACACAGGTTTTTGCACATTTGCGTGTTGCACATGTAATGAGCAGCAATTCCATGTATTTGTTGTTTCACCTGTGACGTAGCCAAGTCTGGAGTGCTGTTCTCCAAGACACACTTCAGATTATAGTTCTGTCTACTTTCCAGTTTCAGAAGGAAATGAAGCAAGAAGCACTAATCGCTTTGAACTTGGTTCACCTCTTGAGGAGGTTCATCCTATACACTGAATAAGTGAAGGGACCTAAAAAGAAAAAACGCATAACATATGTGTAAAAGGAGGCAAAATAAGGATTGTGCAGACTGCTTCAACTCCGATACATCCTCATTTCTTAAGTATCTGGCATTACAGCCTTGATCTTCTTTTAATGTATCTGGGTGGGATTGAGACATCCGAACTATTGAAAGCCAACCTGAAAAACTGTGCATCAGCTTTGGATAGCTATGGCAGTTGTGAGCAAGGCTGGAGCTTTTAGATCCACTTCTGCCAGTTGTGTTCATGAAGCAATCAAAATAGAGATAAGTTTGCTGTAGTTTTATTGACAAGTGTAATAGGACATATTTTTGCCAGTGGGTTTCATAGTTGCTGAAAGCAGGAGAGTGATGAGAGTCAGTGCAGGATTTTGTGAACGTAATCCGTGGGCATGGATTGTCTTGCTGTTCCTATGCCCATCCCTCCAGCTTATCCCCATCCTGGTTTCCATACTTCAGGTTCCACCTCTCCATCTGAGTTATACCTCTTGCTGCAGAAGACCTTAGCTCCTGCTTCTGCTTGCCTCTTTCCCTTTCTCCAGCCTCCACTTGCTCCCAAGCTCAGTCTTCCCTCTTTGGGCTCTTGATCCAGTCTTTATTTCACCTCCTCTGCTGCTTCTAGCCTAAACTGTAGGTTTCAAGCTGTTTTGACATTCAGATCACCAAAAAACTTTCCAGTGGAGTAGTTTAACTATGCTGACAACAGGATTCCCCTTCTTGGCTACTTATTGCAGCCCCTTCAAAGTAGTTGCAAATCTTTGCCATGGTTGCTTTTCTGAGCCGCCTCCTCTTCTCTCTTCCCAGCTTGTCAAATCTGATGATAAATGGCAGCCAGGTGAACAAACAAGTGGACTAGTATGGAAGTAGGATGAGTCTTCAGTAATAAATATTTATTTGACCCACAAATTCTAGTTGTAATTAACCGGCTGGGAGCTATAATCGCAATTTTCCAGAGGCCTGGCTGCTGTCAGGTTGCCACCATTTGTGTGTGCAGAGGAGGATTAGAGATGGTGTTTGAAGGTGCTGCTTGAGGAAAAAGCAAGCTGTTATTCTAATGGGGGACAGCTGAGACCTACGTTTTTCACCAGTCACAAGGGACCGCCGAGGCTGACTTTCAGCTTTCCTGCAGAACTGTGCATTTTACAGAAAGGCACGTGCTATGCAAAATCTTTGCTCCCACAGACAGGAGCCTACAAGTGTGACTTTTCAGGAAGGGAGTTGGGGTTACTCTCCAAGTAACTTTTCCACTTGTATTTATCTGATAAAATTAACAGCTGCAGTTCTTAGAGCAAAAGGGAAGGGGACTTAACTATAATTCAGTAACTCAGCAGGGAGCCCAAATAATGATTGCAAAGGATGTAAACTGTGCTGTGAGACACCGAGCCTGTTTGCACTGCAGCCCTGCTAAGACGCCAGGAGATCCTGAAAATAAAGAGAGAAAGGAGGGCACTGGAGGCCCTGTCAGCTGTTTTAAAAGGGTACCATCCTGTAGCTGGTCTGCCAAGTCACTAGCTGGTGAGCTTACCCACGGTATTGCAGAAGGTCCATCTAAGGTCCGTCTGGCTGCTCGTTCTAGGGCACGCAGGCAGGTGACCCTGAGGCACCTCGTGTGTCACGCTCTGCCTGCCTGCCGCCTTAAATGGGGCTTTTCAGTCGCTCATGCTGTACAAAGAACTGGGGTGTCTGGATCCAGCTACAAAACATCCTTAGGCAACCTCCTCCCAAACAAGTAACCTGCTTTCAGATACCAACTCGAGGAGGAAACAAAGTGTTTCTTACCTGGAAAAGAGAGCAGGAGGGCTGCTGCCTCTGTAGCCTCATCCAGTGCTAATTGCTGGTTGTTGAAATGAGCTGGTGCTAGTGGTTTCCTGTGGGCGAGGAAGCTTTGGGGCTGTGTTAAGCCATAAATACGAAGGCTGGAACTCCACATAGCATTAGACTGTGAGAGCGCTGCATACCGCTTTTATTGCTTTCCTGAACTGCCTTTTTCTTTTTTAGCCAAAAACTTTAAAGTGAGGTTATTAACAAAGATGAGTACATGTTAATTGCATCCTTATGGTTTTTCTCAAGTAAGTTTTAAGTTTTAAAACAAACATGCTTGTTTGCTCTGAGAAGAGGAGTCAGGCATTTACACTGAGGAACTGTGCTTGGAGTTCGGCTGTAGGTAGGAGACTGTGCTCAAGATGTATCCAAATCCCAGCTTGTTAAGCCTTCCGCATACAAGTGCAAAATTGTTTTCATTGTTGGAGTTGTTAAATGCAGTAGATGTGATTTATTTTTGGTGGATTTTTGTAGTTCTTTTGGATGTTTCTTTAGTTTTACTAACACTTTTTAAACACTTTTTTTTCCTCTCTCTTTCTGACTTCAGCCATTGATGGATTTCTAAAAACCGATGAAAGGCAAAGACTGGCAAAGGAGAGAAGAGAAGAAAGGGAGAAATATCTTGGTAAGATGGCAGGAGGTGTATGTATTATTTATGTACACATGTTAATAGGCTTGAGTTGCTAACATGACATTTTTTCTGTTCTGAATTTTAAACGTTGTGGTTCAGTCTGTTCCTAGTCTTTAGCTCTTATATTACTACTCTTAAATTAAATTATAAAAAATAAATTAATCTGTCTTCTTTGTTTTCCATTCAAGTATTTAATATTCTATAGTTTTAAGTTGACTTTCTTCTTTGATTTATGTACTTTTGAATATAGGTTTATGTGCAAGATATTGACTGTTAGGATTCTGATTTGTAAAAATACCAAATAAGCCTTGAATAATACTCAGGATAATATGTAGGGTGATTTGGTGAAACAGCCTCAAATTTAGTCTATTAAGTTTTAGCCATATTAAAAGATATCATGTATGTTAAGTACAGCATAAAGCAGATCCTTTTCCTTAAGTTTTAAAATGGTTAATCTTTCAAGAGAATGAGAAAAATTATTAATTCATTTCCTGAATAACATAAGCATTGATTTCAGAGTTTTTAAAATAGTCAGTTGTTTTTAATCTACTAATACCTCCACGGAAATGTTGAGGAAATTGCGGGGGGGGCGGAATATGCATAAGGGGTGTGTGTGTATATACACAGTTAATTTCATTCATAAAGATATATATGTATATATGAAATTAACTGTTCAACATTGTTTTGGACTTTCTATATATACATATATTTGTATATATAAAAAAAATGTTGAACAGTTAACGTCACTTTTCCTCACTGTAATAACAAGAAAGGCCAGTAACACTGTTCCTTAAGGTCACCTGACGATAACTATCAGAAGGACTTGTCAGTATTTTATGATTTTGTAAAATTTAAGCTAGACGTATATTTTGAGGAAATGTCAACTGAAACAGTATGGACACCTGTGGAAAGAATCATAGGAAACTACTGTTTTGCTTGTAATAAATAAACAAACCATTTCTTGACAAAACGTGAGGCTTGAGACCAGTGGCTTGACATTTTTTAGTACCATGGGCTTGGTGAGCAAGATTCCTTTTGGTAGTTCCTCTGAAAATCTGCTGGTGTTTAGTACTTAATCTCCCCAGAGGTTCTGTTTATACGGGGCATGCACCAGCCTGAGTTGTAGCTTACATCTCTTCCAGGTATACTCAGTCCAGACTATCTCTTTTGTCCTCTTGATTATCCCTTCTTTGCTGATTCCAGAGAAAGTGACACGATAAGTAGATTGGAAAGGACTTGGATTAAAAAGCAGAAGAGGACATGAGAGGGAATCTGAAAGCTGGAGAATCTGGGAGTGGTTGGCCCAGGGGATTTGGAAGGTGTTGGCTGCAGTTCTTGCCTCCAAACATCATATATGCCTTCTGGAAACATACTTTTTTAGGGTTAAGACCATTTCTAGAATGGGGAGCTCTGGGTTTTGGTCACAGTTTGTCTGTGGCAGATTTCTTTCAGAAGTTCAGAAAAAAGCAGCAAGTTCCCCAGAAGGACAGATCTTTATGCAGCCAGCAGGTACTTTGCAGCAGCTCGGAATAACCTTTTCACCAAAGCCGTAACTCATTAATCAGTGGTTTAGTATCCCTGAATAAAGGAACAAGAATTGTATGTATGTCCATGATGACACAATGGTTTGCTTCTCTGTCCAGAGTCGGTCCCAGTTTTCACCTACTTACTCAGAAGGTAATCTTAGCACAATCCTCTGGACACCTCACTGTATTTTGGGTTTTTATCAACTCCAGCATGCTGTTTTCACCTGCTCTACCTGACGTGGCTAGTAGTCGCTGACAGTTAGCGACTGGTCACTTGTCTTCCACTGTCTCTGAGGTGACTCTGTATCTGTTGACAAGTCTGATTCTTCAATGCGTACAAGTCCAGGTTCGCCTGCAGCACTGACACCCCTCTAATACTGCCCTGTCCTGGGGGGGAGGAATAGTGAATTCTCATAAGGCAAAAGGGGAGGACAACATCAACTGTATTTCTAACAAGAATAGGTAGAAGGTATTCTGTAAAGCAGGTTGGATGTGAGGAGGAAGTATTTTAGGAGGGTTCAAGAGAAAGAAATGCAACTGTTGGAAAAGGATCTGGTGTTGGAGGATCTCTGGCTTTAAACCAAGGGCTTTGAGGGTATGGTGGGGCTAAGAGGGACTGAAGGTCACGGCTGTGGTTAAAGAGCCTGGGGGCAGGAGCTGAGGGAAAAAGGCTGATCTGAGAAGAGGGAATTGAGATGGCTGGGCAAGTGCCTAGGACTGATGGGAAGATACTGAGAGAGAGTTAGAAGGGCGAAAATTTGCTGTACAAGGAGACAGGAACTGAAAAAGCAGGCTGAGGCTGAATAGGTGAGCAGGATGAAGAACTAGCTCTTGTATAAACAGTGTTAATTCTGGCTTTCCTTAACTTTCAAGTTCTTAGCCTGGCAACTGTGAGAATATTCCGTCTTTGATATCGGCTGTATGTGTGTTGGTATGTGACATTGCAGGCTTGCGTTATGTAGGCATGCTTACTGAACTCCTCTTTTTATGGAATACACTTGCATGAGAAGTGGATTTTTCCTCATGATTTGTCACATTAACTTCTGCTACTTGTTCTCCTTTTTAAACCTGAAGCAACAGTCCTGTACGTAATGTTGCAGTCTGAATTTCTTTAACAACAAGCTAATGTCTCAAGAAGAAGATTATGACTCCAGTTGGAATAAACAACTGGGCAAATCCTCAATAATGGAAGTAATTTCTTTTTCATGCAAAGAGGCAGAAGTGGAATACAATGTAGCACCAAATTATGAACAGAATGGTGTATTTTCAAAGCTTCATAGAAAACTTAGCGTATGTTGTTTTTCTGTATTTATTTTGAAGGCAGCCCCATAATGAGAAACACAGTTTTAAAGAAATTCCAAGGGCTTTTGCTTCAACTTACTCACTTTAAAACCTACTAGGAACATTTGTTATGTCTGAAAAAAGAATTCGGCTTTAAGCTACAGAGGGATTTGAAACATAAATAGTTGTTAACTATTCTGTACTCTGTTTTTACATAGGTAAGGGGCACGAACTGTCACCTTGTGTACAAAGGGCTTCCCTATTTATTTATTGAGCAAATCACTTAGATTTACTAATCATTCCAGCACTTCTGTGCACTATATTTTTTGATCTTAGTGAACTAAAACCCTGTGTACTTGCATCTGTGGTTTTACACTATTGTGTCATGTTAACAAATAATTTTAAAGCAGAAGAAAATTTGCATAAAGTGAAATGCACCTTTTTCTCTGCCTAAGCTGCTAGGGAACAGCAGATACTGGAGAAAGAGAGAAGAGCAAAACTTCAATATGAAAAGCAAATGGAGGAGCGATGGAGAAGACTGGAGGAACAGAGGCAGAGAGAGGAGCAGAAGAGAGCAGCTGTTGAGGAAAAACGGAGACAAAAGCTTAAAGAGGAGGAGGTAAGGTCCACTGGGAGATGTACAGCAGAGCAACTCTGTATGGTAGCATTAAACACAGCTGAATATTGTCATGCATTAAGCATTGTTGTGTTTTGGGGTTTTTTGGGGTTGTTTTTGGTTTGTTTTTTTTTTTTTTCCCCAGAGACATGTGGGCATTACTTTGGGAACTGCAAACGCACATCACCACAGCTATAAGTACTCTACTACTCCTTCTACATCAAAAACACTTTCCAGAGCTTTCTTGTCTCTTGATTTTTGTCAGATCTCACAGAATAGTCATCTACTTATGCTAACATATCTGGGACTCTGACTGTCAGACAATAAAGCACCAGCTTTCCAGAAGGTAGTTTTTAAAGATGAGTGTTTCCATAAAACAGAAAGATTTTTCTTACTGTTTTATTTACTGTCCATGAAACTGAAATAATATTTATGAAAATGTGTTGTTTTGTTTTTATTCAGTGACATAAAATCAGAAATTCTTACTTAAAACAGTGAAGAATCTAGGCTGGTTTAAAATTCTAGCACCGACCAGAACTAATCATACATCTTTTGAACCATCTTCATACCCTTCTTCCCTTCTACTCTCCCTGCCGAGATCGTTTAAGGTTCTTTTTTGCTCTAGTGAGTCCAATTTCTGATGCACATCTCTGAATGCAGTGTGTAGGTATGTCTCTCTGCATGACATTCTGTAGAAAACACTAGCGCTGCTGCAACTGATAAAGAATTAATGATTTTTGGAAAAGGGGGCAGTGGTTTGTTTTTTTTTTTTCTAAAAAAAAAAGGCGAAAGGAGATATTTCCCTAGTTCCTAGATACAAAGGCTTTAGAAATCCTCAGTTATTAATGTTCCTTTTTTTCTGCCCCCCATCTTTTGATCAAAATATCTTTGCAAAAGAGGTAAAACAGTTCTGCATGGGATCGGAATAACATACTGCTGTCCATTGAAAATTTTTTTGTTCTTTGATTTTTCAATTTAACACGAAGAGAAGATTGTATCCTGCCATTCCTCTTTCAACTGTATCATACTGATTGTGGCTTCTGCATAATAGCTGAGAATTCATTTTAAAATAGTTTGTCGTGTGGTTTGTTTCAAATTTTGGTAAGAAAAATGGCAAAAACCGGAAACAAAGGGTAGGAGGTCCCTCTCCTTCTGTGGTAACATCACTGACCTGATGTGCTCCTTCCCCAGTATTTCCTGCTGTAATAACCTTTTGCAGCTAAGCAAAATCGATCCCCTTTATGAGGGTTGTAAGCGAAAGTGGCAAGTACAAAAACTTCCAAAACCCTGTCCTCAAAATTTGCACGGAGGGGGGCAGAGAGGGGGAGAGGTGTAGGAAGAGCGAGCAACTGCCTGCTTTCCCTGCCTGCACGGTTTGCCTGTGCTGGAGAAATGAGAGCAGGGTTGTCGGATATAAGAGAGGCTGTGCCAGGTCAGACCCAAAGGGTCTGTTCATTGGGGACCCCATCTTCTGTAGTGGCCTCCTGCACTTGCCCGGAGATGGACCTAAGAGGCTGAGCACAGAGGCATACTGTTTCTCCCGAACATCAGCAAGCCTGTTATAGCTCCCCAACACCCTGTACATATGATAGGAGACTTCTCCAATGGCGAGAGAAAGGCTGCCTCCAAGTGTTTGGTCATAATACAAATACCACTCCTAGCTGTGCTCACTGAGCTGGTCCTTCAAGCTTAAACTGTTCAAAGCCTTTTGGGAGCCAAGGCAGGCCCAGGCCTGGCTCCTTTCCCTGTCCTTTCCTTTCCTCCCTCCCCCTTCCCCCAGGTTGAGGAACCTGAGAGAAGGCTGTGTGGGCAGGAGAACAGGAAAGGATGCCTCTTTGTTTGGGGATGGTGGGAGGAAAAATCCAGGAGCCTCTGAAGGAGGGGAGGGTACATAGGGGAATAATCTGTAGAACCAGGGGAGGATGAGGGAAGAAGGAAACTGGGAAAAAGAAATACCACCACCTCCTGGCTTCTCTTCATTGTTACTTGTCATTCCCTCATTTCTTGAATTCCAGTAAAGGATCTGCCAAATCCCACCCCACCCCCAGCTCTTCTGATGAGCCCCTCAAACCCCATGTGTATAGTAGCAGTGGAGGTCTGAGTAAGGATGGTGATGAAGTTGCAGCTCCCTGGGCATTGCAAGTTACTCACTGCTCATGAGTCATTTTGGACATTTGAGGTCGTCTTTACTGGAAGAGCTTTGAATCCCTATTTCCCATACCTGGGGGAGCGGGTTGTGCCCTGGCCAGTAAGCCAGTATACTGCAGCATGTCCTCAGTGTTTCTCCTTTTAACAGTGGTTTACACTGGGTGGGGACTGGAGCACCCATTTCACCTGCTCATCAGGTGTCTGAAGTGGCAAGTAGAGAGATTTTCTTCCTTTCTGTCTGCCTTATTGGTTGTCCTTTACGTCTTCCTTAAGTCTTTCCCCCTTGCTTTTTAACACAGCAGAAGGCAGTGCATATTTGTGATAGGAACAGGTTATATAAATCTTTCTGTAGAAAATACTGTTGTTGCATCTGTAGGAGTTTTAGAGAGATGAATGGCTCTTAAACTGTGGGGACTTTTTGGCTTCCTACATAGGAGCATCCTCTGCTTGGCTGTTTTGCATGTAAATGACTTCTCAAAGAGGAGGTAGCTAAAGTTCAATTTATTTGCTTACTTTTTCCCCTCTACGGTGCCAGATAAGAGATGGTGGTTTTAAAGTCTGTATTGATGGGAATGGAGGTGTTCCGGCAGAGTTCTCTGGGGCAGCTGGACCTTGTTGCAGAGCACAGTAGAAGTGTGTCCAATTCCTCAGACAGGAACCGAATAAATGTGTGTGAAAATTGTCCTGTCTACGCTGAGTGCACCTTTCTTATCTGTAGAGGTTTTCAGTAGCACTGTCCTTCCCTCCATATTACTTTTAAAGGTGCCCACTTCCTTTAGTAAAAGCAGTCCCTGAGCCTTGAGGGAAGCAGCATGTTGTTGTTCGACAGAAGCTATTAAAGAGTTGCTTTTAACAGGAAGTGCCCAGTGGCTTTGGGACTGGATAAAAAGCAAAGCTAGTCCTCGTTCAGTTAAAATAATTTTTTCCCTTTCCCTATCTTGAACTTCCATGTGACTTGGAAATACCTTGCAAATAAATGTCTAGCTGTACACAGGGTACTAGGAAGTGTCCGTAGCAGCTGTGTTCTTCCACTGCTCTTGTATTCCATGAGACAATATGAACATCACTTGTACGGGCCATGTCAAGGATGCTAGCGCGAATAAGAGCAATAACATCCGTCTAGTTAAAGATCCATTTTTAATAAAACCATCAGATTTTGTTAAAAAGGAAATTGATAAAATTAGTACTGATCCTACCAATATACTAGTGTTTAAATGAACCGCTACTGGTAGACAGCATCAAATCTAATCCAGTACTCAGACTTGAAAGATTAATGTAACAACCGCTAAATGGAAAAGAATATCCTGCAGCATTGGAGAGATTTTTTTTGGTGCACGTGCACTATTTGTTACATTTGTAAAAAGTATGCACTTAAGAGAGTGAAACACTCTCAAGATGCTATAGCGTTAATTACTTACTATATTATAATTCAAAGTTAATTACTTTTTGAATTATAATACATGGAAATAACTGCTTTCCAAACAATCTTTTGGCAATTCATATACTGAGTGGAATTCAGTTGCACAAGTAATACAAAAATTTTGCTGCAAAATGTTTGGGATTGCTATGCAAGCAGTCTCTCAATTTGCTGTGTGGTGGACATGAAGAGAAGAGTTTAGTCCTCATTACGACACAGACCGTCCTCTGCTCCCCCCTTGCCATAATTCGCTGCCGCAGCTCCCCATGTACCTTAACGCAGAGCCTTCTTTTGTCCCATGTTGTTCTTTGATGCATGCACCCTTAATAAATTTTCCCTTTCTACACACCAGTAATTGTAATTGGTTGAGAGTAGAAATGAATTCTATTCAGAAGGGTAGTTGCATTTAAAAATACTGTATTGCTTTTTAATGCATTCTTTAAATAGAAAATAACAGAGCTTTTTTGTTGCTATGTGGAAGAGCCACTGAAAAGATGAAGCTAACTGATAATATCAGGAAGCAGTGAGCTACTTACATACAGTGCTGATGAATATATAAAGTGAAGAGGAAGAGGTTTTTTGGGCTCTTTTAGATGTTTGTATTGTAGGTATAAGGCAGATTGTTTTAGAATTGCTTGCACAAATTATTTTAAGTCATAATACTTGTAAAATGAATTTTTTCCTTGTTTTCACATCCGTGTCATGTTTTACATAGAGAAAAGGAAAGTGCTTCACTTAAATTACTTGTATTCTCACTATTGGTTTTTGGGTTTGTTTGGTTTTGGTTGGTTGGGGGGCGGGGGGAGGTGTTTGTTGTTTTTGTTTTAAGTCAGACAGTGCATACATTTCTTCTGTTGCTTAGACTGAGGAAAACCTGGATGAATAACTATGGATTTTGGAAAGTAACATGTATATTTTAGATACTAGCAGTAGATGGCTCTCTTTTTATGGTTTTACTCGTTCTTAATGTAACCTACATGCAAAGCTTGTGCATTACAGTTTTTTGTGGAAGCTTACTATATCTTTAGTGAGGAGATTATTTCCTCTATCTATAGCTATTAGAGTTCCCAAATGAGGATCACATGGATAGTTTGATATGTTTTTAAGAAGGTACTTCATCTATAACGTAGACAGGAAGGCTATTGCACATTGTTTGCTGATGAAGGAATGCTTTGTCTTGTTGTTTAGTTTTTGTCACAGACCAAATTATTAATGTATGAGTTGTTTATGCTCTGCTTCCATGTGTCTTACTGTTTTCTTTGGCTTTTTAGTTTTATGCTAACTTAAAATGTTTTTTAAATAACTATCCTTTCTTTGTGAAAAATGGCCTTCATATTGTTCTTTAAGCTATATCTGCAGGGTTTAATGAGGTTTAATAATTATGTTCTATAGTGCTTTAATGAAAGGCTCTTTGCAAATGAAAATTAATTATCCTCTCCACATCATGTAATTGAAGATTTCAACCTCAGATTGTAGGTAGCATGGGCTTTCAAATATGTCTGAAAAATCGTTTCATTTCTTTAATCTATTTCATCATGCATTTTATTCTTAAGACAGCGCTTTCATAGTAGGTGGTATAAGTGTATTCTGTGGTTTGCAAACTACAGAATATTGCTGGTCCTTGCTCCAAGCAGCATTAAAAAAAAAAACCAACCAAACAAACAAGAACATAAATCACTTGGATAATTGAAACTTGACTGCTTTCATCTTATCTTTTTTGATTAATGTATAACAATATTCATTAGATATGGGAAGAAAGAAAGTTTCTGTGTAAGTGTATACTTTAATGAGAAAGAAATGGGAGGGTCATTTTGCTTTGTGAAGAGTGTGGGTAGAAAGGTATATTGGGGCAAGATGCATAGTAGAAGAAAGTAATGAAAAGAGAGACTGCAGAGAAGAACTGGTGATGAAATCGGAGGTGAGGTTTGGAAAGAATAAGTACAGAAAAGGGACTCAAACAGAATTAAATTAATGTTGGGAGGTGGGAAGTTAAAGGTAAAAATTGTGAACCTTGAAATGCAAAGCTAGCACACAGAGGTTTTAAACGTAAAAATTGCATCATCAAGTAGTAAAAGGAGAAAGACTGTAGCAAACTAAATCAGATGGGAGTGACTTGGATTCCAGAGGCTGGGAGATTGCTTTCTTTCCACACCCGAAGTACGGACAAGAAGTTAAAGGATATTCAAAACTGTGGAGGTTTTTTGTGCTGTTGCAGAATAGGCTGTGCTTGAGCTTTGTGATGCTTCGTGCGTTTCCTCTGTAGGGAGAAGAAGGAGGAGGAAAGAGGCAGAGAGAGCGTTTGCGTGCCTGCCTGGACACTGATGGCACTGACTAGACAGAAGGGGGGGAAAAAAGGGGGAGGGAGGGCGGGGAAGCAGCTGCCTCGTTTCAGTGGTCTTTGAATGATGTTACCTGATAGACCGTGAGCTAAAGACATGACAGGGAGACAAAACTGAAGCGAGAGCACAAAACACATGACTTGAAAGATCATCTTCCTGGAGATGGCAATAGAAATTGTAACAGCAGGGTGGGTCACCTGGCCAAAAGGTAACAAGGACAGGAGAGCTGAGAATGATAGAAAGGGTATGCGAGAATTGCCTTTTTTCACTCTTTGTATAGAGGATAATATAATGGAGTTCTTTATGGTGCAAGTGATTTGTAATAAGAGAAGAGAGCTTAAAGACAAAAGGTACTGGCTTGCTGTTGAAATTGATGGATAATTGGTAGCAGGGTTGCATGAGGTGGAAAAAATGAGGTCAGAAATAAATTACTGGAAGTCATGGTAGTAGAAGAGATTCTTCAAAGACGTGGAAGAGGCAAAAGTATATTGCAGATAACTAGAAGATGATGAGAGCGCATCTGGCGTTGTAGAAATCCAGTGACCATAAACAGAGCCCCAGGAAGGTAACACAAAGTTTACAGGTACGTGCATAAAAGCTCCAAGCATGGTAGTTACTGGAGGTGCCCGATGTTAGGGTTTAATCTGCTGAAGGAGCTCCATCAGAGACAACAAGCTCAACATCAGTGCAGAGACTGAAGGAGACATGCTTGAACAAAGACTGAAATTTTGTGGTAAAATATCTCAGGGAAGGGGAATAGGAAAGCTAGACCAAAGTCATGAATCAGTGAGAGAAAGCAATCTAGCCGAGAGATGCAGGAGAGGTTTTCTGCGTAGTTGATCTGAGCTACCAAAAGATATTGGAGACAGAGCAGAGAATTGATAGAAATCAAAGGGGATATGATGTAATCACAGAAGCCTGCAGGATCCAGAGTTTGAAGTGGATAGAGTAGGAGTGTCATACTAGACCAGAAGGACATAGCAAAGGTAGTAAGTAACAGGACCAAAAATACTAATAGGATCAAAGGGCTAAAAACCATCGGGGCAGGAGTTGGAGGCAGCAAGAGTAGACTTACCTTTCGCAGTAGAGGTTGGGCTGGTGAGGGTGAAGAGGTTGCCAGATGTGAATGAGGTACTGAGAGGAGGAAGGGAAGAGGGTGGTAGGTGATGGAACGGTGGGTGGGGAAGAACCAGGTTTTATCTGCTTGAAAGGAGAAAAAGAAAAGGTGCAGAGGTCACTGCCACAACAATAAACCACTGAGAAACTTAGCAGAGGGAGGAGGTGGGAACAAAACTGAGTGGAGGTCTTTGAGTGACAGTTAGAAGGTGGTGGAGAGGGAATAAGGTGACCATATGTAGCTGTAAGTTAAAGGTAGAGCAGGATTTGGGGAGGGAAGGAAATCTCCTTCATGTTCTTCCCCATCTGAAAATACTAACTCATCAAGCCATAGAGAAGAACGTGGGGGTGGAGAGAAAAAAAAAAAAAATCCCAGAACAGCATGATCTGGGCATGCACTAAAAAAATACACAGAGGAAAAAAAAATCGGAAGCCCTTAAATGCCTAGACTGTAAAGAACATAGTGGAAGAACGAAGGGAGTTTTTGTAAAAATAAATAAATAATTTGGGCATCCTGCAAAGTAACCTACTTTGGGTTTGAAGTGATCATTTATCTGCGTGGCTAGGAGGAGCCACTGGCATTGCAGCAATTTAGCTGTGCTCAGAAAGGGTTGGAAAAAAAAATCCTGAGGTCTGCATAGACAAGAAGGAGTTAATGCTTGTCGAGCATTATTCTTATACAAATTAAGTCCAGAGCACAGCAGCAGCCTCACCAGCAGGAGCAGATGCTAGGCAGTGATGCAACCTGTGTTATTTACTTAGGCCTCTGTAGTGACCTTAGTGGCTTGCAGACAAAGGATACACATATCTGGAGGTAGGTAGCATGCTGATACCTTCTTTATTCAGTCCTTTTTCTTTTACTGCAAACAAGCTCCTGAAATCGTCTTGCGTGGAGCAACAGGGGAACTGTGTATTTTTAGCATGGTTTCAGAAGGAGGAAAAAAAAGCCCCCAAAGAACTGATTCAGATTTGGTTTCTGGTTTTGTACCAATATACTCAGGAACGTTTAGAAGCCATGATGCGTCGGTCCCTTGAACGCAGTCAGCAGCTGGAACAGAAGCAGAAGCGATGGTCGTGGGGAGGAGCACTGGCTGCAGGCTCAGGAGGGAGAGATGGTAAGTGAAACAGGCTGCCTGCATTGCAGATCTTGAAGTGCAAAATGCATGAGGTTGTGGAGGTAGTAAGGATGATGCATTTTATAGTTAGGGTGGTACTGTAGGGGCTACCGCCTTGGGGCGTGAATAAATGCTTTGTAATTGCTTGCCAGGCTTCCTCTCTCTAATACCTTCTGGGGAGAAAGATCACTCCTAACTTTAGGAATGCAGATCATTTTAATAGAGTAACCTGAATCTGTTTGGAGGATGCTAAATGGTAAAATTAAAATTTATGCACTCTCTCCCTTATTCTCTTCCCCCGCATTGTCTTCCCACGCACACAGTTAGCAAATTTAATGTTCACCAAAGGACTGAGTGCTGTCTGAGCCTTGCAAAAGATGATCTGGTTTTGTTTGGTACTTCTAAAAACCTGATGGGAATTTCTAGATGACTATGCAGCATGTACAGTTTTAAATAGTTTGGTTTTTTTTTCCCCCACATACTTTTTGTTGCTGCTCTTTTTGATTTGGCTTCAGCACAAATTCCTTTTATTACATAATCAGTCATGTACTGCTTTTATGTTTCAAAAAGATACATGTTTTCTGTTTTAAATCATACAGTTTATTTAAATTTGTCAAGTTTGAATAAACATGTTATGCGGAAAAATATCCATGTTCGGGTGATGATGAAATATGACAGTTACTCTCTTTTAAACAGTGTGTAAATGTACTTAACTCTAAAAAGGCAAACTCTGTTTCACATCATAGTTTTCACGGTATGCCATCAAAAAAGCCAGGAAATTAAATATATATGATAATAAAAGAACTCTTTTATACTTTGAGAGAAACCAGTTAGTCTTTGTGATGCAGTTTATGCTGAATTCCAGCTCCCCCAACTTATTCAGTAATTTCTTTCACCTCTTTTTGCTCTGATTTCTCTGCTGTGTAGGTGAATCAGAAAATACCCCACCCCCTGTTCTAGGTTTAGCTGCCAACACCCTTCCTCCAGACCCTGTGACCTCTACTGCTCCTGCTGATTCCTTCAATGGTATTTCAGAGAATCACAGTACCATCGTGTCTCGTTTCTAACTGTTCTAATCACTGTAATCCATCCACTGATCTTGTCCTTCCTAACCACTGTTTTCTTATTATTTCAGTCTGGTACTCTATGGCATTACCCTTAGCGATGTCGACCAAATGTCTTTTAATTTGCTTTTGATTTTTGCCATGGTGGAGCGGTGCATGCCTCGCATTCCAGCACAGTAGAGGCATTTCATGGTTTTCTCACTAACTGTAGACTTCTACTGCTCAGATTCTCATCTCTGTTAATTCTGTGGGTGCTCTGTGTTTGTATGTGTGTGTAAATATAATTACCCGTATATTTGACAGTTCTACTGGACATGTGCAGGTGGTGTTGAAAAAAAATTTCAGTTGCACAGTAAGAGAAGATGTGTTATGGAGACCATGTTTCATCAAAGCAGTCCTCTCTTTCCATCTCAAGGGCCTTTTTCTGCAGTATTTTACAAACAAGCAAATTTGGTATAAACAGCCAATGCTGTATTTTCAGCCTCCTGAAGTGGATTTTGGCCAAGCTGCCATTTGTAACACACTCAAGTAGTTGACTTTGTTTGGGCAATCACATTTTGTTTTCTTTTGTATTGTTCAGTTATCTTTTTTTTTATTATTATTATAAAAGGACTTAATACATTTATTATAAAAGGACTTTTTTATTATAAAAGGACCGTGAAGTAGATGAGTGCTTCAAAATTAAGAATGGATTGCATATAGGATTTCCAATTTTGATTGCAGATGTACTTGGCATTTTGAAGACGCAACACAGCCTGTGCTTTTAAGAACGAGGCTCCTTCTCTCCCCCCAAAAGAGGAGCTGGGCTTGAATATTACTCCTGCAGAATGCACAGTAAATGTCCTGCCCGTGCTCTCACAGAACTATTATTTCTGTGCAAACAGATTCAAATTTTTGTACTCGTTGTTCATGAACAGAAAGATTTGGATGCGCAGCTGATGTTTTGTAGCATACCAGCATTGTACCTGCTTTCTTAAAAACACGAACGTAGAGAATTGTATTGTTTACTGTAGTAGATGGAGGCAAATGTTGCAGACCCCAGTGAGGCAACATTTCAATGGATGTAATAGGGAATGCAGTAACTTAAGGGCTGCAGAATTAGGGCCACGTATATGTCTTTAGCTGAAAGTATTTTTGTTTTTGAAAGAAAGAAAATTGAAATTTAAGGGACAAAGCATCTATACTTTTAGCTTCTGAGCATCATGCAGTGATTGTCATAGAGTAGTACGCAGTAATAATAAGTGAATAACATTTTTCTGTCATTCTGTTGAATAAATGGCAAGGTCGGAAATAGGTATTTGCTCAAACAGACTGTGTCAAACAGTATTTTGGAAGAAATAACAGAAACAAAAATGAAAGCACTTGAGGTAGTACCAAAAAGCTTTTTTTTTTTAAAAAAAAAAAAAATTTTCAAGCACAAAAACTAAAGCCAAATGGCTGGTGCCAGATCAGTTATTAAAACCGTTCTCATTGTGCAAATGCAAAAATGTTGATTATTTCATTTTTGTATTAGAATAATAACCTGACGTCTATCCCCACTCTTCCAGACTGAAAGTAGAGGGGAGGGGGAATGGGGGGAGGAGTTCAGAGTTGTCATATGTGCAATTCATTTTCTTTAGGTAACTTTCTGCTCGTGCTGGTATTGAATATCTTGTATCAGAATGGCTTCACTCATTCAGACCTGATATACCGCCACAGGCAAATAATTATATAAAACATAGGCTACTGTAAAACTGAGATGTTGAATTCACAAGCAGAAAAGTTGCATCCCAAAGCATGTCTTATAAAATGCTGGTCCTCCAGCAGTCGGAAAGAGCTTATCTCATGCCTTATTCAGTGCTATGATCAGTGGCAAGGGCCAGGAGTACAAACACGAGGTTAATTTTGGGAGTTTATCAACACTGTGATGTGAATACAAATATCTTTAATGCATCTCTCTGCAGCATGTGACAAACTTTCAGCTTCTACAATGAATCTGCCAAAGCAAATGGAATCGCCAATCAGTAAGCGCCTCTCCTCCTCCACAGCGGCAATAACACATTCCCCCGACAGAGGCAAGTGAATATGCTGGTCTCCTATCAGCATAAACTCTCCTTCTGCTTAAAGCACTTCTTGTCCATATAGCTATATAACTCTCTTATGTCTATTATTCAAAAGAACTCAAACATTTGGGGGGTCGTAAGTTAATACAATAAAATAGTTCTGCAGCCTGTCCCAAGACTGTGCTGCCGTGCTGGAGATCCTAGGCTAGCAACAAATGCTGTGGTTTTTTTTTTTTACTGATTCTTTTTCAATTTTTGATACTCCAGCAAACAGTGTTGTAAGTACCTGCTGCGGCTGCAGCAATTTCCTGTAAGTGTACAGCTGGTGATCTTCTAGCCAAATAATGAAAGACAAGCAAGCCAAACACGTGGCTCAACAATAGGCGTGGGTTGTACGGGCAGAAGTGGCAGAAGTATACGTCCCATTAGCCACCTGGGAGACTTCAATCTGGTGACCAGAGTTGTAGAGCCCTTTAATTTGATTTGAAACCCTGATCCATCAGAGGCTCAGCAAAAGATCTTGCGGGATTAGCGGTTATTAAACACGACACAGAGGACTGAAGGATTTACCCCACTGTGAACTCTTTGGATTTTTCTTTTTTGGGGTTTGTTTTGTGTGTCTTTCTTCCTTTTTCCCCTCTTTTTTTAAATTCTAATGAGAAAAAAAAAATTGACTGAAATAAGTGACAATAAAGGCTTATTTCTAGAATGAAAAGAAGGTAAATTTACTTTCATTTCTGAATTGCTTAATGAAAACTCATCAATAGCTTTGAGGTTATTATGATAGATGGCTATATATATATATGCATGTAATAGGAACGTCTATAAATATCTTTCTTATATAGTTGATGCTTATATTTGTGGAGTAGGAAGGAATGCAGGCATGTTGTGTAAATAAGACTTATATAATGCGGTGAGACTGCAAATTTTAAATGCAGTCCCAGTATGGTTGGCACATTAGTGAGTAGCTGCGCTGTTATACCAAATGTTTCACCTTTTCTACTGGGGAAAAAGGCAAACCTTTTTCATGCTGAGTCATGAAAGCAACCATTTTGCAGAATGGAACATGCCTCTGTGGAAGAACAAAATGCAACACAGTCTTAACCTTGCTATATTTATTGTACAGGTGGGAAAATAAATTAAAATGATGGAGAAACCTTTTTTTCAGAGGGAATGAAAATTATCATTAAATATTTTAAATCTCAAACACTTAGAGATTTTTTTTTTCATTTCATTTAATCATTTCATCATTTTGTTTCAGTTATTTTAATGTAACATTGTTTTATTTCTTTGCATTTTATTTTATTTGCTCCCATCCTTCAGCTCACCGCATGCATCTTAGTCCAATGGAAAACTTTATTGTTTCTCGACTCCTGACTCCCACACAGTCATCTTTAGCCAGAAGCAGAAGTACATTAATGCTTTCTGAGCAGTACAGTAATCCAGGTAAAAATGTGAATTACTCACTTTGAAACTGTTAAGGTATGATTTTCGTTGCATTTGAGTAGTTGCTGAAAGAAATGGAGTACTATGAACCAAATGACAGTTTACATGATAGCACAAAATCAGCGATGAACTAAGTGGTTCATGATAGCATATTTAAAAGCTTGAAAAAACACATCATCTTGTCTGTCTTGTTCTGAATATCTTTTTAAAAAGAAGATAATTTAAAAAAAAAAAAAAATTGAATTAACAAAATCACTAAAACCTAAGCCAATGGAAAACTGAATATATTCATTTAAGAAACAATTTTTTAGACCAGTGTGTGACACTTCTCAGAGGCTTTATTTGATATATTAATGTAATCCCCTTTCATACCCAAATAGTATATAGAACAAAAATCCCAGTGCACCATTTGAGCCTTAATTATTTTTACTAGGGTTCCAGTTCTTTGCTGTTAAATTACTTTTTGCCTTTAACTGAGTGACTGTATATGTATTTATATATATGTGTGTGTGTGTGTGTATACACATATAAAATGGTACTTACTTAGAGGAAAAAGCAGACACACTGGTAGGAAGGTGTCAGTTCCAGAAATTATTATCTTCAAGACACTAAGAATTAGGGATGATAATTACTGTTTCTATCTGTAAAAGGCAGTCTAATAAAACCCTTATTTTGCAAACATCTACAAAACTCATGTTTCCAGTCTTGCTAATACTTAAGCAAGTGCCTGACTTCCAGAGTAGTTCCTACTTATAAATCTATACCTGGTCATAGTGTTTGCTGAAACAAGGACAAAAGTTCAACAGCTGTTTTTGCTTTTATTAAAAAAAAAAAACAACACCCTAAACCCCACACCCAAATGCCTGTCTGCAAAAGGAAACATTATTTTCAGGATAAAACTAGTTAGATGATAAAAGACTGATCATCTTTATGATCGGTATTTTCATACACCATGGTTGAAATAGGCTCAGGTCCTGCATCTGTTCAGGGATCAACTACTGCTAAGAGTGAACAAAAGCCAACTCTAAATTAGATCAGTGTATTCTGCTTAAAATTTTGAGGTGAATTGCTGGGGCCACCTACAGATGTTGTTTTCCATGTTGTTTTTGATACTGAAGAAATCAATAGGGACTTTCTTCCCCACTCATTTTGTTTGTAAACTCCCAGCTTTATCTTTCTCTTCATCACAGGATCTTTAAAGTAGTACACTGGCATGTCTGACAAGGATACAATTTGGCCTGCAAACTGCTTTTTCCCTGAGCTGAAACAGGAGTGCTGATTCTGGGAACAGCTCTCTGGACCAGCATCCTCTTGCCATTTCCTCGCAAGGCAATCAGGCTGTAGCACAGGTTGCAAACAGCATCAGCACTCAGAGTGGCCATTGACGGTTTTGTCAGTAATTGCCAGTAAGAGGGTTGAGGGAGATCTCCCATTTGTCATGTACTTTTCTCCATAGAAGTAGCTTCCTGAACAGGGAAGAGGGCTCTTCCTTTTCAAGAGCTCATACTGTGCCTCATGTCGTTATGTTTGGTCCAAAATTGCTCTGCTCCTGCATTTTCTGTAAGCTTAGAAATGAGGAGTCTCAATCTAAGACTCTTTCTCTAGGGCAATGCATTATTAATGTCACTCTGAGTCAAGATATTGAGGCAAAGAGTTGTTATTGGACACATATAATTACATTTTTTTTACAGTTGAAATAAAAATACTTAAGCAGCATTTAAGTTTCTGAACAGTTTTCGTAATATTCAGTGAACTTTTGCCAACTTGCTGGAAAATCAGTCAAAGAATACACAGGTCCAGTTAAACTTAAAAGCATACAAAAAGGCTTCATAAGAAATTTTATAGGACTGACCCCAATAAAAAGATACTGGAAATGTGAATTCCTTTACATTTGAGCATAATTACTGCTTTTCCAAAGTCAACATCCTTCTTGACTTCAGTTGAATAAGATTGGAAACACGCTGTCACATAGTTACAGTTAGTGTCTGTCTTATTAATAAAGCATATACTCTGTTGATTGTCCTATATGTATGTGAAAGTTTCATCCCAGAAGGCAATATGAACAAAAACAGGACTAAAATATCCTATTTAAAAAAAATCCTGTTCATATTGCAAATAAAGAAAAAATACCCAGAAAGAGTTGTCCTGTAAGCTGTAATGCATGTGGCACACTCAAACTGATGTCTACCACAAATAACAATAACTGAAATACCTACAGCAGCATTTAGTTTAGGTTTGGGTTTGTTTTTTTTTTTTTTTTTAATTAAAGTAATATTTTGAAAAGCAATTAGGTATTTAGGAGCCTTTGCCATGTTTAGGCTTTTTAAAAAAAAAAAAAATTCCCTACTCTTCTGTCACCTTTCCTGTTTTGCAGTATTTGTTCACAAGTGACCCAACTAGAATTGTTTGATTACTCTTTTTATCATATGCAAAGGAAGCTGGACTTTTCAGAAGAAAAAAGAATCACAGTCATAGTCAGGTGATTCAAAAGGCGTATGAGTAAGAGAGCAAAATTTTAGACATAATTAAAAAAAAAAAAATCCTATAAAGTTCAGTTGAGGCATTTTTAGTAAACATGGGACCATGCTGAATGTGTTATATAATGTGATCTTTTGAAATACTTTTTAAAAAACCTTGAAAACTACCTTTGAACATTATAACATAAAAGTATGCTGTTTTCTCCTCTCCTTTACTTCCTCTGTCTGTGCTCTGTTTTGCTCTTGTTATTGTACTATAACTCTTTAGTATTCCATATCTGTCCTCGTGTAGCACCAGCTAGTCCTCTTAAATCTCCCTACAAGCCTTCCCCCACCCGAAGCGCCGACAGAAAGAAGGCAACTTCACCCTCCACTTCTGATGCTGTGAAAGGAGCGGCTGCAGCTGAAGTTACTCAGGTGGGTTTGCAAAGGTTTTGATTTCACTTCTGGGCAAACCGATATGGCTTCTGGTTGTTGTCTTTCCCTTTACATTTATAAAAAGAAAGTGCTACCCCTGTTGTAAGAAACAGCAGTAAGAAAGTAAGCCTTGCATGCATCTGTTGCTTTCGTGCTCCCATTTAGCAGCATTTGAGTATCTTCCTCCTCCTGGGAATCAGTGTTGAGCACTGGTATTTGGACCAGCAACACCTTTATTTTCAGGGAACTGAGATTTCTGGCACTGGTGTATGTTTCTGGACTTGCCTGTAACTTCTGGGAATGGGGATGACAAATAGGCTCTCTCTCCTGAGTATGACTATCCAGTCTTGCTGGTTAATTAACAAGCTTCACATATTTCCGAAACTTGCCAAGTGTATTGACAATGCTTCTGTTCTATACCAATTGCTTAACTCTTTCTGTGGACATTTTTAATGCTGTTTGCTTAAAAGGTGCATTATTGACCCACTGTAGTTTCCAGAAAAGCAAAGGCAAGTCATTCACCTTCACTGAGTCTACACAATGTAAGGCATGTTTTAAAAAATTTATGCTAGGGCTGTAAAATTCACATAAGGTCCTGTGTCTTGTAATAGTTAATAGTAGGGGGATTCGTGCCATCTAAATTAGATGCAAGTGAGAGGACCAAAGCTGGGAGCTGAAGATTTGTGTAGTGTCTTTTCTTAGGTGTGATTCACAGTTTACATCCAGCAGCATTGCTGCGAGATGCCTGGGTGCACTACTGACCATGTCTTGAGAGGCGTTGCAGGAGCATATAGATGATTTTGGAAACTGCACCCAGTGCCACCGCCCCTCCCGAGATCTCCTGGAGAGTCTCTGATGTGATGTTACTTATCTGCAACTTGTATACTATGTCCATGTAAAATAAAAAACTATGCACCTCAGTTGTGAGCTGGTGTTTAAAAAACTTTTAGCTTAAATGTATGTTACACAAATCTGTTTATATGCCATCTTGTTAATAAAACTATCAAATGTATTTTTGATGCATTGATCCTAATTATCGAAACCGAAATGGACTGTGTTTCTAGACTGAGAAGATAAAGAAAGAGAAGCGACCCGCAACACCTGGTTCATCATCTGGTATGGGATCTCCTCTAAGAAGGTCCGATTCTCCTGCTGCCATGTCCAGAAGATCTGCATCACCTGCGACGCCTAAGTATGCCTTTCTTATTAGTGGTCTAATATGCTGTGAGCTTCTTGTTACCTATAAAGGAGACATAGATTCTTGAGGAACTTCCTTTGAAGTGTTGTGTAAAATCTAGTTAATTTTAGTTATATATACACACATATACAGATGGAGAGAGAGACAGAGAGATGTAGATAAACAGGTATAATATATGTAAAACTGTGTAAGTGGTCACTAGAGACACTTCTCTGTCTTCTCTCAGTCTTTTGAAATCATCATGGTGCATTTCATAATTCATGTGAAATTTTATTTAAAATTTATTTTTAAACATGCTTTTGTTTTATTTGGTTTTGAAGAAACTCTGCCTAATGTGAAGAAATGCACAGAACATGAATACTAACTAGAAATTCCGGCATTTAAAATATGCATTTCCTATTGCTGGCATGACCATCTGGTTCCATAAATATACTTAACTATGCGTCATCTAAACCATCCATTTTAATCTTTGCTTATTTGCAGACCTCTCTGGGTTTGTGGCTTTTTGTTGGGTTTTTTTTTTATGCAGTTGTGGACCTAAAGCATATCTGGGCTTACTAGCAATTGAGTTGCTTTTCTCACTTGTCTTTTGCAGACACTCAAAACTGTAGTCTGTGTACCACAGCTTGCAACTCATGAGTCTAAGCAAATGTGTCTTCAGCTTTCTTAGAACAGGATATTAAGTCTGGCTCAAATGCAGAAGTATGCTAAAGTAATCATGGTCTACAGTAGTTATCTGATTTTTTTTGTTTTATTTTGTTTTTCCCTAGACCCTGTTCATGGGTCCCACTTCTGTCTTGAAAATTATCTCCTTGTGTCTTTATTTATTTATTTATCTGAACCTGGCCATATTCTGAACGAGTCTTGATGATCCCCTTTCTGATTTTCTTCCGGTTCAAAAACTAGCTGGTGTTCCTTTTCTGTTTCAGCTCTGAGTGCATAGCCCTTTAATGGAGGATGATTTTGCATGTGAATCTGGTGTTAGACAAAATACAGGAGATCATCTGACTCTGGGCGTTCTTTCTGTTTTAGACATCCCCTTATATGCAGCTGGGAGATTGGAATTCTTGGTTCATATTACAGGGCTACAAATTCTGAAACTTTCATATTATATATATATAATGTCATCAGATTCTGAACTACGTAAATTTTGTGAAGAATGGAATGATATGAAGTGTTAATGGCAATCAGCTTTTTTCATTGCAGTTTTGAGCAGATCATTGTCTAGCGGCACTCCAAAACATACAGAGGAAAGTTTGAGCTATAAAAATGTGTATTATTCTGTAAGTACTGATATTCCCTGTTCAGAATGCATCTTTCAGTTCACTCGGCCAGTATAAAAGACATACCAAGAGACATATTTAGTTAAGCAAAATGATTGACGGGAAATAGATTGCTGAGAGTGAAGCACTTCTTGATGGGCAGGCATTGAAAAGGTTGGTATAGTGCATCATAGAGACATCTGGGGGGAAAAAAAGAAAAAGATTTTGTGAAACAAACAGGTGTTTAGTGCTTCATGAAAAAAATATGCCCTGTCTTAATTTGTAGCACTAATTTCCGTAAAAGGTTAGGCAAAGATGGAGGCTTTTTTCCCAGGGGTGCTAATTATGAGAACCTTTTTATGGTGAAATGTTTTCATGCCTATAAGGAATATAAACTACTGGGTTTGGAGGAAGAAGCAGATGTTATAGGGAGGAATTAAGAAGCCTACTGGTGGGTTTCTCTGTGATTGTGAGCCACAGTAGTTATCCTTTTTTCTTTTTTCCTCCCCCTCTTCCTTGAGAGACTCTGATTCTGACCACTGCTAGAAATGTATTACTGAGCACTTAATCTTAACATGGCCCAATTAGAACACCCTCCTTGACCTTATGAGAGATACAGTGAATAGAGTTTAAATCCATGTTTATTACTGATTGCAGAATGACAGTTCTGCTTCAGCACTCTTGAAACTTCCCCTCAGAAATTTAAAATAAAATAAAAAAAGGTGTCCTGATCACCATATTATATTATTATATAAAGGTATTTATATAATAAATAAATAAATAAAGCATTTCTTCATACAACTCAAATGCCAGATAACGGTCTGGCTGGTCAGTGGATTTAAATATAAGCAGTCAGGCTTTTGGAACCTCCCTCTAGATTGTATAATCTTACCTTTTCATTTTAAATTAACTGTGGAACTTAAGTATGATTTTAATGTGTCTAAATATGTAGACAAATCTATCTGGCCAGGGACGTCAAAGGCAACAAGAAAAGCTTCTACAGGTACGTCGGGGATAAAAGGAAGACTAGGGAAAATGTGGGCCCTCTCCGGAAGGAAATGGGAGACCTGGTTACCCAGGATACGGAGAAGGCGGAGGTACTCAATGACTCTTTTGCCTCAGTCTTCACCGGGAAGTGCTCAAGCCTCACCACCCAAGCCGCAGAAGGCAAAGGCAGGGACTGGGAGAATGAAGAGCCACCCACTCTAGGAGAAGATCAGGTTCGAGATCATCTAAGGAACCTGAAGGTGC
Source organism: Calonectris borealis (assembly GCF_964195595.1). Lineage (NCBI taxonomy): Eukaryota > Metazoa > Chordata > Aves > Procellariiformes > Procellariidae > Calonectris > Calonectris borealis. The sequence goes on from NC_134312.1 coordinate 133,380,963, forward strand.
ACAAGTCCATGGGACCCGATGAGATCCATCCGCGGGTCCTGAGGGAACTGGCGGATGAGGTTGCTAAGCCAGTATCCATCGTATTTGAGAAGTCATGGCAGTCCGGTGAACTTCCTGCTGACTGGAAAAGGGGAAACATAACCCCCATTTTTAAAAAGGGAAAAAAGGAAGACCTGGGGAACTACAGGCCAGTCAGTCTCACCTCTGTGCCTGGGAAGATCATGGAACAGATCCTCCTGGAAGCTATGCTGAGACACATGGAGGACAGGGAGGTGATTCGAGACAGCCAGCACGGCTTCACCAAGGGCAAGTCCTGCCTGACCAACCTAGTGGCCTTCTGTGATGGAATGACTACATCAGTGGACATGGGAAGGGCTACAGATGTCATCTATCTGGACCTCTGTGAGGCCTTTGACATGGTCCCCCCCAACATCCTTCTCTCTAAACTGGAGAGGAATGGATTTGATGGGTGGCCTGTCTGTGGGTGAGGAATGGCTGGATGGATGCATCCAGAGAGTAGTGGTCAACGGCTCAATGTCCAGATGGAGATCGGTGACAAGTGGTGTCCCGCAGGGGTCCATATTGGGACCAGTATTGTTTAATATCTTCATCAGTGACATAGTGGGATCAAGTGCACCCTCAGCAAGTTTGCAGACGACACCAAGCTGAGTGGTGCGGTTGACACGCCTGCGGGATGGGATGCCATCCAGAGGGACCTGGACAGGCTCAAGAAGTGGGCCCGTGAGAGCCTCATGAGGTTCAACAAGGCCAAGTGCAAGGTCCTGCACCTGGGTTGGGGCAACCCCTGGTATCAATACAGGCTGGGGCAAGAAGGGATTGAGAGCAGCCCTGCTGAGAAGGACTTGGGGGCACTGGTGGACAAAAAGCTGGACACGAGCCAGCCAGGTGCACTCCCAGCCCAGAAGGCCAACCGTATCCTGGGCCACATCAGAAGCGTGGCCAGCAGGTCGAGGGAGGTGATTCTGCCCCTCTGCTCTGCTCTGGTGAGACCCCACCTGCAGTACTGCGTCCAGCTCTGGAGCCCTCAGCACAAGAAAGACAGGGACCTGTTGGAGCGGGTCCAGAGGAGGGCCACAGAAATGATCAGGGGGTGGAACGCCTCTCCTGTGAAGAAAGGCTGAGAGAGTTGGGGTTGTTCAGCCTGGAGAAGAGAAGGCTTCGAGGAGACATATTGCGGCCTTTCAGCACTTAAAGGGGGCTTATAAGAAAGATGGGGACAGGCTTTTTAGCAGGGCCTTTTCCGACAGGACAAGGAGGAATGGTTTTAAACTAAAAGAGGGTAGATATAGACTAGATATCTAGGAAAGGAAGAAATTTTTTATGATGAGGGTGGTGAAACACTGGCACAGGTTGCCCAGAGAGGTGGTAGATGCCTCATCCCTGGAAACATACATGTTCAGGTTGGACCTGAGCAACCTGATCTAGTTGCAGATGTCCCTGCCCCTGGCAGGGGGGTTGGACTAGATGACCTTTAAAGGTCCCTTCCAATCCAAACTATTCTATGATTCTATGAAATATTCATTCTCCTTGCAAGCCTGATGATCTTTTACAAGTTTAATCTTTCTCCTTCTAGCACACCATATGGCCAAGAAAATACCCTGGAAAAATAAGAATATGTATTGTACGGCATTAGTAGTTAGTGAGCCTGCATAGCACCTTAACTTCAAAAGCTGTTGAGGAAAGAATCAAGTATGGCCAGTGATTTAAATGATAATTAGCTGTATGCATTTTTCCTCTTAAAAGTATGTGACTTGACGTTGAAGTTTTCTTCGTATTGTTCTAGTTAGTAGTTCTTTACAGTCGTCATCTTTGTTTGTGAGTGGTAGTTGCTCGTCTTCTTTATATGTTATTTCATTATTTATTAATTTAAAAGCTCTTTTTATCGTGGTAAAGTAACTGAAACAGGCTCAAACAAGACAATTAAACTTCAACCTAAAGAGAGTGATTGATGGCAGAACAGATTCAAAGTAATTACATAAATAAAATACAAATGTTTGAAGATGCAAATTATTACTGAGAAAGCAAAAAAGATCAGCCCAAAACATAACGTCCAAGACAAAATGAGTGAACAAATATGGATCTGAAAAGGAGAAAAGAGGAAAAAAATAAAAATATGTTGAGCAATAATTAAAAGCAAGGAAGGAATTCAAAGCTTGAAGATACTTGAAAAAGTAAATATATCAAGAAACATCACATAAGAAAGAAACCCAAAACTATTGCTTTGAATCCAGTGTGGATCAGTTGACAAAGATGAAAGTTAATGGGTTAGAGAGCTGGGATAATTGAGAAATTATCTTTTATTTTTACAATTGCTATTGGATCTGATTGTATAAAGTGCTTGTGTTCTTCAGATCTTTCACAAGATCAATAGTACCAGGCTTTTTGGTAAATTTTTTTTGATGCTTCGTCTTCAAAGATCTATACGTTAATCGGTTTATTCTTGCAGTATCCCTCAGAGAATAGGTAAGTGTCCTATCTTACAGATTGGCAAAGCAATAAAGCCAGTGTCCTTCACATGTCTTTGGGTAAATAGTCCCTTTGAAATCAATGGGACCTTACTGAATCAAGGAAGTAGGATTTAGTTTTAAGTGTCTTCAGATAAGCCATCGTATAAGCCAGTGAATAAAAATGGAGAGCTCTAACAAGCCTCTATGTTACATTATTTTGCCAAAGCAGTACCTCATATGAGGAGAAAGGGCAGGGGGGAAGGGAAAAGGGACTGCAGCGCTGCTGGTGGGTGGTGGTTCTTGGTTCATTTCCAGTTCCCAGTCTGTGTCACTGTCCTTTGCTCACAGTTTCACTAACTGAACCTGTAACTTGGTGGTTCTTTTGGGTGACATCCCACTGCAGCCGTTGGGACACACTTTGACGTCAGAAAATGCACATGCTCAATCAAATTACAGAGTACCGATGAAATATGAACCTAGAGTAGTACAAAAAAGCCCAAACTTTTAAAAGTTTTGAAAACGGCCTGTTAGAAAAGTGTCTGCATGTGGTGAATTCCTCAGAGAATTCTTCGTCCTGCAGTGACCTAGTTTTAGATTTTTATTTGATACGTGCTACATTTACTACTCTTGATCTTTGTTTTGCCTTGGAAAGATAAAAACAATGGGTAGAATGTTGGATCAAGACTATTTTGAGGGTTTTTTCATCAGCTAGCTAGAGAATGGGCCAATTCAAGATTTTTAAAACATCTGTAATAATGCAATCAAAAAAACTATTCTATAGACCTATGCTGAGTTTGTGCTCTTTTAAGAGATGTAAAAGAGAAATGAATCTGTCTCTGGCTAGAAAAGATCAAAACTAAGAGCGAAAGAAAACTGCTTTTGAGAAAATATCACAGATAGCACAGCAAAAATGTCAGAAACCAGGAATAGCTTGTGATCAGAGCAATCTCAGAAAGCACGCTTGAGAACATGCAGGTCCTTGGTGTGGTTTCAGCAGAGCTTTTGTTGAATTAATAGGGAGAGAGGGGAAAAAAATAATGCAGCTCTGGCATCGCTGCAGATTTCTGATTTAAAGTCAGCCTTCTGAACTGCTGTAACCAATGACCTGTCACGTACCTGGCTTTTCAAGAAAGCATACTGTTCTCTACTTTGCTAAATATGGACAAAATTGTATGTGACCTCTGACTCATGTGTGGTGCACATACTTTATTTTCTATGCTTAGCAAAAGTAAGCTCAGAACCCCTTTTGTGCTCTTCCTGAGACATTCTTCTGCAGTATGGGCTATCCCTCTTTTAAGTAAATAAGAGCCATTGTAATTTGAGGATCCCCAGACCTGATAAAGGTTCTTGCAGTGCATGTAGGGGTCATGTTAAGAATGGCTTCTTATAAGCTACTGCCCCTATGTCAACACAGGGCAGCTAGGTGAGAGAAAATGAAGACCTCCTGGAGGGAGGAAGATGCTTCCTGTACTTCTGTATTCCCCTGTCGAACTTAGTGACTGAGATGAGCAAACTTTCAGACAACTAACATGCTACCACTTCTTGGATTTTGGGGAATGGTCTTAATTCTCTGATCCTCATCAGGCACACTTCTGTGTTCCCGCATTCTTACCAGGGTTTCATTACATCCCTTTCCTTTTCTTCCAAGGCAAAAATAAAACATTTTTTAAACCTAAGCAGACCCCTTTGCAAGCGTTTATACATTTTCCCTTAATAATCCCATTTTTCTATCTTCACCGTGAAGTTTGGCCCTTTCTGGTAAAAAGTAGCATATTTTAATACTATTAGAAGGAGTGAGTTTTTTCCAGTAACAATTCTGCCTGTGTCTAGGAATGTTAAAGATGCTAAGTTGACAATTTAATACTTTCTACTGGCATCCAATAAATGATTTAAAATTTCTGAAAAAATATTCTTATTCCTGATGGACTTTCTCAGCTTTTCACTCTTTGCACTATGCTGTTGTCATCCTTGCAGTAATCAGTCTTTTATATGCTTCGCCCTTTTAGTTGCTTTAAAACAAGCAAAGCCATACTTGTTTCTTGTTCTTCTGGCCAAAGAGCTGTAAGAAAAAATTTCTGTAGGTCTAAAAGTTCAAAGATGCATTACTTAAATAATAGATTCAGCACATGTTTCTAGTGCAACAGGTAAGTTGTGCAGCCAGTCTGCTCTAATTCCTGTGCAGTGCAAGACACATAGCTCATGACTAGACTCCTTCCTACTGACCTCTTTAATTTGATTGTCATGTCTTTATTAGAGAACAATTACTTCTGTGCTAATACTGAAAATGACTCAGCCTTAGTTATGTGACTGTTTTGCTCCTCCTGTCACAACAAGTTAAATAAAAAGCATTGCAAGGAATGTGTGGTAGAGTTGGAAATGTAAACCAAAGACAACAAGAAGGGACTATGCTTTGAAGAAGTGTCTGGTTAGCAAGAAGCATCCTCTGTGCTGCATAGAAGACTAAGAAAGGTTGTTTGCTTTTATTTACACATTATATTTCTATAAGATGCATTTGGAAATGACTAATGGTGAGGCACATATGAGATGTACGTATGTATGTGGGGCCTTGAAATCTCTGCCTTTGTCTCTAGGAGGACCTGGGAATCCATCTATATCCTAAAGAGAAAACTAAAGACAATTCTAAAGCCAGATTTGGTCAACACCAAGAAATCTCATTGTCTTTTCCCATTGCTGTTTTTAAGAAGAGCTGGAAGTAGACTTGCCTGTCTACCTCTTCCAAAGCCTGTTTCTGTCAGGGAGCAGCAGGAGCAGGTTGCCCTGCAAGGCTGGGCGAGCCAGGAGCCGTGGGTGGCAGCAGGGCGGACAAGGACAGGGACCTCACCCACAGGACCCCATCCCACAGCAGACAAAAGAAGTGACCAGGGTCAGCCAAAAGTCCAGTGATAGCCAGCAAAGGCCTTAATGAGGCAGGACCAAGGACAAGCCAAGCCATCAGGTCAGGATCAGCAGGTTGGGAGGCCAGGTGCCAGCATACCTACAGCTTAGCTCAGGCAAGGACCAAGGGCGAGGACCTGAACTGACAGGGAGCTCCTGGGCCTGCAGGCAGAGGGTACCTGAGCTGAACTTCAAATTTCGTTGGGTGCTACTATTCCCCAGCCCAAGGGCTTTTTGGAGTCTGTGATGGTTCTTCAGTGGGAGTAAGAAAGTATGGGTGGTGCAATACTCTGCAATCTTTTACTCCCCATAAACTGGGCAGCATTGAATGAGCTCCCAGTATTCTGGTGTCTCAACCTCTTTCACATGCAGCATAATACGTTAGAAAAGAACCCTTTCTTCTCCTGAATTCTTGAATTGTTGGGGGGGTGGGAGTTGAAAGACATAATTTTTGTCTGCTCTTTAATGCAAATGCTGTTCTGGGTATAATAGTCTCTGGCCACACAATACTGTAGCTACATCTGTACAAATCTTTCCACTCTAGTCCATTAATTTGCAGCCATTGTCCATGTTTTTCATGCTTGTCGTCTGCCAGAATGAGTGTATAGTCCAGAAAACATACTGTAGTATATGAAACTCTATATTGTGTGGATGAAAAAAGTGATAAGGGATAATACATTTATATCACAATTGCATATCCATGAGGAAGGTTAAAACTACATGTGTAACATTCACTTTAATGTAGGATTGTTTCTTCTAATGGGACTCACATAAATCATTATTTTAAGATTGTAATCTCTTTAGTTCCATACCACTTAGTCATACAGCCCAGCCTTTCTTGATGTTACAAGTATTTAGTGCTAGTTAATGGTGTTATGTAAATAATGAATGGTGTTTGTGTGTAGTTTTATGTTTGCTCGTAATCTGTTCTTTAATGTGCACATATTCTCAGTTAATATCAAGAATCTTTTCCCTTCTGCTTTCCCAGAGATGACTTCAAGGTTATCATTCCACCTCAAGTATGCAACAGCCAAATGAGCCGTCAGCTGCATTGCTGCTGTGCATTGCCATCACCACAAGTGCAGCCGTGTAAAAGGTTGCAGGGGCTGAGTTTCGAGCCTTGAGTCTGTTGTGTTGGTGCTGATTAAAGTGCTAACTGAAACAGTGGAGCTGACTGTACAATGGTTTGGTCAGTTCTGTCTCTTTGTGGTGCGCAGTTTTACCTTGGTATATAGTAATATTGGGTGGTATTTTAGAAAATCAGATACTGTTACAAAAAGACCGTGTTTGAGAAGGCTGTATTCAGATGAAAGCAGCACATTGCAACTCATAATTGCTGCAGAGACAAAGCAGCCATAGCTTTGCTTTAAATGTTGAGATGGACTATTGAATACAGTAATGTTGACAAAATTGTTATGAAATGGCCATTATGAAAATTATTGGGTTTAGGTAGTACATGATGTCATATCTCTTTCCAACAACTTGGACAGTATTATTGGTCTTTTTGAACGAGAATTTTCTGTTAGCATTTGTACATGCAAGTTATCCAGCAGGGATAACTGGAAAACAACTGATATTACTATGTAGCCAGAGACAAGAAAGAACGATATACATAAAGACAGAACTTGATTCCAAGTTGCATAATGAATGGCGTGTTTTGATTTTTGTTTTCCCTCATCAGGACAGTTGCAAAGACTTATCCTCAGTCTCCTAAAAACGCCAAACAATATCCAGCTTCTCCTGTGAAGCATCGTGCTACTTCTAATCTCAACCAGGAAACTCCTAAAAAGAAAGCAGAAAAGGAGAAAGAAAATGTCAGTCATCAAAAATCCCCAGGAGCACGCACTGATGAGGCAGGCCAGGTGGCTTCTGAGAAGCATGTGCCTTCTGCAGGAAAGACTGAAAATAGTGAAGGTGAGTCTTATTGCAAGAATAAATTGCAAGGTATCATGGGTCTGTGAGGCTTTTAAACAGTGATGAACTGTTCTTTTTATGAAACTGCTCAGTCATGGGTTTATGAGAATGTGTAAAGGTATATACTAGAACCAGTAAATGTATAGTTTTCACCAGGGTTACCCACGTATGAAAAACACTTGTTAATGAGGATGTGAAAATGTTGAAATCCAGGGATGCCCTTACCTATCCTGTATTCTAGCTGCTGAAAATGCTGATGTGTGCTTTTGAAAAGCAAAGGTGTCATACCAGCGTGAACCAGGCCCATTTTAGCCTCTGTTTGAGTGTGGAAGTGCTGAGCACTCTCAGTTCCCTGCCTAACTTTCCACCCTTGGTCATCTTCTCCCAGGGAAGATCACGGCAGGAACAACTGATGCAGAAGAAGCCTCAAAAATTCTAGCTGAAAAAAGACGACAGGCCCGCCTGCAAAAAGAACAAGAAGAAAGGGAGAGACAGGAAAGAGAAGAACGGGAAAGGTATCTCTGTTGATTTGTGAAAATTATTAGCTAATAATTTAACCTGTATCATTGAGGATGCTTGAAACCATGGTGGTTTTAGAATCAAGGTGGGAACTTCAGTGTGGACATACCTGAAGTATTTTATTTTGTAAAAAAATATTTGAGGCAATTTTAAATGGGCTAGTTCACGTAGAAGAAACAGTCTTGCAGTAGTAGTATATGCCTTAAGTGCCAAGGCTTGTGTCCTTCAACAAATTAACCTGAAGCTTATCTCCCTGCCCAACTCTGTAGGCAGTTGAGGGCTTTAGAAGTGTGGGCACAATGAAAGGTTGCTGTGTCTAAGCAGCAAAATTCTGGCTTGGTTCTGGGAGCAAGCTTTTAGATTGTTCTCCACATTGGATGCTGGTTGCGAGCATCAACAAATTATGCCTTTCCTTCAAGCCCCTAATATTAAATGACTAACTCTGCATGTCTAAATGCAACTTTGTCTGTTCTCACTGAAAACATGGCAGGGAGGGGAAATTTGAAAATATTTCCTGAATGCCTGATATGCAAGGATAAGAATGATCAGTTGTCAAAGCAGCTCTTGAATATAGTGATAAAGGAGCATGATGTCCCTGAGTGGGCCAGGGACAACACAGGTGGAATTTAGACCCACCCTTTCTAGTGTACCACTGTGTTTTGTGGACTTTGCTGCTGCTTATTGAATCTGTTTATCTTCAGCTAAAACAAAGGAAAAAAGTACTTCCTTGTTTGAGGATACTACCATTCTGGGTGTAAAGTACAGGGGAAGAGGGATGTTTTTATTATTGAAGCTTTAATTAAAATGAGAATGGAAATGTTTTCTTTGACACCTTTTCTTTCAAGGGAGATTATAATTTCTAGGAAATATTTTAGGCAATGAAAATAAGATTGGAATAAAAGTGTAATAGCAACCTGATTTCTGGGCACGTGCTCAACCTCTTTGCTGTATCTTGGCTTTTTTTATGAAAATGTGTGCTGATGCATATATTATCAGTTACTGCTGATTGCGTGCCATACATACAATAGGATTCATGCTAAACAAGATGAAACCTTTTGAACATACTGTTTTGGGGTTTTTTTGCAGGCTTGAAAGAGAAGAACAGAAAAGAAAGGCAGAAGAAGAAAGACTTCGTCTAGAGGAAGAGGCTCGTAAGAAGGAGGAGGAAAGAAAACGTGAAGAAGAAGCAGCTAGAAAAAAGGCCGAAGAGGAAGCCAGGAGAAGAGCTGAGGAAGAACAAATGCTAAAAGAAAAGCAAGAAAAAGAGCTCCAAGCCAAACTTGAGAAACAGGTACCATCTCAAACACAAATGTGAAACTTTATATACATGTAAAACTTCATATACATACATATGTATACATATATTTATATATACATATAAATAAATATTTTATAGTATCTGGTAATCGGCCTGAAATAATAATGTCCCTATCATATTTTACACATTTTGATTAGAGGGAAGAAGCAGAAATCAAAGCCCGTGAGGCAGCTGAACAACTTCGTCTTGAAAGGGAACAAATCATGCAGCAAATTGAGCAAGAAAGACTGGAGCGGAAGAAGGTAGATATTTGCGTCTCATTTAAGATAATTATTTCATTTCTTGTTTAAACATGCAACCCAGGAAGTGCCCAATAGTATCTAGAAATAATAATCTGGAGGGATTACAGACTGATATTTATGCCTAACTTAGTATTTGCTACTTGCATGTTAGGGGAAAGTGGACATCACAATTTGTAACAAAGTGGAATTGCCTAAGGCAAACGACTTTCTACTAGGCACTGAACAAACACAGGATTAGCCTCTACCCACGAAGTTAAATGCCTGAGACAAACAGGGAAGGGCATGCCAAGGCAAACGTCAATTGCTGCCCAACCTGGACATCACAGACTATTGAGGAACATGAGTGACTTTGTTTTAAAACTTACTCAACAAAAGCTCCGTGTCATTAATTGAGAAAGTTAATGTGATTAACAAACAGGTTTTCTTCCACCTGGCTTGTCTCTGGTTGCATTATGCAGAGGCAGCAGGGCTGTCTGGCCACTACTGCACAAGGAAATGGCTGGAGCTGCACAACTTAGCTTTATCTACAGCTCTGTGACAGGAAAGAGAGAACAACTGCAAAGCTGCAGAACCTCTCTCTGGTTATAAAAGGTCATCTTTCCGTATATGTTTTTCCAGTATGTTATTTTAACTGTTTACCACTGAGCTGGAGACTTGTTGCAGTTGCAGATTAGAATACCAAACCAAAGTGTCTTTAAATCTGAAATAGTTTCCTTTTTTTGCACAGTAGTGCAATAAGAAAATGTTTGTTGGGAGGGTTTTTTTTAATGAACAAAGGAGAAAAAAGATAGTATTTTAGGGTAATGCCTTACACATTTCCAGCAAGAATAACTTCAGATATTTCATTTTACTTTTCCATTCCAAAAAGCCTAACTATTTTTAAAGGAAATATTTGCAAATAGTTGGAAAAGCAGCTAGATGAAAATAAGAGCTGTTGGCTTTAAATAAACGTCTTGTTCCAGAGCTGAGCACAACTCACAACTGCAAACACGTGGTATTAAAAAGCTTGCCTCTAAATTGCATCTACTGAAAAAGTCATGTTCTGTGAGACTGGTATGTGAAAGCCAGCTCACAGGTGTCTTCTGTCTTCTGTTTTCTTTTATTTTTCTTATTCTCCCTTTTTCAAGACAAGCAGGGTCATGACAGTAGAGAAAAGTTTTTCTTTTTGTCTTTTTTCTCCTTTGTCAGTCTCTTGTGTTAAATATTCTGTCTGCCTTCTCATCCTCTGATTTATTTTGATTTCTAGAGAATAGATGAAATAATGAAGAGAACAAGGAGAAGTGAAACACCAGAAGTAAAGGTACGAAACAGTGTGTGGTTGCAGGGGGGTTTTGTTTAGTTATATAATCCATATCTGAAAATTAAATTCTAGAGCAGTTCCATGTTAGTAGGTATACTTAGGTACACTCTACACTCAAATTTTAGTTGCATTTTGAACTGAGAATGACTTCTTGTTGTGTCACAGTTATTGTTGTGCCAGTGCTACAGAGACACAGTTTTATGCTACTGTTGCAGACTTACCTCCCTCACTATCTAGCAAGGTGGCAGGAGCCCATTCCTGGATGCTGGAGGTGTAATGTTTGCTGCTGTGATGTATCTTCTCCTGCTTTCTACTAGCCAGTGAATTAGTTACTGAGCTCTCCATGTTAAGTCTGCCAGGAACGTAGGATTGAGAACAAGGCAATTGTGTCCAGCTAGGAAGTGACAGAGAGTCAAATTTTCACTTCTATCCTAAGTTTCTACTAAGGAAACTGTTTCTTCAGTTACTTTCAGAGAATGTTTTCTTCTGAAGTAAAAAAAAAAAAAATTCTATGCCTAATTAATAAGGAAAAAAAAAATCCTCTCTTGCTGTCAGTGACCTTTGACCACTCCATGGCCCTGGGCTCACAAGTTTCGAGTCCAATCAGTTCCATGAAGGTTACGGTCCTTCGTCTAATACAGTTGACTTGTTACTTGATTACAGAAGGAAGAGCCAAAACTGGAGGTACCATCAACTCTGAATGTGGAAAAGCAACCAAAGGCCCTTGTTCTCAACCAGCCAGGTAAAAATCGCCGTGTTTTTCTGACCTGTTTTCACAGTCAGTTCTTTTCAGAGTTTTGTAATCTCAGAGCACTGTGTATTATCACAGGTTCTTTGCTTTCATCTCTACAGCTACATTTGCATCAGTGACAAATGTTAGAAACTGGACTCAGCTTTGTTTTGCCACGTAAGCAAAAGCAGAAGAAAGTTTCTCCTCCATTTTAATGACATAGCATTTCTGTAAATGAGAAGTTCCAGTCTGCCAGTAGGTTTGGTTGCTGCAACCACCTTCAAATTTTGTAGGTAGAAAATTCTTGCATGCAACCAAGCTTGCAAGCTTTTTATAGCATTGGTCTAAATCTTACATTTGTCTTGATGAAAAAAGCATATGTATTTAAAGAATTATTAAAGAAAATATACATATCTGGCATTTATCTATATTTTGTTTACTTCCCCAGGCTAAGGCTTTTAGTACATGACATAAAAGATAATACATTCTCTTCCTGTTTCCTCAAGTTTAAAAGATGTAGCATAAAGAGCAATTTTAGAGTGGAAAAGAGGATTGACAGTATAGTAGGATGAGATGAAACTGAGTCCTCCTGCATTGTCAGTCTTCCTACCTACTCGATCTATAACTTAAAAGCATTTGTGATTTTTTTAAAACAATTTTAATAAAGAAGTTTTTACTGTCATAATTTGCTACTGTCATAATTTCTAACCTTCTTTTATAGAGATCAATGGGTTGGCAACCTGCCTGAAAAATAAAAGCTTAGAGAGTGCTGCCTCTGTAATCCATTCTCAAGATGTAGTCGCTAATGGACTAAAGTCAGTTCCAGGACTTATTCAGCTGGAAGCTGTTGATGGGAAATCTAACAGTATGGAAGATTCGACAGATGAGGTTCAGTCCATGGATGTGAGGTACAGACCGTATCTACCAATAGAAATTGTGGAATTCATATTAGACACACAATAAGTTTTCTGTTTCATTTGTTAATACTTTACTGCTTTACTTCTCGCCTACCCCACAATGTGGCAGTCAGGTGTCTACTGTGGTGTACTCCACTCCTGTCGAGACGCAAATTGGTTGTTTCAGACAAGAGTCAAAAGAACCTCATCCCACTCTCACATATTTGGTGGGGGGGACGGAAGGCTCTGAAATCCTCTACAGTCCTTACTGATGGATTCCATACACGTTTGCCCAAACCTTTCAGATTGTTCTGTGAAAGTAGCTACTGTAGATATTGTCAGATGTCACCTTTTTTTTTTATTTATGTCAAGACTGTATAGCTATGATGCATGAGCTTTTCTCCCTCCATGCAAACAGAATAAAGGAAATAATTAATTTCGAATTTTAAGTACTTAAATGGAACAAATGCATGGAAATCAGTAAATAATTTCGTGTGTATTAAATACTGTTGGATTTTGATGGAAGGACTTGCAGGAAAGAAGGAAGTTGATAATTTAAGGCTGCTATGAGAAAGCTAGCTCTAAATTTTAAATATGGAATTTTTATATGGTGCTTCCTTAATCAGCAAGCCAACTTAACCTCTCATACTGTTTCAGTATTTCCAGTAGATCTGCATAAATACGTAAGAAATGCCCTACTGGGACAGACCAGAAGTCTATCTAGCCCATTATTTGGTCTCAGAGAGTATCAATAAGACAAACTCGTTAGGGAGAGCACCTGAGCCCACCACTTTCTGCAATCCAAGACCACACAGAAGTGTTATATTAGGGATGTTAAGAGATACAACTCTGCCTTGCCCTTTGAAATATCCACTGATGGCCCATGAGTTTATCCAACTCTTTTTTCAACCTGCTGATAACGTTTGCATCCAGGACTTCATGTGGCAGCAAGTTCCACAGTACAGTCTCACTAGGTATATTATATTCTTTGATTTGTGTTAAACCCAGTCTTTTAGTGTCACTGGGCACCCCTTAGGTTTTGTGTTGCAGGATTTGATGCAAAATAGTTTTGCCCTCAACTTATCCACCACCCTTCATGGTTTTAGAAATCTTTGCGAAATCCTTCCTCTGCCCTCTCTTCTCCAAACTGAAATGCACTAGCCTTACGAGTCTAGGCAAAGCATCAGCTGGTAGCAGCACTTCCTGAATTAAATTCTAGGATTTTTAATGTCTGAAGTATATCATAAGGTCGTAAGAAATAACTTTCTATTTAAGTTGTGAAGTGTAAGTGCTTTAGGTAAACGTTTGCAGGGTCAGGACAATAATTTGCAAGATGTAATAAACGTTTAAGTAAGGAAATGGCGCAGAGACTGAAATAATGAGTTAGCAGTAAACTACCAGAAATGTGTTTTTAGGAGATGAGTGTTCACATCACACAGCTACCTCAAACCTTAATCTTTGAGGAATATAGATTAAGTGTGACCTTCCATCCTGAACAGGGTAACCTCTTTTTGTTTGGATTGGGACATATTCTAGGTAAAGGCTTGCTGCAACTGGCCTTAAGATAAGTAGTAGTTTTTGGACAGTCAGAAGATTAATTTGGTTGTTGCTTAATGAAAAGTTACACACCTCTTATTCTGCATCTTCCTTTTGTTTATCTTTTGTATAGCCCAGCTTCAAAAGAAGAACTTATCTCTATCCCCGAATATTCACCCATGAATGAACTCATGCCTGGTGTTTCTTTGGACCAAAATGGGACAAGTAATGCCAAGGCTCTTGAAGATCTCTTGGATTTCACAGGCCAAGCTACGTACTCCAAGATGTCCAGTGATACCATTAGCCTAGATGACTGTAACAAAAACTTGATTGAGGGATTTAACAGTCCAGGACAGGAAAATACACTTAATTCTATCTGTTGACAACCTCACTTTTCAGCAGAACAGATAAAGGTACAGTATTGTGATAAATGTATTAGATATGAAAAAGTGCTGTGATTACTTATGAGCTTCCCAGAAAAATATAGCAGTTGTAAACAGCGTATGTGGAGAGAGGAAGAAAGATGGTCTCCTAGATGTTTAAATTCAGCATAATCTTTCATATTTGCAGCTCTTTGTAAATTGGCATCATATGCAAACTGAGGGTATCGTAGCAACCGAAAGTATCTGGTAAATGGAAACGTTTCCTTTATTCATTCAGAATATAGTGAAAAGAGTTGTTTTTTTTTCTTCATTACTACAATACCTTTCCTATAAGTCTTTAGAGCCTATATGCATGAAGAAAACAGTTAAAAGTGGGGCCAGCCTAGAAAATGATAGTTATTGTTGCTGCTTACTCTTTTCTGCTGCTGTAAATACTTGCGGCACAGTGTAGAATCACTTACCCTGGAAAGCCTGCAAACAATATGAAAAAAAGCATAGTAGGCTTCAGTGACACTTTCAAAGTACAATGCCACAGTCAATTTTTTTGAAAGAGTGTGTTCTACATTACAAAACTGAGGTCATCTAACTTGCATAGCTGACTTGATATTCTTCTCTCTCTTTTTTTAATTGACAGAGGTAGCAATTTGTGGAGAATATATATCCCTGTGATGCTACTGGCAGTAAAATATGAGCTTGTCACTTGAAAAAGCTTCTGCAGTCCTTGAACACTGGATTTCAAATAATCAGAGCTGAGTATAACTTTGTCTTCCCAAGGAACATGTTGAATAACTGGCTGCTTTTGGTAGAAACCAATGAACTAGAGCCTTGACGGTTTCAGGGAAGACTGAGTGTGCATTAGAATTTGAGCTTTAGCTGCTAATAAAGCACTTATTTCTTCTTTTAATTTAAAATTCATCTCAACACTTCACTGTGATTTTTATCAGTGCATTTTATTTTCAAATACTTCTTCCTTAAGCTTTATCATACATCCATTTAGACATCTTTTTCTTGTAAATAATGATGAGGTTTGCCCACAGTGCATTGAAATGAAATAATACACTGTACTTTAGTTTTGTGCCTATCTTTTTTTGTTTTTAATAAGGAGTTATTGGCAACTTGTATGCAGGTATATAATTCAAAGCTATAGCTGAAGACGCTTGAAAAATACACAACTGCTGGAATCAAAAGAGCCTTCTTACTGACTGTGGAGTGTGGGAGCTGTCCCGTTATGGTTATGTTGACACTTTTAGTCACTAGTGGCACTTACTGGTTAATATTAATTAGTCCAGGAGTGACTATCAACTATGTATTTAAAAACATACCTGTGTAACACCTGTAAACAAAGTAGGCAAAATGCCTAGTGTAATCCCTTAATATATATATATATAGTATAGCTGTAGTAGATGGAAGTGAGTGGTCAGGGGGGTGAGTTAACATGTTAATCTTTGAAGATGCAGACACTTGATTAATACCAGCAGGCTTTCTATCATGTGGAGGAGTATTTTGTCTTCCTATAGGCTCAAGAAAACAAGATTTAGCCAGCAGCAAAACAATATGTGAATGTTGCAGCAGAAATGCAAAGGCTGAGACACACACGGGGAACACTGCTAGCCCCCTTAGCATTCTGTAAGTATCTGTATGGAAAAATTCACATCAAGATGTATAATATCTAGACATTATGTGCCATACAGTGTTAACTTTATATCTGTTGGTGAACTATCATAACTTTATGCTAGATCATGTGCTGCTTTGAGGACACTTTTGTCCATTTCCTTATAAGAATAAATTATAAATACAACTCTCCTCGGACACTAACACAAAAGTGAAAACTTGGGGGGGTGGGGTTTTTTGCTTTTTTGTTTGGTTTTTTTCACATGTTAAGGGAGTTCACAGCATAGCTTGAGCTCAGTTGTAGCCCCGTTCTTGTGCTCTTTAAAGCCAGCAACGGGAAGGTAACCGATGACATTATGTGCGATGTATAAAGAAATCATACCTACAACAATCCAGCTCTATTTATGTTAGTGTACTTCAGAGAAATACTTTCTTTTGACTGTGCAGTAAGCTGTAGCATGGTACTGTGTCTTCCAAATTAGTCCTTCATCTATTTCCTAAGTAATAAACAAACAAAACCAGTTTGTTTTGTTGTGATACATTGTGTTTGACAAATGTCACATTATATTTTATTATGGTGTCATTGTATAACCTGTAGATTTCTGTATTTGCATGACCTGTATAGCATGTATAAAGGTGAAATACATTTTCATTTATGAATCTAACTTGTTTCTCAGCTTTTTTTTACTCCCAGCAAAAATATGACTAATTTAAAAATACATGTATGTTAATTTGTTCTGAGGTGTTTTCTGAAGGAGGGTGTAATACTGAATGAAGGAGTGGTTGTCAGAGCCTCAAAATATTTCACCATTGTTTCCTTTGCCATGTAATAATTTGCTTTCTGAGGTCTTGCCAATACACTTAGGAAATGCAGACGGGTGGCAGAAGAGCCTTAAGGTGAGGGCTTCCAAACTGGCATCCAGGGTGCTAGTGACAGTATACAGGCCATTTTGCAGCCCCAGCTTCTGCTCTCTGGGGTATTACTTAGCAAAGAAAACAAGGAAAAGAAAACATGGGAGCCGTGGCAGACACTGTTCTGTTGAGTGTGCAGGAGCTGTTCTGTAAGGGTACACGTAACATAAACGCTGAACTTCTCTTCAAGCTACATGCACATACTGCTGCTTAGAAAGAGACCAGCCTGGAGCTGCTATTAGTTTTCTAGTGAAACGTTGGGGGAAAAAGTTCTACAATTTTTTTTTTTAATCATAACTTCATTCAAAATTAAAAATGAGATAATCTACTTTTATTACGAAATGTATTAATGCTTTCCATGGTGGCAGTTCACCTCACTCTTATTAATTCTTGAATCATTCATGTGATTTGTCCCTTGAGTTATTTACTAAGATTAAAGGAAGCGTGATAAGTGAGTATTCATGAAGAAAGATATTGCATATTTTCCTTTGTATTTGCTTTCAAATGTAACTTTACAAATTTGACTGAATATCTGGAGCAAATACTATTAGCTGAGGGGTTAAATTGCTTCTACTTTTTGCTTTTGATGATGTAACTTCATACCAGTGTTTGCTGCTGTGATTCAAGTCTGCAAAACGAGCTTTACTTTTGTCAAGTGGTCTTGAAACTGTGGTGAAGGATCACTAGTGATTCACACGAGTCCTTGGTAAAGCTTTTCTGCTGTAAAGCACTTGAGAATCAAGCTGTGAGAAGAAACAAGAAAAAAAGAGTAGAGCAGTGATCCTTGAATGGATTTTTATAAATGGATTTATAAACAGATGAATGGATATTTTTAGATTACTTTTATGAAGTGATCTGCAACACAGGATGGTACGCACCAAGAAGAATCAGACACTGATACTGTCTTTTTCCAGATTTACTTTCAATAGCTAGTATAACTATTAGTAAGTTTCTGATCCATAAATAAATAATACCTGTGAGGTAATTGGGCATCACAGTAGCTCTCTGATTAAGTTCAGCACTTTCTGTGGTGTTGCCCTGGGAAATGACACCCGAAGCTTGTCTCAGGCCCCAGAAAACGCCCTGAGCAGAGACCTGGCTCCCCAGCGAGTTCATTTCAAAACAAAATGGCATCAGTGAGGGGTGGATCTGGACCCCCAGGCTGCATTTTCATCTACTGAGGAAGGGCTAGAAGGGGAGGAAAATCATCCTCTCTCCTGTAATTGTAAAAATTATACGTGCGGAGGAAGCAACAAGAAACAGCACCGACTGCTACTCCGCTGGCGGGCTGGGGATCTTCCAGCTTTCTCTGCTTCCCACCCCACCACCGTCCCAGCCTCGCCAGCCTATACAGCTCCGGCGCCCCTGCCACCACCCTGCTTGTATTTCGGGCATGGGCAGTGTGGCACTGCAGCTCTCTCCCTGCTCCACAACCCCGTGTGCCTGAGGGAGCGCAGCAGCCTTCTCCAGCATCCGTCATGGCTGGTCGTCAGAGGAGCCCGGGGTCCCAGGACGCCTCTGGGGCTTCAGCGCTGCAAGGCAGCCTGGAAACCCTAGCAGAAGACATCCTTCTCGTAAAGGTTTAAACTGTGGTCCCTTCCCCATATTAAAATGAGAATATTCAAGAGCTGAAGACTGTTAACTGTGAGGGCTATTTCTTGTTTCCTGCACAAGAGGGAGAGTGTCCTGTAAGCGGCACAAACGAATCAGTGAGGATACGCTGCTCCTTCTCCTGCTTTAGCCACCTGCGGGACTTCTTCCTTGCTCCTCCCCTGTCCCTCCCTATGCAAGAACCAAGTAGAGACTGAAAAACTCTCTTCATTTGCTCTCATTTTAGAACAATGTTGTTCAAGCTGTTGGTTGCGTCCAAAAACAACATGGAGAGTGGTTGCTCACCTGTGCTGCCTCTGTGTGTGTGCGCAAATATACATAAATGGCAGTTACCTGACATTTGGGGATGTTGGTTTTCAGTATCAACATTAAATTCTGAATTAAATTCTGAAAAATTTATTACTGCTGGGCCACTATGCTAAAATCTGGAAAATATAATGTATGTTATGACTGAATGCAATTTTCTCTGATCTTAAGAAAAACAGGTTTTAAATTCAATAAATCTCTCCAGAATACATACACTTAAAAATAATAGAAACCTTAAAATACCTAGATGCATTTTTGTTACCGCTGTTAGCAGCAATAATACCAGCCCAGAACACCGCGAGCCACAATGTTCATCTCTCCCCCACTTTTTTATCCCATCATTTCTCTTATCCTTATGATCTCCTACAGCTGAAGAGTAGGTGATGCTATTCACTCAGTTGGCCAATTTAACTTGTCTGTTGAAGCAACACGTTAAGTGTAAAAGCCCTTAAAATTGCAGGCAGAAACACAAGCAGAAAGGATGTTTAAGCTTTTAAAATAATTATGTAAAGTATAAGAAAATGGTTTCTTGACCACCGGAATAGTTTTTGACACTTGTTTTCTTCTCAGTTGCCTTGTTTGTTCTCCAGCTTGTTTACATTTTATAGCATTTCTAATGATTCAAGACTGAGGTAGTACTGTTTTTAAACTAGTGGGTTTGATGATTACCTGAGGCCTGCAATTTTCAGGCCTAAATGCTCTGGAAGCTAGTGTGTGATGTCCACATGGGAGCTTTACAAAAATAGATGTGTGTCCCTGCTGAAATCCAGCCTTAATGATTTCCAGAGAAAAAACAACTATCATGCAGGAGAGATTCAATGAATAGAAGGAAATGGTAAGCAATGTGCTGCGTGCTCTACAAAGTCCTTACTCTAAGAATAAGTTTTTAAAATAGTTACATAAATAGCTCAAACCAGAAGCTTTGCATTATCACTCATATCTTCTTGCTGTGTTTAAAAGGAATAACTTGAAGTTAATGGCAATTGTAGGTGATCGAAGTTGTACAGGAATGGACCCAAAAATCTAAAATTACATAGCAGAATGTGCTGGTTTGGGCTGGGACAGAGTTAATTTTCTTCATGGTAGCTAGTGTGGGGCTGTGTTTTGGATTTGTGCTGGAAACAGTGCTGATAACACAGGGATGTTTTCGTTACTGCTGAGCAGCGCTTACACAGAGTCAAGGCCTTTGCTGCTCCTCACCCCACCCCACCAGCGAGGAGGCTGGGGGTGCACAAAGAGTTGGGAGGGGACACAGCCGGGACAGCTGACCCCAACTGACCAAAGGGATATCCCATGTCATATGACGTCATGCTCAGCACATAAAGCTGGGGGGAAAGCTGGCCGGGGGGCTGCTGCTCAGGGACGGGCTGGGCATTGGTCAGTGGGTGGTGAGCAACTGTTTTTCATTTGCATCTCTTGCCTTTCTTGGGGTTTATTTCTCTCTCTTTTTGTTATTTTCCTTTTTCCTACAATTTTTTAAATTATTATTATTATTACTACTACTACTACTATTACTACTATTATAATATTTTATTTCAATTATTAAACTGTTCTTATCTCAACCCATGAGTTTTCTCATTTTTACTCTTCCAATTCTCTCCCCCATCCCACCAGGGGGGTGGGTGCGTGAGCGGCTGTGTGGGGCTTAGTTGCTGGTTGGGGTGAAACCATGACAGTCCTGGGTGTGAGAGATGTTCACAATCAGGGAAGTTACTCTGACAGTATTTCGTCATTTTTTCTAGAAATAACAGTCGTTCTCGCCAAATTCAATACATGAGCAGCTCAGTACGCAGGATCAGGGCAATATCTGTAACACCATATTAACGTTATGTCCACACATCCCTTTTCAGAGTAACTTCTCTCTTTTAAAATACAGATGGCAACATTGTCTGAAATATCATTATTAGCGCCTTAAATATGCAGAGCTATGGGGGTTTATACCAATAAAGTCTATGGAGTTATTCCTAATTTTCCTGGTGTGAGGTCTCAATCAGGAACAATTTTCACTTCTTTTTTCTCTTTTTCTTTTCTTAAACCTCTCATCAGTTCAAATACAGAAATCCAAGAGAGTACAAATTCTGGTGGTTGCCTGCTGGAATCTTGGTCAGAAATGGCTACAACTTCCCCAGGTGAAGACCGGGTCAGAATTTCTTTCTTTTTGGCAAGAAACGGTTGTATTTCTAACCTACGTTTTTACAAGATTAATTTATGCTGATGCTCTTGGGTCAGTGCTGGTTTTTAGGGCAGAAAGTGTCCTATAGCAAATGAAACTGCTGGTGGATTTAGCAAATAGTTGATGGAATGAGGGAGGGGAAGCAGGATGGGTGAAGGTAACAGTCGCTGAAGAATGCTAAGATACTTTGCACATATTAGTATCAAAATTCCTAAGACAAATTAGTATCAGTCATGCCCACGACGTCCTGTCAAGCTGGACATTTTGAAATTTGATCTCTCCTCAGACTTCTCATCCTGCTGTTTCACTGCAGTTTCTCTTTCTGCCACCTTTCCAAGATCTGGCTCTTGCACAGGCAAAGAAATGCAGCCTTTCTGCGCCTCTGCCTTCCTCCTCAAATTCATCTGCTGGGGCCTCTTGGGTGATAAGTCTGGTTCAAAGCCTTTGCTTTTAAAATCCTGTTACTCTATTTATGTCACACATTGGTGTTAATTCATACACTGAGATTGTTTTCGCTGGTATATTGCCAAAATCCTACCGAGTTTACACGGGCCGTACGCCTAGCGGCAACAGCGCACTTTTCACATGTTGTTACAGGAAAGTTATGATAACCTCATAAATAAAACATACGGGCAGCATTACGTCATGAGAGCCCAGCCTCACTAAAGGCTCTCTTTAAAGAGTAATTTGGTGATACTTGGAGCCAAGTCATGCAGTCAGTCATCCTCTCATGTTCCTTTGGGTTTTAATGAAATGATTACTTTACAGCTTTCCTTAAATTTCAAAGCTAAATAATGTAGGATTTATTTCCTCAGTTAAGGAGGGAATCTATCTGTTGCTCTGAGCCTAGACTGGAAAAAAATCACAGTTCCACAGAAAGCTGTCGAAGAAAGTTCTTACAACTGAACTTGTTTGGGTTTTTTTTATTCTTTATTCTGGACCAAATTCTTTCCTTGTCTGGATGAGGTGTTACAGATTTGAAGTTATTTTGACAAGTAACCTCAGGAGTTCATCTAAGTACCAGTATCTCAGTTTCTATAAAGTAAGAGAAACAGCTGACAGTCCTTTGCTGGGGACGTAGAGGTTTAGCTAATTTTGTTCCACTGAATGATAGAAATATATTTTTTTTATTACACAAAGCAAACGAATAGCATGCCTGCAAACAATTAGGCAGCTTGCTCTGGTTTCAAGACAGGAGATATGCTTTGTGGTTTGGCAAAAGTATTTTGATATAACTCGAAGAAAAAAATGCCTAGGTGTGCTAAGGGATAGGGGTGGGTGAGAAGTGGAAGAAGAAAGCATAAATGTGAAACTCCTCCAAAAGGAGAGATCAAAGTTAATGAAGCTGTGCAAGTCTTATCAGGAGGCATAACAAGATAGTGAAGTACAAACGAAACATTTCCCTTTAGATATTATGAGAGGTTGGCTGGTAAAACCATGATTACCCTTGGACAGCAGTTCTCGATGGTGGATCATGCCTTTGCAGATGTTGACTCCATCAGACCCTCTCTCACTGCTCTGACACGCTTTTTCCCCTTTAAGTATTACCATCTGTGGGCTCTGTCTGCAGACACCAAAATGAATTGTGTGTGACAACCAAGCTAACCTGCTCCCTACAAAGAGCTCTTAATTTCATTTTTCTGGTCTACCTCAGTGGAGAACAGGCATTCAGCAGCGGCTGCTGTGGTGGTGAGCTTGGCAGTATGGGAAAGCCCAGGCAACGCTCCCCAGCACGGCTCAGGCTCTCTTGCTCTGCCCGCTTCTGTGCCTGACCTTGCCAGGGATCAGGGAAAGTTTTATTTCCACTTTTTTTAAAAAAAAAAAAAACATAATATGATTCAGGAAAGGTCAGCTCCGATAGTAATGTTTTATGTGGAAAACAAAATGCCTTCTTGAAAGAACAGGTACGCAGGATCTGTCTGCTATCGAGGGCTAGTTTCTGCCTTTGAATTCTAGGTGACTTTCCTTCATCATTTCCAAGTATTTAGCATGCAAACCGCAGCCATGCTCTTTCCAAAGGGAATGTTTACTAAATTAAACATTAAAGGAATATGAAAGCTATTCTCTGTTCTAATGATACTTAATTAGAAAAAAACATGGAAATAGATTAAAATAATTAGTCTTAATAAGCAGCAATTGCCAAGTCTTGTGCAGTAGAATAGCCTTCACAATTTAGAGATGGAGAGTAATGGTGCTGTGGAACTAGTAATAGACATTGCTTTGAATATTAATCTAATTTGTAAAGTGTGTTTAAGTTCGGGGACTACACAGTCCCAACCATCAAGACCCTTGTGTACTTACTTAATGCTATCCATCAGGATAAAGGTATATTGGATCAAGACCATCTGAGGAGACTTCAAATAAAGAGGTTAATAATGAAGCTTAATAATTCAGTTTATGTAATGTAGAAGTTTATTATATGCGCCTAGGGGTGGGTTGTCCGTAGTTATTTCTTTGGACCAGTTTTTGTTTCAAGTGAGGTGTCTGACCACTACATCAGATGAAGTAGGGAATATACCCAAAACTTTTATTTTTCTGTTAGTTCGACTTCCCTAGTCTTGCGAATGAAGCTGTAGCTGCCTATACAGTAATTATCCCACGTATTGTAAGAGGTATGCCTGACTTGTACTATGCATTGTCTGATTGAGCCCCCCCGGCTGGCCCAGGTTTCCTTGGGAAAGTGCAGATTAACGGCATCTGCCCGCTTCAGGCTCTCTTGCTCGATCTACAACTCACTCTGCCCAGTTCTCACCCCAAGCTCCTATTAACAAAAATATCAACAAGGCGAAGAGGAAGTAAGTGTTGTTTAGTGCAGCTTGCCACTGTATTTCTATGCCATATAGTTCAGTAAATCTTTTGCAGTCCCTTTTAATTGGGAAGACACTACTACTAAACTTAAAAATAATCTTACACTTCTATATGCTTCTCTTATGAAAATGTCCAAGTGTTTTAGTGAAGACGCAGGAAATTATTTTGTATGGCGATCATGCGGGGTTCCTTGTGTTTGAGCTAGTCTAAAAAGGGCTAAGGAACCAAGCAGGATCCTGCGGACACTCAAAGACAGCAACCAGATTTATAGATATGAAGAGGGATCCCTCAGTCCCACCTACAGCAACTCTGCCAAGGTTAGGAAGATGGAGATCAGAAGATAATGCTCTTCTAAAAGATCAGTCCTATCTGAAGATATTGGGCAAGAAGATATTGGCAGCTAAAAGTCCAAAGGATAGCCAAAGTCAGCAGCCCACGCTGGTATTGGGAACATAAGGAAACCCAGACCACCTCTTTGAAGTACATCTAATTAAGGGGCCAACAGTGGGTAACCCTTCCTCTCTGCTCTTTATCCAGTGAATATAAACATCTAACTTCACCCTGTTAGGCCATGGTTTAACGATAGAGTAAATGCAGCACTATGGCTCCGAGCTGGATCAGAAATGTCAAGACGACGTAACACAAAGTGCTGACTCTGACTCTGTTTTGGGCTTAAATTAATTTGTTTAAAAAAAAATGTTGACAGGCTAACTTGGTTTTGGCAAGCTTTACACCAGATCAGATATCTGCCTGTGCTGCTGTAATGATGCTGTATCAGGTATCGCCCATCTTCCTGCGGCTACTGTAAAAATACAAAACCTCAATTCTGTGCTTGGACTAAAACAAAAGCGTGTGCCTGTATCTGATCTGAATCAAATTTATATTAATGAGTTGATCTGACAATGCACCAAACTAGTATTCATGATCCTTGACCAACAGCCTTGGTTGCCCGCTGTAATCTAGATAGCATCAGTGTCTCCTTTTACGCGTGGTTTTGCATGATCTTTAAATCCGTTTCTCGGTGTTTGTCTACCATAAAAAGCTACTCTGTTTCGAAAGGGCTTCAGGACCTGTCGGTGTGTGCTCCTGCTGTTTACAGCTCCTGAAGAAAGAACGAACTCTCTCAAAGGCCAAACCTGTTAGGCCTGCTGGGTGTCCTGACAGGCAAGGCAGTGCATCCCGGTGGCCCAGAAAGGCGAGCGTTCACATCGCGGGGATCGATCCTGCCTCCCAGGGAGGGAGAGCGCTGCAACGCTGCAGCACACGCTCGGACGGACGCTCCAAGAAACAGAAAAGAGCCTTGGGAAAAAACCACCGGAGCTTTGCCAGAGGCGCCTCACGTAAGCCATGGCCGCCTTACCCTTGCGACACCGAGGCCGCGTCTGCCCGGGCGGTGTGCCGCCCCACCGCGGCACCGCAGGGGGTTTCACTGCAGGGCCTGGTCCGCCAGGCCTCGGGGCGGCTTTCGGCCGAGTCTTTCCCGCCCGGCCCCCCGCGTCGCAGCCCGGACCGGTGAAAGGGCCGGGACCACGGCGTCCCCCCGGCAAAGCCCGGCGCTTCGGGCCTGCCCCGCTTCGGCCGCCCTCGGCCCCGCGCGGGAGTCGGCAGCCGCTCCCCGGGGCTGGCTGGAGAGGCCCGCGAGGGGCCGGGCGGGAAGCGTCACGGGAGGGGTCTGCTTTTCACAGGGCTTCTCGGCTGAGGGGCTTCCCAGAGCTCCGAGCACCCCCCCCAGGGAGGGCCGGGGCACACGGACCCCTCCGCGCTGCCCCGGCCGGGAACGAATGGCCGGCACGGAGCTGCCCGGCGCCTCCCCCCGAGAGCGCCCAGCCCGGGCGGCCACACGGCGGCAGCGGGGCGAGAGGCCGCGCGGCAGCCGCGAGGGGAGGGGGAGGTGCCGCCGCCGCCCGGCCCCGCCCGCCCCTCCTCTTCCGGGGCGCCCGCCCTCCGCCCGCCCTTTCTCTCTGCCGCGCCCGTAGGGAGCAGCTGCGGCCGGCGCGGCCCGCCGGGACCCGCCCCGCCTCCTCGCCGGGCACCTGCTCGGGGCGGAGCGGCGGCGGTGGCGGCCGGAGAAGCGGTGGGAGGCGGGGGCGGCTCCGGAAGCGGCCCCGCAAGCGGCCCCACTGGCGGTGAGTGCGGGGGCTGGCGGTGGCCCGAGCGGCCCCACGGCCTCGTTGGGGCCTGGGCAGGCCCGGGGCGGGGGGTCGGCGGGGCGGGGGCCTGAGCCGTGCTGCGGGCAGGGTGAGGTGGATCGGGAGCTGGGGATGGGTGCTTGGGGCCCGGGGGCGGCGGCGGTCATTGTCCCTGTCAGCGCCGCCTGCGCGCCCGGCACCGACCTGGCCCGGCCCATCCCCCGCCGCGGCGGCCGGGAAGGAGCGGGCCGGGCCCGGGCCCGGGGGCTCCACCGGCCCCCGCTGCGCCCATGGGAGAGTCTGCCGGCCTGGGGGCGGCGGAGGCGGGTGGGAGGCGCCGCTTTCGTTCCCCGCGCTGACCCGGGAGGTGTTGGCCGGCGGCAGCGGGTTTGACCGGCGGCAGCGGGTGCTGCGGGGACAGGAGGTCAGCGGGGATTCTGCTGAAGCCGTCTTCGGTCTGCTGACGCCTGGGTAGCCTGGAGCGGCGGCATCCGTAACCCGCCTCTCCCCGCGTGTCTATATGGGTCTATATGTGTATGCACATCGATGCATGTGTATTTCGCGGTACGATGCATGTAGCTCAAGCATTCAGCGAGGTTTGGGAGGGCTGGGAACAAAGCACAGGGCAGGGGCGAGAAGAGGTGCCGTGGGGCTGTCAGTGCCGTGCCCCCGTGTCTTGACGGTTCCAGAAAACCCGTGTTGCTGTGAACCTGCTGGGCAAGCAGCACAGCAGAGCTGAGGTCGCTGCTTGCTGTTACTGTAAGGACAGCGTTTTCCTCAGAGGTGAGCAAGGCATAAATACCAGCAGTCCCTGTTCTTAGTAATTTATATGTTGCCACACACAAATTTACACCAGTTAGTGTGTTTATAATAACTTAAAGCAGTACAGGTTTTATATAGCAGTCATATCTTAGTTTCAGTGTGTCTTTGGTTTAGCTTAATATATTTTCAGGATTGAGTCAAACCAAAGCAAGATGAATTGGTGCTGATTTGACCACATCTGTGTTTTCTAATGCTTCTTTGGTTGGTTTAGTTGATGATACACAATTATTCATACACCTCTGAGGGGGCAGTAATGTCTCAGGAGGAATCAGTGATAGCAGTTTTGTCACTTGGCTCAACTCCATCCAGAACAGCAACACCTAATTTTTATTGCAATTCTTAAACGCCCCAAGTCACTTGTAAATATAGTTTAGGTTCCTGAATTACAAGGGTTTAAAACAAAGGCTACTCAAATTGCTGGGAGATTTTAATTACGTGCTTACCTTGTGTGTTTGTGGGCCTCAAGGAAAAGTGAATCTTTCGTGAAAGTTTTGCTGGGTGTGGATGGCTGGAGGAAGAGCATGGAAGAGGATGCCAGGAAGGGAGGAGAAGAAATATGCAAAAGGCATGGAAGGAGCTCTGGTGACGGAAGCTACGTTGTGGCTGGCTGTGAGACACAGGGCTGGGCAGAGAGGGGCAGAGAACATGGGTGACTAAGTCTTTCCCCTTGTTTTCATCTTTCCACTCTGAAGGACTAATCAGAAGCTAGGATTTTTCCGTTTTGGTGGTGTTTTTTTTTTTTTTTAATATTGGTGTTGATGAGGTGAGCTGAAATTAATTAACTTCCTTTAGAGGCACACCCTGTTATCCTGATAAACAGCTGTCTGTCTTAATGAATGTCCATGTTCTCCTCCACATCTGCCTTCAGCAAAATAACTGGTATTTCTGCCACCGCTTTTGTAAGAGCTATCAAACCAACTCTCCTTCCGCCTGCGCTGTGATGAGATGGGCTTGATTTCAGTACAGTCTTGCCTTGTGGGTGTTCACCTGTCAGGAGGTAACGTAGGCTGGGTTGGTGTCGCAGCAAGCTGGCGAGCGATGTGGTTGCACACAGTTAGGTTTGCCTTTCCTCTCAGGTGGCAGCAGGCGCTCACTGTCTGCAGGGGAGGGAGGAAACGTGCTGGGAGCCTTCCAGCAAGGGCTCATTTCTCCGTTGTGGCTGGGGAAGGCAGCCCGGACTTCCCAGCCTCCTGGCAGCACTGCTGTGTGGCATTGCTGATTCTGAATAAATAAGGAGTTTCTTTTGGCTTTCTGGTGTTTTTGTGACTTAAGGTGAAAAAGCAAAGGTCTCTATCACGGTTTGTACTTGTTGGAGAGCTTTCAGTAGGCAGGAAGTTGTCGTGGGACTATGACTATGAAGCGGATTTAACACGCTTCTGGCCTCCCTTTAGAAACTGGTAGACAGAAGCGGCTGGGGATGGTGCTGTGACATTTAAGGCTCTGTAATAGACGTGTGTTAAAGACCTCTAATTCAATGCGTTACAGAAATGGCTCACCAATATGTTTATAGGTTGCGCTTTCTTTGTGTGGAAAAAAAAAAAGTGTTTATTTGAGAGTGAAATACCTAACTTATTATGTGATACAGATTTATCCTGCTCAGTCTTTCCAAGTTGGCATTGTAATCTGTTTTTCTGCAAAGGTGAGGCATCGCCTGCTAATTAGTGTCATTAAATGGGTTAGTTTTAAATGAGAACACACTGAGCTTAAGTTACGTGCTCAGTAGATCTACTCAGTTATTTTTATTCTTTTTGCTCAGATACTCAGGGGCAGGGGAATACTTTCTATGCATCCCAAGGAATTGCTTAAAATTTGTTTAGTGGTCCATTAAGAAGTACTGTATGCTTCAGCTAGGCCTTAGTTTCTGTAATAGGTCTTCATCCTATGGGAGTGTAAGGGGGAACAATAATTTTTATTTATTTTTTTATATATATATAAAGATAGATATTCTGTATAGCAAGCAGAGAGGAGTCATATCTGTGTGCTGCCCCTGCACGGGATGGTCACCTCGCTAGCATGAGGCCTGGTTGTCTGTTAGTGATCCTCGGTACTAGGACACAACCTGTGTAAACCTGCCTTCCCCAGCTTGTACCAAAGAA
Organism: Calonectris borealis; assembly: GCF_964195595.1. Lineage (NCBI taxonomy): Eukaryota > Metazoa > Chordata > Aves > Procellariiformes > Procellariidae > Calonectris > Calonectris borealis. The sequence continues at coordinate 133,409,632 of NC_134312.1, forward strand.
GAAGGATAAAGCTGAGAATGAGGACAAAAAGTTCTATAAAGCCGCAGTGGCTGTGGTTTCAGGAGCCCAGAGGGGTGCTCCTGATGCCAGGGAGGCCCTATTTCTCAGCATGCAAACTGGAGCATTGGAGCTCACCTTGGTCGGATTGGCAGGAGTGTGGGCTTGTGGTGCTGCCTCCCACCATCGCTACCCACTGTTCCCAGTTGCCCTGCCACAGCTGCTTAGGAAGATGCTGTGGACCGGATCAGGAAACTTGGTAAACATAGCATGAGATAAAAAGAGAGAGAAAGGAAAGGGGAAGGAAAAAAAAAAAGGCAATAGCCCTGTCATCTCCCTGGTGGTGTCATCTCCAGGCTGTGTTGCCAGTGCAACTGGAGCTGCAGTGATCTGGAGATGCAAAGCATAACCTTGGAGATGTGGAAGGTGCTCTGAGAGCGACAAAAGCCCAGGAGAAGGGATCTGTAATCAAAAAGAGCACTCACTGAATATCAGAGAACCGTGAGAAAACTGAGGGTGGAAATTTGGATCTCGGTCGTTTACATTGATCTATTACCTGCTGTGTTGTGTGGAAGAGGGAATGGTTTAGAAATCCCTCAGCTGAGTTTCATTTGCCTCAGCTGGGGTGTGTGTGTCCTTGAGTTAAACAGCTGTTCTAGCTCATAGTTTTCAAACCTGTCACATACGTCCTGCCCTGAGGCGATGTGCCTTGAGTTGGGAGTCACCTTCATGGGCTGGCAGAGCTGTAACTCAGCTCCGGGCACCTCTTTGGTGCTGGGGCAGGGTTGTGCTGCACACTTCGTGACATCCTTCCTCCAGCCTCCGCAGGGTCAGGGAAGGTGGATGGAGGTGCCAATTGGGAGCTGTGGTTTTGAGGTTGAAGGTGTTTAGTTGAAAAATTGGGGAGAAATGGGTGTATGCATGGCCTGGCGCAGCACTGGGAGCCTCTGCCTGTGGTGATGGTACCCAAGTCAGTCTGGGAAGCATAAAGGAGATGTGAAGTCCTGTTGCAGGTTCAGAAACATTCAGGCTGATTTGCTGGGAGATGTTTCTCTCTTCTTATGCTCTTTCCTGGGCATTTGCTGCTGGAGGTGATAAGATTTGTCTGGAAGCCGAATGGGCAAGAAAGTGCCAGGCTTGTGTCCTGCTTGGACTATGGCTGGGGTGGGAACTGCATGGGACAGCCTTTGAATCAGCTATTATAACTTACCTACTACAAAAGTTGCCAGTTTTATACTTTTCATTTTTTTCATTTATGGATAGGGTAAATGGCTTTCTGTATTGCAGGCTTCAAGATCTTTTTTTTTTTTTGGTCTGGATTGCAGCTGAGCTTTTAATTTGATTGTATTTCTGTCAAATACTTGGCTATTTTGGTGTTGAGACTCTCAATTTCCGGTTTCTGTTTCTTGACAGACACTGCAGCAATACATGCTTTGGTGTGTCCCTCACAGCTTTCAGTTGATACCTGCCTAGAAGACAGTCAACTGAAAAGCTTGCAGCTGCTCCTTATCTTTTTGGGTGGAGTGAGAGAACAGTGAGCTGGGTAGTTTTTGCATCGAGGGTCAGTGTCTGTCTTTGTGTCTGCTGTGACCCGGCCTATGAAAGACATGCTTATTCCTTCTTCCTCTAAAAGATTTGGGAGGCGGTGGCAATGGCGGTCAGGCAATCCCGTACAAACGGGTGAGGAATGACACCTCCCTTCACTACAGGTGAAATGGCAATTGAAGAGGAGCTCCTTGATGGTGAGCACTACTTCTATTGACCTGCCCTTTGCATGTCCTGCATAGGGTTTCTTCCATCGTATGTTGTGGATGGTGCAAGGCACCCAAAAGGCATGTAAAGTAGTCCATGTATTTATGGTCTGTTTACAGGAGAGTTAACTACTTCTACTTAGTCTGTGCTCTATCAGCAAGGTTTTAGCTGTTTGGGGCTTGCTGGCTTGCATTAGGAAGAGCTCCAGTTCCCCTCCATTCAGCTAGATGACTGCAGTCATTTGTGATTTCTTGTATTTCATGCTGGAGAAAATCAAGGAGGTTGAAGATTGTTCTGTTCACAAGAGCAAGTTGTTAAAAATTTATAGCCTTTCTGAAAGAACATGTGTTCAGGTTAGCACATCCCATACAATTTCTGGTCATTTTCAAGTTACTTCTCTCAAGATACTCCTTTCAGGTTTGTGGTAGATAGATACTACAAGAATTTCGTAGTTGTCAAAGCACTGATCTCTCAAGGGTGGAATCAAAGGAGAGCTGGCAGCAGGCCTGAGGCCATTTCTCCTGAGAGGGAAGTTGTCTGATTTCAATTCCGAAAGTCAAGGAAAAGAAAATAAAAGGTGGGGTTCCCGTTAATATTTAAAAACTATCTAAGCACAGTTACTGATAACTCCTCCGATGAGTCACTTATTGTTGTAACACAACAAACACAAGTAGCACTATGAACCTAATAATATTCCTTCCTAGTTAAAAAAAATAGTTTTTCATGTTTTCATAGTGACAGCATCCCATGAAGTACAGCAGGGGACTTGGCGAAATTCAGAACCCAGAGCATAGCAGGTCCTGGCACCTTTGCTCCAACATGACCTGACCTTTCAGAAGCACCTGGATGGCTGACTCGGGAACCATAGGGCCTTCACTAGATTCAACTAATTCTGCTATAGACAGGCTTGCTACCTGGGACCATCCTACAAAAAACTTGCTTTTGGTATGGAACCGTATAGCTGGTCTAGGTGAGATGATTTAAACCTGAATTTAGCAATGTGCTTACAAATTCTTTATAGATCAATTTGTGATTCTGGTGTTACACTGGGAGTCTTGATTGGGGTCAAGTGTCTGCTGCCTTCATATGCTGCGTATTGCATCTTGAATCTTGCTGTGAGGAAATCATACTGCGTGGGTCACTTCTTAGGAGGCGCATTGAAACAAATGGACGCTTTCTTTCCATTAAACAAAAGGAGTGTCTTCATTGGAAATTACAATAGTCCTCTTTATCCTAAGGCAAGATCTAGGACATGCTGTCACAGTCCTTCTCACACTTTTAGTATGATTGTTTAGGCAGTCTCGAAAGAATAAGGAATATATGTTCAGTTATATATGTTCAGTTTCTAGTTTGATCAGTCTGCGATGAGAGATCCTAGCAGATCAGGTTCTGTATGGTGGTTGGGTGGGGTTTAATGGTACTTTTGACTTTTTGGTGTTCACTTGAAAATGAAGGATAAAGTTCAGAACTGAAGGGAAGATAGAATTTGAATGGGATATAAAGCACTGTCACTTTTTTAAAGTTTACAAGAAGAGAGGGTGGTAGTGAATCTTTGAAGCTTGCGGGACATGCACCTCTCTTTGAAATGTGTTAGCCAGGGGGTGTGGTTTTTTGTTTCTGAAATACTGTTCAGTTTGGTAAGGTGTGTTTTTATGGGTGAGAAATAGGAAAGTATTTTGGTCACAATATTACTTTTCTTTGAAAAATAATATTTAATATGAGTACTGGCATTGGAGCATCATATTTAACTTTGGCTAGTATGATCTTTGAGTAACCAAAGGGCCTGAAGTTAATTCATGCTATGCAGTCCTCAGATATGTTTAGGATCTAAGAGACAATGCTAACTTCATATTTGAAAGTTCAGGGAACAAATATTACATGTTGTCTTTGGGGTACTTTGGGGTTGGGGTTTTTTTGCTTCGCTATCCCTTGCAACACTTTTTACAGCTTCATGCCTTGTCACATAGAAAGATTCATTGCGGAGCAAATACTTTCATGGTAAACAGGTTTTGAGATTTAAAAAACATAAATTCAAGAGGGTTTTCTCCCTCTTGAACTAAGCTATTGCTATGTTTTGCATATAATCGTCCAGTTAGCTCATGGTGCTGCTTAATGAGCAGGAAGTGAACATTTCCAGAATCACTCTGAATGTAGTAGATGGCTTGTCTAACGTCTGCCTGTGGTGGTAGGCATCAGAAGTATGCTGTACGTTCTCCTCTTAAGATGCTGCTGTTTTAGCCATGAGCCAATCATACAAAAAATCAGATATAGCAAGGGGTAATATTTTATTTGACCAATTAGTGTGATTGGGGTGGGTTGGGGGGGTGGCGAGGCACTGGGTCAGGCATGTGGGTGCACCCTACTTCTCCAGGTTTCTTATGTGCTATAAAGCTTGCTGTTTTTTCTCCCCTTTCAATTTTAGTTGGTCAGGTAAAATATTTAGTTAAAGAAATTGAGCACTGGGAGTGTCAAAAAGGCCATACTTGGCCAGTTCAGACTAGTTTTATGTCTCCATGAGTGTCTGTGAGCAAATACTTGCAGAAAATACCAGAGCACGTGTAGAGTGACATTGACCTGGGTGTATTCTTCCAGTTTCAAGTGACTGGTTGTTCATTAATTTCAGAGCTGTTGATGGATCTGTTTTTGTATCTATTTATATTTCTGGCCTTTACAGAATCTTGTGGTAATTAGGAGCTGTAGGCATGGGTATGTGGTCCAAATTCCAACTTTTAACCAGTTGACTGATAATTTCACTCTGCTTTAATCCTTGTGTTTGCTAAATAATGAATAATCATTCCATTCCTATTCACCAGTCACGTTACTGGTGAGTTTGTATATCCTTTCATCACTTGTTTTCCAAGTTTCTACTATCTTTTTGCAAAGAAGAGCAAGAAGGGTAGATTCCACTGATATTTTTGTCATTTTTCCATAGCTTTTACGAGAAGGGATGCCCAGAGCTACTTCCAGGATTCAGGAGCAGAGCTTTCTGTCATAGTGCATCCATTGTATATTTAAATGTGTGTCTAGATAGTAGGTTATTAACAAGTTAAGTACAAAAATGAAAAGTGATCTTTTGTACATGGTTTTAATTGGATGAAGTGTGTGATGGTACAGCAGTTAAGACTTGATAAAGCAGTTAAAGCTTACAGGAGGTCTGTAACTGTGTAAAAATATCAGTGTATATTACGAATTTGAAGTTCAGAATATAACTCGATGCAAAAACATTTTTCTTCGTAAACTTGATTTTGAAGCTGGCTGTCTCTCCCCTCTCTATCATCTATAGCATTCAATACATATTAACAATTACGGCATTTTTTCAGTTGCTGCAGCTTGCTTGTGAGATTATTAACATTTAAAAACAGAGTGAGTAGACAGCATTACAAAATGGAGAGAAAAAGGGAGCAATGGTCAAATATTTAAATCTTTATAAAGAAAGTAAGCTGTGTTCTAAGACCAGCAATTAGGAAAAAAGTTACTTGCCTTAAAATAGGAGTTAGAGGTAAAAGTAAAACACCCTAAAAATATGCCTCACCCCAACCTTGAAGCATCTAATACTACACTTGTTACAAACAACTGTCCCTGTTGCAATTTGTAGTGCAATTCTGTTATCAGATTAGTAAATTGTATCATTGTTACAGCTTCAAGAAACTCCTATAAACACGTGAGAGAAGATGACAAGATCTAGATCAAGATCACCGCGATGGAAACCAAGGTAGATATTTATCTATAACTTGTGTTCTGAAATGTACTCTATATAAGGATTTATGATTAGGACTTAAAACCTGTGTAAAAGAAATAAAATTGCATCCAGAATTGCAATTTGTAAAGTGTATTTTATAAATTATAATTTGTTTTCCAAACTAAACACCTTCTGCAATTTTTTTCCAACTCGCAATTTTATTATTATGGTTTTTTTTTTAAACTGGAGGTCTTAAGGTTTTGGTGTCTGCCAAGGACCGTGTTCAACTTGCATGTTTTGGGACTTGGAACTACCTTAAGCACAAAATCCAGGCACCAAACTAGTTAAAGTTATTTTTACTCAAGCACTACCCGGTGCACTTCATATTTGTAACTCACTCCTGTTTTGCCTCTTGGTCTACAGGGAGGGCCAGATGGACTGTTTTAAAAAATACTTCTTAGTTCAAATACCTCAGGCTTTCTGAGCCTTCGGGGTTGATCCGCAAATTGATCTTTAGCGCAGTTAGATATGCCTTGCAGCATAACGCGAACTGAAAACATGGGAGTCAGTGCCCTTCTTCTTGGACAGTAGTGTAATAGCATGTGTCATTGATGTTTGTCACCAGAATAACATCCAGGTTACTTCCTGCTGTTAGTTACCTGCCTAATTTTTAGGACTTGCAATGCAAATTTCGGGTATTAAAACTAGGAGGCTGGAATCTAATTTTAAGCTTTCAGGAGCTTGAAACTACTTTTCTGCTGGTTTTGGGTTGCTTTTCTAAACAGACTAATTAAGTTGTGATGACTAAGACCAAGGGAGTTTGTTGGATAACACAGAAAAATGTGTGTGGGTTTTTATTTATTTGTTTGTTTTTAAAAAGAGAAATCCTATCTACTTCCATATTAGATTGATAGTTGTGAATATGTCCTTTGAGAGAAGGGCAGGGAGGAATGCCCCAGCTCTCATTAAAATGCAAGCCTTAACCAGAACAACATGGGGCGGCAGCAGCAGTATGGGTGCTATTGGAAGTTAGCCATTATAGTTTTATGAAGATCTGTGATTCTGAGTTTGAACTCATTTGCAGAAACGGAGCAAATAGTTATGCCAAATTGTACATTTACAACACGTGTACAAAGGAAGTGACTCCCTTGAATTTTTTCCAACTTACATTTTTTGATGTTTTTATTAAAGAGTGTATCGAGAGTGTACAGTGAATACTTGAATACAAGCAGAACTGTTATGTCTGGGATGGCTTTCTGGTTCTTGCTAGTGGCTCGTGCTGTTTTTTCTTTATTTAAGGAGATTTTGTCTGAAAGAACTCTTAACAGGTTGCTTTCATTTTTGTAACTGTAGGTGAAAATGCAAAGCTGAGAATGATGCAATTGAGTGGATCTTAGCGATTGAACGCTTTTGCAATAAGTGTGGAAGTACATATGTATACCTGTGTGTACATGTACACACAATTATACAAAAAGACCAAAACATCTTTCTCAAACTCTTTCTGCAGGAAAAAACCTATCTGTGTGAAATTTTAAATAGGACATTTTATAATGTTTTCAATCAGTTTTTGGGGTTGTTTTGGCATGCAAAGAAAACCTGAAAAGGTTTGGGTTTTTTTTTTTTCCTGCAGTTCTTTATATGTTTTTTTTTCCTTCCCCTTTTTTCTCTTGGCACTGAAAAAGATAGGGAATGTTTGAGAAGTGTGAAAATGTGTATAACAGTTGTTTTCAATGTAGTGGTAACTGCATTTTTTCATTTAAAACTAAAAATGATTTCATGTATATGAAAAGAGAGAAAAATGATTGACTTACTACTATTTTGAGTGGGTATTTTTACTATGAAAACTTTCAACAGAGTAAAAGTAAGCTTGATACTCTAGCCAGGCAAATGACACTTTGAATATCTTGGCTTGTGTTTTAATTTTTTTTAGCACTTGATTAAAATTGTATACTAAACTATACTTCCTTAGGGAATAGATGCTCTCATTAAGAGGTTGATTCAATTTTGTGGGACTACTCAAAGTGGATTTTATTTTTGCCTTAGGTCCTTATCTCCAGCATTTAGGAGTCCAGAGCACCATAGGCAAAGGCATGCTCATATTAATTATGACTGCGAATATAAAAGCTTTCGTAAGGACCCAAAGAAACCTATGCCTTGGAGAACAGAAGATGAAAAATACGGACAAAGCAATTCCAGGTTTGCACCTCATGGAAACAACCACCAGAGAATATATGAACGTAGATCACCTTCACCAAACCTGAAAAGAATTCCCATGGAAGATACTTACAGTCATAAGCCCTACAGAACACATTCATCTGAAAGAACTGAAAGCAATAGGAGATGCCAGTTACCACCAAAATACTCGGAAATACCATATAAAGAGCATGATCGTCCGTTTTACCAGCACAAAATGGAAGAAAGATACATGTTTGAGCACTACAAAGTCACTGGAAATGAAAAAGGAATGAAACCTTTTCATAGACCGTTAGGGGCTTCATGTAAACTTGAAAGAAAATGGCATGAAGATGACTTGAGGCACCAGAGGTTACATGAAGAGAAGTATGGTCAGTCACCCAGAAGAGCTTCTGACGAATTTACGGCAAGGAGCTCTTTACAGAAGAGGTATAGGAATAAAATAATTAAAACCTGGGTATTGTGGTGTAAAGCCTCAAGTGAAAGTCTGTTTTCATTATAGTTGAAGATACCCACCTTGAAACACGTTGGCCACTTTGTAGTTTAATTATGGGCGACTGGTAGTAGTGAAGTATTTGTCTTTTAAGTAAGTCATATTGATGGCTAGAGTATGAAAGGATAATATTTCCCTCTTAAGAGCCCCTGCACATCTGTACCTTGGCGTGAGGGATTATGGGTTAACTTGCCACGCATTCTGCTGTCCAACATTCTGCACATATAAGTTCTCGCTTTCTTCTCTAGTGCAAGTGTAAATTGCTTTATGTCAACACAGGTATCCTGAAGATCACGATTACAGAGAATATGGGCACACGTCTAAAAGGGCTAAAGAAATGGAGAGGTATGACGGTGGAGAAGTAGCAAGAAATTCCAAGTGGAAGCAAGAACGTTCTTTTCCACCTTACCAAGAAAAGGAGGAGCAAAGAAATCTGGGTGCCCAGTCCCACCGTTCGGCTGAAAGGGAATACTCGGAGGGTTCTGTCGCAAAGATAGCCTATGAGTACAGTCACAAACGGCGCAGGCATCCAGATGGGGAAAAGGCTTTTTCAGACGATAGAGCTCAGAAGTATGTGAAGCAGGAAGACCAGAAATACGGTTCTTCTAAGGGAGCCCGGAATAGCAAGGAGTTAGATTACTTTAGCAGTGGAAGAGCGAGACGAACTGAAGAAGGGCACATTGAAGTACCTCTTAAATGTAGTTCAAAGAAGGGATGCAATGCTTGTGTTAACTCTTCCAAAATGGATGTTGATCTGAGATCTTTTAAAAACAAACCGAAGGAAAGAGTAAGGAAAGAAGGGGAATTCAGGAAAAAAGTAGATTCCTCCAATAGCCAGCATGATTCAAGTCATACTGTTTCAGATGTGAAAATGTCAGATGTCAACTGTAGGAGGGAACGTCTCACAATCAAAGTGGATATGAAGAAAATGGTGACCAAGTACAGGTATTGGTTTCCCCTCACCTCTTCTTCCTTCTTCCTGTCTCTTCACAGTTTATGAATATTGGAGGAAAGCACGGTTTCTTTAAGAGGTAACCAGGACAAACTAAGGTTGTACCATTTTAATTTTATTTCATTTAAAATGTTAACTTGCCCAGACTGGAAACTTACAGCCTACCTCTATTAAAAAAACAAACAAAAAAAACCCCCTAGTTCATTTCATGGAGATGTACTAGGAAGTGGAAAGAGCAGATATGCCTGATACAAACCTGTAGTTAAAAGCTGCTTATGATAAGTAAATGTGTTAGTTTTATTTAAAAACAAAAAAAAACCCACAAAAGCAGAAAAGCCTAGTCCTGTACTTTCTTCTGGAATATAATGGCATTTTTTGACTATGAGTCATCCCTTATTTCTTCTAAAAAACAGATAACCTCTAAATTACACAAATCTCAGGCACCATTCAGATGTTCAAGATCTCAAGTTCAATAAAGCTGTGGAAAAATTATGAGATCCCTGGGTTATGTTATTTATTGTTGTAACAAATGAAGTGGCAATCTGTTGAGGCATCAGAACTGAAAAGCAGTAGAGTCTGCTTCTGTCTATCTTCTGTGTAATACTTGTGGTTGCCTTTAGCATTCCCAGCGTCTGCTGAATTGGAAAAAAGTGGTAATATTATCAAAATCTGGATGATGGATACATGGTAGAGAGTAAGCACCTTGGTTTGTGTAGATTTTTGCAGGCTTTTCTGGTTTGTTGCCTTGCTGTTGCAGGCAAGAATGTCATACAATGGCAGTAATCCCTTTTGGAAGGGATTGCCTTCCTTTCCAAAATGATCAGCCTTCATTTTAAAGGTATTTTGCCTCTTGTCCCAAATAAAACATCTATATCAATTTTTTTCCCTTTCCAATATTTCAGAAACACGTAATACAATGGAGAGTTAAAAAGACAAGTTACTGTCTGCACATAAGGGGCTAATATTAAAGACTGAGGAAAGGGAAGTGGAGTAATGCCCCCTGCCCCCCCCTGGCTAGGACAAGCATTTAAACTTCCTGAATGATAATGTAAAGAAAATAACTTAATTACCGTTGGGTTTTGTTGCAAGCCCACAGGATGATTCCTGTATCTAGTAGCTTCTTGCTGCTGTTTTTGAAAGTCATGCACAATGGACATGGTAATTATTTGCAGACTGAAGAAATTGCTATATTGATTACAGCTAATTTCACGTGTGGAAGGTTTGCTTCCGCAGCCAAAAGTGCTAAATATTTTTTATTTTTTAAAGATGAGAACGCTAATTTTGCATAAGTTGATGACTGGGAATATTCATGCTGCCTGCTTTAGGCACTTAACAAACACCTGACTTGAAATGACTCAGCTGAGAACAATACTTTCTTTATAAACCTGGGGAGCAGGTAGATAATTAAAATAATCTACAATTGAGATTGTTTGGATTCCCTCTTGCATGCATTTATTTCCAGTTTACTGGGGGCAAATAGATGACTTCTGGCACCTGCTAGAGGCTACTTCCGATACAATTTTTGTATAAAATTCTAGTCTTCTATGCTTCAAATGCAGGGTGGGCAGGCACATAATCACTTTGCAGAATGCACAGTAAACAGAGTCTTTATCCTAAAAGCTTTTACATGGGCTGTTTGAGTCTTCTATTTATCATTCCAAATGACAAGCGTTTTCCTTGCAACAAGAACAGCGGGATTTTTAAAGTGTTAACTTCCTTGTCAAAACAGCTTTTAAGCAGCAATGCAACCATTTGGGGCGTAAACTGACTTAGAATGAGTAAAATTTGACAGAAAGATGCTAAACACATTCTTAAGTTCACACACTGCCACTGGAAAGCTGTTTCACTAGGCTCAAGTGATGATTCAGTTCCCAAAGATGCCATGAGTTTTTTACATCTCTGAACTGTTCTTGAAAATTGTCTGGTAGCTCCTTATAAACAAAGACACACACATCATTGCCTTCCAGAATTATACTGAAGTAGTATATCAGGATCTTCATTTTCCTGTTTTATCTGATAATCTAGAGAAATTAAGTTTAAAATTCACAAATCTTATATTGCATACTTCATTGAAACAAGGATTCCTGAGAGTGTAGTCATATCTCTTTCTGTTTTATTATAGCTTTTCTTCCTTATGGCCTTAGGACGTTTTTAATTAAAAAAAAGGAACAAAATGAGATTTTGGTTTCATCACGTTTATTCCTAAAATGAACTTCTTAATTTATTGTTTTGTTCTACTCATCTATTTGAAGTTTTCAGATATAGTGAATTCTTTTAAAGTGAATATCTGCAAACTTTTGTTCTAGGACTGCTTCTAGTCATACTACAGAGAGGCAAATGTCACATGATCTGGCTGCTGTTGGCAGGAAAAATGAAAATTTTCATCCGGTGTTTGAGCACATGGAATCTGTAACACAAAATGTTGAAAACGACCCATCAAGAGAATTTACGCAGGAAATAATCACAATTATCCATCAAGTTAAAGGTGGCTGTAATACTTGGGGTATATGTATGTGTTTATGTATTTATAATGATTAAAACCAAATGTAATGAATTAGATATGCTGTCCTTGTAAATCTCAGGTGTTTGCCTTTGGCTTCATTTGTATTTTGGTTTCATTCTGTATTGTTTAAGGAAAATGTAGGTTGAGGATTTGAAGTAGTTGGGTGGAGAATGATTTTAATAAGGTCTTAGTCCATAATAGAGGCATTATTGTGGAGTGTTAAGGTCGAAAGGATTATGCTAGTACTAAAGACTAACCTGCTTGTTTAGGAACAAGAGAAGAAAAAAGGAGCTTTGCTGTAGTCACAACTTCCTAGTTATATGTGGTTCCTTTAATTTTTCAGATTAATGTTTAGACTGCTGTGTCATGTTCAGTGTTTAACTTTATTTATAGATTCTAGTCATTTGAGTAGTACCATGATAGAGCTGACAAATAGTTAACTTTCTGTTCAGCTTAATCTTATTAAATAAGAAGGATGTCGAAGTTGGGCTGGCCTAATCTTTCATTTGTGAATGTTAAACTGCAAGTGGAAACAGTTTGAAATTTAATCTCAGGAGTTGTCTTGGTGTCCTTAAGAGTTAATCTTTTAAAAGATAAAATTTCCCACTGTGCGTTTCAAATACGACGAATAAACATTCTTGTACTTAATATCTCTTCACAGCAAATTATTTTACATCTTCTGATGTAACTCTACATGAACGGTTCTCAAAAATTCAGGAAAAACCAATTGCAAGTGTGAATGAAGTTAAAATACATTTGGATCCAGAAATTCACAGGTAATTGATGTGCTTTTTGCCTTAATTTATTTGCATTAAGGTTGTTAATCTTCAGTAGACTTTACCCAATGTAAAGTGTTTTTTCACTGACTCTAAACTACCTGCCCATAGTCTGTAAAGAATTCTGTAGTTGGTCATTAATGCTTTTGCTATTTACACTGATGGCACTTGTTTTTATGTAATATTTTTGTGTTCCAGGAGGATTGACATGTCTCTAGCAGAACTTCAGAACAAACGAACTGTGCCATCTGAATCTCCCCAGGTATCTTGATTACTTAACTTTTTTGGCAAACAGTAAGTTAAAATGATATGGATGTAAACAACATTTTCCCCTTGCTATTGGTAAGTCTTTTTTAGATGCTTTGAAGACTATCAGTAATTCTGATGACTATTTCAAAAGAAATGCACACTTGAGCATATTAACAGATACCACAATGGTGCGAGTATACTGTGTTCACTGATGAGTAAAATGCAGGTGTGTTCTCCAGAGTAGCTGGAGTGTGGTTATTCCTGCTGCTTGAACCCCTATCTGTTTTTAAATCGTGTAAATACTAAGTAGGTGACTGACATGTGGCTCTTACTTTCCCTCTAAGATTAGAAAAAGCCTTAATGTTTCTTCTACCCTAATGTTAGAATGGCCTGACATCCACATAATTCCTCAGAATGCTATTTTATCCCATGCTTTCATCCAGGGATATAAGATTTTCTGGCTTCCCCTTTCAAGCTATGCTTACTGTGATTTAGTTACCATTTTTTTTTCTATAGTACAGGTATGTGGAGATTCAACTTAATTAAGAATAGTAGAAGCTATTAAGATTTACTGGAATTTATGTGAATATTTTTGCCTCGGCAACTCCATGCAAATTTCAAGTGCTCTGTTCACTGTTGTTTGGAAACTTGTAAAAAGGCAGATGGTGCAAGAAAGGGTAGTTGTTTGGGACTACTTTTTGTTATTGTTTTGGACTTCGGATCCTTGGGTTGATGTGAATCCGTCCTATGTGCAGACAGTTGAACTACGTTAACGAGGTTATATACAGGATGCAACCCCTGACAGACAGAATCACGTCAGTGTTTAGTTATTAGTAGCTAACTTGACTTTAACCCTTCCTCTTAACTAGAACATTGTAAGAGTGTTAGAAGATCCAAATGATCTACGGCATGATATAGAAAGAAGAAGAAAAGAGAGATTGAAGAATGAAGATGAGAGAGTGTTTCATGTAGATGGTGCAACTCCAAGGTAATTGGCAAATAACAGTATTGTTGGCCCAAGGCTGTAGTTCTCTTACGCATTCGTTTTTTGACTCTTCCACAGTTATATTCACATTGTGATTCTTTTCCGTAGTTTGTCCTTGTAAGTTTGACTGGGACTGAAATTCAACTGATACACGTTGCAACCTACTCCGTAATGGAGTGTTACCTTGAAAGAGGTTAAGCTGCAGTGGAAAAAAGTGAAAAGCAAGCTCAAACTGTAGCACTGAACAGGAGGAGGGGAAGAAATGAATTTAAAGATGTTTAACTATTTTTAAACTCCTTGATGTGCCATATAACATTCTCTTGGTATTTTGTAGTTTTGTAAAAGCATTCTAGGATGAATACGTTGTTGTGTTGCCCTGGTTGTTTTGTAATGTCATGTGGAATATCAACAAAGAATTGGAATTTTTCTGGAGAATTTTATGAAGAGAAGCTGAATTTTTGGAATAGCTTTTTACTGCTATGAATTCCTCCAACAGGTTTGTTAAAGGTGTTTGCCCCAGAGATGTTTGCTAACCTCAGTCATCCTGTTTCACTTTTGGTGTTGTGAGGTTGGTTGATTACAGAGAGATGATTCAACTTATTTGTGTTAGAAGAAACATTGGTTAAAGAATTGCCAGAGTGTAATGAAATGTATCTACACTGTAGTCATGATTTGCAGATCGCTGCTGTTTGTTCATTTTAAATGCAGTCTATAATGGTAAATAGTGGCAATGCACACATTTGGGAAAACTGACTTGTGAAGCTGAAGAAGTAATATTTCTTCTATTTGAGATTCTTTAAACAAAAAAAGTAAAAGGTACCGGGGGGGGCGCAGGGCAGAAATATTGGACTGTTGCATATAGCCTTTTATGTACCTGGGGCTATGTCTTTAGTGTAGGTTTGGCTTGATTATCTGGGAAGGCTTTTTTTTGCCATTTCCACATTGTTGCTGTCTTGCTTACCTTTTATGTATGCTGCTCAAAGAGGGGAGTGCAAGTTTCTAGTAAGTGTGGCTATCCTGGAGTTCAATGTGGGGAGAGGTTACGCTGTCAGAGTAATGTGGACAATGTCATGTGGGCTGAGGGCAGTAATGGTATGAACGATGGGTAGAATTTTCCTGAGATCGGGGGTTTTTAATAGGTCACATATGAGATACTGGCAGTGCCTATGAGCTAGTCCGTTGTGCTTCTATTTTTGCCTTAGTAATTTATTTTGCAGCTATGAAAACTGTTTCTGTATGTTTCGTGAACTATGAATTTTGACTTCTGGTGGTTACTTTTCATAGTATATGTTTTATTTAGAGGTTTATGGACACATCTGTATTAGCAATGTGCTCAGTAAAAAAAAAAAATCAAGCAAGCAAAAGCTGAAAGCCAGAACACCCTGCTTGCTGAGGATGACACTGGAGCATCTAGCGATTCCTCTGAGCTTCTGTCGGATTTGGGATTTCATGAAATGAAAAGTTCTGTACAACTTCAAAGATAGTACAGTATAAAACAACTCCTGAAATGCAGAAAGCATTTCAACCAGCGGAGGGCAGCAATGACCAGCCATGCAGGCCTAGCGGGGTGAGCCAGGGAAACCTGATTTGCGTAGCGAGGATTTCAAGAAGGCAGAGTATCTCTGTTAATTTCTTATTGCATAAGAGAATACAGCTTACTATATAATTCTGTGCAACTTGGGCTTGAGTTTAGTCAGAGGACTAGTAATTTGTTGAATGTCCTAGAAAAAAATTACTTAAAAACTGTCACTTTGCACTACTAAGTGATACAGATGCTAGACTAAGGTCATTTAAAATACAGGGTTTTGATACACTTTGGCTTTAGATTTTAATTGTTCTCTCTCTGTCTCTCTCACATACACATCAGGAACCAGCAAAGCTGCAGTCTTTCAAAATTACAAAACTCTCAACTTGATGGCTTCCAAAAGCCTATGAGGTTCATTAAGCCACCTTTCAGGAAATTTATTGGGAAACCTCACCTGGTAAGCCTAAATGTAGAATTAGTAGCGTCTGCATTGTTGTTCTTACATTTATAATTCATTTTTTGCTGCATTGTCTATGCTGATGTAAATTTAACAATCTGTGATATCTTGTCCGTTTAAACTTCAAGTGAGGCTTTATTATCTTCAGACTTTGCTCAACAATAAAACTGCTTATAATTTCACAGTTCTAGTGCTGTACTTCCTCAGATATTTGTTGAAGCATAGATTAGTAAAAGTGAGCTAAAACCACTTTTATGGCCAAATGCTGATACAACAAAAATAATTCTTTTGCTTTTGCGCACCTGCGCAGTACTCCATAACAACTTTGCTACTGTTTTTTATAAGCTAGCAGCGAGTTGGCCAGGGATTTGTTGTTTCAGAAAGCTAGTTTAGATCAGTATATTGGGTGAAATAAAAATATTTTTTCAGCTAGTCTAGAAATAAGTTGGTCAACTTTAGATCTCTTATTGAATAGCAGGAACAGGTCAAACTAAATTTCTGAACTAAATTTTACATTCAAAATGACTTACTGAAATGAATTGATTAAGGAGCTTTATGAAATAAAAACTCATATTGCTTGTAGCTTTGTAAAAGAAATTTGTAGGTAATACTGCATTTTTTCCACTTAATGATGTACTACTTAAACTATAAATTAGAAGGCCTTGTTATTGAGCAGAAACCTGAGGTAATGTGGAACAGTGTGAGAAAAAGAATACTCTCCTGCATTCTAGTTGTCAGTGGTTGGAAGGGAAGGTCTGAACCTTGTTTTGTGTAGGTGGCATTGTTACTAAAAGAGTGTTTCTCCTCACTATGAAAAAAGTTCTGGGAAGCTCTTACTTTAAAAACAAATAAAAATGAGGAACAAATCACAGAAATAATTAGAAATGTCTGAAATAATGTTCCTGAGGATGGAATGTTATACAATGGAATAGCTTATCTGTGTTGATACTGTGTTTATCAAAGCTAGTTTGGGCACTTACTCTTTCTTAGGCTATCTTTAATACTGAAACGGGGCAGACAGTTACATTAGGTTTAATAGAAATAAATTTGTCTCTTTTGGAAAATTCTTTCTAAATAAATGTAATCTTATTTCCAAATGTCTGTGCTTGTTTAACTTGGCGAACTGGTGAGACCAGAAAAGCTTTATTAATGTGTGCAGTATAATTCTAAAACATCTCTTTTTTTTTTTTTTTTGATGAGTGCAAAATAAGGAGGAGACTAACATAAATTGTCAGTCTTTGTATGTTGTAATTAATATCCTACAGACAGGGTTCCAAAAGACCATGAACTTTTTGAGGTCCATCAAAAGTAGCTTTTATTTAGTCAAAGTTCTGACCATCACTGAAATGTAGCTGCCTTGCAGATATAATAGTGCATCTTTAATGTAAAAGAACACAAGTTTTTAATGGTAAAAATAATATTTACTCAAGACTAAGATTGAAGCCCCCAAAAACAAGTAGTAATTGCTCATTAAGTAATATAGTAATTGCATATAAAAGTGAGTTAGTTTGAAATAGAAACTGAGTTATTGTTAGATGTGCTGAAGATTCAGGAAGATTGCATTTTGATATCTAATAGCGAACTGCAAACATGCAGTTTTTAGAAAGCCCTGCACTGCAGTGAGGAGTTATCCATTCAGAACAACAGTAGCTATGGAAGCATGGGTATTACAAATACAAGGCATCCTAAAGAAGGAATGACTCTTCATGAAGTCAGCCATGCAGAAGCTGTTTTGCAGACGAGTGGGAAGATAAAATACTTTAGTTTGCCATCCACATTTGTCAGTAAAAATAGAATTAATCAATGCTCACCAACTGGCTTGGAGGGCTTACAGACAGTTTGCAAATGTGTCCGCAATACATTAATCGGCACTTTTAATTGCATCTCCTCTTCTGGTTTTGTGTTTCTGTTCTTGCCTTTTGATTCTTATTCTGCTGCCCTTGTCTGTTTTCCTGTTTATCTAGTACGTCTAATGCTCAATACGTAAAGTAATGCAGAAAGAGGGTAATCTTTTTCCTAGGCAGAGCAGATCACTAATACAGCAAACTCCTATCTGAGGCAGTACAAATAATTCAGCTGAATAAGCTAGCTCCAGTAGTGTGGCACTTCCCGTGACATGTAGGCATGTTGTGTGAGAATGTGTGGTGTTCAAAATGGCTTTCCTTGAAGGAGTTCTTCAGGACTGGGTGCAATTGGAGAAGAGCTTATCCTGGTGGCAATAGCTCAAGCTCGATCTCCAGACGTGTAAGCTGCTAGCACTACTTTAGTATTTGTTGTGGGAGTTAAGTGAAGTGGCATTCAAGCAGCCAACTGTAATTTCAGCCACATGTATCATTTCTGTGTTGAGTAGGTTTTCTGTAATAAATTCAGAGGTGTGTGACTGTATTCACTACTACTTTGTTTGGAAGTGTAATATTAGTAGAGTTGAAAGCAGCCTTAAAAAAATGAGAATGAAGGTAAAGGCCATTTGTAGCTGCTTTCTGCAAGGGGACAAATGTTTGGAATTTGCCATTCAGAGTGTCTTGTATCAGAACAGTACGGTTCAGGTGTGAACACTGCTGGGCACCTTGAAAAGCATAAGGACCACAAGTAAAAGGCAGTGTTCAGAGAACAGTGCATTGGATTTAAGAACTGGTTTGATGGGTCACCAGAATATTGATGCTGGGTTGACCGCACCTTTGTAAATAGGAAACATCCTAAAGTGAAGGATATATTACTGGGGCACAGCAATACATGGGAAAACTGAGGAAGAGTTTGAAACATAAGCAAGAGCTAAGATAATAGTTGTTGAATAAGAAAGTAATTTTTTGTGGTTTTGCTCAATCTTACAGATTCTTGGGTAGATATTGGTTCAGTTGGTTTCACAGTCCAAGCAGAGCTCTCCGGTTCTTGTGGGAAGCTGTTTTACGCTGCAGAAGAGATGTAGCAATAGCACATTGTATCGGCAAAATTGTAAAGGTGTGGGAAAACCTTTACATGAAAAAGTACACAATAGACATCTCTTACCATTTTTGTTGAGGGGAGTTCCACCTGTAATCTTAAAAGCAAACCCTTGGAAATCCAAAACAAAAACTGTAACGTTCAGCACTCCTCTCAGGTTTGTTTATTCTTTTTTTACAGGTAAACATTGAGAGAAAAGTACATCAGAGAGCCAGGTTTCAAATGACAAGCATAACAGTGCCAAGGCTCAGAAAATATGGCAAAAATAACTTTAAAAAAGAATATTTGACAGGAAAACCACTGCAGCATCTTAAATTATAACACAGGATTTAAAAAATTTAATGTATTAGATAAATATTTGCACATTTTCATCTTTGTTAGTAAAATTTCATCACTGTTGCTTGAGGACCTGTATGTATCAGCATTGGTAAAAGATGCTTGAAAACTGAAAGCCTGATCAGTAGATCATATCTGATCCTAGGATGTTGCCTAATGTGAAAACAGATAATGTGTTGGTCATATTAAATTGTCCGTACAGTAAACTATCAAACTGTGGTATTA